>NC_088394.1:3985000-4688000 GCF_037993035.2 Macaca fascicularis
AGAGGAGAGGTAATCTGCAGAATGAAGCTGAGCAGAAGCCAAAACAGTAGTGAGATAGAGAAATACAGGGTCCTGATGTTATTATTCAGATCCCTGAATTTGGTCTTGCGTGAAACACACAGGCTTTGCAAGAAGACGCTTTGGATTTTGTAATGATATTAACCTGTCATTTCTCCCTACGCTGATGATTTGAGTTGGTTTTCTTTTTTTTTTTTTTTGAGACAGAGTCTCGATCTGTCTCTCAGGCTGGAGTGCAGTGGCGTGATCTCCACTCACTGCAAGCTCTGTCGCCTCCCGGGTTCACGCCATTCTCCTGCCTCAATCTCCCGAGTAGTAGCTGGGACTACAGGTGCCTGCCACCATGCCCAGCTAATTTGTTTTTGTATTTTTAGTAGAGATGGGGTTTCACCATGTTAGCCAGGATGGTCTCGATCTCCTGACCTCATGATCTGCCCGCCTCAGCCTCCCAAAGTGCTGGGATTATAGGCGTGAGCCACCGCGCCTGGCCGAGTCATGAGATATTTAACATAAATTGCCTAATTTAGTTATTACAGCCCTACAAGGTGAATATTATTTCTCCACTCTATAGATGATGGGAGCTGGTGGTTCAGTGGAGGTTACTAGCTTTCCCAAGGCTATGCAACTGGTAATGGTGGATCTGGAAATTGAGTGCTGGTCTGTGAAAATCCAAATGTTATGTTCTTAATCCCAGTACAGCTTCACAGGTATCTCCCAACAAGAACACCATCCCAGCTGGGTGGGGGATATAATACAGGGCTGTGAGTTTCCTCTAGCAGAAGTGTTTTTGCCAATGATTACCTCTTAGATTGCATCATTTTCAGTGTTGCCAAGTGCTGAGGCAGGAATTACGTATGGCAAAGCTTTATCGTCAGTGTTGAACACAAAAGAGCCAAGAAGGGGAAGGGGCAATTACTCTCTGCTTTTCTTAATGAGGCTCTCAGGGAATATGGCCCTAGTGGCCATGGAGGCTCCTGTAAAGAGCTTGCCCTGTGATTCTTCCAAACATCCTTCCTGCGTCAAGGGCTGAGTCTGTGCAGCCCAGCTCCTGATTCATGAGATACTCATCCTCAAAGCTCCAGTGACGAGTCACTCTCCCTCAGACCAATAACCTCTGGCCAGGTCTGAAAAAGGGAAGCCAACCCAGGACTTTGGGAGACAGTAACGACTGCTGCTCTTTCTGGGTAAGAATCAGATCAGTGGCCAGGCGCAGTGTCTCACGCCTGTAATCCCAGCACTTTGGGAGGCCGAGGCGGGCGGATCACGAGGTGAAGAGATAGAGACCATCATGGTCAACATGGTGAAACCCCATCTCTACTAAAAATACAAAAAATTAACTGGGCGTGGTTGCACGTGCCTGTAATCCCAGCTACTTGGGAGGCTGAGGCAGGAGAATCACTTGAACTAGGGAGTTGTAGGTTGCAGTGAGCCAAGATCTCGCCACTGCACTCTAGCTTGGTGACAGGGTGAGACTTTGTCTAAAAAAAGCAAAAAAAAAAAAAAAAAAAAAAGATCAGTGGGACTTCACTGATAACTACTTGTCAGGACGTAAAGCCTCGGAGGGACACTCCTTCCTTTCCATTATGCAGAGCCAGAAGAACAGTCCTGAGCTCAGCAGCAGTTCCTTTCAATCACCCAGTCAGGACCAGTCTCTGTCTAGTCTGTTTGACATCCTGAACTGTGGGGAACACAAACTGACTGAATTTCTGCCCAGACCTCTGGGTTGTTCCATTTTAATTTTACAAATTGGACTCAGGGAGCTCAGTGGATATAGCCAAGAAGGTCTGGCTCAGCCTTCTGTAAACCTGAGCCCTGAACTTAGCAGTAGCAGTCCCAGCAGGGTTGACAATATTATCATTTACATCCTGCAAGCAAAATTCTACTGCCATTCCTGTGCCCCATCTTAACCAGCATTTTCCAAGGTGCTGCATTTCATCTTCTTTGTCTACCTCTGTGTCCAGGATCCCAGGCCCATGAGCGGGACAAACCAGTCGAGCGTCTCCGAGTTCCTCCTCCTGGGACTCTCCAGGCAGCCCCAGCAGCAGCATCTCCTCTTTGTGCTTTTCCTGAGTATGTACCTGGCCACCATCCTGGGGAACCTGCTCATCATCCTGGCTGTCAGCACAGACTCCTGCCTGCACACTCCTATGTACTTCTTCCTCAGCAACCTGTCCTTTGTGGACGTCTGCTTCTCCTCCACCACCATCCCCAAGATGCTGGCCAATCACATACTCGGGACTCAGACCATCTCCTTCTCTGGCTGTCTCACGCAGATGTATTTCGTTTTCATGTTTGTGGACATGGACAATTTCCTCCTGGCTGTGATGGCCTATGACCGCTTTGTCGCTGTGTGCCACCCCTTACATTACACAGCAAAGATGACCCATCAGCTCTGTGCCCTGATGGTTGCTGGATCGTGGGTGGCTGCCAACCTGAATGTCCTTCTGCACACCCTGCTGATGGCTCGACTCTCATTCTGTGCAAACAATGCCATCCCTCACTTCTTCTGCGATGTGACTCCCCTCCTGAAACTCTCCTGCTCGAACACACACCTCAATGAGGTCATAATCCTTAGTGAGGGTGCCCTGGTCATGATCACTCCATTTCTTTGCATCCTGGCTTCCTATATGCACATCGCCTGCACTGTCCTGAGGGTCCCATCCACAAAGGGAAAGTGGAAAGCCTTCTCCACCTGTGGCTCTCACCTGGCTGTGGTTTTCCTCTTCTATGGCACCATCATTGCTGTGTATTTTAATCCTTTGTCCTCCCACTCAGCTGAGAAAGACACTATAGCTACCGTGTTGTATACAGTGGTGACCCCCATGCTAAACCCTTTTATCTACAGCCTGAGGAACAGGTCCTTGAAAGGGGCTTTGAAAAAAGTAGTTGGCAGGGTGGTGTTTTCTGTCTGATGAAATAATCAAGACTGAATCTCATTCCCAAGGAAATTTATTTTTCACCAATTGAGTTTAATGCAGTAGTTGTTGCACTAAATGATGTTCTTGCTAGTGGCACATAGGGGGAGATCATATTACTTACACTAAGTTAAACTATTAATTATAATTTTTTTGAGACAGGGTCATGGTCTGTCACTCAGGCTGAAGTGCAGTGCCGCAATCTCAGCTCACTGCACCCTCCATCTCCCAGACTCAAGTGATCCTCCTGCCTCAGCCTCCTGAGCAGCTGGACCACAGGTGTGTGTCATATGCCTAGCTAATTTTTTTTTTTTTTTTGAGATGGAGTCTCGCTCTGTCACCAGCCTGGAGTACTGTTGCGGGAAGTCAGGGACCCTGAACGGACGGACTGGTTGGAGCCACGGCAGAGGAACATAAATTGTGAAGATTTCATTTTAATATGGACATATATCAGTTCCCAAAATTAATACTTTTATATTTTCTTATGCCTGTCTTTACTGCAATCTCTGAACATAAAATGTGAAGATTTCATGGACATTTATCAGTTCCCAAAATTAATACTTTTATAATTTCGTATGCCTGTCTTTACTTTAATCTCTTAATCATGTTATCTTTGTAAGCTGAGGATGTACCTCACCTCAGGACCACTGTGATAATTGTATCTAACTGTACAAATGGATTGTAAAACATGTGTGTTTGAACAATATGAAATCAGTGCACCTTGAAAAAGAACAGAGTAACAGTGATTTTAGGGAACCATAAGGTCTGTCTGCAGAATTGGGCAGAATAACGCCTATTTTTCTTCTTGCAAAGAGCCTATAAACAGACGTGCAAGTAGGGGAGATATCGCTGAATTCTTTTCCTAGCAAGGAATATTAATAATTAAGATCCTGGGCCGGGCGCGGTGGCTCAAGCCTGTAATCCCAGCACTTTGGGAGGCCGAGACGGGTGGATCACGAGGTCAGGAGATCGAGACCATCCTGGCTAACACAGTGAAACCCCGTCTCTACTAAAAAATACAAAAAACTAGCCGGGTGAGTTGGCGGGCGCCTGTAGTCCCAGCTACTCCGGAGGCTGAGGCAGGAGAATGGCGTAAACCCGGGAGGCGGAGCTTGTAGTGAGCTGAGATCCGGCCACTGCACTCCAGCCCGGGTGACAGAGCGGCTCCGTCTCAAAAAAAAAAAAAAAAAAAAAATTAAGACCCTGGGAAAGGAATGCATTCCTGGGGGGAGGTCTATAAATGGCTGCTCTGGGAGTGTCTGTCTTATGCGGCTCAGATAAGGACTGAAATACGCCCTGGTCTCCTGCAGTACCCTCAGGCTTATTAGTGTGGGGAAAGAAACCCAGCCCGGTAAATTTGAGGTCAGACTGGTTTGCTGCTCTTGAACCCTGTTTTCTGTTGTTTAAGATGTTTATCAAGACAATACATGCACAGCTAAACATAGACCCTTGTCAGGAGTTTTTTTTTTTTTTTTTTTTTTTTTTTTTTTTTTTTTTTTTTGAGACGGAGTCTTGCTCTGTTGCCCAGGCTGGAGTGCAGTGGTGGGATCTCGGCTCACTGCAAGCTCCGCCTCCCAGGTTCACGCCATTCTCCTGGCCTCAGCCTCCCGAGTAGCTGGGACTACAGGCGCCCGCCACCTCGCCCGGTTAGTTTTTTTGTATTTTTTTAGTAGAGACGGGGTTTCACCGTGTTAGCCAGGATGGTCTCGATCTCCTGACCTCGTGATCCGCCCATCTTGGCCTCCCAAAGTGCTGGGATTACAGGTTTGAGCCACCGCGCCCGGCCATCAGGAGTTTTTTGATTTTGTCCTTTGCCTTGTGATCTTTGCCCTCTGCCTTGTGATCTTTATTGGCCTCGGAAGCATGTGATCTTTATTCTCCTTTTTGCCCTTTGATGCCTGTGATTTCTGTGACCTACTCCCTGTTTGTACACCCCCTCCCCTTTTAAAGTCCTTAATAAAAACCTGCTGGTTTTGCAGCTCAGGTGGGCATCACGGTCCTACCGATATGTGATGTCACCCCAGGATAAAATTCCTCTCTTTGTACACTTTCTCTTTATTTCTCAGCCGGCCGACATTTAGGGAAAATAGAAAGAACCTATGTTGAAATATTGGGGGTGGGTTCCCCCAACAGAGTGTGGTGGAACCATCTCAGCTCCCTGCAACCTTCACCTCCCAGGTTCAAGCAATTCTCCTGCCTCAGCCTCCCGAGTACCTGGGACTACAGGTGTGCACCACCAGTGCAGCCCGGGTGAAGACTCACTGGCCTCATCCTCCTTTTATGTGTCCTCCGCAATGGTCAAGCATAAAGGGTGGGTCACAAAAACACTCAGGCAAAAGAACGGCAGAGTGAGGCCGGGTGTGGTGGCTCATGCCAGTAATCCCAGCAGTTTGGCAGGCTGAGGCAGGTGGCTCACTTGAGGTCAGGAGTTCGAGACCAGCCTGGCCAACATGGTGAAACCCTGTCTCTACTAAAAATACAAAATTAGCTGGGCGTGGTGGCAGGCACCTGTAATCCCAGATACTCAGGGGGCTGAGGCAAGAGAATTGCTTAAACTTGGGAGGCAGAGGTTGCGGTGAGCCAAGATGGTGCCATTGCACTCCGGCCTGGGTGAGAGAGCAAGGTTCTGTCAAAAAAGGAAGGGGAGGGGAGGGGAGAGGAAAAAAGAAGGGGAGGGGAGAGGAGGAGAGGGGAGGGGAGGGAAGAAAGACAGAGCCGAGTAAAATGTGAGTACTACAGCGAGTAGCAAGCATTTCAGATGAGCCTCGGGCACTGGCTCGCTTGTAGCCCAGGTGGTGCAGAGGTGAAGCGAGGTTGAACCACGGGAACCGGCTAGGAGCACCCTCATTGGCTGCCTGACTTAGGGGGCGGGGTCAACTGGAGCCAGGTCTTTGACATCGGGGAAACAAATCGACATTTGGTCTTCCCTCCATCCAGACCAACTGCCCCTGGCTCTGTTCTCAAGTCAGCTCCCACCCACACCTTCAAGAACCAAGTCAATGCCACCACCTCCTCCATGAAGCCTCTGGATTCCCTCTTCCGGCTGTCAGAGCTCTGTTTTTCTTTGGTTTATCATTCCCTCTTCACAAGGGCTTTCCACAGACTAGGAGACCTACAGATCTGAATACACACACGACTCACTTTGTATCTCGGTGTCCAGCACTGCTTCTAGACTAAAGGTGATCGTCAATTTTAATTGAAAGGAAAAAATATAGGTGAATGCATATTGCCATACATTTTAATTTGGAGAGAGTTACTTGACAATAAGAAAGAAATAGCAGAGTGAAATGTGAGTACTACAGCAAGTAACAAGCATTTCAGATGAGACTTGGGCCCTGGCCCGCTTGTAGCCCAGGTGGTGCGGAGGTGAAGAGATGCTGAACCGTGGGAACTGGCCAGGAGCACCCTGATTGGCTGCCTGACTTAGGGGGCGGGGTCAAATAACAAAAAATCATTTTGTTAGCTGAAAGCTAGTGTCTACCTATGCACTATGGTACACCAAAAATCATAAAGAAGAACATTAAAGTAACCTGTATCCTTGCAGCTCAAAGGTAATCACAGTTAGGCACTTGGAATATTGTTTTACAAAAGTTGGCTGCAATCGATTACATATAATTTTGAGTTCTGATTTTCCACTTCCTACTTCCCATGTCAGTGGAGGTCTTAGAAATGTGACTTTTTTTGGTTTTGTTTTTGTTTTTGAGACAGAATCTCACTCTGTCACCAGGCTGGAGTGCAGTGGTGCGACCTTGACTCACCGTAACCTCCGCCTCCTAGATTCAAGCAATTCTCCTGCTCAGCCTCCTGAGTAGCTGGGACTACAGGAACACACCACCACGCCCAGCTACTTTTTGTATTTTTAGTAGAGATGGGGTTTCACCATGTTGGCCAGGACTGTCTTGATCTCCTGACCTCGTGATCCACCCGCCTTGGCCTCCCAAAGTGCTGGTATTACAGGCATGAGCCACCATGCTTGACTCAGAAATGTGATTTTAATGGCTGCATAATATTTCATCACAGGGACGTGATATAATTCACCCATTCCCCAACTCTGAACAATTTCAAGTGTTTCTGTACTATAACAAACACTGCTGCACACTTCCTTGTGTGTGAATCGTTGTTTGTATTTATTATTGCCACAGGTAGCCTGAGTGATCTATTTCTCCAGCTTGAAGTAAAAATTAATGTCACTTTTCCTTTGTTATTCATTATTTCTGCCTAACCATACCCTGCCATTACTACCAGCATCTCCCTGTGGGTGTCAAAAAGCACCCCAGAAGTTCACTCAAAGGAGTCAGTCAGGTGGAGAGAGGGAGAGAATGCAGAGCTGAAAGCATCCACTGGCACGATCCTGAGAGTTGCTGGTACACAGTGTAGTCCCTGCCCTTCGATGTCTGAACAGCTGGAAGCCTGTGTGCTGCAATATAGATGCCTGTGCCCCATCCCTTTGGGGGTCACACTGGGACCCACCTAAGTTCAGATCACAGTTATCTGTGTTCAAACTCATGTTATTCTCCATTAAAATCTGACTCCGGGCCGGGCGTGGTGGCTCACACCTGTAATCTCAACACTTTTAAAGTTCAAGGAGGGAGGATCATTTGAGCCCAGGAGCTTGAGACCAGCCTGGGCAATATAGTGAGACTCCATCTCTACAAAAAATTAAAAAATTAACTGGGCATGGTGGCTCATACCTGTAGTCCCAGCTACTTGGGAGGCTGAGGTGGGAGGATCACTTGAGCCCAGGAGGTTGAGGCTGCAGTGAGCTGTGATGGCACCACTGCACTCCAGCCTGGGGAATAAAGCAAGAGCCTGTCTCAAAAAAAAAAAAAAAAATCTGCCTCCAGATATATACCCACTCCCTGGCCCTGGGGCTTCCAGTCCCACTGTGTCAAACCAAGTTTCCCCAGGAACACCCAGAGCAGATCCAGGCTTATTCCTTTGAGATTCCCTTTGGGTCCCTGGGATCTTTTTATGTGGAATTGACTTCAATCTATTTTTTTCTCATGATATAGCTGTAGCTATAAAATATAATTCAAATAGGTCTATACGAAGATTATAATATTTGAATTCTGACTGTTTCTTATTAATTTATTTGATTTGTGAAGTCTAATAATTAACATTTCAATTCTTTTCTTTCTATATGTTAATAGCTTTTACTTTTTTTTTTTTATTTACAGGATGATTGCAGTAAGCTTTTACTTTTTTTTTTTTAACATCTTTTTTTTTTTTTTTTGAGATGAAGTCTCACTCTGTTGCCTAGGCTGGAATACAGTGGCATGATCTCGGTTCACTACAACCTCTGCCTCCTGGGTTCAAGTGATTTTCCTGCCTCAGCCTCTTGAGTGGCTGGGATTACAGACATCCACCACCATGCCTGGCTAATTTTTGTATTTATAATAGAAATGGGGTTTCACCATGTTGGCCAGGCTGGTCTTGAACTCCTGACCTCAAGCGATCTGCCTACCTCAGCCTCCCAAAGTTCTGGGATTACAGGCATGAGCTACCATGCGGAGCCAGCTTTACTTTTTTTTTTTTTTTTTTTTGAGACGGAGTCTTGCTCTGTGCCCCAGACTGGAGTGCAGTGGCGCGATCTCGGCTCACTGCAAGCTCCGCCTCCCGGGTTCAAGCCATTCTCCTGCCTCAGCCTCCCGAGTAGCTGGGACTACAGGCGCCCGCCACCTCGCCCGGCTAATTTTCTTGTATTTTTAGTAGAGACGGGGTTTCACCGTGTTAGCCAGGATGGTCTCGATCTCCTGACCTCGTGATCCGCCCGTCTCGGCCTCCCAAAGTGCTGGGATTACAGGCTTGAGCCACCGCGCCCGGCCCAGCTTTACTTTTTGATTTGATGTTTGGTTATGGAGGTGATGTGGTTTGGTTGTTTGTCTCCACCAAATCTCATGTTGAAATGTGATTCCCAGTGTTGGAGGTGGCACCTGGCAGGAGGTGTTTAGTTCATGGGGGTGGGTCCCTCATGAATGGCTTGGTTCCGCCCACATGGTAATAAGTTATCATGAGCTCTGATTGTTAGAACCTGGGAGCTTCCCCTTCTCCCTCTTGTTTCTTCTCTCTTCAGGTGACACACCTGTTCCCACTTCACCTTCTGCCATGATTGCAAACTTCCTGAGGCCTCACCAGAAGTAGATGCCCACACCATGCTTCTTGTACAGCTTGCAGAACCATGACCCAAATAAACCTCTTCTCTTTATCAATTACCCAGTGTCGGGTATTCCTTTATAGTAGCGAAAATGGACTAACACAGAAGGCCTGGAGGTTGGTGAATGTTATCCATTGATTATGAATTATATTAAATACCTTCTAGTAACAGAATGATCTTTGTCCTCTTCAATTCTTGTTTCCGCTTAAACTGTACTTTGGTTAATATTAATATTACTCATTCTACTTTCTTGTGTTTGCTCATTCTCTCAGACGTTCTGAAACAGTTTACTTGGATGAAGGGCTCCTTCCCTCTGTATCAAGATCTTCCTTTTCAAAGCTTTCAGCATGTGAGAAAAAATTAGGCCGGGCATGGTGGCTCACGCCTGTAATCCCAGCCCTTGGGGAGGCCAAGGAAGTCAGATCACCTGAAGTCAGGAGTTTGAGACCAAACGGACCAACATGGTGAAACTGCATCTCTACTAAAAATACAAAAAAGCTGGGCATAGTGGTGGGTTCTTGTGATACCAGCTACTCAGGAGGTTGAGGTGAGAGGATCCCTTGAGCCTGGGAAGTGGAAGTTGCAGTGAGTGGAGATCGTGTTACTGCACTACTGCCTGGGCGACAGTAAGACTCTGTCTCAAAAAAAAAAAAAAGATTCTGTTTTTCAATTTGTCTTTTGTCTATCTTACACACTTTTGTCTCTGCTATTCCATGTATATTTTTATCTACTAATTTTCACCTTTGAATGTCCCTCTTTTGAAGATGGGTGAGTGGGGCTTTCGGTTTTGTAAGTGATACTTGCATTATGTTAGGATCCATCCTAAGATTTTCAGAAGGGTGTGTTTTGGGGAAGAGGTGTACATATTAATATTGCAAGCCAGAGGATGACTCTAGTGGACATTTGTTAGACTTTGTGGCTTCCCAGCATCTGGGCCCACTTCCAAACTTTGTAGAGTCCCCTAATTTATGGATGTTGTTGGGAAGACAGCTCACCTCCCACTATAGAAATATGTACACCAGGCCAGGCGCGGTGGCTCAAGCCTGTAATCCCAGCACTTTGGGAGGCCGAGATGGGTGGATCACGAGGTCAGGAGATCGAGACCATCCTGGCTAACACGGTGAAACCCCGTCTCTACTAAAAAATACAAAAAAAAAACTAGCCGGGCGAGATGGCGGGCGCCTGTAATCCCAGTTACTTGGGAGGCTGAGGCAGGAGAATGGCATAAACCCCGGAGGCGGAGCTTGCAGTGAGCTGAGATCCGGCCACTGCACTCCAGCCCGGGCGACAGAGCAAGACTCCGTCTCAAAAAAAAAAAAAAAAAAAAAAAAAAAAAAAAAAAAAAGAAATAAGTACACCAGAAACTTGCTTCTGAGTGTCTCTTTCAGCTAGAATGAGAACAAGTGACAGGCTCTCTGCCCATCAGATATACCTGCCCTGCATTTGATACAGAGAAGGGGAGACCAGGAGGAACTTGCTCTGGCAGTGGCAGCCATTGTAGGGACCTGGATTCCTGGAATGTGACAACAGTAATGCTAGGGGTAGTAGCGAATGTCTGTGAGAAGAACATCAGAAATGCAATCTGCAGCATCTAGCGCTTGGTGGCAGCAGCACTGGTGTCCTCACTAGCTGGCTTGGAGTCATGATTTGGGGCACTGTTAACAGATGCATTTTTTAATTGTTGTTGTTTCGTTTTTGTTTTTGTAGAAATGGGGTCTCACTATGTTGTCTAGGATGATATTGAACTCCTGGCCTCAAGCAATCCTCCTGTCTTTGCCTCCCAAAGTGCTGGGACTTCAGGCATGAGACACCACGCTCAGTCATAAGACTGGTTTTTTAGTTCTCCTGAGAAAAGAGTCAACAAAATATATTGCTAAAGGGTGGGTAGGGTGGGTGGGAAGGTAAGATTTTAAATTCTAAGGAATTGGCACACGTAATTGTGGAGGCTTGGCAAGTTCAAAATATGTAAGGTGGACCAGAAGGCTGTAGACCTAGCAAAGAGCTGGTGTTGCAGCTCGAGGCCAAAGGCAGTCGGCTGACTTTTTCTATTGTGGCCTTCAACTGATTAGATAAGGCCCACCCACACTATGGAGGCTAATCTGCTGTACTCAAATTCTATTGATTTAAATGTTAATCTCATCTTAAAAATACTCTCCAAAAAGAAAAATAAGAGAGAAAGAGAGAAAGCGAGAGGGAGAAAGAAAGAAAGAAAGAAAGAAAGAAAGAAAGAAAGAAAGAAAGAAAGAAAGAGAAAGAAAGAAAGAAAGAAAGAAAGAAAGAAAGAAAGAAAGAAAGAAAGAAAGAAAGAAAGAAAAGAAAAAAGAAAAGAAAAGAAAAGAAAAGAAAGGGGGTGAGGCGCAGTGGCTCACGCCTATCATCCCAGCACTTTGGGAGGCCGAGGCAGGTGGATCACGAGGTCAAGAGATCGAGACCATCCTGGCCAAAATGGTGAAACCCTGTTTCTACTAAAAATACAAAAAATTAGCTGGTCGTGGTGGCGTGCGCCTATAGTCCCAGCTACTTGGGAGGCTGAGGCAGCAAAATCGCTTGAACCTGGGAGGTGAAGGTTGCAGTGAGCCGAGATTGCGCCACTGCACTCCAGCCTAGTGACAGAGAGAGACTCCATCTAAAAAAAAGAAAGAAAGAAAGAAGAAAGAAAAAAGAAAGAAAGAAAGGAGGGAAGGAAGGAAGGAAGGAAGGAAGGAAGGAAGGAAGGAAGAGAGAAAGAAAGAGAGAGAGGTTGGGTGGGTAACTCACACCTGTAATTCCAGCACTTTGGGAGGCTGAGGCAGGTGGATCACGAGGTCAAGAGACCGAGACCATTCTGGCCAACAAGGTGAAACCCTGTCTCTGCTAAAAATACAAAAATTAGCTGGGCATGGTGGTGTGTGCCTGTAGTCCCAGCTACTTGGGAGGTTGAGGCAGTAGAATCTCTTGAACCCAGGAGGCGGAGGTTTTAGTGAGTCAAGATCGAACCACTGAACTCTAGCCTGATGACAGAGTGAAACTCTGTCTCAAAAAAAAAAAAAAAAAACAATGGGACAGGGAGAAGGTGATTGGATTTATACATTCTAGCCAAGCACGTAGTGATGGCTTTGCTCAATCCTGATTCTAAATACTCTGGTTCAGCCAGCTATGGTGAAGGGGAGGTGGTATAAACATGACTCCTGGGGCCCCACCACACTGTGCCTATGCAGATTAGGGAGCTCTAGACCAAGAAAAGGGTAAACCATGTGAGTTGGAGGGACATCCCAAAATATATCCATCCTAGGGGTCTAGAGCTCATAAATCACAGCATCCTGGGTTCTCCTGGAGAAAACCTCCCTTAGAATCAGACTACCCTTCATCTCAAACATTTTCTTTTTCCTTTTTTTTTTTTTTTTTTTTTTGAGACAGAGTCTTGCTTTATTGCCCAGGCTGGAGTGCAGTGGCATGATCTCGGTTCACTGCAACATCCACCTCCTGGGTTCAAGCAATTATTGTGCCTCACCCTCCCAAGTAGGTGGGACTACAGGCACATGCCACCATGCCTGGCTAATTTTTGTATTTTTAGTAGAGACAGGGTTTCACTGTGTTGGCCAGGCTGGTCTTGAACTCCTGACCTTAGGTGATCTGCCCACCTTGGCTTCCCAAAGTATTGGGTTATAGGCTTAAGCCACCGTGCCTAGCCCCAAATATTTTCATGAATTAAGCCCATATCAGTAATGTGCTTTTAACGTTTCCTCCTGTAAAATGGAAAACATGAAGCATCGCTAATCTCTGAAGATGGCCAGGCAGAGGAAAGCAAGGGCTGCACAGAAAACAAGGGACAGCCCCATATCTCAACAGAGGCAGTGATACTGCAAAGGATTTCATGACAGAATTTCCACATCTATGGGCACAACACCAGATCACAAGGTGAGGAGGTTTGTGGTTCCAAGGAATTTTGTCTGTGATTTATCTCTATCAGGATGGCTTCATTTCTAATTATCTTCAAGTTTTGATCCAAGAGTTTTATCTAAACCTTAGTTAATATTGTATGTCATCATTGTTTGGTCCAAAGGGGCCAAAATTAGGTGGGACAATTATGTTCTTCTTGTCCCTAATGAGGCTCTCAGGGAATCTGGTCCCAGTGGCCAAAGGAGGTTCCTGCAAATGCCTGCTCTGTGATTGCCCGAAACAGTTACTTACACAGAGGACTAAGGCCATGAGCCCCTATTCCTCACACACTCGGGACCCGCCTGTGTTTCCAAGACATTCCAACTCCCACAATAAGTAGAAGCATTGACCAGTTATGTAGAAGTGAGGAACAACTGATAGTGACAGCACCAACCTTCTCCAGGTAAGGTCGCAGAGGTGAAAAATTAAATATGTGTTGGCTCAGATGTGAAGTTCTTTTAGGAATCTTCTTTTCTACATCATCCAGATACAGGAAGTAAATAGTACAGTACAGAGAAATAAAGTATAGGAGTCCTGAATCCATCAGTTGTCACTTGAGATTAACCCAGTAATCATCAGTCGTTCCTCCAGTCTCTTTATGAGCTGCTAACTAGTTGGGTGGAGAACACATACTCGGGACTCAAACCATCTCCTTCTCTGGCTGCCTCACGCACATGTATTTTATCAGTGAGCTTGCTGACATGGACAATTTCCTCCTGGCTGTGATGGTCTATGACCACTTTGTCGCTGTGTGCCACCCCTTATATTACACAGCAAAGATGACCCATCAGCTTTGTGCCCTGCTGGTCACTGGATCACGGGTGGTTAACAGCTTGAATGCTCTGCTGCACACCCTGCTGATGGCTCGACTCTCATTCTGTGCAGACAACACCATCCCTCACGTCTTCCGTGACGTGACTCCCCTCCTGAAACTCTCCTGTTCAGACACACACCTCAATGAGGTGATGATTCTTACTGAGGCTGCCCTAGTCACGATCACCCCATGTAATTCCCTAGTCATGATCACCCCATATAGGCTTCCTATATGCACATCGGCTGTGCCATCCTGAGGGTCCCATCCATGAAGGGAAGATGGAAAGCCTTCTCCACCTGTGGCTCCCACCTGGCTGTGGTTCTCCTCTTCTATGGCACCATCATATCTCTGTATTTCAGCCCTTCATCCTCCCACTCAGCTCAGAGAGATATAGCAGCTGCTGTGATGTTCACAGTAGTGAGTCCCATGCTAAACCCTTTTATCTATAGTTTGAGGAACAAGGACATAAAATGGGCTCTTGGCAAAGTGGTTGGCAGGAAGACATGCTCTTACAGATGGACGTCCTGTGGAATTATCTGTCATTTCCAGGCATAGCAGTCTTTGCCAACTCATTGAAATGTAGCAGTCTATCTGTCAAAGTGTCTTCAAGGAACTTAGAATAAATACATCCAGTAGATACTTATCAATGAACTCTGACTTAACTACAACCCTGCTCTCTTAAGTAGGTAATACATTTGTTTCTAATTATGATATTTAAAATACTTTTACATAAAAGTCAAACTATTCCTTTCCAAGTAATCATTTTGAAAGGCTATATGTTGGCCAGGCATGGTGGCTCACACCTGTAATCCCAACACTTTTGGAGACAGCGACAGGCAGATCACCTGAGGTCAGGAGTTTGAGACCAGACTGGCCAACATGGTGAAACCCCATCTGTACTAAAAATACAAAACTTAGCCAGGCGTGGTAGTGGGTGCCTGTAATCCCAGCTGCTTGGGAGGCTGAGGCAGGAGAATCACTTGAACTCGGGAGATGGAGGTTGCAGTGAGCCGAGATCCGCCATTGCACTCCAGACAGAGCAAGACTCCATCTCCAAAAAAAAAAAAAGGCTATATGTTACAAATATTTTTGCACTTTCCTGTTGTAAATGCTATTAGGCTCTACAGCACTGGTTTTCAATCATAGCTGCATTTTAGTATCATGTGGGGCACTTTGAAAATATACACAGCACATCCTCCAACAACGTTTTGTTCAATGACTTTCTCTTTTTCTTTTTTTTTTTTGAGACGGAGTCTCGCTCTGTCGCCCAGGCTGGAGTGCAGTGGCCGGATCTCAGCTCACTGCAAGCTGCACCTCCCGGGTTCACGCCATTCTCCTACCTCAGCCTCCGGAGTAGCTGGGACTGCAGGTGCCCGCCAACTCGCCCGGCTAGTTTTTTTTTTTTTTTTTTTGTATTTTTTAGTAGAGACGGGGTTTCACCGTGTTAGCCAGGATGGTCTCGATCTCCTGACCTTGTGATCCGCCCGTCTTGGCCTCCCAAAGTGCTGGGATTACAGGCTTGAGCCACCGCGCCCGGCCTCTTTTTATTTCAATAGTTTTTGGGAGGCAGGTCGTTTTGTGACACGGATAAGTTCTTCAGTGGTGATTTCTGAGACTTTGGTGCACTCATCACCTTAGCCATGTACACAGCTAATATGTAGTCTTTTTTTTTTTTTTTTTTTTTGAGACGGAGTCTCGCTCTGTCGCCCAGGCTGGAGTGCAGTGGCTGGATCTCAGCTCACTGCAAGCTCCGCTTCCCGGGTTTACGCCATTCTCCTGCCTCAGCCTCCCGAGTAGCTGGGACTACAGGCGCCCGCCACCTCGCCCGGCTAGTTTTTTGTATTTTTAGTAGAGACGGGGTTTCACCATGTTAGCCAGGATGGTCTCGATCTCCTGACCTTGTGATCCACCCATCTCGGCCTCCCAAAGTGCTGGGATTACAGGCTTGAGCCACCGCGCCCGGCAATATGTAGTCTTTTATCCCTCACCCCCATCCCGCCCTTCCTCCTGAGTCCCCCAGATCCAATACGCCTTTGCATCCTGATAGCTTAGCTTGCGTCGTTTGTAGTTTCGTATAAATTTTAGGTTTGTTTTTCTGTTTCTGTAAAGAATGTCATTGGTATTTCGATAGGGATTGTAGGGAATCTGTAGATTGCTTTAAGTAGTATGGACAGTTTAACAATATTGGTTCTTCCAATCCATGAAGATAGAATATCTTTCAATTTTTGTGTGCCTTCTTCTATTTCTTTGATCAACATTTGATAGTTTTTAATTGTAGAGCTCTTTCACTTCTTTAATTAATTTAATTCCTGGGTAGTTAATTTTATTTGTAGTTATTGTAAATGGAATTACGTTCTTGATTTCTTTTTCAGATTGTTCGCTGTTGGCATAGAGAAATGATACGGATTTTTGTGTGATTTTGTATCCTACAACTTTACTGAATTTGTCTATCAGTTCTAATAATTTTTTTGGTAAGGTCTTTAGGTTTTTCCAAATATAAGGTCATATCATCTGCAAACAAGGATAATTTGACTTCTTCCTTTCCAATTTGGATGCCCTCTATTTCTTTCTCTTCTCTGATCACTCCAGCTAGGACTTCCAGTACTATGTTGAATAACTATGGTGAAAGTGGGCACAGGTTCCAGATCTTAGAGGAAAGGCTTTTAGTCTTTCCTCATTCAGCATAATAAAAGCTGTGGGTCTAACGGCCCTTTGGAGCTGAAAGTCACCCTGCTCTGGATCTCCTTTCAGATTGCTCGTTATGAAGAGTGAGCCTAGAAACCCTGCCTAAGGAAATCCGAGGTTCAATCTGGGTAAAGCCAATAGAGGTGAAAAATGGAGTCGCTAGAAGTTCTCTGTGGGCAAAAATGTGTTGGGAAGGCTGAGGCTGTTCCTTTTGGCCATAATTCACACTCCTGGGCCTCACACGGATTCCGAAGAATACTTCATAATTTTCAGTGTCTCCTCCTCTAATTTGACTGCCTTACTTTATGGGGGTCTATTTAACATAATGTGTGTCTTCGATTTCAAAGAAATAAATTTGCTATTCATTCTGTCCAGGATGCCTCACCTGTCTTCTTTCTGAGTAGCAAACTCTACGTAAATCTTCCAGATCCAAGTTAACGTCTCCTGCTCTCTGAAGCCTTTACTAATTCCCGTAGGCTGAGACAGCCATGTCTTCTCCTGGGTTCCCTCAGAACACTCTTATTTGAATTATTGTACATGCAAGACCACCCAGTTCGTTTATTGCTGCTGCTTCTCCTAAGTTCTGCTTCATCCTCAAAGCCCTCTACCGATGTGAGATGCATAGGACTCAGACATACACTGTGCCCCTCAGATACAAAGCTTGGCTCCTGACAGAGATTACTTATGCAACCCACTTTTTTTTTTTTTTTTTTTTTAGAAAGAATCTCGTTCTCTAGCTCAGGCTGAAGTGCAGTGGTGCAATCTCAGCTAACTGCAACCTCCGCCTCCCAGATTCAAGCGATTCTCCTACCTCAGCCTCCTGAATAGCTGGGATTATGGGTGCCCGCCATCACACCCCACTAATTTTTTATATTTTTAGTACAGATGGGGTTTCACCATACTGGCCAGGCTGGTTTTGAACTCCTGACCTCAAGTGATCCGCCCACACTGGCTTCCCAAAGTGCTGGGATTACAGGTGTGAGCCACCACATCCCGCAGCAACCCACTTATACTGAATGTGAATGAATGAACATCATCTTAACTTTCAATTTGACATCTTTAATCAGGCTAGAGGCTTAAAAATTATATTTTGGGAAAAACAATATAATATTTACATTCTAGAAAAGATTTCAAAAAATATAAGACAGAAAATTAAAGTAACATATTGAAACATTGATAAAAATACTTTGGTAAAAATATTTTGGTTGAAAACAATTTCAACCAGAGTTGATTTCAGGTTATGTATACCATTTTGCATCCTGATTTTTCCACTTACCATTTCCCATGTTGTCAAATACCTTCAATTTTGATGTTTACAGTTGTGTGACATTTCATGATATGGATGTATTGTAATTTATTTGGCTTAATGCCCACCAACTTTGAGCAGATTCAATTCCCTTACACATGTAAATTACATTGCAGTGGACATCAGGCCCACACAACTTTGTTTGCATTCATTAACATTTCCACAGATAACCAGTAACATTTCAACCACAAGGGCAAGTATTGGGTCATATTCCCTTATCCAGTTATTTCCACCCAATTCCACTGGCCTTTATTATCAGAGAGTCTCACCTCTCCTGTCGTTGGCAAAGGATCTCCATCCCATGGAGTCGGCCATGCCCAAGGTTCATGAATGCCACGTATTCACTTGAGGACTGTGCACATAGTACTTTTGCCCTTTTTAATCTTTTCTTTGCTTAAATTTGAGAGGAGAAAAGAAAACGATAAAGAACTGTCAATTCTACATAGGCACACAATCAAGATGAAATTACCTCCTTCACAAATGTCTTCATTTTAAAACTTTAAAAATTGAAGTATTCCAATATGCTTGAATGTGTTTGTAACTCACTTTTATTATTTAACATTTGCTGCTCAATTTTCCCTTCAGGGCTCTGGTTGCCTTTGCTGTCAGCAACCAAACTTCTTGCTGTCAGCTCGTTCTGGGATGGCTTCAGAGGCAGAGAGGGGACTCTCTGGAGATCATACCACTCCCAGGTAGACAACATTCAGTGACTGATCCCTGGGAGGTATAAAAGCCCTGACATTTCTGCCCAGCCCAATACAACTCTGATGGCCCACTCATCTCCAGAGCTGTTCATGGCTGCCTCTGGGTTTCACTTTCTTCACTGCCCAATCCCCTTCTGGCTCCTACCTCCCACCCAAAGGCATTGATGGTCAGTAAACATCTCTACCCCAAGTTCCGCCTTAGCATGTGCTTCTGGAGAACCCAATGTGAGACAATGTTTTAATAACAGTAACAACAGCATGACAACAGTGAACAAGAACAGCTATGATGAAGGGCAGGCGAGCTCCAAAGTGGGGCATAGCCTGCGAGGGTTCTTGGCTTTGCCCAGGAAAGAATCCAAGGGCAAGCCAGAGGTAGAAGAAAACAGCTTTATTGAAGAAGCAGTGCTACAGCTCCCTGACTGCTCCTGCAGAGTGGGGCTACCCCTGAGGCAGAGAGCAGCAGCTTAGGGAGGTTTTGCAGTCACATTTGTACCCACTTTTAATTGCATGTAGATTAAGGGGTGGCTTATGCAGAAATTTCTAGGGAAGGGATAGTAACTTTTGGGTCATTGGGTTATTGCCATGGGAAGAGGCGGTAACTCTGGGATATTGCCATGGCAATGGTAAATTGACATGGCACATTGGTAGGCGTGTCTGATTGAAAGCTGCCTCTGCAGGGACCCTGTTTTAGCTGGTACTCAATCTGGTACAGTGTACAAGACCCAACTCTAGAGTCAAGTCCCGCCTCCTACCTCAGCTACACCATGTTGCCTTACCAGAGATTAAAAGCCAGGGGCTAATCCATTTGCCGTATTACTAACCCTTCTTTGAAAACAGCACTTGGTATTTTATTTGAAGAGATAATTTTGCAAGATACAGTGAAGCTATCCAGTCATTTCACCTGATTTCTCTGTGTGATTTGCATTGTTACTATTATTTTCTTTTTAAAACTTATGATGCCATCAGTTTCTTAAACACCATTCTCTGCTTGTTTCTTGTTTCCTTGCCCACCCCCCACTTTTTTTTTTGAGACAGAGTCTCACTCTGTCGCCCAGGGTGGAGTGCAATGTCACCATCTCAGCTCACTGCAACCTCTGCTTCTCGGGTTCAAGTGATTCTCCTGCCTCAGCCTCCCAAGTAGATGGGATTACCGGCACCCACCACCATGCCTGGCTAATTTTTGTATTTTTAGTAGAGATGGGGTTTCACCATGTTGGCCAGGCTGGTCTTGAACTCCTGACCTCAGGTGATCCACCTGCCTCGGCCTCCCAAAGTGCTGGGATTACAGCCATGAGCCACCACGCCCAGCTGCCCCATTGGTTTTGTCACCTTCTCCTCTTCCATCATCCCCTATGTTCCTCCTGGGCTTAATCCTTGGACTTCTTTCTCACTCTATATTCTTCCCCTGGCCAATTACATCCACTTTCGTTTCTATAACTGAACCTGTATATACTGGTGACTTCTCAATCTGTATCTGCCAGACCTCCATTTGGCCTGTAGACCCATGATGTCCAGCTCTTGGGCTCCTCCAACTGAATGTCTTATATGACTTCACACTTAACATTTCTTAAATGGAACCCAGTATCTCCCCACTGCTACCGTCAACACCACGACCCACACTAACATGCACAGACACACCATATACTTCTTTTCTGCCTACACTGCCTATCTCAATTAATGGTACCACCATGTGGCCATCCTCTTACCCCCTCCCTTATCCCACATATTCAAACAGTCACTAATTACTCTGCATGCTACCTCCTTAACATCCTTCAAAATTATTTCTTACTGTAGTGGGTAGAATTGTATCCTCCCAAAATATATGTTCAAGTCCTAACTCCTGGTACCTATGAATGTGACCATATTTGGAATAGAGTCTTAGCAGATGTAATCAAGATGAGGTTATGCAGGATATGGTAGGCCTTACCCCAGTGACTGGTATTCCTATAAGAAGAGGGAAATGGCCAGGTTCAGTGGCTCACGCCTATAATCCAGGCACTTAGGGAGGCTGAGGCATGTGGATCAGGAGTTCGAGGTCAGGAGTTCGAGGCCAGCATGACCTACATGGTGAAATCCTGTCGCTACTAAAAAGACAAAAAATTAGCCAGGCGTGGTGGCGCACGCCTGTAATCCCAGCTACTTGAGAGGCTGAGACAGAATTGCTTGAACCCTGGAGGCAGAGGTTGCAGTGAGTCAAGATAATGCCATTGCGCTCCAGCCTAAGCAACAAGAGTGAAACTACATCTCAGGGAAAAAAAAAAAAAAAAAAGAGAAAGAGAGAAATTTGAACACATAGAACCCCATGCAAAGACACAGAAGACACTCAGGGATAATGCCATGTGAAGAGGGCAGAAACTGAAATGATGCATCTGCAAGACATGGAAAACCAAGAGTTGCTGACTGCCAAAAGAAGCTAGAAGAGAGGCATGGAACAGCCTTCGGAAGAAATAAATGCTGCCGACCTCTTTTTTTTTTTTTTTTTTTTTTTTGAGATGGAGTCTTGCTTTGCCGCCCAGGCTGGGGTGCAGTGGCCGGATCTCAGCTCACTGCAAGCTCCGCCTCCCAGGTTTACGCCATTCTCCTGCCTCAGCCTCCCGAGTAGCTGGGACAACAGGCGCCCGCCACCTCACCCGGCTACTTTTTTTGTATTTTTTAGTATAGACGGGGTTTCACCGTGTTAGCCAGGATGGTCTCGATCTCCTGACCTCGTGATCTGCCCGTCTCGGCCTCCCAAAGTGCTGGGATTACAGGCTTGAGCCACCGCGCCCGGCCCTGCCGACCTCTTGATTTTGGATTTCAAGCCTCCAGAACAATGAGATAATACATTTCTGTTGTTTTTAAAATCTAGTTTGTGGTACTTCATTACAGTGGCCATAGGAATACATCATCCTAATAGAATTGTTTGCCTTATCCTTCTCAATGCCTTGTACAGCCTTCGGCTGCTGTTGTTTGCATTCCTCTTAGGTCTTCTGCCATGAGCTTATAAAGCCTTTGGAAGCGTTAAAAGAAAGATCAGATCATTATTCACATTTGTGCATGTAAGTGCTACGCACTGGGTTTGGTTCAAGTAAAGTGTATAATGTTTCACGAATAACGAACAAATAGAAGGAATCAGTACCCCGAGGATTTTTTTGTGTGTCTTTCTCCTTGTCTTCTCCCTATCTTGAAACTAAGTTGTATGCATGAGTGCAGGGGCCCAGTTTTATCACCTTGTTCCTGGGATGTTCTAGTTGCTATACGACTATTGTTTGCCTAAATAAATGACTACATGAAAACGAATATGATGTGGAAGTCACTAGAGAGAAAGATGAAAAGCTTCCCAAAGGAGATGATGGGCTTGGCTCAGTTCTCCCCCACCCACCTTGTACCAAAGTTGCCCAAGCCATATTAAAGCCTGAAGTGAAAGGAAAAATACATACCATCATACACATGTTTTTA
Source organism: Macaca fascicularis (assembly GCF_037993035.2). Classification (NCBI taxonomy): domain Eukaryota; kingdom Metazoa; phylum Chordata; class Mammalia; order Primates; family Cercopithecidae; genus Macaca; species Macaca fascicularis. The sequence goes on from NC_088394.1 coordinate 4,006,953, forward strand.
TGTATTTTTTTAAACAATTAGTTTTTCCAGAACACTTAAAAGAGTTAAAAAAAAAAAAAATGGAAAAACGATTGGATGAGGTGGCTTATGCCTGTAATCCCAGCACTTGGGGGCCCGAAGTGGGAGAATTGCTTGAACCCAGAAGTTCAAGACCAGTATGGGCAACATAAAATTTAAAAAGATAAAAAAATTGAAAAACCGAAAAAGTAGCTACATTAAAACTCAAACTACTGGGCCAGGTGCGGTGGCTCACGTCTGTAATCTCAGCACTTTGGGAGGCTGAGGTGGGGCGGATCACGAGGTCAGGAGATCGAGACCATCCTGGCTGACATGGTGAAACCCCGTCTCTACTAAAAATCCAAAAAATTAGCTGGGTGTGGTGGCGGGCACCTGTAGTGCCAGCTACTTGGGAGGCTGAGGCAGGAGAATGGCGTGAACCCAGGAGGCGGAGCTTTCAGTGAGCTCAGATCGCGCCACTGCACTCCAGCTTGGGTGGCAGAGTGCGATTCCGTCAAAAAAAAAAAAAAAAACAACTCAGGCCGGGCGCGGTGGCTCAAGCCTGTAATCCCAGCACTTTGGGAGGCCGAGACGGGTGGATCACAAGGTCAGGAGATCGAGACCATCCTGGCTAACATGGTGAAACACCGTCTCTACTAAGAAATACAAAAAACTAGCCGGGCGAGGTGGCGGGCGCCTGTAGTCCCAGCTACTCGGGAGGCTGAGGCAGGAGAATGGCGTAAACCCGGGAGGCGGAGCTTGCAGTGAGCTGAGATCCAGCCACTGCACTCCAGCCTGGGTGACAGAGCGAGACCCCGTCTCAAAAAAAAAAAAAAAAAAAAAAAAAAAACCAACCCAAACTATTTTAAGCTTCACTGATTTGTACCCAGACAGGATCTTGTTTTTTTCACTCAGGCTGGAATGCAGTGGTGCAATCATGGCTCACTGCAGTCTCAACCTCTCCAGCTCAAGCCATCCTCCCGTTTCAGCCTCCCAAGTAGCTGGGAATAAAGGTGTGCCAGCACAGCCAGCTTTTTTTTTTTTTTTTTTTTTTTTTTTAAATAGAGACAGGGTCTCGCTGTGTTGGCCGGGCTGGTCTCGAATTTGTGGGCTCAAGCTATCCTCCTGTCTCAACCTCCAAAAGTGCTGAGATTGGCCGGGCGCGGTGGCTCAAGCCTGTAATCCCAGCACTTTGGGAGGCCGAGGCGGGTGGATCACGAGGTCAGGAGATCGAGACTATCCTGGCTAACATGGTGAAACCCCGTCTCTACTAAAAATACAAAAAACTAGCCGGGCGTGGTGGTGGGCGCCTGTAGTCTCAGCTACTTGGGAGGCTGAGGCGGGAGAATGGCGTGAACCCGGGAGGCGGAGCTTGCAGTGAGCCGAGATCACGCCACTGCACTCCAGCCTGGGAGACACAGCGAGACTCCGTCTCAAAAAAAAATAAATAAAAATAAAAATAAATAAATAAATAAAATAAAAAAATAAAAACAAAATAAAAACAAAAGTGCTGAGATTACAGGCGTGAGCCACCACGCCCGGCCTCAAACCAAAATATTTTAAAATACGGTCGCAGCTTTATAAGGAGGATACCCTCTGAGAAATGTGTTGCTCTTGGGCTGCAAACCCGAAGAGAGTGTTACTGTACCAGTCCGTGTAGGCAACTGCGACACAAACATTTGCGTATCTAAACATATGTAAACACAGAAAAGGTGGAGTGAAATGCGGTATTATAATCTTAGAGAACCATAGTCGTATATGCGGTTTGTTGTTGACCGAAACATCATTTGGGGGCCCACGACTGTATTACATTCCCAGCGCCAGTGGTAGCAAACATCAACAGTATTTTCAAAATCTAATTATTTGCTTACCTTGGTTTCAACTGAAAGAATTGCCAGAGTATTTGACAATGTCTTTTGACCAAATGAAGAGCTAAAATATAGCTTGTATCTTACTGGTCTTTGCATTAAGTTTGCTTTTTAAAAATATCGCATTAAAATATTATTTATCTTCATTACTAAATTTTTTTGGCCCCAATAAGTTTTGCGCGTGCTTCAGTTTTGCCTGCGCGAAATCGGGAGTCTCCCGGACGCAAACGACCTCTCCCAGCAAGTGAGCAGCCCCTGGCTAGTCCACCACGCGCAGGCGCAGGGCGGCAGGGACGAACCCGGAAGTCCCTCCCTGAGAAAGCGCCGCACAAGCCCTCGAACGGGACCAATCCGAGGCTGCGTCGTCCAGCTCTCCTTGCCCCGCCCCTGCAGGTTTTTCTTTGCTTATCCAATAATAGAGGACTATTTTCTCCGCTGGCGCCCTCCTGTCCAATTACATCGAAGGGGGCGGGGCCTAAGCTCGGCGCCGTCTCTGTAAAGAAGTGCGGCGCCATATTTCGCCTGGAGTACTGCCGCCAGGAGTCAGCCGCTTGGGCCAGGGTTGTGCGTTGGCTCTGGTTTTTCTTTTTTTCTTTCTCGTTCTTTCTTTCGTTCTTTCTCTCTCTTTCTCTCTCTGTCTCTCTTTCTTTTCTTTCTTTCTTTCCTTTTTTTCTCTTTTGTGAGACGGAGTCTGGCTCTGTGGCCCAGGCTGGAGTGCGGTGGCGCAATCTCGGCTCACTGCAAAGTCTGCCTCCCGGGTTCACGCCATTCTCCTGCCTAAGCCTCCCGAGTAGATGCGACTACAGCCTCCCGCCACCTCACCCGGCTAGTTTTTTGTATTTTTAGTACAGACGGGGTTTCACCCTGTTAGCCAGGGTGGTCGCGACCTCCTGACCTCCTGATCCACCTGCCTCGGCCTCCCAAAGTGCTGGGATTACAAGCGTGAGCCACCACGCCCGGCCCAGTCTGGATATCTTAAAAAGGCGAGGTTGGCTGAGGAGCCAGCAGTGCAGAAATGGATGTAGGTGGGTCGGGTTCTCTTCTTCTCAACCTAAGCCCTTACTTAGGGCTTATAATAAGGTCTGAGGACAGGCATGGCTTGGGTGACTGTTAGAAATACGTAATCTCAGGCCTCCTGAATCAGAATCTTCATTTTGATAACATCCCTACGTGATTTATGCGCGCGTTAACGTTTCAGAATGGCTGCCATACGCTTCCCAAGATTTTGTGTTTAGGAGACAGTGTTGACATCTGCATTTGGCTGTGCAGACGGTGGCCTATACTGCAAACCTAATGAAGACAATAAGACTTGAGACTTGTGAGTCACACTCTGGATCTTTAATGACCTCTTAGACATCACTGGTCACCTAATCAGGATGATAAAACGAAAGTTGTGATATGGGGTGCTATAGGTAGAAAACCTACGGTGAACGTGGGTGCTTGAGAATGTGCAGAAGCACCCAGGAAAGGTGTAAAAAGAGGTGTTCGGTCAACCTGAGGTGGAAAGAAAAGGCGGAATGTGTATTAGGGATGCATGGGTTTATTCACCAACTTGGCATCCCACAGACATTGTCTCTAACCAAGGAACCCAACTTATAGTAAAAGTGACGTGGTAGTCAGTTTCCAAGATGACTCTCAATGATGCTAGCCTTGTGTAATCCCTTCCTACATTGAATTCGTCTGATAGACTCAGCAATAGTGGATATAAGAAATGATGTATGACATCTGGAGCTGGGTGGTACAAGATACTGTAACTTCCATCTTGCTCTCTTGAAGCACTTGCTCTGGGGGAAACAAACTATGTGTGAGAACATGTCTCAATAGCTCTATGGAGAGGTCCATGTGAGAAACGGAGGCTTCCTGCTGACAATAACGTGAAGGAGCCATCCTGGAATCCCATCCTTCAGCCTCAGTCAGGCTTTCAGATGACTGAGCTGCTGCTGAAAACTTAACTGCAATTTCATGAGAAACTGTGTTCCAGAACCATTCAGCTAAACAACGGCCAGATTCAGGACTCACAAGATCTGCGTGAGAGAAATGTTTACTGTTTGAAATTGCTAAATTTTAGAATACTTTGTTATGCAACAATAGGTAATTAACACAAGGGGTCCGACTGGTGTGCGCGGGATTCATGGGTATTGTACACCATCAACACAAGCAGCTGACGTTATGGCATAGTGAGATGGTGTTTTAAACACTCAGTTTTGGTACCATTTGAAGCTACCCTATAAGTTTTGGGTGCTGTTTTACGGTTATTGTAAGATTCATACCAGTGGACAATATATGCGGAACTTTTTCTCAGCCAGGAATTTATAGAGCAAGGAAACGAGGGGTACAAGTGGACATGTCTTCTTGCAATACCTAGTGATTTACTTGCAAAATTTTGTTTCTTATCCTGGAAACACCGGACTTTGTAGAGACTTCTTCCTGGCCAATTTGGGCTCCATTTGTTACTGAATAAACCACCAAAAAGGGGATTCTAACATTGTTATGGCTTTGACTATCAACAGAACATAGTTCTGCAGCTTCACAGGGGTAGCAAAGAGGATTATGGATAGAAAAATCTCAGAGAATTCTGGAGTTGACATGTTCATTGATAACATGAAAAACTGGAACAATCTTAGACATTATAAGCAGGACTATAAGGAGGCCAAATCTCTCAGACATGAAAGTTTTGGGTGATTATGTCAGATTAAAAACCAACCTGGAACAGCTGAGACATTGGCTAAAGACAAGGAAAAGGAATTAGCTTGTGGACGAGAATAATTATTAATATCAACTAAGGGTTTGTGGCTACCTGCAGAAATAAAGATTACAGTATTTGTTCATATTTTCCTCCTTTTTATCCTTTGTTTTCTCCATATTTTATATACACAGGATGTGTAGTTCTTGGTTAGCTTTCAAGCTGGATTCAGAAGTTTCAGAATGTCAGGATGGGATCACGATTGGAGTAGAGGGGATCCTGTTAGGGACCTTGATGGAGTAACTGATGGGACTTTGCATTGTTTCCTATTGTGGGAAATATAGCTGCACTATGTTAGGCCAGATTGTTTCTTCGGGGTAAATTGGTAAGAGGGTTATGTATTCATATGCAACTGAAGGGATTGATTTTAGTGAGCATTTATCATATTTTTGGCTTCTGAATTTCTGTAACTCCTTCCAAAGCTTAGGTAATCTGTTGCCTCATAACTATGGGGAAAATAACTTACTTCCTATAAAACAGGAAATCCAGAATAACTGATTTCCCAGTCTCTCTTGCCCCAAAGATGTGGGCATGTGACTGCCCATCAGATACCCCTGACTCAGCCTTTGGCACAAGGAAGAAGAGACCAAGAGGAACCTTTTCTGGCAGTGGTAGCCATTGCAGCAAGATAGATTCCTGGGGCAGCAGTGGCAGCAGTGCTACTAGTGTCACCTCATGGCCAGTGATGACTGTGTCAAAACTATGAACGGCAACATTTATGCTTGGAGGCAGCAGCTGCATTGGTATTATTTTTTTCACTATAGCTGCTGTGTGGTCTTCCGAGCCTGGTTCTCCAGCTGCCCAGGGTTTTTGAAAGGTATTCATTATTATTTTCGTGAAATCCTTTCCTGCTTAACTCAGCAAGAGCTGGTGTTTGTTATTTGCAACCAAGAACTGCGAATGAGGCCAGAATGTAGCCAGTCATTAGAAAATGACTTGAACTGTGAACTGAACAGCCATCCGTACTTTCTCCAGCTCTTCTCTCTGTGTGTTTACATCTTTTGCTCTTATCTATAGACGTTTGCTTTTTATCCATCTATAAGTCAGCCGAAAGACAGTTGCAGCCTTCTGGGATTACTCGTTACAGGCCAAGTCCTAGTGAGTATGATCCGTGGGCCCTTGGTCCCAGTTCCAATTGCCCTAATCCAATCATGAATCCTCACTGGGAAGAGGATGATAGAGTATAAACTGGGCTGCTGGAGTCCATACACCTATGGATTAGGGGGCCATTTTCAGAAAAGGCTGACCCAGTGTGAGCTGGGAAGGCATCCCTAAATGAAGTCTACTTTAGGAACATGGAGTTCTTCAGTCATGGCATGCTGTGCATTTCCTGATATATTCTCCCATTACAAAAAGGGTATCCTTTACATCAAATGCTTTAAAAGATTAAACACAGGCCGGATACGGTGGCTCACGCCTGTAATCCCAGCACTTTGAGAGGCTGAGGCGGGCGCATCACCTGAGGTCAGGAGCTCAAGATCAGCCCGACCAACATAGTGAAACCTCGTGTGTACTAAAAATACAAAAAGTAGCTGGGCGTGGTGGTGCACACCTGTAGTCCCCCCTACTTGGGAGGCTGAGGTGGGAGAATCACTTGAACCCAGGAGACAGAGGTTGCAGTGAGCCGAGATCATGCCATTGCACTCCAGCCTGGGCAACAGAGCTAGACTCCGTCTCAAAAAAAAAAAAAATTAAGCACAACTCTGCAATGCCACCCTTACACCTGCCCCACCCCAGCCTCTGCATCCGCATCAGCAAACGCATCAAGTCAATGCAGAAAATGACCATATATGTGAAAAAAAGAGGAAGGGTTCAGATAACACTGCTATAATCTCAGCTTCTGAGCTAGGAAGTTAAGAAGAACAACTTTCTGATAACCAACTTTTCAAACCTGTAAACATAAGCCCAGATCAGCAAAGTGATGCAATTTGAGGTCTCAGTGAATTTTCTTTGGGACTTAGCTCCACCAAGATTGCTTTATCTCCAAGTTCTGACCCAGTAGTTAGAGAATATACTTTGCCATCATTGCTGGGTACCAAAGGACCAAGAAATAGGTGGGATAATTCATTTCTGCTTGTCTCTAATTAGAGACTGTCAGGGAGTCTAGTCCCAGTGGCTATGGAAGCTACCGTAAATACCCGTTTGTGATTCTCCCAAACATTCATCCTGCACAGAGGGATAAGGCCATGAACATCTGCTCTTCACTTGCTCAGGACTTGCCTGTATTTCTAAGACTTTGCCATCCTTAGAATAATTAGGAGCATTAACTAAGTTCTTTCAAGGTAAGATTATAACAGCAGATATATATGACTAATGACTGGAGTTCTTTGAGAGAGCGCCTTTTCTAAATATGCCACATCCAGGGAGAAATAATAAGAGTCCTGAATCCATCAGCTGGAGCTTGACACAGACATAGTAATAATCAGCTCTTTTGCCTCTCTGTGAGTGCCTAGGGGGTGGGAGAAGCCTGGAAATATTAAAAGAGACCTGCATAATCGCACAGGAGGGCTGTGTATGGGTCTGCATGTTGTTTTGTGTTATATTTTATAAAATTGAAAGAGTGAGTATAGGAGGACCCACATCATCCAGGACTGGACATTGGAAGTTGGGGGTGTAGGGACGAGGGGCAGATCCTAACTGAGTGACCCTAATACAGGTTTGTTAACATGGCCATGGTTGAAGCTTGACTTGTTGCGTCTGGAGCCTCAGCTTCTACATTGCTGATCTCTGTCTGTCTTATCTGCATCTGGGATCAGGCCCATGAGCAGGACAAACCAGTCGAGCGTCTCTGAGTTCCTCCTCCTGGGACTCTCCAGGCAGCCCCAGCAGCAGCATCTCCTCTTCATGCTTTTCCTGAGCATGTACCTGGCCACCGTCCTGGGGAACCTGCTCATCCTGGCCGTCAGCACAGACTCCCGCCTGCACACCCCCATATACTTCTTCCTCAGCAACCTGTCCTTCGTGGACGTCTGCTTCTCCTCCACCACCGTCCCCAAGATGCTGGCCAATCACATACTTGGGACTCAGACCATCTCCTTCTCTAGCTGTCTCATGCAGATGTGTTTTCTCTGTATGTTTTCTGACATGAACAATTTCCTCCTGGCTGTGATGGCCTATGACCGCTTTGTCACTGTGTGCCACCCCTTCCATTACGCAGCAAAGATGACCCATCAGCTCTGTGCCCTGCTGGTCACTGGATCACGGGTGGTTACCAACTTGAATGCTCTGCTGCACACCCTGCTGATGGCTCGACTCTCATTCTGTGCGGACAACACCATCCCCCACATCTTCTGTGATGTGACTCCCCTCCTGAAACTCTCCTGTTCAGACACACACCTCAATGAGGTGATGATTCTTACTGAGACTGCCGTAGTCATGATCACCCCATTTCTTTGCATCCTGGCTTCCTATATGCACATCGCCTGTGCCTTCTTGAGGGTCCTATCCATGAAGGGAAGATGGAAAGCCTTTTCCACCTGTGGCTCCCACCTGGCTGTGGTTCTCCTCTTCTGTGGTACCATCATATCTCTGTATTTCAGCCCTTCATCCTCCCACTCAGCTCAGAGAGATATAGCAGCTGCTGTGATGTTCACAGTGGTGACTGCCATGATGAATCCTTTTATCTACAGCCTGAGGAACAAGGACATAAAAGGGGCTCTTGTAAAAGTGATTGCTGTGAAATTCTTTTCTGTTCAATAATGATATGGACTAAGAAATTCCTAGAAGGAGCTAATTTCTGAGATAATCCTGTTTATTTTTTCTACTGTATGAAACTTAGCATTATGTGTTTGTTTTGAGACGGAGCCTCACTCTGTCACCCAGGCTGGAGTGCAGTGGTGCGATCTTGGCTCACTGCAATCTCTGCCTCTTGGGTTCAAGAGATTCTCCTGCCTCAGCCTCCTGAGTAGCTGAGATTACAGATATGTGAAACCAATTTTTTTTTTTTTTGTATTTTTAGTAGAGATGGATGGGGTTTCACCATGTTGGTCAGGCTGGTCTCGCACTCCTGATCTCAAATGATCCACCCGCCTTGGCCTCTCAAAGTGCTGGGATTACAGATGTGAGCCACCACGCCTGGCCAGCGTTTGTTTTTATAAGAGAAACATCTGGTATCTATTTTGGGAGAACAAAACCCTTGATATAGACTCTTCAGGTTAAAGATGGAAAGAGATCCTTTAATTAAATGACCCGACAATTCCAATTGTCAATGCCCTCCTGCCAAAACCAAGAAGGAACACACCTGTAGTTCAGTAAGTTGGATTTACTACTCATTATAACAAGGGAGAATACACAGCATTGGAAATAGTGAGATGTCTCATTGGAAGAGTCCTAAAAAGGACCTCTGCTTTTGTAATGGTGAGGAATTAGGAATGAGTTTGTGCTCTGGAGTAGATGCCATTACAGAATAGGGATAATTCTGAAAGGGTATCTTAATATATTTTATCTAGAAGGAAAGAAGAGGCCAAAGCTGTGACTGCCAAAGGAATAGCAGTCACTCATTTCAGCCAGCATAGGGGGATGTTTGGTTATTTTTGTGGCTATGACAATGTCATGTTTTTGTGATGAGACATCATTGCAGAATGGTCTTGCTTTGTTTTGCTCTAGCACAGTCAGAGTGTGGCCTTATTAGATACTGATGTTCAGTGAAATTCTCTATGTTTATCAGTAGAACACAAAAACCTTGCTGTGAGGGCCAGGCCAACTCCTATCAGGGTTGTTTACTCTTTCTCACAACAGAGACCTTGACACGAACACATCTGATGGAAAGATCAGACTTTTGTTGGGGCAGGAAGGGAAGGATTTATTTATTTAATTTTTTTTAATTTTATTTTTAGACAGTCTCGCTCTGTTGCCCAGGCTGGAGTGCAGTGGCGCAATCTTGGCTCACTGCAACCTCTGCCTCCCAGGTTGAAGTGATTCTCCTGATTCAGCCTCCTGAGCAGCTGGGAATACAGGTGCGTGTCACCACTGGCTAATTTTTGGTATTTTTAGTAGAGCTGGGTTTTCACTGTGTTAGCCAGGATGGTCTCAATCTCCTGACCTCGAGATATGCCAGTCTCGGCCTCCCAAAGTGCTGGGATTACAGGTGTAAGCCACTGCGCCCAGTCAAGAGAAGGATTTATTTAGAGTTTCAGAAAGCCCTAATTCTGCCACTCGTTTGAGCAGGCACTCTCACACTGTCATGCTGGAGTCAACCTCCCATTTATTCTGATTTTATTTTATTTTTTAAAGAGACGAGCCCAGCACTTTGGAAAGCCAAGGTAGGAGGATCACTTGGGCCCAGGAGTTTGAGGCCATCATGGACAACATAGCAAGACCCTGTTTCCACAAAAATAAAAATAATTAGCTGAGTGAGGTGGCATGTCCCTGCAGTCCCAGATACTTGGGAGAGTTAGGTAAAAGGATCTCTTGAATCTAGGAGTTCAGGGCTGTAGTGAGCTATGATTACAGCTCTGTACTCCAGCCTGGGTGACAGAGTGAGACCCTGTTTCTTTAAAAAAAAAAAAAAAAAAAGGATGTGGTCTCAGTAAGTTGCCCAGGCTGGTCTCTAACTCCTGGATTCAAGGAATCCTCCCACCTCAGCTTCCAGAGTAGCTGGGACTACACTCACATGCCACCATGCCATCTTGATACTGCTTTTTAGATTTTAAAAATATTTTTTTTTTTTGAGACGGTATCTCACTCTATAGCCCAGACTAGAGTGCAGTGGCACAATCTCATCTCACTGTAACTCCGCTTCCCCCCGGGTTCAAGCAATCCTCCTTCCTCAGCCTCCTGAGTAGCTGGGACTACAGATGCCTGCCACCACACCCAGCTACTTTTTGTATTATTAGTAGAGATGGGGTTTCACCATGTTGGCCAGGCTGGTCTTGAACTCCTGACCTCAGGTGATCTGCCTGCCTTGGCCTCCCAAAGTGTTGGGATTACAGGCGTTAGCCACCACACTCGACCAAAAATTTTCATTTTTTTTTTTGTAGACAGGGTCTCACTATGTTGCCCAGGCTGGTCTTGAACTCCTGGCCTCAAGCCATCCTCCTGATTCGGCTTCCCAAAGTGCTGGGATTACAGGCATAAGCCACCATGCCTGGCCTCCCTCTGCTCATTTGATACACCTAAAATGATATCTTGTTCTTTCAATTTATAATTCTTAGATTATGTAAGTCTGAACATCCTTTCATGTTTTTCAGCCACTCGTTTCATTATCTAAAAATGGTCTGTTTCTGTCTTGTTACTGTCTGTGTGTCCCAGAGCCCTCATTCTCTTCTAGAATCCTTTGGTTCCTGGAGCGGTCAGTTTGTAGCCAGGTACACATGTGCGAGAGATTCTGGACCTCTGTCCGCTTTACCTCCAGGAAACTCCATGGGCTGTGAGCCTAGCGCTGCGTCTTCAGGGGATTGATGTTTTCTGTAGTTACTTACTTATTTATGAGACAGAGTCTCGCTCTGTCTCCCAGGCTGGAATGCAGTGGCGCGATCTTGGCTCACTGCAAGCTCTGTCTCCCGGGTTTTACGCCATTCTCCTGCCTCAGCCTCCCGAGTAGCTGGGACTACCGGCGTGCACCACCTACGCCCTGCTAATTTTTTTGTATTTCTAGTAGAGACAGGGTTTCACCGTGTTAGCCAGGATGGTCTCGATTTCCTGACCTCACGATCCGCCCGCCTTGGCCTCCCAAAGTGCTGGGATTACAGGCGTGAGCCACCGCGCCCGGCCTATTTTCTGTAGTTACTACTGGAATTGGATCTTTGGTCTCTTACATGTTCCAACTCTCGCTCTACCGCTGTAAAACTATTAGCTGTTGTCTACTTTTTCAGTTTAACTGGTGATCAGGCTCCTTAGGTAAGAGAACTTACTCATCCGACAACTTTCCAGGGGCTCTCGAGTTAGGAGGCCATACCTGGTCCTGGTCGGGGCACTCCTCTCAGTCCCACCCGGCCCCACTGGTGCGGAAGGAAACCCTGAGGCCCGTGTCCTGCCCTCTGGGACACTGGGTACGGATTGACAGCAAACCTGACCGTGGGCACCTCCCCAGCGCAGGAGATGGTGTGCGTCATGGTGGCTTCACTCACCTACACTTAAAAAAACAAAAGCTACTCAGGAGGCTGAGGCAGGAGGATTGCTTGAGCCTAGGAAGCAGAGGTTGCAGGGAGCCAAGATCGCCCCACTCCAGCCTTAGCAACAGAGCCAGTCTCAAAAAAAAAGTGTCTTGGGTACTGTGCCACGGCTGCATGAGGACTGATAAAAACACCCGACTCTGGGCAGGGGTGCCAAAGAGTGAGTGAGTGGAGACTCTCACCACTCACTGCCTGGCAGCTATTTTTCTGGGTACACAGGCAGGTCCCCTGCACATGGTAACAGCTTGCCGGCTCTGGAAACACAGTTTGGGATCCCAGTCCTAGAGCACTGGCCAGAATTTCAAGTAAGCGAGTAACATTGTGGGCAGCCAGTTTTGTTGGCTTTGCTGGCTTTACAGGGTACTTACTGTTGGCTTGAAATATAACGTTGGTAAAGACAGTTTTTTTGTGGACTTTCTGTGTTGTGGAGGATTTGTTTTTAAATTATGACTCAGGACTGAACTGTATCATAGAATGTCCTTCTTTCAGAATGCTTTGTGCCAAAACAAGAAACTTCAGAATTACATGTTAATAACAACAACAAACAAAACAAAAAAGACCAGTAGGCAGAAGGCAAGAAACAAACCTATTCTTTGTAGATGGTGTCATTTTACCAAAAGTTGTAACAGAACTAAACCAAGAAACTATTGAAAATTAACAACAAATTAACAACATTCAGTAAGGTGACTAGTTACACAAATATGTAATAAAAAATAACTTTCCCATGTAAAAGCAATAATCAACTATAAAAATATAATGGAAAAAACTACAGTAACAAAATTGTGTAAAACGTGAAGAAAATTAGAAAAATTTTCACAGGAATATAATACTCCAATAAATACAAAGGCATGTTTCTGGATGGGAAACATACACTATAATTTTTCCCAAATTATTTATAGGATTTCTTTCTTCCAATCAAAACACCAATGTATAACTTCCAGAAACCTAAAGCAAGTAAAACTGATCAAGAATCCGTAAATCGCGCCACAGGATTGGTCCCGTAAAGGCACCGCTGGCCTTGCTTCTAGGCAGAGGACAGGAAGGTCTGGATATCAAGAGGCTGAAGACAATGAATACCCACTACAGTGAAGACACCTGGAAACCTGTCTCTTGAGGGGCAATGTGAGCTAACCACAATAGACGTAATTTCTAAATATACAACACTTTGCCTTGTGAGGTAGTGAACACCCCATTGCCAAAGGTCTGATGACGGCATAGAGGGGACCTAAGCATGTGGTAAGGTTATTGATGAGACATGGATCCAAGCCAACTTTTTCCTGCCTCCAGGTCAACCCCTCCTCTCTGGGTCTTGGGGTTTCCTTCCTAGCACATGAGATCTGGGCTCAACAGAGGGACAAGATTCTGAAATGCTTTTCTAGTGGTGGGGCTGGATGGCCCTGCCTGAGTAATCCAAACTTCTTTTAGCAAGGGAGAAGCATGAGACGCCTGTTGGAGAGATCAATAGCTGAACAAAATACAGTAAGAACAGTAGACACTTAAATTATGTTGTGAAAAGTAATCTGTAAAAGTCAATTTTATCACAAATTGCAAATATTGAAATTGATTGGCCGGGCGCGGTGGCTCACGCCTGTAATCCCAGCACTTTGGGAGGCCGAGGCAGGCGGATCACAAGGTCAGGAGATCGAGACCACGGTGAAACCCCGTCTCTACTAAAAATACAAAAAATTAGCCGGGCGCGGTGGCGGGCGCCTGTAGTCCCAGCTACTCAGGAGGCTGAGGCAGGAGAATGGCGTAAACCCAGGAGGCGGAGCTTGCAGTGAGCCGAGATCGCGCCACTGCACTCCAGCCTGGGCGACAGAGCAAGACTCCGTCTCAAAAAAAAAAAAAAAAAAAAAAAAAAAAAAAGAAATTGATTGCAAATTTAGATCACATACAAATGAGAGTCTGACATTCAATTGTTGTTTTCCTATATTCCAAAGTAAACAATTCCTTTCAACACTCAAGACTTAAAACAGGTGTTCTTAGAGGGTTATATGAATTGCTATCAGAAGCTGTTGGCTCAACAAGCCAGTAGTTTGGTTCTCTCACGAGAACACAGTTCCAGATAAGCATCTTTGCACTATTTCTCAAGTATGAATCCCCATGTGGGGGAAAAATGGATATACTTCCAATAGACACAAATCACTCTTTACCTTGCAAGTAAGCAGACTCCAGATTCATCTTCAAAGTCTTGGGAAAGGGATCTGTGACCAGTACATTATCATATGACTTCAAAAAGGAAAGGTCCTTAGTCCAGAAAGCCTAGATGCTGAGGTATAGCCCTTGAAATGTTTTCTTCCCTGTGAATTTTCTAGCAATTTGAGGTTTTAGCCAAGATGGGCATTTATCCAATTTTGGCAATAATGAGATTTTTACATATTTATATCTTTTTAGGCAGCCTGGGTATTTAGAACTACTTATGAAAGCTCTCAGGTTGAGGCAGCACCATCAGACCCCTTTCCTGGTATTACTTCTGCTTTCGAGTCTTACAGGCTGAGTGGGTTTTCTCATGCCGGGTACAGTTTGACAGCCGACCAAATCTTCTCCCACATTTTTTGCAACCATATGGTCTCTCAGCCTCATGACTCTGCAGATGAAGCACAAATTCCTCATTCTTTGGGAAGGTTTTCCCACATTCTGGACACTTAAATATCTTCTCCCTTATATGGATTCCTTCATGACGACTCCGATGAGAATTCTGACGAAAGTTTTTTCCACACTGAGAACAGGAATAAGGTTTCTCTCCTGTATGAATTCGCTCATGTTTATTGAGGTTTGTTTTATGATTGAAGCTTTTCCCACAGTGACTACAGTCATAGGGTTTTTCTCCAGTGTGAGTCCTCTGGTGGGAAATAAGGTAAGAACTTTCATTAAACTGTTTCCCACACAGTGGACAAGTGTACCATCTCCTTGTCTTCCGATTTCGAGTAAGTGCAATAATACTGATGTCTACATATTTTGAGAGTTCCTCTAGAGGAGCATCATTCTCAAGGGTAACTAACAGATTTCTCATTTTCCTTTTTTGTGGAATGGATGTATTTAGTCTTTCCTTTTCCTGGTTATCTGGAGGCTGCTGAGAGACCAAGGAAGAATCCATTTCATCATCATCTGAAGACTTTTCTCTATAATCTTCATTTTCTACAAGTTCCCTCTCAGGATCTTCACCTTCAGGATTACTGCCATTGACTGTTCAAACAAAGAGAGAATTTAACAACTTCTGAGAGATATGACATCAGGCAGGAAAAAACAAGTCATGTTTCTTAAGCCAGAGCCACCTTTAAAGTCAATCTGAGGAGTGGCGGATACTGCCATCGCACTCCTTTACCACATTTATTGAGGGTGGGATACATAACTGATAAATCTTTCCATCTACCACAATGCAAGCACACTTTAAAGAAATAAAAATGAGTGGGAATTCACAGAAAGAATTCGTATGTTTGTTCTCTTCATAGGTGTTAATTACTCGACAAGTTCATATTCACCTTATACTCTGCAGAGCACTCAGCTAAAGACTAGGGATGAAGACTACAAATCTATAACGGCACCACTCATCATCTTGAAGGAGTCTGGTAACTGAATAGTAAGATGAACCACTTGTAGGTTTTCACTATATTAAATATTATCACACTATTATAGCACTAAATAATATTATAATGTCTTACAATGAGAAAATGGAAACAATTCCAATAACCCAAATTAAAGAGGGCACAGCATATTCATACAAAAGCTTATTATTGGCCAGGCGCAGTGGCTCACGCCTGTAATCCCAGGACTTTGGGAGGCCAAAGTGAGCAGATCACCTGAGGTTGGGAGTTCGAGACCAGCCTGACCAACGTGGAGAAACCCCGTCTCTACTAAAAATACAAAATTAGCTGGGCATGGTGGCACATGCCTGTAATCCCAGCTACCAGGCAGGTCGAGGCAGGAGAATCGCTTGAACCCGGGAGGCAGAGTTTGCAGTAAGCTGAGATCATGCCATATGCACTCCAGCCTGGGCAACAAGAGCGAAACTCTGTCTCAAAACAAAAAAAAAGTTTATTCTTTGGCGATTAAAGAGATTACTACAACTAATGAAGCTTTGGGATTAGAAGTCAGTAGTGTTTCTCTTTGGGTAGGAAAGGAAGTAGTGACTGGGTGCAGGGCACAAAAGGGATTTCTGGGATGCTAAAAAAAGTCCCCATTTTGGATGGTGATTAGTGTGTACAAAATTTTGTGAAAACTTCAGCTATATATTTATGATTGGTAGGCTTTTTCTATATTTCTATAATACTTCAGAAAAAAGTCAGTGTAAGCAGATTATAAAGATTAGGTAACAGTGAAAAACAAGCATGCTGTGGACATACTTGTGTGACAAGGGACCCCTCAACTCTGGACTAAGAGTCAAGGGTTCAAATTAACCACCAAGACATGGGGCTGATCCTGAAGCTGGAGTAGGAATCTCTGCTGGATTTTGCAGTTTCACACCAATAGATTTTTTTTTTTTTAATTTCACTTTTTTGAGTTTTTTTGGGCAGAGATAGGGTCTTGCTATGTTGCCCCGGCTGGTTTTGCACTCATGTACTCAAGCAATCTTCCCAAAGTGCTGGGGATTACAAGTGTAAGCCACCACACCCAGCCTTAATTATTCTTTTTAATCACTCCCTTAGGATAATGAAATGCCAATTTTTACCACAGCTCTTGACATGAACTACCATTCTGCTTTCAAAAGCAGCTCTACTAATTTCAATGCAACCATCAATACGTGAATATTAACTTTACCTAATCTTGTTAGCATTAAATTTTGAAATAATAGGTATAAAATGGTTTCTCATTGTAGTTTTACTTTGGATTTTGATTATGCAAATAATCTATTGGGTTAAGACTTTTATAAAAGTAAATCTTTGTCAATGATTTCTTGTTTAATTTTTTTTTTTTTTTTTTTTTTTTTTTTGAGACGGAGTCTCACGCTGTTGCCCAGGCTGGAGTGCAGTGGCGCGATCTCGGCTCACTGCAAGCTCCGCCTCCCGGGTTCCCGCCATTCTCCTGCCTCAGCCTCCGGAGTAGCTGGGACTACAGGCGCCCGCCACCGCGCCCGGCTAATTTTTTGTATTTTTTTTAGTAGAGACGGGGTTTCACTGTGGTCTCGATCTCCTGACCTTGTGATCCGCCCGCCTCGGCCTCCCAAAGTGCTGGGATTACAGGCTTGAGCCACCGCGCCCGGCCTCTTGTTTAATTTTTAACTGAACTCTTCAACTACATTTGGACTGCTTCCAACCTTGTGTTTTTACAAACAATACCACAGCAAATAATCTTGTTTGTACATCATTTCAAATGTGCTCTGTTGCTGTATCTGTAGGTCAGATTCCCAGAATTGAACTGCTGGAACAAAGGGTAAGATGGGTAGTTACAGATGCATTTACCCTTAAACAGGGACTGTACCATTTTGTATGCCCATCAGCAATATACCTGTTTCTTAACAACCTCACCATCAATATGTTTTTATTTCTATAAATAGGAAATACAAAAATGTTAATTCGCTAGCGGTTTAATTTGCACTTCTTTTTGCTCCTGTCACACAGGCTGGAGTGCAGTGGCGCAATCTTGGCTCACTGCCAACCTCCACTTCCAGGGTTCAAGTGATTCTCCTTCCTCAGCCTCCCGAGTAGCTGGGATTATAGGCATGCCCCACCAAACCCAGCTAATTTTTGTATTTTTAGTAGAGATGGGGTTTTACCATGTCAGCCAGGCTCGTCTCACAACTTCTGACCTCAGGTGATCCACCTCCCTCGGCCTCTCAAAGTGCTAGGATTACAGGCGTGGGCCACCATGCCCAGCCCTGTTTATGTATTTGAATCTGTCAATCTTTTCTTTCAAGGCTTCTGGGCTTTTGAGTCTTAATTACAAAAACCTTCCTATCCCATGGTTATAAAGGAATCACTCATATTTTCTAAATGTGCTTTTTATATTTGTTTTAAACATTTAAAATCTTTGATCCATGTGGACTTTTTCTTGGGATGTTAAGTAAGGTACTAATTTATCAAATGGCTATCAGTTGTCCTAACACCTTTTATCAGAAAGTCCCTCTTTATGGTTAGGCTTTGTGTCCTCACCCAAGTCTCATCTTACATTGTAATCCCCATAATCCCCACATGTCAAGGAGAGACCACTCAGGTGAAGGTAACTGAGTCATGGGCAGGGGCTTCCCCCATGCTGTTTTCATGATAGTGAGTTCTCATGAGATCTGATGGTTTTATATAAGGGGCTCTTCCCCCTTTACTTGTACTTCTCCCTCCTGCTGCCTTGTGAAGAAGGTGCCTTGCTTCCCCTTGCCTTTGCCATGGTTTTAAGTTTCCAGAGGCCTCCTCAGCCATGCTGAACTGTAAGTCAATTAAACCTGTTTCTTTATAAATTACCAAGTCTTGGACAATTCTTTATAGCAGTGTGAAAACAGACTAATATACCAACTTTATCACACACTAAACTCCCATGTGTATTTGAGGCTATTTTGGGACTTTCTGAGATCACACTGTCTTGTTCCAAGGGAAAAATGCTATTGGTATTGTTGAAAAGAAAAATGACATCAGATTCATAAATCAACAAGAGAAATGACCATTTTACGATACTGTCTTCCTAGCCAAGAACATAGTATTTTTTTGCATTCATTGGAATCTACTCTTCTGTCCTTTAGACTTGTTTTAAAGTTTCCTCATAAATTTGCACATTTCTTGAGTTTTACTCCTAAGTATTTAAAGTTTCATGTTTCTAGTCTAATGGGGCCTTCCATTGTATCTTCTAAATGAACTTGTTTATATATGTGAAAGTCAATGATTTCTGTTTATACACTTTATCTCCCACTACTTTAGTGAATAGTCTCATTTTTTCCCTTTAGAGTAGTTAAGACAAATAAATGTTCTTATTTTTAAGTTTTCAGATTACTCTGTTCTACCTATTAAGGAAGTATCCGTTAATTACTATTTTGTTAAATGTTCTTATAAAGGAGAGGCTTGAATTTTGTCACGTATTTTTTCTTTTTCTTTTTTTTTTTTTTGAGACAGAGTCTCACTCTGTCGCCCAGGCCGGAGTGCAGTGGTGCAGTCTTGGCTCACTGCAAGCTCCGCCTCCCAGGTTCATGCCATTCTCTGGCCTCAGCCTCCCCAGCAACTGGGACTACAGGTGCCCACCACCATGCCCGGCTAATTTTTTTGTATTTTTAGTAGAGATGGGGTTTCACTGTGTTAGCCAAGATGGTCTCGATCTCCTGACCTCGTGATCTGCCTGCCTTGGCCTCACAAAGTGCTGGGATTACAGGCGTGAGCCACCGCGCCCGGTAAGTATCTTTTCATGACTATACAAGTAAACACAGGATTTTTCTCCTTTATATATAATAAATATTAATAGATTTGTATTATTTCTATTTATTTATTTATTTATTTATTTGAGATGGAATCTCACTCTGTCCCCCAGGCTGGAATACAATGATGCGATCTCAGCTCACTGCAACCTCTGCCTCCCAGGTTCAAGTGATTCTCCTACCTCAGCCTCTGGAGTAGCTAGGATTACAAGCATGCACCACCACACCCGGCTAACTTTTTTTTTTTTTTTTTTTAGTAGAGATAGGATTTTGCTATCTTGGCCAGGCTGGTCTCGAACTCCTGACCTCAGGTATTGCCTGCCTCTGCCTCCCAAAGTGCTGGGATTACAGGTGTGAACCACTGTGCCCACCATGGGGACTGGATTTCAACATGAGATTTGGAAGGGACAAATATCCAAACTGTATCAGCAACCTTGGGTCAGAGGGGTAAAGACAAATTAAAATTGCGTATTTTTTTCTAGAAAACATTATACAGACCTTCATATTCATGGGTTCTGCATGTGAGGATTCAACCAACCAAGGAGGGAAAATATTTGAGAGAAAAAAAAAAGGATGGTTTTGTCTGTACATACTCAGTTTTTTTGTCATTCCCTAAACAATTTAGTATAACAACTATTTACTATTTATGTAGCATTTACTTTGCATTAGGTATTATAGTTAATCTAGAAATAAAATATATCGTAGGATATGTGTGGAGTATATGCAAATACTACACCATTTTATATAATAAATTTCAGCATCCAAGGATTTTGCTGAGCAAGGGTCCTGGAACCAATCCCCCATGAATACCAAGGCCAAGTGTATATCAGAATCTATGGTATAACTGACAGTGATGCTCATGAGACAGTTCATGGCTGTAAAAACATGTTTAATTTAGAAAAATGAGAATAAAGCCTCTGATTTAAAAGAACAAAGGTGTTAATAAACACCAAATAGAAAGTAATGAGTTAAAAACAGAAAAAAACTACTAAGATTTAAACTAAATCAATTTCCATAGAGAAAATTGAAATTATCAAAAAAGAATAGCCACCTACCCAAGAAAAGCACCAGCCTCAGACAGTTCCACAGAAAATTCTTCTAAACTCTTAAAAATTAAATAATTCAAATGCTAGGAAAATTTCCAGAGTATATAAAAAGAAGGAAACTTCCAAATTTAAACAAGAGTGAAACTCTGTATCAAAAAAAAAAGGGAAATCTGATCCCCAGTGATGGAGGTGGAGCCTAGTCGGAAATGTTTGCATCATGCGGGTAGATCCCTCATGGAATGGCTTGATGCCATTACTTCCAAGATAGTAAGTGATTTCTCGCTCTTCGTTCACTAAAGATGTGGCTGTTTAAAAGAGGCTGGTACCTTCCTACTCTCTTCCTTACTCTCTTGCCATGTGAAGTCTGCTCTCCTTCCACCATGAGTAGCTTCTTGAAGCCCTCACCAGAAGCAGACGTTGACGCCATGCTTCTTGTACAGCCTACAGAAAACTGTGAGCCAAATAAACCTCTTTTCTTTATAAATTAACCAGCCTCAGGTATTCTTTTATAGCAGCACAAAATGGACTAAGACAGTTGCTTAAGAGTTTTAAATTTTCCAGGTGGAAGCAACTTTAATTTACTGATCTTTATTATTAATTTCTAGTTGTACTGCATTGTGACAGATCCTACTTTATTTCTACTCCTTGGAATCTGAGTTTTTCCTTGTTGCCTAGTATTTAGTCAATTTTCTTCAATCTTGAAAAGGTGTATTCTCCTATCACAGCATACAGTAGCTATAATAAGAATTATCTTACTGAGAATCTGTTTAAGTGTTCTACATTTTTCCTTGTTTTTATGTGGTTCATCTGGCCAACACACACATTCTGTTTCCCTAGGTTATTAAGGACTCTCCTTTGATTCCTGTCACCACAATGCTCAATCGGTTATAGTTTTTCTTTCACAAAAATTGGTTAAATGTTACTGTTTCAATTATCATCACCTATAAACTGATGACTCCCCAATCCCTGTATCCTCACATCTGAACTCCAATCCCCAATTTCCAAATATCTGGAGGATAATCTCATTTTATTTCCTATCATGGATTCAATCTCATCCAAAATAAATTCCACCTTCTTCCCTACTCTGCTCCTGGGTCCAAATCTTGCTTCAGTCTTGCGATAGCTCATTATACCTATAAACATTTCACACTGCTTATCGTTTAAGGAGTGACTTGTCTTATAAACCAAATTGGAAGGTTATAAAAAGCAGGAATACAGCATCTTTGTAACCTATAAATACAATTCCAGAACCCAATCCTGCCTGAGGAAAAAGCAAGTACATTTATGAAATGCTGGTAAATGACTAAGCTTAATCCATCAGCTTCAGGGTACGGGTGGAGGAAGCGGGAAACAGAGGGTGAGGACTGGGTCTTAGGGGCCCCAAAGTGCATAGTCAAAGTGATCCTGGAGGCAATATATCCACTAACCGGCCACCCAAAATAAATGCTAGCTCTGCCCAAGACTCAGGAAAAACTCAGTGTAATAAATCTGATCTTTTTATACTTTTCTCTAAAATAAAGAAGATATCACATAGAGCAACCTGTGGGAAATTAACTAGACTCATTACATACCAATACTTCTGACCATATGGTATAATTACAGCTAAGAGTTTCATAGTCATAATGGATTTCTATCACCCCAGGCAACTCCTAAAACCTATTCTCTGTACAACTTCACCCTCAGAAGCAAACAGCCCTGAAGGCAAAGTAAAAAGTGTCAGGCACTCAGTAAAGACATTTGTGTGGGCCTCTGCCTCTAGGGTTGCAGCATTTCTAAAGAAAAGGTAAAGTGTCTCTAAGCAAATTATAGAGGGGCTCTGCCTGATCAGTTCATACACAGCACTGGAGAACACTTGTCAACTATTACCGGGAAATGAGGACAAATAAAGAATGCCCCAGCCGGGCGCGGTGGCTCACGCCTGTAATCCCAGCACTTTGGGAGGCCGAGGCAGGTGGATCACGAGGTCAGGAGATCAAGACCATCCTGGCTAACACAGTGAAACCCCGTCTCTACTAAAAATACAAAAAAATTAGCCGGGCGTAGTGGCGGGCGCCTGTAGTCCCAGCTACTCGGGAGGCTGAGGCAGGAGAATGGCGTGAACCCGGGAGGCGGAGATTGCAGCGAGCCAAGATCGCGCCACTGCACTCCAGCCTGGGCAGCAGAGCGAGTCTCCGTCTCAAGAAAAAAAAAAAAGAATGCCCCATTCACCAACAACGAAATTATGAGAAATGCATCTAGGAGGCAGAACAGCCCTGGGCCATTACTGCAAATTCTGATGTCAGATTCCCTGAGTCCGAATCCCTGTTCCACTGCTTACAACTGTGTGACCTTTAGCAAATGTTTTAACCCCTCTCTGCCTCAGTTCTGTCACCTGTAAGGTGGCAGTAATTTCCATACCACTCAATATTACTCTGAGAAGTACATGAGACAATAAACACATGAAAAGCATTTGGACTAGTGCCTAGCATATAAGAGCATGTAAGTGCTCATTAAGTGTTAAACATTACTTTCATCAATAGTGGAATATATTTTCACTTAGGCTAGTAGTCTTCACATCTATTGAACATCAAAAAGGGGACGGGGATTAGAAGAGCTAGTCATGTGTTCAATGAAAACATTCAAATATACCTGTTGAGAACAGAGTTCAGAAAATGGGTTCAGAACAGTTTCTATGCCCACAGTTTCTGTCTGCAGGTTTTCCCTACCTCTCCCCTCACTGCACCCAACATATAGGGAAAATGGCCACCCACCCACCCACAGCTGGAGCTGTGGAAAGGCTCTGCCACACAGAATAAAACAAAAGTAAAATAGAATGTGTGTGTGTACATAGGCTTACCAGGTGTGAATTGTCCCCCAAAGCTAGAGATGAAGGATGTGCTTGTCCCAAAGTAAACAATCTGAACACACAAAGGCTGTGATTTCTTTTTTTTTTTTTTTTGAGACGGAGTTTCGCTTTGTCACCCAGGCTGGAGTGCAGTGGCATGATCTCGGCTCACTGCAAGCTCCGCTTCCCGGGTTCACGCCATTCTCCTGCCTCAGCCTCCTGAGTAGCTGGGACTATAGGCACCCACCACCACGCCCAGCTAATTTTTTGTATTTTTAGTAGACACAGGGTTTCATCGTGTTAGCCAGGATGGTCTCGATCTCCTGACCTCGTGATCTGCCTGTCTCGGGCTCCCAAAGTGCCGGGATTACAGGCGAGAGCCACCACGCCCGGCTGGGCTGTGATTCTTACCCAGTAACATCATCTCCCCGACACTGCTGTCATCTTCCTTCTCTGAGGTGAGAGTAGGATCCAAGCTCACACATTCTTCCTGGCAGTGAAATACATTCAAATCCTCAAAGACCACCAGTTCCTGAAAGAGCAAGAGGCCCCTTTCATCTCAGTAACTGAGGTTCACTGACAGCCCTACTGGTAACAAAAACTGACGAACAAAGATCAAGGGAAGGGATGGCAAGAGGGACCTATAAATCCCACAGAGGTGCAGCAAAGACAGGACAGCCAGGCTGAGAAGGGCTCAAGGAAAAAGCAGAAGAAAAACACCCAAGAAGGCCAACTCCTAAGAATGTGTTTTTACACACACGTTGGCCAAGCATGGAAGGTGATGGATTCAGACAGTGAATAGGAAAACCAAACCCACCTCAGGGTTAGCTTTCAAATACAGAGACACTGTCTCTTGTTCCTGTTGGACTCCTTTGGGCAGAAGCTTCACCAAGGGATGAGGATGCACTGGGGAAAGAGGAAGGTGTCGTTAGTGAAAAACTCAGTGATTCTAACACAGAGACTCCCCATACCTTGAGGTCAGGCTGTCCTCATTCCTTTGACAGGTAACTCATGGGCTTTTCTGCTCCTGTGAGCCCTTATGGAGGTCAAGCCATAAACTCTAGGGTCTTGAACCTATGGCATCTCCCTTTTATGAAAATAATGACCTCTCTACACACCTTTCAGAATTTCCCATAGAGTATTACTAAAGGAGAGCTCGGGGCAATGTAAAGTGTGAAGATGCCCAGAAAGAGCAGAAAATTTCTAAAATTCCACATAAACCTAACTCAATAATTCATCTGATTTATCCCAAAAAGATATTTCCCTCGGCCGGGCGCGGTGGCTCAAGCCTGTAATCCCAGCACTTTGGGAGGCCGAGATGGGCGGATCAAGAGGTCAGGAGATCGAGACCATCCTGGCTAACACGGTGAAACCCCGTCTCTACTTAAAAAAATACAAAAAACTAGCCGGGCGAGGTGGCGGGCGCCTGGAGTCCCAGCTACTCGGGAGGCTGAGGCAGGAGAATGGCGTGAACCCAGGAGGCGGAGCTTGCAGTGAGCTGAGATCCGGCCACTGCACTCCAGCCTGGGCGACAGAGCGAGACTCTGTCTCAAAAAAAAAAAAAAAAAAAAAGATATTTCCCTCAGAATGTTTGGGTAAAACCGACACTACAGAAAGATGCACACTGTTTATTCTGTGGCTTTACCCACACCCAGCACTTCAGAAGAATTTCCTCTTTCCAACACTAGAATTGACTCCTTTTTCAATATACACCATCCTAATTTGAATTTATAACTAACACAGAAGCCTATCTTAGACTCCAGTACCTCCTCCTCCTCTTCTAGTGAAACAAGCATGTGCTTCTCACCTCTGTTCTGAAGGCTTGAGCTCACATCTTTCATAATAACCAAGGTCTCCTTGACTTTCTGACTGGGCTGGACCAGGCTTGGCTTGGGCAAGAAGGTGAGGAAGTGCTCCAGCACTAGCTGGTGGATGGTCTTGGGCCCATTAGTGGCATCTCGAAGTAGGTCTTGGCCCAGCTTGGAGTCTGGTGGAACTCTCAGTATAAAGGACCGCTTTGGCTTTGGGGGCATAGGAACCACTTTTGCAGCCATCATGCCTTGCAACCACACACCACACTCGTTTCGCGGGGCCTCCTGAGCCACTTCTTACTAGAGGAAATCTGCCAGAGAGCCAAGCTGTAGACAGAGAAACCAGGGATTACCCACAAGACCAGGCAAGGCATTACTGCACTCCAGTATGTGGCATGGGTAGTGAGGTTACAGGAGATCTAAAGAAAACGACAGCTGGGGTTAGGAAATCATAACTGAAACGCAGTATTTGAACAAGATATGCTTAGGAAGATGTTAAAGGAAGATCCTGAGAATAAAAAAGAGACTCTGCAAACCTCAAGTCCAAAGGCAAGGGAGTAATGGCGGGGAGAAGGCCAAGGTCCAGCCTCCTGAGAAATACAAAGTGTGGCCAGGTACCGGTGGCTCACACCTGTAATCCCAGCACTTTGGAAGGCCCTGGTGGGTGGGTCGCTTGCGTCCAGGAGTTCAAGACCAGCCTGGGCAACACAGCAAGACCCCGATTCTATAAAAAAATAAATAAAAAATTAGCTGGGCGGGGCGACACAAGTCTGTGGGTCCCAGCTACTCGGGAGGTGGGAGGATTGCTTGTGCCCAGGGGGTCGAGGTTGCAGTGAACTGTGATCGCGCCACTGCACTCCAGTCTGAATGACAAAGCAAGACCCTGACTCTAAAAAAGAAAGGAAAAGAGAAAGGAAAGGAGGAAGGGAGTCAGGGAAGGGAAAGAAAATAAAAGGAGAAAGAAAAGACAGAAAGACGGTGTGTAAAACCCACCAGGAAGAGGTTGAATCAGGTCTGGAGAAAGAGCAATGGGCTAGAAGACAGGAAATCTGGGGTCAATACCGCGGACATCCGCCTAGAAGCAGGTTGGTCACTGAAACTGGCCATACTGTACCCCTCGAACCGAAGCTCCCTCCGGTGCCCTTTGGGCGGGGAGGCGGTTGGTGACTCTCCAGGGGAGCAGACGCAAGGCCGAGGAGGGGTCCACACACCGCCTGCCGACTCCTCTCCGCCGTCAAAGCTCTCCTGAGAGCCGCAGGCGACATCCCACTAAGGCCCGCCGGGCCAGGCTCACTCTGGGGCCTCTTCCGCTGGTCAAGGAACACCTTTACCGTAAAGCTCAGCGTGCGCCCCTGCCTGAGGCGCTCACCAGGCTCCCTACCCGGCCTTTCTCCCTCAGCAACGGACACGCTCCGTTCCCCAGAGGCGGCCTCAGCCTGGTTCCCGCCCTCACGGAGCCCCTCACCTCTCGGGGCCTCTGCAGCCCCTGAGCGTTTGCTGGGGACGGCTCAGAGACTCAGGCTCCGGGAGAGATAGAAAAACTAGGCGCGAGCGGCCGAGCCCTCCCCTCGCCCTTCCGAGTGCCCTCACAGGTCGCCGGCGACTATTCGTTCGCGCCGTGACCAGTTAAGGTGAATTGCAGTGACGCGGTGCCTTCTGGGAGGTCGGGCGCTCTGCAGCCGTCACGTCACAACCGGTGCCTTGTTTCCGGTGCAGAAGCCTGGTCTCCCCGTTCAGAGCGGGCAATCTGCGCTTGAGACGGTAACGCTTGAGACGGGCCCAGGGAGCTCTCAGGGCTGGAGGGAGGCCAGACGGCTGCAGCCTGTCTCTCTGTGGCTCTGCCTGGAAGACGGAAGGTAAGAGGCTGGCTCCAGTCATCCATGACGGGCTGGCACTTCTCCAGCTGCGGCCAGTCTAACCCCAGGGCCTCCTGGGAAATGTAGTTCGAATGCAAACAACCAATGGACGACCGTCAGGCGCGGCCGTTGGGGCAAGGCAGACCCCCTCCAACCCCCCCCTTCCCCCGCCAAGGCTTGAAGGAAGCGAGCTCTCGGACCGGAAGATCAAGACGTCTCCGCGCGTTTCCTCCTTTTACTGCGGTTTTCCAGTAAAAGGACTGCGGAGGCGGAGAGGGTGTGGCCGGCATGGGACTCCGCCTCTGCTCTGGTGACTCCCATAGGTTAGAGCTGGGGCACCTACGTTGCCACCTCCAACTTTCTAACTTCTACTCTGCTGTCCCCACCGGCCGTCTTGTTTTTAAAGGTATCTTAATTGCCCTTCTTGTACTCTGTTCTCAATTTCAGCTTCCTACGGAGGCCGAACAGAGTTTTGTCTTTGTGCGTTGTATCCATACTCGGTTCGTTCGCCAGTGAGGCATTGATCAGGGTTGGGACAACTTGTGGGCAGGTGTGGCCTTATTTCTCGATGTAACACCAGCCTCCAGAAAGTTGACAAAAGTAAAAATATAAATGAATACTTCTTAAAGTTAATTACAGCTGACTAATCGTTTAACGATGGCTTAAAATATGTCACAAAGAAACGAGTATGAAAACTGTGTGGCACCAAGACATTCTAGAAAAATAAGGAATATCTGCCTTTTCAGATCAAAATTTACTAAAAAGGCTCCGTTAATCAAAGCAGTGTGGTTTGAACTATGAGGCAAAACAGATAACTGAGATGTTTTGAAGTAAAATATAAACCTGTGTGATTGTATTTTTTTTTTTTTTTTTTTGAGACGGCGTCTTGCTCTGTCACCCAGGCTGGAGTGCAGTGGCCGGATCTCAGCTCACTGCAAGCTCCACCTCTCGGGTTCACGCCATTCTCCTGCCTCAGCCTCCCGAATAGCTGGGACTACAGGCACCCGCCACTTCGCCCGGCTAGTTTTTTTGTATTTTTTAGTAGAGATGGGGTTTCACCGTGTTAGCCAGGATGGTCTACGATCTCCTGACCTCGTGATCCGCCCGTCTCGGCCTCCCAAAGTGCTGGGATTACAGGCTTGAGCCACCGCGCCCGGCATGTGATTGTATTTTTTAAATACTTTTTCTTGACTCTGTTAACAAACAAGAAATAAGACTGGAAGATAGTAGTAAAGATTAGCTACACAAAGGATTAGACATTCCCAAGACGAAATGAACCCCTGCCAACTGACAAAAAGCAAAGGCAATGAGGAGCTCTTCCCGAGAGGAGGAAACCTAATTGGTCATTAACATTTGAAAAGATGCTTAACCACACTACTAGTCAAGATTATCACTTTTAAAGGGACCAACATTTTTCACCTATCAAACAACGAAGGTGGAGAAATAGGCACTCCTTTTACTGGTAGTATAGTGTATGAAGTCATCTTGTAATATATATTAAAATTAAAAGTACACATATGTACTCTTTTTTTTTTTTTTTTTTTGAGACGGAGTCTCGCTCTGTCGCCCAGGCTGGAGTGCAGTGGCACTATCTCAGCTCACTGCAAACTCCGCCTCCCGGGTTTACGCCATTCTCCTGCCTCAGCCTCCCGAGTAGCTGGGACTACAGGCGCCCGCCACCTCGCCCGGCTAATTTTTTTGTATTTTTAGTAGAGACGGGGTTTCATTGTGTTAGCCAGGATGGTCTCGATCTCCTGACCTCGTGATCCGCCCGTCTCGGCCTCCCAAAGTGCTGGGATTACAGGCTTGAGCCACTGCGCCCGGCCCATATGTACTCTTTGACCTTCACAATCTCATCTGTGAATCTGATGTCTACAGATTTCTTGTAGAATTCTTTATAGTGACAAAAACTAGAAATGACATGCATGTTCATACGTAAGGAAATGAGTAAATTGGTGCATTCATACTCTGGAAATTACCCAGCTGTGAAAAAGAATGGATTGGAACTATAGGTACACCTGGAGGGATGGCCATAAAATATTACATGAAAAAGTTTCAGAGCTACATATATCATGCATAATTATATTTTTGGAACAAACAAAACTCCTATGTATGTGTTGAGGGATACACATTTGACTATTAAAATGGTTACTCATGGGATGGCCAGGCGCAGTGGCTCATGCCTGTAATCCCAGCACTTTGGGAGGCCAGAGGTGGGCTGATCACTGGAGGTTAGGCGTTCGAGACCAGCCTGGTCAACATGGGGAAACCCCATCTGTACTAAAAATACAAAAATTAGCCGGGCATGGTGGCGGGCACCTATAATCTCATCTACTTGGGAGGAGGCTGAGACACAAGAACTGCTTGAACCCAGGAGGTGGAGGTAGAGGTTACAGTGAGCCAAGATTGCACCACTGCATTCCAGCCTGAGTGACAGGCGCACCAGCCTGGGCGACAGAGTAGTAAGACTCTGTCTCAAATTAATAAATAAAATAAAAATAAAATAGTTACTCATAGGGAGGCAGTGGAAATGGAGAAAAGGGGGAGATTACACTTTTTTTTTAATTGTGTCACTTCATTTAATGAGCACATGTCAATTTGGTAACTAAAAATAATAAAACCTTAAAAAAAAATAGAACAATACGCTGGGCGTGGTGGCTCATCCCAGCACTTTTGGAGGCCGAGGTGGGCAGATCATCTGAGGTCAGGAGTTCCAGACCAGCCTAACATAGTGAAACTCCATCTCTACTAAAAAATACAAAATTAGCCGGGCGTGGTGGTGCATGCCTATAATCCCAGCTACTCAGGAGGCTGAGACAGGAGAATCGTTTGAACCTGGGAGGCGGAGGTTGCAGTGAGCTGAGATCGTGCCCACTGCACTCCAGCCTGGGTGACAGACAGAGCGAGACTCCATCTCGGGAGGCAGGAGGAGGAGGGGACGAAAAAAGAACGATAAAGATTTTTTTTTTAATTTGATGGAAAAAAAGAGCGATAAAGATTTTTTAAAACAATTGGATGGAATCCTGTTTTTAGAATCTAATCCGTAAAATAAATGACATAAATGGATTTGAAATGATACCATAAATTAAGGGTGTAAACACAATATATATCTCTATAAATGCCTTTTAACATGAAAAGATGGCTACAGTCACATGCAATTAAAGAAATGAAATTTAAAAGAATAATTACAAAAATAATATTCAGAATTCTGAAAGCAAATTAATACAATTATTTAAGAGGGCAATATGGCACTTCCTATTTTAAGAAGTAAACTTTGGCCAGGCGCAGTGGCTCAAGCCTGTAATCTCAGCACTTTGGGAGGCTGAGACGGGCGGATCACGAGGTCAGGAGATCGAGACCATCCTGGCTAACACGGTGAAACCCCGTCTCTACTAAAAAATACAAAAAATTAGCCGGGTGTGGTGGCGGGCGCCTGTAGTCCCAGCTACTTGGGAGGCTGAGGCAGGAGAATCTCTTGAACCCAGGAGACGGAGGTTTCAGTGAGCCAAGATTGTACTACTGCACTCCAGCCTGGGCAACAAGAGTAGTCTCGAAGAAAAAAAAAAAAAAAAAAAAAAGAATCATAGGCCGGGCGGGGTGGCTCATGCCTGTAATCCCAGCACTTTGAGAGGCCAAGGTGGGTGGATCACCTGAGGTCAGGAGTTCAAGACCAGCCTGGCTAACGTGGTGAAACCCCCATCTCTACTAAAAATACAAGAAAATTAGCCTGGTGTGGTGGCATGCGCCTGTAATCCCAGCTACTCAGGAGGCTGAGGCAGGAGGATCACTTGAACCTGGGAAGTGGAGGTTGCGGTGAGCTGAGATAGTACCACTGCACTCCAGCCTGGGTAACAAAGCAAGATCCCGTCTAAAAAAAAAAGTCATAGTTCATTAATCCAGGTACACAAATACTTCTATCCCAATCCAGTCTGCTTGTGTTTCTCTAGACTTCCCATGTCCTCAAGACAAAAGCAGAGAGAACCAGGGGACATGTCCTTGCCGTGGGGTTCTGAGGGAAAATGAGGGCCAAATCTTCTGTTCAGGAGCACCTGAGAGTACCATTCACCAGGGATGGATTATGCAACGACCCTGTACTTCCTCCTCTGAAATCCATGGTGTGTCATCAGTACACTTCTTTAGCGGATTTACTAATACGTTCGTTCCTAACTTAGCTCTGCTACAATCGGGGAGGCTCCATGGGCACAGTAACTATTTTGTTATTCGTTGCATTTCCTGTAGCAGCTGGCACCCAGGCGGCATTCCGTGACTGTTGAGTATGTGAATGCAAGATACAAGGCCAGAAGCTGGAAGAGAGATGCAGTGTTGGGCATTCAGTCAGGCCCCTGACCACCCACTGGACAGATAGTCAGAGGAGCTGTGTTCTTCCCTCCATCATGTGTCCCAGGGCTGAAGATAGGTTGAAGGGGCTCAGAGAAACAGCAGCTGGTGAATGTATAGATGCAGGATCTGGCTGTCACGTTGTAAAAGGAAATGCTTCCAACTCTGTAGTCCACAAAGATGCCCACACGCTTGGGAGGCACCTTTATTAGCAGGCGGGTTGGGGGAACACTGGATGCCTGGTACTCATTTTCCTTCATCATTATCACCACCCAGTAGCCATTCTCTGGTGACAGAGTCATGTTCCCTTTCCTGCTTATGGATGCCTTGCAGGCTCCTAGGATCCACGCTGTCTTGTCTCCGACCTCCACCTCCCAGTAATGATGGCCGGAGAGGAAGCTCGGAGAGCCCAGAACAACGATGCAGCTGTCAAATCTTTGCGGGCCATCAGGCAGCCTCTCCCGCTTGTTTCCAAGTCTAACACTCTTCAGATCATCAGAGACGATGAGGTTGGGGTAAGCGGTTTCTGCATCCAGAATCACATTAACTGCAAAGAAAATTTGAATACCTAGCTAGGGGTCCGTGGGCAACATCCCTACAGGGTTATCCCCACCTGCAGGAAAACAGGGACAGGGCAGTTATTCTCGAACGTGGTGGGGGAGAGCACAGGGATCCAGCAGGTCAGGGCCACTTGCCTTGATCTGGGCACTTACCGGCATGTGCCTGAGCGCCAATCAGCTCTGGAACTACAGAGAAAAATGAGATAGGGAAAAAAGTCCTGAGCATTTGTATTCAGAGGGGCTAAATTACAATGTCCCGACAACAAGGAGACGCAAGGAACCCCCTGCTTAGGGCCCTGCATGCTATGTTGGGTATAATCCCGTTCCTCCCAGGAACCCAGGTCATGTTGGGAACTGTGGTCTAATGAGTCAACTCAGCCAGTGAGTCATGCAGTCATGCACAGAGCCTGGGGGGCCTGCCATGACCTTTCTCCTGCCTTTGCTCCAGGTGTTTTTGGGTTTTTTTGTCTTCTAAATAGGGCCCCTCAAGTCAACAGCACAAGGAAACACTGCAACAATCCCAGGCCAGCACACACTATTACCGCTGGACTCACCATTGAACATTTCCATTTCTGAACGCAGGGTTTCTAAAATGTGGGAAAGGGAACAGAGAGAAGCTGGAGTTAGGTCCCTCAGCTAGGGACAGATGGAAGAGAGGTCGAAGGCAGGTCAGCAAGACCAGGGGTGGAGGAGGAGGGAAGTGAGGGGCTCTGGGCTATGTGAATCTTAGGGCGGAAGCAAGCATGCACCTCCAATCCTCTCCCAAGCCCATCTACCTAAGAAGTACTTTGCGTTCTTCTCCACAAACTCTAACTTCTGGTGGAGCAGTTGGATCTTCTGTTTCATCTCTTGAGGAGGAGTCCACCGTTCAGGGAGAGGCACTGTCTTAGCCCTAGAGACAAAAGACTGTTGGCCAGAGAGGGCTGGAACGAGGGGATGGCCCAAGTACCCGTGAGCTGGAAATGATCTACATTCTCCACAGGGCACACCGAGCCCAGCCTGAGCTACACAAAGAAAAGTCTTCTCTGGATTCAGAGGTCTAAATGCTGGTCCTCAACTTTGGCCACAGATTGTCATGTACTGGGGCGCTTTAAAGACATGGATATCAAAACCACAAGGAGTTTTCAGAATGGACTTAAAGTGACATTGATATTATCTACCAGAATTATCTATGTCAAATTGATTATACATCCCTTTATTTCTTTCTATTGAAATAAAAATGGTAGTTAATGAAAAAAAAAAAAACAATAAAATACCCCTTCACATTCATTAGGATGGCTATTATAAAAACAGCAACAACAGGAGAAAATAGGCCAGGTATGGTGGCTCATGCCTGTAATCCTAGCACTTCAGGAGGCCAAGGCAGCTGGATTGCTTGAGCCCAGGAGTTCAAGTCCAGCCTGGGCAACATGGCAAAACCCTGTCTCTATTAAAAATACAAAAAAGTAGCTGGAAATGGTAGCACATGCCTGTAGTCCCAGCTACTCAGGAGGCTGAGGTAGGAGAATCACCTGAGCCCAGGAGTTGAGCCTGCAGTGAGCCGTGACTGTGCCACTGCTCTCCAGCTTGAGTGATGGGAATGAGACCTTGTCTCAGGAAGAAAAGAGAGAGAGAGAGAGAGAGAGAAATGGCTGGGCGCAGTGGCTCACATCTGTAATCCCAGCGCTTTGGGAGGCCAAGGTGGGTGGATCACTTGAGGTCAGGAGTTTGAGAACAGCCTGGCTGACATGGTGAAACCCTGTCTCTACCAAAAAAATTAGCTGGGCATGGTGGCACGCTCCTGTAGTCCCAGCTACTAGGGAGGCTGAGGTGGATGAACCCCTTGAACCTGGGAGGCAGAGGTTGTAGTGAGCCAAAGATGACGCCACTGCACTCCAACCTGGATGACGGAGCAAGACTCTGTCTCCAAAAAAAAGAAAAAGAGAGAAAGAGAGAGAAACAAGAAAATAAGTGATGGCAAAGATGTGGAGAAACTGGAGCCCTTGTGAACTGCTGGTGGGAATGGGAAGCAGTGCAGCCCCTGTGGGAATCAGGATGGTGGTTCCTCAAAAAAAATTAAACACAGAATGACCACATGGTCCCGCCGTTCCACTTCTGGGTATGTACCCAAAATAACTGAAAGCAGGGTCTCAAATAGATATTTGTATGCCCATGTTCATAGCAACATTATTCACAAACCAAAAGTTAGAAAAAATCCCAATGTCCATGAATGGATAAACGAAATGTAGTATGAACACACAATTGACTACTATTCAGCCATAAAAAGAAAATAAATTCTGATACACGTTACAACATGGATGAAGCCTGAAGACATTATGCTAAGTGAAGAAGCCAGACACAAAAGGACACTGGGATTTTGTAAAGCTCCCAGGTGATTTTAAGGCTTAGCCTCTTCCTGTCCCTTCCCCCCCCTTCCTGCTGGGCTCAACCCAGCTTCACTCCAAACAAGCTTCCCAAGGCCACCAGTAGGCCTGAAGGGGCAGTTTTCATAAGGTGAATTGCACGGGACACAATGCACTCGGCAAGTTTCTTAGGGAGCCTCCATCTTAGGATGGGCTGAATTCACCCTTCCCAGTCTGCGGCTCCACACCTGGTCAGCCTCCCTGCTGGCCAGATCCCCTTCTCCCTAAGCACATCCAGAGGCTTTGGGAACCTGCAGAAAAAGGGAGGAGTCTGGAATCACAGACCCCAGTGTTGGGAACATCTCCCTCCCAGGTCCCTTCTGGGACTGTCTCCCCCAAAATGCTTCCTGCAAGACACCCCAGGGTACACCATAGGACCTTGCTGTACCTGTGCAAGATGTCTCCGATGTCCTAGGAGAGAAAAGAAGGAAACTGTCCATTATCAGGCTCCCAGAGGCTGTGCTGATACCTGGCCTCTACTCCTGGGCTCCTGGACTTTTAGCTCCCCCCTGCACTTACCAGGGCTCCCTGCCCTAGGGTGTCAGGGGAAGTGGAGCACCTTTCTTCAATTCTAATTCTAACCACAGGGATTCAGGCATCCCAGGTGGCAAGGCCTGCAATGGAACGACCCTCAAGCCCTGCTGATCCCTTCTGGGAAATGGCAGGGATCCCCTGGATGCTGGGCCACCCTGGGCTCCTGAGAGACTTCGTCAAAGGGGTCTGGGCACAAGAGGCATTGTGGGTCACCAAGACCAAGTCCTATCCTAGGCCTTAGGGGCTTCACCCACTGGTTCCCGCACAGCTGATGGCAGAGCTGAGAGTCTGAGGCATCCTAATGGGCACAGGGGACCCAAGAAAGCCAGGCCCAGGCACACCCACCTGCAGAAGGTCCCATTCTGACTGGCACTGCTTGGTCTCCAGTTCCCCAATCAGCGCGTCAAGCAGGGCGACGTCCTGGGATATGCGGGTGTCATATGCCTTCCTGATCTGCCCAACCATGTGGCCCACGTTCTCCAGCGAGGCCATAAAGACATGCTCTTGCTGCTCCAGAAAGTGGTACACCTGCTGCAGCTTCCTCTGCATCCGCTGCTTCAGCGCTTCAGTCTGTTTCTGGGGAGCAGAGGACAGGGAGGTATGAGGGTCTGTGCTTTGGGTGGACGTGTATGTCCAGGAACCCCCGGAGGCTCACCTCCTGGAGGTGGATAACAGGTGAGCTTATGCTGCCTCTTCGAGGCCTAGATTCCACAGCAGGAGGCAATATTGTCTGGAACCTTCCAGAACAGACTGAGCATGGCTGGGGCTAGCTCTGGGAAAATGTCCTCAAACCTGGTGTTAAGGTTTAACTGTGTCCCCTCCAAAATTTACATGTTGAAGCCCTAACCCCCAGTACTCAGAATGTGATCTTATTTGGAGATAGAGTTCTTGCAGATGTAATTAGTTAAGATGTGGTCCTACTGGAGTTGAGTGGGTCCCTAATCCAATATAAATGTTGTTTCATAAAATGGGGAAATTCAGGCTGGGTGCAATGGCTCATGTCTGTAATCCCAGCATTTTGGGAGGCTGAGGCAGGTGGATCACCTGAGGTCAGGAGTCTTAGGCTGCTCTTACCAGCCTGGCCAACATGGGGAAACCCTGTCTCTACTAAAAATACAAAAATTAGCCAGGCACGGTGACAAGCGCCTGTAATTCCAGCCACTCAGGAGGCTGAGGCAGGAGAATTGCTTGAACCTGGGAAGTGGAGGTTGGAGCGAGCCAAGATTGTGCCACTGTACTCCAGCCTGGGCAACAGAGTGAGACTCCACCTTGGGAAAAAAAAAAAACAAGAGAATTTTTTTTT
Source organism: Macaca fascicularis (assembly GCF_037993035.2). Lineage (NCBI taxonomy): Eukaryota > Metazoa > Chordata > Mammalia > Primates > Cercopithecidae > Macaca > Macaca fascicularis. The sequence continues at coordinate 4,042,677 of NC_088394.1, forward strand.
TTTTTTTAAATTTAATTTAATTTTATTTTTTTGAGACGGAGTCTCGCTCTGTCGCCCAGGCTGGAGTGCAGTGGCCTGATCTCAGCTCACTGCAAGCTCCGCCTCCCGGGTTCACACCATTCTCCTGCCTCAGCCTCCCGAGTAGCTGGGACTACAGGCGCCCGCCACCTCGCCCGGCTAGTTTTTTGTAGTTTTAGTAGAGACGGGGTTTCACTGTGTTCACCAGGATGGTCTCGATCTCCTGACCTCGTGATCCACCCGTCTCGGCCTCCCAAAGTGCTGGGATTACAGGCTTGAGCCACCGCGCCCGGCCAAAACAAGAGAATTTTAAAGTTAAAAGTGTTCTTGGCTGGTCGCGATGGCTCATGTCTGTAATCCCAGTACTTTGGGAGGCCAAGGTGGGCGGATTATGAGGTCAGGAGTTCGAGAACAGCCTGACCAACATGGTGAAACCCCATCTCTACTAAAATTACAAAAAATAGCCGCGCATAGTGGTGGGTGCCTGTAGTCCCAGCTACTCAGCAGACTGAAGCAGGAGAATCGCTTAAACCCGGGAGACAGAGGTGCAGTGAGCCAAGATCATGCCACTGCACCTGGGTGACAGAGCGAGACTCCGTCTCAAAAAAAATAAAAAAAATAAATAAATAAAAATTGCGGCGTTCTCCTCCCCTTTCCTCAGTCCCATCTTTCTGCGACAGTCACCGGCATAGGTTGCTGTATACTATCTTCTGGTGAGTATGAGAAAGCATGACAGGATCCTCAGAGGTGACCCCTGCCTGCTGGGGGTGGTCTCCCTCTACAGGGATGAGTTCACCCTTGGCTGCTGGTTACCTCTCTGCACCCTGAGAGGAGGTGGCCATCCCTGCTGCCCTTTGAACCACAGCAAAATCTCGGGGACCCCTGCTCACTCTTCTCACCCTCCTCCCAGGGAAGGATGGGCCACCAGCCACGACTGTCCTTACCAGAAAGTTCACTGCCTTGCCCTCCCCATAGGATCGCTGCTCCTCCCCTGATTTTCTCAGCTCCTTCAGATGCTCCAGCTGCTTCTGAATTTGCTTCTGGAAAAATAGCACTTGTTGAAAAGCTTGAATTTGGCTCCTGCCATCTTTAGCTGGTGCCAACTCTGGAGGGGAACATCTTCTGGTAGCAAGGCTGAGGGTGCTGCTGCCAGCAGCATGGGAGGGGTGCTCAGAAAAGAGGAGGGAGGAATGGCTGCATCGCCAAAGGCAGCAGAGCTGAGAGGCACTTCCTCTGGGCTTCTGGATTTAGCCATACCTGAAACCAGCTCCCCCTGGATCTCTGAGCAACATAAACCTGTAACTCCCCTCTTTGCTGGACTGGTTTATATTGTGTTCTTTCCATTTCCAGCCCAGGAATGCTGGCTAATGCACCAACATCCCAGAGTTGTTGGGAAAATGAAGCAAGGCCCAGTGTGTCCAAGTGCCTGGCAGAGAAGGGCCCACAGGCAGGGAGTGCCTACCTTGTGTTCCAGGGCAGCCTCCTCAATGGGGCGTACCCGGTGGCCTCGATGCTCCTGACTCAGACTGCAGATGAGGCAGATGGGCTCACGGTGATCCTCGCAAAATAGCAGCTGGACCTGCTTCATGTGGCGCTTACACTGTGGAAGGGGCTGGGGGCTTAGACTTCCCATGCTCTTCCTTTCATGGGAGGCCTGGCACCGGGGGCAGTCAGGTGAGCGGCTGCCTGAGGCCTGGGGGTGCCCAGAAGCTGCCTCAGGGCAGCTGCAGGAATCACGCACACAAATATCGCCAACAGGGTCTCCTTCCTGGGCGTGGCAACGGGGACTCGCAGCCTTGTCTGGTGGCCTTCCTGGGGACATGCAGTGGAAAAATCCCCAGAATGGCAAACCCAAGTTGTTTACCAAGAGGTATCACAAAACACAGCAGAAACAGCCCTTGCCTGAGACGTGTGAGTTCTTGGTTAAACTGCCCACTTCCTAGCTTGTCCTCCTCCGACTTCCATCCAGTGAGGCAGCAAACAGGCCACTGGGCCTGAGAGCTAAGGGCTAGACCTCAGACATTCCTGAGACTTAGAATTCTTGGGCATTTATCCTAAAGACAGACCCATGGCCTTGTGCTATTCCTCCTGCATAGACATGGATCTAGCAGGTGATGCCAAGGAAAGAGACATTCTGACCAGTGTTCCTTTGCCACTTGAACCTGTCCCTGGCTGCCCATAACGTGAGTGGAGGCTCCCAGGGGATGGTGACTTGCGTGCCTCGCTCCCAGTTGGATCCCAGCCCCTAGCAGAGTACCCGTCAAATGGTAAGCATTTGGAAAACTACTATTGAATGAAAGAATAAATAGACCACTGCTCACATCTGAGTTCAATAACCATTCAATAAAAGCAAAGAAGGGGCTGCGTGGTGGCTCATGCCTATAATCCCAGTGCTGTGGGAGGCCAAGGTGGGAGGATAGCTTAAGCTCAGGAGTTTGAGACCAGCCCAGGCAACATGGCAAGAGCCCATCTCTACAAAACATTAAAAAATTAGCCAGGCGTGGTAGTGGGCACCTGTAATCACAGCTACTTGGGAGGCTGAGGCAGGAGAATTGCTTGAACCTGGGAGATGGAGTCTGCAGTGAGCCGAGATCATACCACTGCTCTCCAGTCTGGGTGACCAAGTGAGACTCCATCTCAAAAAAAAAAAAAAAAAAAAAAATAGAAACACACTCAATCCTTTAGCCCCTCCTCCCTCCTTACCTCACAGTGTCCCAGAAATTCATAGCACATCTGTAAATGAGACTGCTAGTAGCCACCAGAAATTATTCTTCCTCCTTCTCTCCTGATAGAATTAATTGTCCACAGGACTGCTTCCTTTCTTCCCATTGCCCCCCCAAATACCCTGCATTTCTCAGCCTCCTTTGCAGTTAGGTGTGGCTATTTGACCATAATATGGCCAAAGGGATGTAAATGGAGGGGGGGGGGGTCACAAGCAGCTTCTAGAAATTTCTAGAGCCTTCCCTAAGGGATACTATTCCCCTCTGTTCCTCCATCTTGCTGCCTGGCATGAGGACGTCACCTTCTGAGAGCACGAGCTTGAGGACAAACTTGGTGGAGCAGAGCAACAGCAGGACCCCAGGATCCTGGCCCACGGATCTGCCTGGGACTGCCTGTGTATCATTTATGTGAAGGAGGCACAAACTTCTTTTCTGTTCAGGTTACTGTTATTTGGGTGTTTCTATTATTCACAACCCAACAATTTTAATGACTACCTCAGCAGTAGATAATTAGGACTTTAGCCAATAGGCTTTCCTTTCTGCTCAGAGAAAGGCAAATGGTAGAATCTCAACCCCATTATGACACATTGCTGTGAGGTTATTGTGAGAGGCAGTATTTTTAACCAGTCTTCCCCAGATTTTCTACCTGGTGTCCACAAACCCCTTGGATTCTAAAGATGGACTTCAGAGTGTCCAAGAACTACCTGAAATTTGATGTGACATTTGTGAAGCTGTGCATATATGCATTTTTCAGGGTCTAAGCCTGCACCAGATTAACAAAGTGGCCCCAGGAGGCACCCAGGAATCCCAATTATATAAATACAGTGGGGATCCGGTGCAGTGGCTCACACCTGTAATCCCAGCAGTTTGGGAGGCAAAGATGGGAGGATTGTTTGAGATCAGGAGTTCGAGACCAGTCTGGGCAACATAGCGAGACCCCATATCTAAAAAAATATATATATAATAAAAATTTAAAAAAATACAGTGGGGATAAAAGAAAATTAGGGGGGAAGTACTTTAGTACTTTTCAGGTCACTATTCCTAAGGATGCTAGGTTTTCCAGATCCCAGGGTCCTTTCTCACCAGAAGACCCAGGGACTTCTGGATTTGAAGACTTATGCAGTATACCACGTCCTGTTCCCTCCCAGGTCTCAGGGGTCCCTGGACCCCCAGATCTTTTTTTTTTTTTTTTTTTAGACAGAGTTTTGCTTTTGTTGCCCAGGTTGGAGTGCAATGGCGTGATCTCGGCTCACTGCAATCTCTGCCTCCTGGGTTCAAGCAATTCTCCTGCCTCAGCCTCCTGAGTAGCTGGGATTACAGACACCTGCCCCCACGCCCGGAAATTTTAGAATTTTTAGTAGAGATGGGGTTTCAGCATGTTGGCAGGCTAGTCTTGAACTCCTGACCTCAGGTGATCTGCCCCCATTGGCCTCCCAAAGTGCTAGGATTACAGGCATGAGCCACCACATCCGGCCTGGACCCCCAGTTCTATTTTTCCTCTTTGAATGCTGTGATTTCTCCTCTCCAGCGAACAATGTATTAGAAAGTGTGTTCCATAGGCTGGGTGAAGTGGCTCACACCTATCACTTTTAGAGGCTAAGGCAGGTGGATTGCTTGAGCCCAGGAGTTCAAAACCAGCCTGGGCAACATAGCGAGTCCTCCTTTGTACAAAAAAAAAAAACAAAAACAAAAACAAAAAAACAAAACCAGTGTGGTGATGAGCACCTATAGTCCCAGCTACTCGGAAGGCTGAGGTGGGAGGATCGCTTGAGCCCAGGAGGTTGAGGGTGCAGTAAGCTGTGATCACATTACTGCACTCCAGCATGGGAGACAGACTGAGACTCTGTGTCAAAAAAAAAAAAAAAAAAAAAAAGAAGGTGTGTTTCTGAATGCTGCCCCCACCACAAGCATGGAATTGTCACCTGGACAACCTCAATCCCCTCTAAACTGATGGCATTTTTCTTTTACAGTTTTTCTCTGGTCTCTTTACCTATAGGGACAGCTGCTTTAAAAAATCCAGATGGCCTGGAGCTGCCTGATCCCTTGCCAAAAACCAGAGGAAGTTCAGAGCAAAACCAGTGCAAACTGGAACAGGTAACTTCCAGTTACCTTTAGATCATTTACACATCATTATAAGGCTAAAGGCCCCTCCCCTAAAAGAAGATGGCCAGGGTTTCATGTCCATGCGATGTAGGAAAAAGCACGCTGGGGACAGCGCCTTCATGTATGGAACCCTGCCCTGGACCTGCTTACCTACCTCCCTTCCCCTCCTGGGACTCTAAAATCCCCCTGCCTCCCATCCCTGGCAAGCAGATGCCTGCAGAGGCGAGCTCCCCTTCTCTATTCTTTGGCCACTGAATAAAACCTGACTGCCTTTTTCAATTGGACGTTCTTTCTTTCTTTTTTTACCCCCCCAAAATGTTTAAGAGACGGGGTCTTGCTGTGTTGCCCAGGCTGGAGTGCAGTGGCACAACCTCAGCTCACTGAGGCCTGGAACTCCCTGGCTCAAGCAATCATCCTGCCTCAGCTTCTCGAGTAGCTAGAATTACAGGCATGTGCCACCACACCCAGCTAATTTTTTTTTTTAGTTTTGTAGAAGTGGAATCTTGCTACGTTGCTCAGGCTGGAGTGTACTGGCATGATCTCAGCTCACTGTAGCCTGGAACTCCCCCTGCTCAAGTGAGCCCGAGCAGCTGGGACTACAGGCAAGTGCTACTATTGTATTTTTTGTAGAGATGGGGTCTCACTGTGTTGCCTAGGCTAGTATGGAACTCCTGGGGTCAAGAGATCCTCCCGTTCAGGCCTCTCAAAGCTCTGGGATTACAGGCGTGAGCTATGGCGCCCTGTCCAACCTTTGGGTTTTTATTTTTTTAATTTTATTTATAGACATGGCGGGGGTCTCACTATGTTCACCAGACTGGTCTCAAACTCTTGGCCTCAGCAATCCTCCAGCCCTGGCCTCCCAAAGTGCCGGGATTACAGGCATGAGCTATCGTGCCCGGCCAGCTGTTCTTTCTTTGCAGCCGATATAAAGTAGGAAAAAACACAATTTACCGGTGACCGAATGTTCTGGATTCCCAGGGCCTTTCTCCAGGTCCGCAGACGCCCCTCCATCCGGAGTGGGCCTTGCCTGAGCGCCTGTTGCCGAGTCCGGATTCGCAGCTGTCGTTTCCTCTACAGTCAGGAGAGTTTCTGGATTTGGGGGCGCCTTCTCCCCTGTGGAAATGGTGAACTCAAGGCTTTTAGGCCGCTTCTTTCCCGAGGGCAGGTACACTTCGAAGAGCCTGCACTCCTTCCGCCCCGGCGCGCCCCCCGCCAGCCCCTGCAGCCTCCCCGCGGAGCTGGCGTTCCTGCGCAGGAGGACCTCGGCCTGGCCTGGCTCTGGCGCCCTGCAGGGGCTGGGGCCGGGGCTTCTCCCGCCCGGCAGGGCCGGGCTCCGGGTTCGAGGCTTGCCCTGCACGTCCAGGCTCTCCGAGGCCTTCTCTCTGCGTTTGCTCAAGGGCTTCCTTGACAGCCCCCTCCCGGCCTCGGGCTGGCTGTACCGCAGGCTGGCAGCCCAGTCCCCGCACGACCGAGGGCCGTTCCCCTCCTTTCCCTCCTTCCCCTCGGGGTGGTCTGGAGTCTTCAGGCTCCCGGGCTTGTTCTCCTCCAGGGAGCTGGACGCTGCGGAATCGTCTGTGCCATTTTCTTGTGTGGAATATTCTGGAAAGACAACCAGCTACAAAGTCATGAAGCTGTCCCACGTTTAGGGCCCAAGATTCAGGGGAGAGGAGAGAGAATCCCCATGGATATTAAACTTTAGAAATGGAGGAAAAAACGGGCCGGGCACGGTGGCTCATACCTGTATTCCCAGCACTCTGGGAGGTTGAGGCGGGAGGATCACCTGAGGTCAGGAGTTCAAGACCAGCAGGGTGAAACCCTGTCTCTACTAAAAATACAAAAATAAGCTGAGCGTGGTGGCATATGCCTGTAATCCTAGCTTCTCGGGAGGCCAAGTTGGGAGGATCATTTGAGGTCAGGAGTTCGAGACCAGCCTGGCCAACATGGCAAAACCACGTTCCTACTAAAAACACGAAATTTAGCCAGACGTGGTGGTGTGCACCTGTAGTCCCAGCTACTCTGGAGGCTGAGGCATGAGAATCGCTTGAGCCTGGGATGTGGAGGTTGCAGTGAGCTGAGATTGCGCCACTGCTCTCCAGCCTGAGTGACAAAGCGAGACTCCATTTCAAAAACAAAAGTTCAGGACTTCCTAGACAATGGCAGTCAATTACCATTCAGTAAGAACATGCTTGATGTTGCTACATATTTATCTCTCTCTTATTTTATTTTTTGAGACCGGATCTTGTTTTGTGGCCCTGATGTGATCTCGGCTCACTGCAACCTCTGCCTCCCAGGCTCAAGCGATCCTCTCACATCAGCCTGTTTTCTGTTTTTTCAATAGCTGAGAATACAGATGTGTGCCACCACACCTGGCTCTTTTTTTTGTATTTTTGGTAGAGACAGGGTTTCACCATGTTGGCCAGGCTGGTCTCGAACTCCTGAGCTCTAGCAATCTACCCACTTTAGCCTCCCAGAGTGCTGAGATTATAAGTGTGAGCCACCATGTATTCCTCAAATAGTACTTTTCAAACGTTGTAAGCAGGACAACTGTTTCAAATAAGATCTTACACAGGTCAGCAAAACCCAGATTATACATTTCAAAAATAAAAATAAACCAGGCACGGTGGTCCATGCCTGAAATCCCAGCACTTTGGGAGGCTGAGGCAGGAGGATCACTTGAGGTCGGGAGTTTGACACCAGCCTGGCCAACATGGTGAACAGCACTGAAAAGATTCTATACCAGCCCCGTTCATACGATTGCATAGCAATCCCTTTTTGCTAACCTAGAGATGTTTGTCTGACATGAGTATTAATCATAAATGAAGTGAAGAAGTCTCAAAGAATAGGTGCTCCAGCTCCTGCCTTTCCTGACCCTGACCTGCTTCTTTAAAACCCACTGGGAGCCTTAAGGAAGTTTACTAACCCAGTGCCAAAAGCCAGAGTGAAGGAAGGGACGTTCCTGAACTAAAGTCACCTGGATCTTGGTAGACCTGAGACTCCCGACCCCCAAGTCAGAGTGAGCTGCTCTGAGCTCCTGGTCCCTTTTCCCACAAAGCAACCAGGCCTCAGTGCTGGGTGAGGAGGCAGCCTGGGCCCGCTTACCCTGAACGGCTGCCCTGTGGAGCTCCTCAGCCAGCAGGCGCTGGTTGATGGCCCGCAGGACCTGCAGGGTTAGCCGCACAGCGTACTCTTCCCCGTAGTAGGTGACCAGCAGACTGGCCATCTTCACTGGCCTGGCTCTCTGGATCTGGCTCCGGGGGATCCTGGAGTGCTCCTTCTCCACACTGGTGTTCTGCAGCTTGAACTTGAACTTCTCAAAGTCATAGGGCACCAGCTCCTCCAGGGTGGACAGCAGATGGTCACTAGGGGTCTTGGCCATGGCGCTGAGCAGGAGACGCTGGAGCTAGCTGTCTGGCTTCTGGCAGGAGAAGAAGCCTCTACCTTGGTGAGCAAGAAAAAGTAGGTTGTGAAATAGCGGAAAAGGCACAGGAAATGCTCTGTGTCTTGGTGGGAACTGAGACTAAGGGTAAGGGTGTGTCCATGCTGGCTGTGTTCTCTTCTCACAGGTTCAGAGGATTTTCCAGCTGGGAGGGCTCAGTGCCTTGGCAGACATCTGTCCCCACACCCCTCCCAAACCCTGGACCTCATCTCCACACTAGACCACAGACAGGTGGGCAAGTCTGCAAGGGAAGGTCTAGGATTGATTCCAGACAACCCCTCCAATCTCCCTTCCTGCCAGGATCTGGGGCTGGCAGAGCGGGTGAATGGGAACAGAGAGGACTATGCTGAGGGCCAGCCCTGCTGGTCAACTGTTCTCCTCCAGACTCAGGGTTTCACAGACCCTCCAGAGCCAATGGCATGGGATGGGGGAAGGGGTGGGCAGTAAATACAGCCCCGTGAGCTTTGCCTTTCCTGGCCCAAGAAGGCAAGTGAGGCCAGAAGGGCACTGCCGGGGGTAACTCTTGCCACGCCATCACCCCTGTTGATCCAGTTCCAGTTGTCTGGTTCTTCCAGCCACATGAAGGGCTTGAAAAGCAATGCCTCGACCACCAGCCTGACTCATCTGTTCCCAGAGCTGACTCAGTTCTCACTCCCTGGAGCCAGAATGCCCTTCCGTGCACATTCACTGAACATTCTAGACAGTGTGCCAGGATGCTGAAGCTACAGGGGTGAAAAGGCACGGGTGTCCTTCAGCTCATAGTCTGGTGCAGGGCCCCAGAGGTGGCTTTGAAGCTAACAGAAGTTACATGTCGGGGGCTGGACGTGGTGGCTCACGCCTGTAATCCCAGCACTTTGGGAGGCCAAGGTGAGTGGATCACCTCAGGTTGGGAGTTCAAGACCAGCCTGGCCAACATAGTAAAACCCCATCTCTACTAAAAATACAAAAATTAGCCAGGCATGGTGGCACGCGCCTGTATTCCCAGCTACTCGGGAGGCTGAGGCAGGAGAATCGCTTAAACGCGGGAGGCGGATGTTGCAGTGAGCCGAGATTGTGCCATTGTACTCCAGCCTGGGCGACAGAGCGGGACTTTGTCTCAAAAAAATAAAAAATTACTTGCATACCCTAATTTTTTAATTTTTTGTTTTTAGATAGGGTCTTGCTCAGTCACTCAGGCTGCAGTGCAGTGGCAGGATCTTGGCTCAATGCAACTTCTGCCTCCTGGGCTTGAGCAACCCTCCAACCTCAGCCTCCCAAGTCGCTCGGACTACAGCTGCATGCCACCACATCCGGCTAATTTTTGTATTTTTTTATAGAGACAGGGTCTCACTATGTTGCACAGGCTGGTCTTGAACTCCTGAGCTCAAGCGATCCACTCGCTTTGGCCTCCCAAAGTGCTGGGATTACAGGTGTGTAATCCCTGTAATCTGGCCACTGTGCCCGTCCAGAAGTTTTGTTAATAATGCAGTTTACCCTTCACCAGCACTTCCTCTGCACCAGCCACCACTTGCTTTATAAACACTACCTCCTAGAATCTCTAGGACTGTACCCTGCAGGACTGCATTTATCATCCTCCTCTGCAGCCAAGAATCTGTAGCTTAGTGACTTGCCCAGAGCCAGGATCCAAACATCAAACCACTTCACAACATCGTCTCCTGCATGACAATAATTTGTGATTTTACTTTTTATTATTCATGACTACCCATGGATGTCACATTTCCAGCTGACCACTGAGGTCCAGGATGGGTCACTTCCACAGGTCAGTCACAACATTGTGATGCCTAGCTGAACACTCATCTCTGGGTGTGAGTGCCTCTGTGTGTGCCCAGCCAGGGGTTCAAGGCTTTGATGAGTTCTGATTGGTTGAATTTTACTTACTATCCAGCTGGTCCACCTGTTTTCTGTTTCACAGAGTATTTGATGCTTTTGCTTTATTTTCATAGCTGACAACAAACATGCAGTTCACTAGATCTTTCTGAGCCCAACATCTTCTCTAAAAAGTGGGTGAATTGGGCTGGGTGTAGTGGCTCACACCTGCAATCCCAGCCCTTGGGAGGCTGAGACAGGAGGATTACTTAAGCCCAGGAGTTCGACATTAGCCTGGGCAACATAAGGAGACCCTGCCTTTACAAGAAATAGAAAAAATATTAGCTGGGTGTGGTGGCACACACTGGTGGTCCCTGCTACTCAGGAGGCTGAGGCAGGAAGATTGCTTGAGCCTAGGTTGAGACTGCAATGAGCTGTGATTGCACTGCTCTCTAGCCTGGGTGACAGAGCAAGACACCCTATCTCAAAAAAAAAAAAAAAAAAAAAAGAAAAGAAAAAAACCATGGGTGAAATGCACATTGATGGTGCAGACGACAGATTTTTGGAATTTTTAGGCTGAGCCAGAAGAAGGGTGTTGACTAGGGTATCACTGGGGCCAGCACCTGTCCCTGATTCTGGACAGTGGCAACCCAGCACCTCCCAGGCAGTCTCCCACTACCAGATGGAGAAAGGATGGGACTGTGCAGTGACGCTGTGGGTGCTGTGTGATCCCATCTTGACTGGTCAGAAAACTCCTCGGAACTGAGACCAAAACGCCATGACAGAATTGGGCAGGGAACGATACTTTCTGGTCTAAAGCAGGATATTTTGCAATTGTGGTGACACGTTTTGCAACAGAGGCTGTTCTGAGGCAGGACTTCTGGAAGGCAGTGTTTTGATGCCACTTTGGACTTTCTAGGGCAAGGCAGGCTCACAAAGCTTTTGTTTGGAGGGGTTCCGGTAATTTCTCAGAGTGAAAATAGAATTATTGCCCTTGTAATGTCATTCAAATGTTTAATAATCAAAGTGGAATGGTCATGGGCTCTCTTGTGTGCCCCTGCCATTGGATGTGTGACCTTATTTGGGGGGACATGGCAAATCTAAACCCTACGAAGCTGCTGCAAAGGGTCCACTCTCTGCTGTTATTCCTGGGAAATGTGTGGCTCGGACACCACGACCTTCACTCCAGTCCTGGTCACCTGGGGTTTCACTTTCTATGGCATTCTCTTCTGCACATTTTGGGATTTCAAAAAATGAAGATTGTATTACATTCGTAATGAGCAAAAAAGATAGCTTTAAAAAGTGTTTCAGGCCGGGTGCGGTGGCTCACGCCTGTAATTTCAACACTTTGGGAGGCCGAGGCGGGTGGATCACTTGAAGTCAGGAGTTTAAGACCAGCCTGGCCAACGTGGCAAAACCTCGTCTCTAATGAAAATACAAAACTTAGCCAGGCGAGGTGGCACGCACCTGTAATCCCAGGTACTCTGGAGGCTGAGGCAGGAGAATTGCTTGAACCCGGGAGGCGGAGGTTTCAGTGAGCCAAGGTTGCACCACTGAACTCCAGCCTAGGCAATAGAGCATGATTCTGTATTTAAAAAAAAAAAAAAAAAGTCTTTCAGAATTAGCTTAACTTCTAAGGGAGTATCAGTCCTGTGCCCCTAAACCATCATGATAAAGGAGGTATATAGTATGTATGCATTCATTTATTTATTTATTTTATTTTGAGACGGAGTCTCACTCTATCACCTGGGCTGGAGTACAGTGGCAAGATCACGGCTCACCGCAACCTCCGCCTCCTGGGTTCAAGCGATTCTCCTGCCTCACTCTCCCGAGTAGCTGGGATTACAGGAGCCCGCCATTACGCCCAGCTAATTTTTTTGTATTTTTAGTAGAGACAGGGTTTCACCATGTTGGCCAGGCTGGTCTTGAACTCCTGACCTTGTGATTCACCTGCCTTAGCCTCCCAAAGTTCTGGGATTACAGGCGTGAGCCACTGTGACCAGCCAACTATTTTTTTTATAGATGACGAAATGTAGGCTTAGAGGTAGGATGACCAACACGTTTTGCTTAGGAGCAAAACCCAATGTGCCCAGTCTTAGCACTGAAAGCCTAGTTCTGGGAACGACCTCAGTCCTGGGAAATTGGAACAATTGCCCACCCTGTATAGATGGGTTACTTGACATACTGAATACATGTCTAGCTAGGAAGAGGCACCACAGGGCCATTAATTTACTCATAGAGCACCTGCTGTATGCCAGATGCTCTTCTAGGTACTATGGATACAGAACTGAACAGGAAAAAATTTCTCGCAGAGCTCACATTCTTTTTTTTCTGATATAAATGCCCTTCAGAAGAAGCCACATTTTTTTTTTTTTTTTTTTTGAGATGGAATTTCACTTTGTCGCCCAGGCTAGAGGGCAGTGGCGCAATCTCACCACTACAACCTCTGCCTCCAGTGTTCCAGCGATCCTCCTGCCTCAGTGTCCCAAGTAGTTGGGATTATAGCCACCCACGACCATGCCTGGATAATTTTTCCATGTTTAGTAGAGACTAAAATGTACCATGTTGGCCAGGCCGGTCTCGAACTCCCAGCCTCAAGTCATCTATCCACTTCAGCCTCCCAAAGTGCTGGGATTACAGGCGTGAGCTACTGCGCCTAGCCAAAAGCCCACATTCTTATAGGAAAGTGTGAATTGATATAAACAAACAAATACACAATGTATCAGGGAGTGATAAATTGGGGGAAAAAACAGCAGAATAATAGTTTTAGTGAGTACAGGGGATTGGTTTCATATTTTATTTTTTATTTTTATTTATTTATTTTGAGACAGTCTCACTCTGTCACCCACGCTGGAGTGCAGTGGCACGATCTTGGCTCACTACAACCTCTGCCTCCGAGATTCAAGTGATTCTCCTGTCTCAGCCTCCCAAGTAGTTGGGATTACAGGCGCACACCACCATGTCTGGCTAATTTCTGTATTTTTAGTAAAGATGGGGTTTCACCATGTTGGCCAGGCTGGTCTCGAACTCCTGACCTCAAGTGATCCACCTACCTTGGCTTCCCAAAGTGCTGGGATTACAGGCATGAGCCACTGTGCCCCCGGTTTCACTTTTTTTTTTTTTTTGAGACGGAGTCTCGCTTTGTTGCCCAGGCTGGAGTGCAGTGGCCGGATCTCAGCTCACTGCAAGCTCCGCCTCCCAGGTTCACGCCATTCTCCGGCCTCAGCCTCCCGAGTAGCTGGGACTACAGGCGCCCGCCACCTCGCCCGGCTAGTTTTTTGTATTTCTTAATAGAGACGGGGTTTCACCGTGTTAGCCAGGATGGTTTCGATCTCCTGACCTCGTGATCCGCCCGTCTCGGCCTCCCAAAGTGCTGGGATTACAGGCTTGAGCCACCGCGCCCGGCCGGTTTCACATTTTAATAGGGCACTTGAAGAAGGCTTTTGTGCTTGAACAGAGACCCAAAGGAAAAGGAGTAAGCCAGGTATTCATTTTGAGGATGAGCAGTCTTTGCCTATTTACAGAGTGCAAAAGGGGTAACTTTGTGCTTAGTGTTTGAAGAAGAGTGGTGGCTGGAGCAGAAGCAGAGAGGAGTGGATGGAGGGGTTAGAGAGGGAACTGGGGTCGCCTATCAAGTAGGAGGGCTCCCAGGACACACCAAGGACTTGGCTCTTACTCTGAGATGAGGGGACACTGGAGAGTTTGAGTAAAGCAGTGACATGATTGGAGTTACGCTTTAAAAAAACACCCTGGGCCGGACGCGGTGGCTCACACGTGTGATCCAGCACTTTGGGAAGCTGAGGCACGTGGATCACCTGAGGTCAGAAGTTCAAGATCAGCCTGGCCAACATGGTGAAACCCCGTCTCTACTGAAGATACAAAAATTTGTTGAGTGTGGCGGCGATGCGCCTGTAGTCCCAGCTACTCGGGAGGCCGAGGCAGGAGAATCACTTGAACCTTCGAGGCGGAGGTTGCAGTGACCCGTGATCGCACCACTGCACTCCGGCCTGGGTGAAAGAGCGAGAATCTTGTTTCCGGGGAGGGGAGGGGCTCTGGCTTCCATAAGAGACAAAAGAGGAGAAAGGTGAAAACAGGAGAAAGCAATCTATTGTCAAAACGCAGGAAAATGACTGCAGGGCCCTGAGCCAGTGTGGAGGCAGAAGGGTCAGATTCTGGGTAATTTTGAAAGCCAGGCTGACATGATATGGATACATTGTATACTGAGGGGTGTGAAGAAGCATCTAGGACACCTGTTTCTGGCCAGATTTTACAAAGGGCCCTTGTTGCTACCTTAAGGAGTTCGTGTTGAATCCTGCAGGCAGCTAAGAGTTTCTGTAGGATCTCCTTAATTTGGACCAACCCACCTGCCTATCCCAGCCCAGATTAATGAGATTTGCTGCCCAGGCCCCTACGCACAGATAACCATATTTGTAACTGATCTTTCTGACGGCACCTCCTGAGCAGGATGGAAACGGAGGGAGAGGAAGTAGGGTGTGGCAGGTGGCCTTACCTCTGCTTAAGGGCTGCAGTCATGGGGATCTGAATAGATCCCCACACCACTCACCAATGAGTTTCATTTGGAATGCGGTAACGTTAAACAAGAGGGTTTGTAAAAAATAAAGGCCTACACAGATTATTTATTCTGATTATTAAATCTAGGTGGAGAGTACGTGGGTATTCATGTTACTCCCTCAACTTTCCTGTGCTTAAAAATCTTATAAAGGCCGGGCGTGGTGGCTCACGCCTGTAATCCCAGCACTTTGGGAGGCCGAGGCGGGCGGATCACGAGGTCAGGAGATCCAGACCATCCTGGCTAACATGGTGAAACCCCGTCTCTACTAAAAAAAAAAAAAAAAAAATACAAAAAATTAGCTGGGCATGGTGGCGGGCGCCTGTAGTCCAAGCTACTTGGGAGGCTGAGGCAGGAGAATGGCGTGAACCCGGGAGGCGGAGCTTGCAGTGAGCAGAGATCGTGCGCCACTGCACTTCAGCCTGGGCGACAGGGCGAGACTCCGTCTCAAAAAAACAAAAAAAAAAAACAAAAAAACTTACAAAAACTTTAAAACGCTCTGTCCTACCAATACAATATTTATAGGGACATGACTAGCAGCCAGGCTTTGGACACGCAGTCCCCGGCCACCAGAGGGCTGACAGGCTAGCAAAAGGGACAGAAAAATAACAAAACTGTGTCTGGAAGGCAACTACCCCCCTTGTTTTTCCTTTTCTTCTGTTTGTTTTTTGAGACGCAGTCTCACTCCGTCGCCCAGGCTGGAGCGCAGTGGCACGATCTTAGCTCACTGTAACCTCTGCCTCCTCGGTTCAAGCGATTCTCCTGCCTCAGGTTCCTGAGTAGCTGGGACTACAGGCGCCTACCACCACGCCCGGCTAATTTTTGTAATTTTTAGTAGAGACGGGATTTCACCGTATTAGTCAGGCTGGTCTCTAACTCCTGACCTCGTGATCCGTCCGCCTCGGCCTTCCAAAGTGTTGAGATTACAGGCGTGAGCCACCGCGCCCGGCCCTGTGTTTTCTTACCAAGAAGCAGCACTGACACTCTCTCCTTTGGGGCTCCGTTTCCTGAATCCTGCCGTCTAAGGCGCTTCCCACTTCCCTTCCCTGCCCCCTGCTGCTGTCATTCCCACGCATCACCCTGTTTTGCAACTGCTTGTTTATGAGTCTGTAAGCCACGAAGTGGTGGGAAATACGAGATTCAAGTATCTGGTGGCCGTGTGACGTGGGTAAGTAACTCGATTTTTCTCAGCTTCCGTTTCCTATCAAATGGGTTGTTCTGGGAATTCGGGGAAGTAACAGTGCCGGGCACCGCGGGAGGAACCGCCAGCTGCGTCCTCGGACGTCCCCAGAGCCCGGGGCGGCGCCTGGCATGACTGTCAGGAGCGCCTCTGTGGAGAGGACAGTGAATCCCGACCCGGCACAGCCGTCCCCTCCAGGACCCCTCCCGCCGACGCCCCGCGGACCCCACGCCCGAGCGGAAGTCGGCGCCACTCCGGGGGTCTCCGGCCCGGCCTCTCCTCCCTGGCCCGGCGCCCCGAGGGGAAGCGGCCTGGGGGAGGAGACCTGCAGGAAGAGCGGCCGAGGATAAAGAGGAACTGTCCGCAGTGCGCCCGGACTCGGAGAGGCGCTAGGGTCTAGCGAGACCCGACCCGCGCGCAATTTCCGCCGGGGTCTCGGGCTGCCTGCGGGACGGAAGGGACCCAGGGCGGCTTCTGCCGAAAACGTGTCTTCTGCTGAGGGGCCCACAGAAGGCGCGACAGACACTCCACTATGACCCTGACGCCCCGCCTTCACGCACGCACATGCGCGGAACACTCCCAGAAACACATCTCCCAGAGTGCCCCGGGAGCACGCGAGCCAATTGGAGGGCGGATAAGCGGGGGCCCACGTCTCCCAGAGGTCTCCGGTTCGCGGTTTCGTTGGTCTGATTGGCAGCCGCGACAGCCTATAGCGGCTTTTCGCCGGAGGGGCCGAGCGTCCTTTACCGGGAAGGAGCAGCTGTTGTCGCTGGTATCCCGGGAGCGGCGCCGGGAAGTGGAGTCGTCGAATTTCCGGACGGCCCGCGGCCCACGGAGATGGGACGTCCTGGGGCTGTGCTGACCCCAAAATCTTTCCACCCGTTATTAGCCTGTCGCCCTTTTTCGTTCATGTTTACAGCAAATATTTTACGAGCGCCTACTGTGTCCCACTTACCGTGCCACGTGCGAGTATGCACGTGTCAGGCAAGATCCCTGTTCCAAAGAGGCCGAGAACAAATAAATGGTAATTACCAGTTATAACAAAGCTGTGAAAGGAACAGATATTTCAGCCTAACAGCAGCACTGCCGTTTTCTCATTTATAATTAGCAGAGGCAGGCTAGAGCAAGGATTCTCAAACTCTGCCCCCTCAGAACCCTAGAGTATAGTTTCTGAAACTTGTTTTTTGCTTTTGAACAAATCTAGTAACATGCTATGAGCGGAGAGGTAATGGTTTGGCTCAAAGAAGGCACATGTATCTGGTTTCTTATTTCAGGAGCTTCATAGGCATAGACCTCCCTCCTTCCCTTCCCTCCCCCCCAACTAATGCCAAATCAGCCACTACTTTTTAACTGTTTTACATATTGAACTGTCAAGAAAGAGTTCCTTTGATCCAAGTGTATTGCAGCCCACGAAAAAGCTTGGAAACCCAGCTAGATGGTCTGTTTTTCTAGTTCCTACGTTCGATTTAAGTCCTACCCATCAAGACTACTGCCTTCAGGTAAGCATATCGAGGCCGTATTCACCTTCATGGTAGTCTCAGGGACACTTTCTTACACAAATGATGGTAATCATCCTAGATCATTTCCCTGCCTGCCACACTTGCCAGTTAGTTAGAAACTGTAAACCACTTAAATGTCTGTTACCAGGGCACTGGCTGAATAAGTTTTGGTGAATCCATTCCTTGGACTACACAGCATCCACTGAAAACAGTGCGGTGAATTTCTTTTGTTGTTGTTGTTTTTGTATTTTTTGAGACGGAGTCTCACTCTGTCGCCCAGGCTGGAGTACAGTGGCGCGATCTTGGCTCACTGCAAGCTCTACCTCCTGGGTTCACGCCATTCTCTCACCTCAGCCTCCCCAGCAGCTGGGACTACAGGCGCCCATCACCGCGCCCGGTTCCTTTTTTGTATTTTTAGTAGAGACAGGATTTCACCGTGCTAACCAGGATGGTCTCCATCTCCTGACGTGTGATGTGCTCGCCTCGGCCCCACAAAGTGCTGGGATGACAGGCGTGAGCCACCATGCCCGGCCCCAGTGCGGTGAATTTCTGTGTTCTAATGTGCAAAGATGGTCTACGTATTATTCAGTGGAAAAAGCACGTTTGCAGTAAAGTTCAGATAGTATGATCCAATGTTTGTAAATAAGAGAAAAAATATTGTTAAAATTTAAGTATCTGGAGCGAAATGCAAGAAATAAACACGACTATCTCTCAAGAGTAGAATTGGGGGTAGGAGTTGGCCTTTTCCCTCTATGTCGTCTATACGTTTTAATTTTTTTTTTTTTTTTTTTTTTTTTTTTTGAGACAGAGTCTCACGCTGTCACCCAGGCTGGAGTGCAGTGGCGCAATCTCGGTTTACTACAACCTCTGCCTCAGCCTCCCAAGTAGCTGGGATTACAGGTGTGTGCCACCACGCCCAGCTAATTTGTTGTATTTTTAGTAGAGACGGGGTTTCACCATGTTGGCCAGGCTGATCTTGAACTCCTGACCTTGTGATCCACCTGCCTCAGCCTCCCAAAGTGCTGGGATTATAAGCGTGAACCACTGCACCCGGCCCGGATAATTTAAAGAAATACAAAGTGTAACATCTGTAAATTTGTTTAAAGTTTGCAGTGAGGAAGATCTTTCTAACCAAGACAAAAAAGCTGAAAAAGTTTAAAAATTCAGTTAAATAGAAAAATTAGAAAACTTCAGTATGACAAAAACAGCCATGAATACAGTTAAAAGGCCACAATGTAGGGAGACCCCATATCTACCCTCCACCACAAAATTAACTGGCCATGGTGGCGTGTGCCTGTGGTCCCAGCTACTCAGGAGGCTGAATTGGAAAGATCGCTTGAGCCTAGGAGGTCAAGGCTGCAGTGAGCTGTGATTGCACCACTGTACTCCAGTCTGGGTGATGGAGCAAAACCCTGTCTCAAAAAATAAAAATTAAAAAGGTGACAGAGAAAGTATTTGTACATACAATAATACCTGAAATGTTACAGTACTACAATTTTTTTTAATGCTCAAAGGCTTAAATAGGCAACTCATGGCTGGGCGTGGTGGCTCATCCCTGTAATCCTAGCACTTTGGGAGGCTGAGGCGGGTGGATCATGAGGTCAGGAAATCGAGACCATCCTGGCTAACATAGTGAAACCCTGTCTCTACTAAAAATACAAAAAATTAGCCAGGCATGGTGGCATGTGCCTGTAGTCCCAGTTACCTGGGAGGCTGAGGCAGGAGAATTGCTTGAACCCAGGAGGTGGAGGTTGCAGTGAGCTGAGATCCTGAAATGCACCACTGCATTTCAGCCTGGGCAACAGAGTGAGACTCTGTCTCAAAAAAAAAAAAAAAAAAAAAATGCAACTCAGAGAAGAAATACAAAGTACCACCTGAAAAGATGCTCAGTCTGCTAGTAATCAGAAACATGACAAGCAACAAGGGGATATTACTTTTTTAAAAATAGAGGCAGAGTCTTATTATGTTGCCCAGGCTGGTTTAGAACTCCTGGGCTCAAGCAGTCCTCCTGCCTTGGCCTTCCAAAAGTGCTGGGATTACAGGCCTCAGCCACCACCCCCAGATGAGGGGACATTATTTTTCACCCACTATATTGTCACAAATTAATATGATTGCCACAGTTACCTTTAATGAGCATGCAGACATAGAAGCACTTTCACATCTCAAGTTAGGAGTTAAATTTGTGAAGCCTTTTTTTTTTTTTTGTGATGGAGGTTCACTCTGTCACCCAGGCTGAAATGCAGTGGTGCAATCTCCGCTCCCTGCAACCTCTACCTGTGAGGTTCAAGTGATTCTCCTGCCTCAGTCTCCCGAGTAGCTGGGATTACAGGCACCCGCCACCATGCCTGGCTAATTTTTGTATTTTTAGTAGAGATGGGGTTTCACTACATTGGCCAGGCTGGTATCAAACCCCTGACTTTAGGTGATCTGCCCGCCTTGGCCTCCCAAAGTGCTAGGATTACAGGTGTCAGCCACCACTCCTGGCCTGTGAAGCTGTTTTGGAAGGCGATTTGATGCAAGTTTTCAAAATTAAAAATGCACAAGCCTAGGCCAGGCACGGTGGCTCATGCCTGTAATCACAGTACTTTGGGAGGCCGAGGTGAGCAGATCACTTCATCCCAGGAGTTTGAGAACAGCCTGGGCAACAAAGTGAGGCCTCGTTGCTATAAGAAATAAAAAATTAGCTGGGTGCCACATGACTGTGGTCCCAGCTACTCTGAAGGCTGAGGTGGGAGGACTGCTTGAGTTCAGGAGGTCAAGGATGCAGTGAGCCAAGATTATGGCACTGCACTCCAACCTGGGCGACAGAGCGAGAACCTGTCTCAAAAAAAAAAAAAAAAAAAAAAAAGAAAGAAAGCACAAGGCTTTTGCTTCAGTGATTCCATTACTAAGACTATATCAAATGTACACAAATATGCATGTTTGAAATGTTCATTGGAGTATTGGTTGTTAAAGGAAACAATTGGAGACAATCTAAATGGGGAGATAGTCAATACAGCTGTGGTATATGCATAGTATGCATGCTATACAGTTGTTTAGAGTGGCAATGGCCTATTCATCTGGAACTAGATAGATATCAAAGGCACACTGCTAATATTTAAAAAGAAGATCTGCAAAATACGTATAGCATGATATGTACATGTAATTCATATAGGTACATGAAGTTCCTCAGGAGGCTGGGAGAATGCACAGCATGGAGACATTAGGTAGGGGTGATGGAAAAGTCCCTCTTTTTTTTTTTTTTTTTTTGAGACAGAGTCTCGCTTTGTTGCCCAGGCTGGAGTGCGGTGGCGTGATCTCAGCTCACTGCAACCTTCACTTCCTAGGTTCAAGCGATTCTCCTGCCTCAACCTCCCAAGTAGCTGGGATTACAGGCGCCCGCCACCACGCCCAGCTAATTTTGGTATTTTTAGTAGAGACGGGGTTTCAGCATGTTGGCCAGGCTGGTCTCGAACTCCTGACCTAAAGTGATCCTCCCCACTTGGCCTCCCAAAGTGCTGGGATTACAGGCATGAACCACTGTGCCCAGACCCTCATTTTGTTTGTATACATCTATATTCATTGAATCTTCTACAAGGTTTATTCATGCATGCCTGTTGTTCCACTTATCTATTGTTGCATGAAAAACACCCCACTTAATAGTGTAAAAGAGCAGCCTTTTTATTATGCTCACAACTTGGTGGTCTGATTTCAAGCAAGACACAGAGGCACAACTCATCTCGTTCCACAATGGCTGAATCTTCAGCTAAGGTGGCTCCAACAGCTGGAGAACACTGGAATAGTTAGACTGGGGTTGTATGTCTGGGGTTTCGGTACTTGCTGTCTATAGTTGGATTTCTTTTTCTTTTTCTTTTTTCTAATTAAGACTGAGTTTCACTCTGTCATTCAGGCTGGAGCGCAGTGGTGCGATCTCGGCTCACTGCAATCTCCGCCTCCTGGGTTCAAGCGATTCTCCTACCTCAGCCTCCTGAGTAGCTAGGATTACAGGCACACGCCACCACACCCAGCTAATTTTCTGTATTTTTTGTTTGTGTGTTTGTTTGTTTGTTTTGTTTTGTTTTGAGATGGAGTGTCGCTCTGTCGCCCAGGCTGGAGTGCAGTGGCACGATCTCGGCTCACTGCAAGCTCCACCTCCCGGGTTCACGCCATTCTCCTGCCTTAGCCTCCCGAGTAGCTGGGACTACAGGTGCCCGCCACCATGCCCGGCTAATTTTTTGTATTTTTTAGTAGAGACAGTGTTTCACCGTGTTAGCCAGAATGGTCTTGATCTCCTGACCTCTTGATCCGCCTGCCTCAGCCTCCCAAAGTGCTGGGATTACAGGCGTGAGCCACCATGCTCGGCCAGTTTTCTGTATTTTTAGTAGAGATGGGGTTTCACCATGTCGGCTAGGCTGGTCCGGAACTCCTGACCTCAGGTGATCCACGTGCCTTGGCCTCCCAAACTGCTGGCCCTAATTTTTGTATTTTTAGTAGATATGGGGTTTTGCCACATTGGCCAGGCTGGTCTTGAACCCCTCACCTCAAACAATCAGCCCTCCTCAGCCTCGTAAAGTGCTGGGATTACAGGCGTGAGCCACCATGCCTGGCGTATAGATGGATTCCTTGATTCTTCTTCCCTTTGCGTCTGCTGGGGCTGGAATGTCCCAAATTGCTTCTTCACTCATTTGTCTAGTGCTTACGCTGGGATGGCAGAAACAGCTGATGACTGAACATCTGTTTTACTCCATGTGGACAGCTTGGGCTTCCTTATAGCATGGCAGTTTCAAGTTAGGCTTTTTATGTAATGTTAAAAAATGAAGACTTTTTCACAAGAAATCCAGCCTGACCTATGATTTATAATAACATTCACTGAAATAGAGCACACCATCCTTCATTTATTTTACCAGTCAAGAAAAATGCGCCACCTATTTGGAAATCCTCTATCAAGCCTGTTTTTTCCTTCCAAGTTTCTTATGCCATTACTCAAATTAATATATAGAGCACTAGTTCTCAATTTTGGCTGCATATTAGAATTAATGGGGAGCTTTAAATAGCTGGACTGTGGCCCAGACCACACCTGTAATCCCAGCACTTTGGGAGGCTGAGGTGGGCAGATTGCTTGAGTTCAGGAGTTTGAGACCAGCCTGAGCAACGTAGCAAAACCTGTCCCTAACAAAAATACAGAAGTTATCCAAGTGTGATAGCATGTGCCTGCGGTCCCAGCTATGCAGGAGGATTGCTTTAGCCCAGAAATTCAAGGCTGCAGTGAGCCGTGATTGTGCTACTGCGCTCTAGCCTGGTGACAGAGCGAGACCCAGTCTCAAATAAATAAATAAAAAGCTTGGCCTCAGGCCCAGATGAAACACATTAGAATTTCTAGGAGATGTGGTAACCAAGAATTGGAATTTTGTTGGGGTCCGTGCCGGGGGTGGTGGAGAATGAAAGAACACACAAAAGACAAAGACACACAGAGAACATGGCGGCCGCACTCAGAGCCTCCGCCTCACTTTATTTATACCCCATAAACCTCACGTCAGCAGAAAGAATGCAATGCAAAACAAACTTTCTTTTCCCAGATGTAACCTTCTACTCAGTTCCTTGTTTCTATGCTCTTCCTTATCTGCCCGCCTTCTTGGCGCCTACGGGAGTTCATTAAAAGTTCAATTGGAGATACTGTCCTTGAGCCCTATCTATTCTCAGCATACTGTTTTCAAAGGCCCCTGCAGAATTTTATTTTATTTTTTTGAGACAGAATTTCGCTCTTGTTGCCCAGGCTGGAGTGCAATGGCACAGTCTCAGCTCACTACAACCTCTGCCTCCTGGGTTCAAGCAATTCTCATGCCTCAGCCTCCCAAGTAACTGGGATTACAGGTGCCCGCCACCACACCCGGCTAATTTTTCTATTTTTAGTAGAGACGGGGTTTCACCATGTTGGCCAGGCTGGTCTCGAACTCCTGACGTCAGGCGATCCACCCACCTTGGCCTCCCAAAGTGCTGGGATTACAGATGTGAGCCACCATGCTCAGCCAGGAATTGGAATTTTAAAAAGGTCCCCAGGTGATTCTAATGTTGACCAAGGTTTAGACCCTCTGATCTAGATGGTGAGTAACTCTTCCATCACCAGCAGCTTCCAGGAGTGTCTCATTAGTGCACAGCTGCCAAAAGTGACTATGGGCAAAGTAACTGGTTGGCCATGTTGGCCAGGTCACAGAATTGTAGGAAACCTTGACTGATGGTGAAAGACTGCCTCCTGTCTTTCCAGGGCTGACTCCTATTCCCCATGGCACCCTCTTCTGTTTTGAAAGTCGGAAGACCACTGAAGAACCTGCAGCCTTCACTCCCTTGCTACAGCCAGAACGATACATCTTTGCACATAGCAGTTGTGGCCAGTGCTAGGTCTGACTCCTACCCTGCCAGTCCTTTCCTCGTTGAGCAAAATGGTTTTAAGGACAGAAAACATGGCACTTTGAGGAATAACATAAACAAATCGTCTGCTCACTTCCTAAGGGAAGCTCTGAGACCCTACCAACAATCCTTACCCCATTGGAGCTATTTGCTTCGAAGCTTTTCTCTTTAAGAGCAATGAGGGTCAAACATAAGGAAAGCACTTAGGGAAATTTGGCCAACCTTAAATTTCTGGGAGGAAGAAACAGAGGGGTACCCTCAGGAAGGAGGAGGATGGTGGGAGTGTCTGTCTTCGCAAGATCTTGACAAATAATACAAGTGACTAGGGATTTCTCCTAGCACATTAGAGCAGGCAGGACAGACAGGAGGACCCACCCCTTATGCTCCCAGCCAACCTCCCTGCAGCAGAACCTACAACCTTCTTCCCCTTTCTGGATAAGATTTGTTTCTGAGGCTGGAGTCAGTGACTTCAAACCAACAGCAAGAGATAACCTTGCTAATTATGCCCCTTTCCTTGATCTTTTTTTGAAATGAAATGGTTCTGTTACCGGTAGAGGGTCTTGACACAAATTGTCCAGGTTCTTGGCGTTTTGAACAAAGAACTGGACAAAATGCACAGCAAAGCAAGGTAAGAATGAATCAACAAAAGCAGAGATTTATTGAAAATACATGCCACAGTGTGGCAGCCAGCCAAGCAGCAGCTTAAGGGCCTGGATGTAGAATCTTCTTGGATCCAAACACCCCCTAGAGGTTTCCCATTGGCCACTTGGTGTTCACTCCACCTAAATTAAGTGGTGTCCCCCAAAAGTGAAGTTACAAAGTTTCGCTTCAGTGGTTGCTTTTTGCAACCGGTCAGAGGTACTTTCAATTTACCATCTGCCGGTCAGAAAGGGTGGGCATTGGCAAAGGGAGTAACCTCTGATCCTTTTGTTACTTATGTGTGGAAAAGTTGGGGTTTTTCTTTTGATTTAGTTCTAGGAAGTCAGGGTGAATTGGCTTTCAGTTCCCTGCCTCCAGACCCTATTCTGCCTCAGTTCAAATACACAAAACCTAACAAATACCTATATGACCACCATCCACAACTAATCAATGGCAGTGTCTATTTGTTTGACTTTTTTCCCCTATTTTACAAGAAGCAAAAGCACCTCTGGACTCTCCACCAGACAGCTATGTGCAGCCACTCCAGCATGATGTTCTCAGGGTAACTAGACTTCTTACACCGGCTCCACGTGCAAGTTCTCCCAGCAAACAAGATAGAGGTTTCAAGGCCTTTTATGACCTCACCCTGGAGGCCACACCGCATCTGTATTTCATTGTATTTCATTGGTAGCAGTCACAAGCCGCCCAGATACAAGGCAGAGGGACAGACGCCCCACTTCTTGATGGGATGAGTGGCAAAAAACATCTGTGACCATGTTTAAAACCCAGAAGATTTGGCTGTTACAGATTTGTGAAATTTTTAAAAGTTAAAAATTATTTTATAAAAATAAAACCCAGGAGACAAGGTAGTGGAAGTGTGTCCCTCCCATTCACTGACCAAGGTGAGGGGCCTCTAGTCCTTCCTGCTGACCGTCAGCTTCCCTTCCTCTTAAAAAGGGGTCCTAATTGGGGAGAGATGGCTGAAGAGTTACCATAAAATACCAAGTAGGAGCCAGGTGCAGTGGCTCACATCTTTAATCCCAGCAGTTTGGGAGGACAAGGTGGGAGGATCGCATGAGCCCAGGAGTTCAAGACAAACCTGGGCAACATAGCAAGGCTCTGTCTCTACAAAAAACGAAAAGAGTACAAAGTAGAGCCATTTAGTATGGTTTCATGTTTATTAAAGGTCTTAAGTTTTAGATTTTTGAAGTTATCACCAGTAAAATATCCAGCTGTGGTCTTGTGTCTTAAGTTTTAGATTTTTGAAGTTATCACCAGTAAAATATCCAGCTGTGGTCTTGTGTTGAGTGTTGAAGATGTTATCTAAATGCAGATATGTAAAATATACCACAATTTTTGTGCTATTTTAATTTTCTAGGAGCCTTAAAAAAAATGTGTGGCTACTGAAACTGTGCCCCAAAGAGTTAAAGAAATCAGTAACTAACATAAATTCTTGAGTCTGCAGGATGGCAGATGAGAAACAACTTGCTGGCCAGGTGCAGTGGCTCACGCCTGTAATCCCAGCACTTTGGGAGGCTGAGGTGGGTGGATGACTTGAGGTCAGGAGTTCGAGGCCCGGCATGTTGGTGGGCGCCTGTAGTCCCAGCTGCTTGGGAGGCTGAGGCAGGAAAATCACTTGAACCTGGGAAGCGGAGGTTGCAGTGAGCCTATATCACACTATTGCACTCCAGCCTGGGTGTTGCAGCTAAACTCCTTCTCAAAAAAAAAAAAAAAAAAAAAAAAAAAAATGGAAAAGAGAAGAAACAACTTGCTGAAATGCTGACGAAATGCTGAAATTCCTTCCTTATGAGATAGAAGAACAACAAGCAGAAATCTGTTGGAGCTAATAAGGCTGACTGGAGTCTGCACAGAACGAGCTTGCTGACATCACAGCCTGAATTTTCACCACAGGTTTCATGCTGTCCCTGAATTTGCACGAGACCCATTACGTAGCCTGAAGAGATAACTGTGAAAGCCCAAGGACTTTCCAGACGTCCCCTTTCCTTCCACTAATCACCTACTAATCTCAGAATCCACCACCTGAACCTTTTCTAATAAAAATAACTGCCTTAAAGCCAACACGGGACAGCTTTGAGCTTGATATTCTTGTCTCCTTGTGAGTCGACTTGCAATACAAAGCTTTTCTTTTTTCAGAAACCCAGTGTCATGGTATTAGCTTCTAGGGTATCAGGCTGGTATGCAGTGGTGCGATCATGGCTCACTGTAGCCTCGATCTTCTGGACTCATGCGGTCCTCCCACCTCAGCCTCCCAAGCAACTAGGACCACAGGCATTTGCCACCATACCTGGCTAATTTTTGTATTTTTTTGTAGAAATGGTATCTCACTATGTTGTCCTGGCTGGTCCCATGCTCTTGGGCTCAAGTGATCCTTCTGCCTATGCCTTCCAAAGTGCTGGGAAATGCCTCCTAGACTGGAAATATGGGATGGCTTCCCAGTTGTTAAAACACCCTGATTTGGGAGCTGATTGCTTATAAACACTAAGGAAAAGCTAAGAGCTGAGTTTGCCTTCCCATTCTGTTCTCAGGTTTCTCTCCTTATAGAGAGGTTCTGATCATCTACAAGTTTGGCTAAATCTGGGGTGTTTCTCTACTGATTTCCTAAATGTTTATAGTCTTTTTTTTTGTAAAATTGGTGATTCAATTTTATTCTTCTCTGAAGTAACAATAGATGTAGAGTCAGACATTTCTTCTGCTTTGAAGAATCTGCATTTCTCTCCTGATCTCAAAACCTGTAAGAAGAAAAAGAAATTGCAGATATCACCTTGTCCAAGGAGAAAGAGAGAGGCAGAAAAAAGAGTTGTATTAAAGTAGTAGAGAGAAAATAGAAACTGCTAAATAAAATCCCAAAGGCTTTTATTCCAAGTAATGCTGAATTTTTCTTTTCTTTCTTCCTGTTTCTTTCCAGTGAACACTCACCTCTCCTGGAGCCAAGTCATTGTTTCTTTCCTTTGGAATCCTGCTATTCCTGCACCCATGGCTCTTCTCTATGCTCCAATGGGAAGTACAGGTCAGGGTTTGGGACTAGATATACTGGTCATAAGAAATACAGGGAACATGATAGTCTGGGTCACACTGATTTTTCCTGAGTTCAGGCTGATTTCCAGGACAGATGGCCTCTCCATATTCATTTCCTTCTAAATTAGGATTATTTCACCTGGAGCCTCTAACAGGCAGTTGGCATTTTTTGAGACATGGTCTTGCAATGTCTCCCAGGCTGGACTGCAGTGGCACAATCTCAACTCACTGCAGCCTTGACCTCCCAGGCTTAAGGGATCCTCCCACCTTAGCTTCTGGAGTAGCTGGGACCACAGACATGTGCTACCATGTCCTGATAATTTAAAAAAAATTTTGTAGAGAGAAGGGCTCTCTCTGTTGCCCAGGCTGGTCTTGAACTCCTGGCTCAAGCAATCTTCTTGCCTCGGCCTCCCAAAGTGCTAGGATTACAGGTGTGAGCCACTGTGCCTAGCATAACAGGCAGTTTTTCAACATTAGAACAAAATCTAGGAGTGCAAAAGGCTTACTGCAAAAATAATAAACAGAACAAAAACAAAATAGGGGGAAGATCCTTTTGTGCTCAATTCAAAGCTATTCTCCAGTCTCTGGGAAGAGGAGTGAATTAATTCTGCTAACGTCAATGCACTGATTTAGTTTTACCTCATTTTTTGAATATTTTGATAATAAAATTATCTAAGTTAGAACCAAAATATCAAGTTAATTGTCCTAAAATTCTGACTATATTAAAACTGAGAACTATTCTCTTATTGAATCCAAGAGAAGAGAGAGGTAAATGTGATAGTTAAACTATGTCCTGGATTAATTTCAGTTAAGAGACTTTCAAATAAGAATTGGTATCTGAGGCCGGGCGCGGTGGCTCAAGCTTGTAATCCCAGCACTTTGGGAGGCCGAGAGGGGCGGATCATGAGGTCAGAAGATCCAGACCATCCTGGCTAACACGGTGAAACCCCGTCTCTACTAAAAAATACAAAAAAACTAGCCAGGCGAGGTGGCAGGCACCTATAGTCCCAGCTACTCAGGAGGCTGAGGCAGGAGAATGGCGTAAACCCGGGAGGCAGAGCTTGCAGTGAGCTGAGATCCGGCTGGGCGACAGAGTGAGACTCCATCTCAAAAAAAAAAAAAACAAAACTGGTTTGGTTGGCAACCAGCAAAAACAATCTTTACACATTTGTTTTAGTTGAAGCCTATTGATATTAACCAAAACAAATATCTAACAGTGTTTCCATCAATCCAGAAAATTAGTAAAATGTTCCCCAGTGTGGTCTCCCACGTGTCCTGCCATGCCTTCCCTGACAAAAGTTTGGGTTGTACCCTCTTTCCAAGTTCTTTCCTCTCCCTCCTCATCTCTGACAGTTTACTCGTCTGAAAAAAAGCAAAACAAAAAACGCCGGGCATGGTGGCTTATGCCTGTAATCCCAGCACTTTGGGAGGCCGAGGTGGGCGGATCACCTGAGGTCGCGAGTTCGAGACCAGCCTGACCAACATGGAGAAACCCTGTCTCTACTAAAAATACAAAATTAGCCGGGCATGGTGGCACATGCCTATAATCCCAGCTACTAGGGAGGCTAAGGCAGGAGATTCGCTTGAACCTGGGAGGTGGAGGTTGTGGTGAGCCGAGATCCGTGCCATTGCACTCCAGCCTGGGCAACAAGAGCAAAACTCCGTCTCAAAACAAAACAAAAATAGGTTGGTAAACAGTGATCTAATATGCAAATAGAGGAATACGTCTAAATACTAACATTATCAAACAATATTAGTAAGACAGTTTGGTTAACGTTAATCCAAAGGAAAATTTAAACTCCAGAACATTTAATCAAAATATAAGTGGAGTAAAATGCATCATATACCTTTTCATGAAGAAAGGTAATATATTTCATATTAATAAAAATACAATGCATTTCAAATGAAATGCCATTTAAATTTGCTATTTTTTTATGATCAGATTTCAAAGCTAGGAATAGGATCAAAGAGCATGTGGTACAGGTAAAAGAAAACCCTAAGTCCAGTGCTTTGGGAGGCTGAGGCGGGTGGATCACCTGAGGTCAAGAGTTCGAGACCAGCCTGGCCAACATGGCAAAACCCTGTCTCTACTAAAAATACAAAAATTAGCCGGTGTGGGGGTGTGGTGCCTATAATCCCAGCTACTCAGGAGGCTGAGGCAGGAGAATCACTTGAACCCAAGAGGCGGAGGTTGTAGTGAGCTGAGATCCTGCCACTGCACTCCAGCCTGGGTGACAGGGCGAGACTCCAGGTACTGTTCTAAGCATCCTGTGTAGCTCAGCTTATTTCTTCCTAACCCAGTGATATGAGGTGAGGTGCGTATAGTATTCCCTCAAAATAGATGAGGAAACTGAGGTTTGGTGAGATTACATAATTTGCCTGAGATTACATAGTAAATGTCAGAAAAAAGTGGTTTTGAGCCTTCAGTCTAGAATTTATGTCTCTTGAAATAGGAATGTCTAATGATCGTGCCACTGCACTTCAGCCTGGGCGACAGAGCAAGACCCTATCTCAAAAACAAAAAAACAGGAATGCCTAAAACCACCAGAATGGTCCTAGGGAGCAAACAAGATTTTCCAAACTGGACCTTGAGTGCTATGGGGTCACTGGCTCTGCATTTGCCACGACAGCCTGCGGATCTGTCATCTTCCCTGGAATATAATAAGAAAAAAAAGGCCGGGCGTGGTGGTTCACACCTGTAACCCCAGCACAGTGGGAGGCTGAGGCGGGCAAATCACTCGAGGTCAGGAATTCAAGACCAGCCTGGCCAACATGGTGAAACCCCGTCTCTACTAAAAATACAAAAATTAGCCGGGCGTAGTGGCGGACACCTGTAATCCCGGCTACTCAGGAGGCTGAGGCAGGAGAATCGCTTGAACCCGGGAGGGGGAGGTTGCAGTCAGCTGAGACTGCGCCATTGAACTCCAGCCTGGGCAACAAGAGCAAAACTCCGTCTCGGAAAAAAAAAAATAAAATAAAATAAGATAAAATATCAGTACTCTTTTCACCTAGTCATCCCAAACCGACCTCTTCAATCCCATATTACCCTCTACTATCATGGTAACCTCACCTTTGGTGACAGACTAGCTGTGTGACCCCAGGCAAATGACTTATCTCAGTGCCACCACCTGTTGGAAGGGGCTGGTAATAGCATCTGCTTCATACAAACGTGTTTTCAGGATGGATCTGCATATAAGCGCTAAACACACGGTAACTGGTTGTCAGATTCAATCCCAGGACGCTTCCATTTGCGGATCTCACGGCCCGGAGGACCTGGGCCGCCTCACAACTGGGCAGCCCCGCTCACCGACACAAAGCTCACAACCGCGCCCAATAGGGAATCGGCCCTGCGGCCCTCCTGTCACTCGCCCCCAACTATCAAAAGTCCACGGCGGAGCTGGAGGCAGATCCCGCCCTTGCTGGGCTGGGCAAGAAACTGAAACTTGGAGAATGCACTGCAGGCGCCGCACGTCTCGGGCAGGTTTAAAATCCGATCTAAAATCGGAAGCAGGTACCGCGAACCCGGCCCCAAGCGCTCCTCTGGGATGTCCAGCCGCAGAAGAGAGCCCAAAGCACAGCAGGGGGTCTCCGAGGGACTCGGGGTTTCAGAATCGCCCGGCTCTTGGGCCCTCCCCCAGGGCGCTCGCGCAGTCGCGAGGCCGCGCCGCGGACTGCATCTCCCAGCAGGCCCCGCGCCGCAGGCCACGCGGCGCCACTAACTGGGCGGGCGGCTACCTCCCTAGCCTCTCCGAGATGCCGAGGAGGCCGCAGGGGCGAGTGGGACCATCTTTAGCCAGCCCAGAGTACCCGAAGCGGGTGGGGCCTGGCTTGGGGAAGGATTCATCGGGGGAAGCTTATTAACAATTCAGATTTCCAGGCCTCGCCCCGACACGGACGCACTGGAGAGCGCGTGGCCCTGGGATCTGCGTTTTCGCAAGCCCTCCGGAGTAATTCTAACCCAGGTTGCCCGCCAGTCACAACCGCCTCGGGCTTGTTTTCTTCGTTTGGATCCAGCGACCCTGCCCCAGCCACTCCCAGAATCTCAGGACGCGCCCCGTGGCCCCGCTTCTCGTCTCCAATTGGTCCCTCGCTCGTCCCGCCCCCGCAGGCAAATCTTCCCTTCTCATTGGTAGGTGGTGAGTGTGTGGCGAACCCTGACCCAATGGGCGCTGTAGTTCGCAAAACGTGACCCGGAAGTTGGTCACGAGCAGGCGCCGTGGGCTTGTGGACGCCTAACTCCCGCGCTGAGACTTCCGGCGTGGGAGCAGAGGTCTGGGTCCTGCGTGGGTATCCTGTAGGGTGAGAAGCGCGGCGCTCGGTTCCTGTCTCGGGGAAGTCCTGGCACGGACGGGCTACGGGGCCGGCGTGGCGGCGCCTGGGACCTACTGAGGCCTAGGCGCCGGAGCCGTCCGCGCCTGGGCTGGAGCGGGGCTCCTTGGCGTGGACTGGGAGCCTCCGGCCCTGGGCTGCAGCCGGCGCCGTCTATCCTTACACGGGTTCAGGGCGCCTTCGTAGGCGGGCACGGCTGGTTTCGGGCTAAGGCGCTCTGGAGACCCGACGATGGCGTCGGGCCCGAGCCCCCAGGAACGGGAAGGGCTCCTGATAGTGAAGCTGGAGGAGGACTGCGCCTGGAACCAGGAGCTGCCCCCGCCTGACCCAGGGCCGAGCCCCGAGGCCTCCCACTTGCGCTTCAGACGGTTCCGCTTCCAAGAGGCAGCTGGTCCTCGCGAAGCCCTCAGCCGGCTCCAAGAGCTTTGCCATGGGTGGCTTCGGCCTGAGATGCGCACGAAAGAGCAGATCTTGGAGCTGTTGGTGCTGGAGCAGTTCCTGACCATCCTGCCCCAGGAGATCCAGAGCAGGGTGCAGGAGCTGCATCCGGAGAGCGGCGAAGAAGCGGTGACCCTTGTGGAGGATATGCAGAGAGAGCTTGGGAGACTGAGACAACAGGTGAGAGAGAGAGCGAGCTGTTTTATCTGTGGTTTGTTTAGCCCCGAGGACTGGGACATTGCCCCCCCGGTCGAATTCAAGTAAATTGCCCTGAGTAGACCTTACATGGGGAGGAACACTCGTCCTCCATATTTTCCCCAAATGAACAGAAAGCAGTGAAGAGTGCCCTGTTTCCACGCGGAGGCAGTGTCTCTGGAACAGTTAGTGTTAGCCGTGGAGTTAGATCGCCAGCATTCAAATCTTCAATCTGCTAGTACTAGCTTTGTTACTTTGCCAAGTTACTTGATGTCTTTCGGCCTGTTTTCCTACTCGTAAAATGAGAATATTAACATACTTTATAGGGCTTACAGGAAGAGCAGCGTGTAAAGTTGTGATAACACTGCTAGCTTATAATGAGTGCTTAGTACTTGTTAGCTGTTGTTATATTAGGGTCTACGGTCTGGTCTTCTGCAAAGCTGGGCCTCCGTTAATTGTGAACTTTGAAAGATAATTTGGCACCGAGGCCCTGAGGTCATTGGCCCCCAGGGCTACCCCAATTTAGCTTATCCTATAGTGAGGAATAGAAGCACCTAGGAAAGGTGGGGAGAGCAAAAGGGAGTGAGGTGTATCTTAAGAACTGTGTGGGGAAGGTGTGCTCTGGGAGTGGGCCCTTTCCCTAACCCCTCGCCCTGCACAGGGGATCAAAAAAGCCTTTAGTGTAAACCATTTTTCTGTTGCCTGGGCCCTAAGGGATGGCCTGAGGTTCTCTGTTGAAGGCTTGCTCTCAGTATCCTATACTAATTTCCCTTCCCTTTGGGCCCTGTTGTGATGATGAGTGATGTGGGTTGGTTCCCAGGTCACAAACCATGGGCGGGAAACAGAAGTGCTTTTGGAGGAGCCTTTGCCTCTGGAAACAGCACGAGAGTCACCGAGCTTCAAGCTGGAGCCAATGGAGACTGAGCGAAGCCCTGGCCCCAGGCTGCAGGAGCTGCTAGGCCCCAGCCCCCAAAGGGACCCCCAGGCTGTAAAGGACAGGGGTGAGGCACAGTTATCTGGGCAGGTGGGAGGGAGGAGGGGCTTGGGGGTTGCCCCCGACACAAGCAGGATATCGCATTGGTGCGAAGGAGAAGGAATTGCTGAAGTTAAGGTTCACACGTGGAATGAAAGACCTGCAGTTGGTGGTGTGGGTTCTCCTGGGGCTGGGGGAAGGGAAGGGAGTCTCAGTGGAGCCCTTTTTTATGTAGAACAGAGGCGATTTAGAACCACTTGAATGGTGAGGGGTTTGGAGTGCTACTCTTGGTATTCCTTCCCTCTAACCCTGTCATTTTGGATATCAGTTTATTAGGCCTTTGGACAGTTTAGTGTCATCCCCAAAAGCAGAGACTGGGTGTTGGGGAATGGATACTGTGTTTTAATAATCCTTGGGTTGCCAAGAGTTAGGAATGCCATTCTCATTATAATTTCTGTCACCTTCAGCATTATCTGCTCCCTGGCTTTCTCTTTTTCCTCCTGAAGGGAACATGGAAGACAAGGAGATGACTGGGCCCCAGGTGATGTGGAAGTTTCCATTGTCTTCCCCCAGCACCCTTCCTCTGCTGAGTGTTGGGGGTGGGGGGTTCTCCACGTGGAAGGTCCTTTCTCCCTTACCACAGTGTCTCCCCCACTGCTTTTGTCTCTTTCACACCTCACTTGTAGACCTGACACCCTTCTTCCCCATGACGTGTGCTTGGCATCCCTGGATTTTGCCCCTTTAACCCATGATTCTGCTTGAATTGTTCTTGGTGCATCAGGGGCTAAAGGAGATCTTGTGCTGTTTCAGTTGCCTGAGAGCTTAGAGGACGTGGCAATGTACATCTCCCAGGAGGAGTGGGGGCATCAGGATCCTAGTAAGAGGGCCCTCTCCAGGGACACGGTGCAGGAGAGTTATGAGAATGTGGACTCACTGGGTAAGGACTTCTTTTCCAGGGATGATGACTGCGCCATTTCTGACCAGGGTTCTGCCCCTTATTCATTCACCTTCTGGACACAGACTCTGAGTTTTGCCAAGAAGCCTCCACAGGAGACTTCCCTTTGTCTAAAGTTCTCTGTATGAGAGTCATGTATCTGCCAAGTGGCACAGTTGGCACAGGCAGCACTGGACTGGAATCCCAGCTGCCAGAGCCTAAGGCGAGTCTGAGCCATATGGACTTCCCAGGGCAGAGCAAATCCAATGCAGTGACAACCTGCCAGCGTCACACACATGCAGTGTCCCAGGATGCTGGGGGGGCTCTAAATGGTTAATTCCTTGCAATTTTGAGATGCTTATTCTTCTGAGCTTGCCAGTGTTTCCTGTGCTCCATTACTGTTTCTGGGCTCATCCCCAAAGACAAAAATTTCAGTGGTAGTGGGATCAGCATTCCAGCCTATCATCTCTCACAGACCATAAAAATTCAGAAAGCGGGGAGGGTCTTGTGGAAATTTGGAAACAATGTATAGCTCTAAATCATAAATTAGGATGCACCTATGTCTTGTACTGTTACTCAGAGTTTTAAAATTATGCCTGCGGAATATGACACACTGACATATGGTTGGATTTAGGTGGAGGATATACTGGTACATATTATACAATTCCCTCAACTTTCCTGTATGTATGAGATTCTTTTAATGAAAAGTTGGGGGAAATCTTAAGACTGTGTATACATTATGATTATACCTATGTTGAAACACACCAGTAGAAAGACTCACTGCAGGCTGGGCATGGTGGCGCCTGTAATCCCAGCACTTAGGGAGGCTGAGATGGAAGGAGTGCTTGATCCCAGGAGTTCAAGACCAGCCTGGGCAATGTAGGGAGACCCTGTATCTTTAAAAAAAAAAAAAAAAAAAAAAAAGGTATTCTGGTGTGGTAGTGTGTACTTTTGTAGTCCCAGTTACTCAGGAGGCTGAGGGGAAAATCACCTGAGCCCGGTAGGTCAAGACTGCAGTGAACTATGATGATGCCACTGCACCTCAGCCTAGGTGAGAGTGAGACTCTGTTTCAAAACAAACAAAAAAGACACACTGCACATTGTTTCCATATATCAGGTTTGCCTAAAAAGTATCATGATTATACATTTGTTGACACTAATTCTGCAAACGCAGTCTCAGCTCACCATAACCTCTGCCTCCCAGGTTCAAGTGATTCTCCTGCCTCAGCCTCCCAAGTAGCTGGGATTACAGGCATGCGCCACCATGCCTGGCTAATTTTTTGTATTTTTAGTAGAGACGGTTTCTCCATGTTGGTCAGGTTGGTCTTGAACTCCTGATCTCAGGTGATCCACCCACCTCGGCCTCCCAAAGTGCTGGGATTATAGGCGTGAGCCACTGCACCCGGCCTTTTATTTTATTTTTTTCTTTTTTTTTTTTTTTTGAGTGATGAGTCTCACTCTGTTGCCCAGGCTCTTCTCGAACTTCTGGGCTCAAGCAATCTTCCTGGCTCAGCCTGTGTGCCACTGTACCAGTTTCCATATTACTTTTCACGGCTGTGATGTCCAAAGTTGAACATGGCCCTTTTAGTGAGAGATTGCTAAATAGCAAAAGATCACATTACAGCTTGTTGGAATTAAACTTCTGTTGGAGTCCATGTTTGCTGGAGGTGGAGGTTTTTGTTTTTCTTTTTGGCACAGCACAGAAATGGCACTTGTGGGTTTTAATCTCATGGTCCTCTTAGAGCCCTGGGTCCTTTTCTGATTGTCTATTATGTTATATTTTCTTTCCCTGGAGTTGCCTAGTCAAATTAGTTCTATTTTTTATTTATATGTAGAGACAAGGTTCTTTTATGATATTAAATGGATTATTCAAGGAACTGACCATGTTCATTTTATAGTTGTTTTAATTACAGTAGTGTACATTCTCATTGCAAAAAAATATTCCAGCTGGGCGCGGTGGCTCACGCCTGTAATCCCAGCACTTTGGGAGACCGAGGTGGGCGGATCACGAGGTCAGGAGATCGAGACCATCCTGGCTAACATGGTGAAACCCTGTCTCTACTAAAAATACAAAAAATTAGCTGGGCGTGATGGCAGGCGCCTGTAGTCCCAGCTACTTGGGAGGCTGAGGCAGGAGAATGGCGTGATCCCAGAAGGCAGAGCTTGCAGTGAGCCAAGATCGTGCCACTGCACTCCAGCCTGGGTGACAGAGCGAGACTCCGTCTCAAAAAAAAAAAAAAAAAAAAAAAAATTTGGCTGGGCTTGGTGGCTCACACCTGTAATCTCAGCATTTTGGGAGGCTGAGGCAGGCAGATCACTTGAAGTCAGGAGTTGGAGACCAGCCTGGCCAACATGGTGAAACTCCGTCTCTACTAAAAATCCAAAAATTAGCCGTGTGTGGTGGTGCATGCCTGTAATCCCAGCTACTTGGGACGCTGAGGCAGAAGAATTTCTTGAACCTCGGAGGCAGAGGTTGCAGTGAGCTGAGATGATGCCACTGCACTCCCGCTTGGGTGACAGAGTGAGACTCTGTCTCAATAAAAATTGTCTCCCTCCCCTAATTTCTTTCTCTAGAGGTATCCACTGGGGTCAGTTTGTGTATATTCCAAGTAACTGCTGTCAGATTTATGGAGCATTCTGTATCTATCCACTGAGGGCAGGGAACAAGACTATCTTTGTTTCCCTACCCTGGTAGAGGAAAGTGGCAATACAGAAATCTGTTTCTTTCATTGTGAACAGAGTCTCACATTCCCAGTCAGGAGGTCCCAGGCACCCAGGTGGGACAAGGAGGAAAGCTATGGGATCCCAGTGTCCAGAGCTGCAAGGACGGCCTGAGCCCCAGAGGCGCAGCTCCAGGTAAGGAATGAAGACGAGTGGCCTGCCCAGAAGCAGCAAGGTTCTCGCAGTTAAGAGTGAGGCATGATTTTGTTTTGTTTTGCTTTGAGATGGAGTTTCATTTTTGTTGCCCAGGCTGGAGTGCAGTGGTGCGATCTTCGCTCACCACAACCTCCGCTTCCCGGGTTCAAGCGATTCTCCTGCCTCACCCTCCCAAGTAGCTGGGATTACAGGCATGCACCACCACGCCCTGCTAATTTTTTGTATTTTTAGTAGAGTTGGGGTTTCTCCATGTTG
Organism: Macaca fascicularis; assembly: GCF_037993035.2. Lineage (NCBI taxonomy): Eukaryota > Metazoa > Chordata > Mammalia > Primates > Cercopithecidae > Macaca > Macaca fascicularis. The sequence continues at coordinate 4,080,069 of NC_088394.1, forward strand.
GTCAGGCTGGTCTCCAACTCCTGACCTCAGGTGATCCACCCGCCTCAGCCTCCCAAAGTGCTGGGATTACAAGCGTGAGCCACCATGCCCAGCAGAGTGAGGCATTTGAGGATTTGGGTGCAGGGCCAGCCCACCACAGCTGCCAGAGAGGTACATTATGTCCTTTCCCCCTGCCATTCTCCATCCCAGTGAGGCAAGTGAGGAACCCAGGGTGCAGAGTTCAAGGAGGCTCTTACTCTTGAGCTCACTTGTCCCACCCTAGTCTCAGCCCTGCTCCATCCCACCCATTCCTGAGGGGCAGAAGCGAGAGGCTCAGCTGGAAAGGAAAATTGTAAGACTGGTCTTGGCTCCGATTCCTTGATCAGTGGCCCCACCCTTTATTCTGATGCTTCTCCAGAGTGTTTTACCTTTAGGAGAGGATGGGAGACTGAGGTAGAAGCAGCCCTTCTGGGCCGCTGACCTAACAGGCAGCAGCAGACAGGTGGGATTTTCTTTTCTCCAGCATAGAAATAATATACGGGTTTGGTGTCTCTCTTTCTACCAGGAGAAGAGAAATTTGAGAACCTGGAAGAAGGTGTTCCATCTGTGTCCTCTGAGAACACCCACCCTCAGGTGCTGCTTCCTGACCAGGCCAGAGGAGAGGTGCCCTGGAGTCCTGAGCTGGGAAGACCTTGTGACCGGCAGCAAGGGGATTGGGCGCCTCCCCCAGAGGGTGGAATGGAGCAGGCCTTGGCAGGAGCCTCAAGTGGCAGAGAACTGGGGCGACCAAAGGAACTGCAGCCGAAGAAACTCCATTTATGTCCCTTGTGTGGCAAAAATTTCTCTAACAACTCAAACCTAATTAGGCACCAGAGAATACATGCAGCTGAAAGACTGTGTATGGGTGTGGACTGCAGTGAAATCTTTGGTGGGAACCCACGTTTCCTGTCACTACACAGAGCACACCTGGGAGAGGAGGCCCACAAGTGCCTTGAATGTGGGAAATGCTTCAGTCAGAACACCCATCTGACTCGCCACCAGCGCACCCACACGGGCGAGAAGCCCTATCAGTGCAACATTTGTGGAAAATGTTTCTCCTGCAACTCCAACCTCCACAGGCACCAGAGAACACACACAGGGGAGAAGCCCTACAAGTGCCCTGAGTGTGGGGAGATCTTTGCTCACAGTTCCAACCTCCTTCGGCACCAGAGAATTCACACCGGAGAGCGACCTTATAAGTGTCCCGAGTGTGGGAAAAGTTTCTCTCGGAGTTCACACCTTGTCATTCACGAAAGAACTCATGAGAGAGAGAGACTCTACCCCTTCTCTGAGTGTGGGGAAGCCGTGAGTGATAGCACCCCCTTTCTTACAAACCATGGAGCCCACAAGGCGGAGAAGAAGCTCTTTGAATGTTTGACTTGTGGGAAAAGCTTCCGGCAGGGCATGCACCTCACCAGACATCAGAGAACACACACAGGAGAGAAACCGTATAAATGTACCCTTTGTGGGGAAAACTTCTCTCATAGATCCAACTTAATCAGGCACCAGAGAATCCACACAGGAGAAAAACCCTATACCTGTCATGAGTGTGGAGACAGTTTTTCACACAGCTCCAATCGGATTCGCCACCTGAGAACGCATACAGGAGAGAGACCCTATAAATGTTCTGAATGTGGAGAAAGCTTCTCTCGGAGTTCCCGTCTTATGAGTCATCAGAGAACTCACACGGGTTAGTAACAGTGGGGTTTCTCTTTGCCCCAGGTGAGGTGGCATATTCAGAGGAGCCTGTTGGCAAGAGCTAGTATTCCCTGCCCAGCCAACCAAATGACCTCTGCATTCTTCAGGTAATTGGGGCTCATTGAGAGGGAAGTGCAGAGGCAGCAGAGGATTGGCATAAAACTGAAAAGGAGTTCCGTCTGCATGAGAAAGGATAGCAAGTCTCTGAGGTGACCTCAGGGTGGAATTCTTTGTTAAGTCCACCCTGCCCCAGGGTGCTCCTACCCTCTTGGTCTTTTTAGCCAAGGTGTGATTTAGGCACCTGACTGTCCCGTTTACCTTAACAACTTTGGGAATCCATGTGATGATTTTGATAGTTCTTCCTCATTTGGGACATTCAGCAGGAGCATTTGGGCTTCTGGGGCCCCTGAGACCAAAGAAGAGGGGCCAAGTGCCCTGGGAAATCAGCTGAAGGTCAACAAGAGACTGGTTGTGAGTTGTACCTGTCCTGAAGGCCCCAGTTGGGAAGCCATGGGCAGTCCAGATCAAGCCACCAAGTGCCCTATGACGGCCTAACAGGAGTGCCCATTGGCAGATCACATATGTAAATGTGACCTCAGACAAAAAGGAACCAGAGGACTAAGGGCAATAATAAGGTGGAATTTGCAGGTCAGCCCAGGAATTGGCAGAGGAAGTGGTTGTCTGATAACCCTTTGTGGAGAATGCGATTCCCCACCTGTGTGAGAAAAATAAACAGCTCTGGAGTCGTGTTCCTGACTCCAGAGGAACAAGAGTGTTCTAGAAAAGAGATTCCCTGGAAAATTGAAAATGTGGATCCTAGGGGGGAAATTAGGGATTGTGTCTTTCCCTGTTAAAAATGTTTGGATAGGAATAAATACCTTCAGGAAACATACATGTGTGTGAGTCTTCATTGAAAGTTGCTGTCTAGAACCCCGAGTGTTGATCTGTCTCCCCTCTGCCTTGGTCAGAGGCCCTGCTTTCTCATAGACTTACTGGGTTGGTCAGGAAGATTCTGACAAGGCAGCAGACAGGGAGAGGCAGGTGAGGGCCTGGCAGCCTTCAGGCTGGGACTGCCATGTGGTAACAAAGGATCAAGCCAAATGGCTGCTGGGGTGATGCTGTCATAGGGTCTCTAGAAAGTATTCATTCCTTCTGCAGTCTATAGCAGTAAAAATGTTTCCAATTCTTTGTTTAGAATGTTTCCATTCTTGTTCAGTAGCTGAGGAAGATCTGACTCTTGGAGGACAGGATATTTTGGTCTTGCAACTGGTTTCCAGGGTAGAAGCTAAGATGGTCCCAGTATAATTGAGTTATTGATTATTAATGGTGGGAAGATACAGGGGATGGCACAATTATTAAGGGAAAACATTATGTTTATTTTTTGGTAGAGACGGGGTCTCACTGTTTGCCCAGGCTGGTCTTGAGTTCCTGAGTTCAAGCGCTCTTCCCATCTTGGCCTCTCAAAGTGCTGGGATTACTAGCATTACATTTTAGAATGGCATATCAGAAACAGCAATTCTAGTAGTGTGTATCTGTGGGAAATGGGGGAGTATTCTAAGAGCAGGAAATCAGATGCCAGGAAAACACCTCAGGATATGGCCCTGGAGGAAGGTATCCAGCTGTTCTTTGGGTGAAAAAGATGAAGAAACAGTCCTTTGGCAATAGGTTGATGGATATAGCAACTTGAAGTCATGGAAACAGTGCTCCGTTGCTCCTCCTCTCAGCCCTGCCTTAGTTTAGTATGAGTTTTTCTTTGGTTGTCTGAGCCAGTTTTAAAATATCTCACTATTTCTCATTTCTGTAACTTCCTCTTAATCACCTTGTTCACAGAGGAGGGCAGTGGTGGTGTGGGGGTTGAGGGCAGGGAAGTGGAGGCTTAGGATTAGAGAGATCAGTGTAGGATCAACAGTGGTGGGAGCAGGAACACACTCCAGTGGAGCAGTGCAGGGTCAGCCAGGCTGCTGATGCCATGAACTGGGTGGAATGTAAAGCTGGTGTTCCTACAAAGCACTCTGGTTAAGATGGCAGTTTATGTGGACAGACTGGAAAGCGCCCCTTCCATCTACTCTCCCTCGGTAACATCACCCACACAGATCTTATGATGTGCTCCAACTGATGCTGCTCATACTTGGAACACTACAGCTTGAAGCTAGAAAATGACTCTCAGGTATTTGCCCTAAAAAGGCGTTCCAGTGGAACCCTTCACTCAATCTTCAGTCTAGTTCCCCTTCCAGCAAACTTCACATGCGTAGCTGTTCTTGGCTTGTTTTAATGAGATGACATCACAGAAAATAACTACATAAAGCAGCACCATGCCTGGCATGTAAGGAAGTATTTGTGCCAAACGTCGACAGATGATCCAAAAGATTTCCTTCTAAGCACCTAACACTGACTGAGGTCACTAAGACCACACTGGCAGCAATTTCAGGGACTGATGACATCTCCTTCCCTTGTACTCATCTTTCAGAGAGCAGGTCTGATTCCCTTACTGCAGGCCCCCATGAAGTCTGATACCGTTTGACTCTGTGTCCCCACCCAAATCTCATCTCTTTTTTTTTTTTTTTTTTTTGAGACGGAGTCTTGCTCTGTCACCCAGGCTGGAGTGCTGTGGCCGGATCTCAGCTCACTGCAAGCTCCGCCTCCCGGGTTTACGCCGTTCTCCTGCCTCAGCCTCCCGAGTAGCTGGGACTACAGGTGCCCGCCACCTCGCCCGGCTAGTTTTTTGTATTTTTTAGTAGAGACGGGGTTTCACCGTGTTAGCCGGGATCGTCTCTCGATCTCCTGGCCTCGTGATCCGCCCGTCTCGGCCTCCCAAAGTGCTGGGATTACAGGCTTGAGCCACCGCGCCCGGCCCCCAAATCTCATCTCTAATTGTTATCCCCACGTGTCAAGGGAGGGACCTGGTGGGAAGTGCTTGGATCATGGGGACGGTTTTCCCCCATGCTATTCTCGTGATACTGAATTCTCCCGAGAGCTGATGATTTTAAAAGTGTGGCAGTTCCCCCTTCACTTGTGTGCTTGCTTCCCCTTTGCCTTCCACCATGATTGTAAGTTTCTTAAGGCCTCCCCAGCCACACAGAACTGAATCAATTAAACCTCTTGTTTATAAATTATGCAGTCTCTGTATCTTCATAGCAGTGTGAGAACTAGGTCACTGCAAGAGATGTCCAAGTTAGTGCTTTTTCATACATACTTTTTTACATTAATACTTTACCCACTAGGGGTCTTGTAAAAGAAGCCAAAACCGAGTTTGAGTGGCACTTATGTCAAAGGGAGACTAGCCCTGGGACAATAAGGACCTCTAGCCCCTAAGTCCAAATGGGTACAAAGGGGCCTTGGGAGATGTGGAGTGACCCTAAGCAGCAGCCACACATCCTTAGCAAAGGTAGCACATGAAACCAGCAGGAAGGCTGGTGGGTGAGAAGCAGTGCCACATCTAAGCAGTGTGAAAAGGCCTGGCAGGGTCAGGTTGGGGAGCAATACTGACAAAGCCAGAGGTGGGACACAGACTGGAAGCAAGTGTTTTAAAAGCACTGAATTTTTCAGAAAAACCCATCAGAAGTCACTTTAAAAGTTTTGATTGCTGTAATGAAAGCACTTTTGGGTCTCGGCACCGTAATCTGAAATTTGAGGGCTTAGACTCCACTTTTTGTTTTGTTTGAGATGGAGTCTTGCTCTGTCTCCCAGGCTCGGGTGCAGTGGCGCACTCTCTGCTCACCTCAAGCTTCGCCTCCCGGGTTCACGGCATTCTCCTGCCTCAGCCTCCCAAGTAGCTGGGACTACAGGCGCCTGGCACCACGCCCGGCTAAGTTTTTGTATTTTTAGTAGACACGGGGTTTCACCATGTTAGCCAGGATGGTCTTGATCTCCTGCCCTCGTGATCCACCCACCTCAGCCTCCCAAAGTGCTGGGATTACAGGCGTGAGCCACCGCGCCCTCCCGGCCTAGACTCAGCACTTTTTAAAGAAGAGTTTACTGTAGATTCATTACATTAACTGATACAATTTAGGAATGTGCAAAGTCAGCACTGCTTTACAACTTGTAATTTTTGTAAATGTTTCACATGCATTTGAAACAACTAAGTATTGTAAAGTGTCTTAATGTGTGTTACAGGAAAACCAACTAGCAAATTTCTTAGCACTAGGAGACTTAATTTTGGGGGTCAGGAACTCAGGAATAGCTAGATGAATTCAAGCAAAATGCATTTATTTATTTGAAGTATTTTCTTTTACTCTTCAGTCTAGCTTGCGAGCATTCCCAATTAAAAATTGACTTCTGTTCTTGAAAGGGCAGTTAATATTTCCTTCCCATCATACACTTTTTAATAAGAGCAGCTAAACCTTGCCTGAGTGGTGCAGTGAAGAGGCACTGGGATGATCTAGGTTAAGTTCAACAACGACAAAATGGTTGAGAAAAAACGACTCAGATCACAAAAAAAATTCTGATCTTCCAGTTAATGTTACTGTTCTCAATTAGCTACAGAGACACCTTAAATGTCTCAAAAGATTCCGTCAGAAATCTGGTGGCTCTCAAGCATCCCCAACCTGCTCCAAGGAGAGTAATATTTCTCCAGGCAGCGAGAATGGGAAAGAAAAACATTAAGGAGTATCGTTCTCAAGTCCAGGCTATGCTTTTGGACATCATGAGGAAATTGCTTGCCCTCCATTACGTCCAGGGGGCCAGTTCCCTACTCCTGAGGTGCTGCTGCCCTTGAGGGAGTTCTCGGCTCTGCTGGGCTTTTCGGGAGGAGTCCAGCCCCAGCACACGGCACAAGGGTGAGTGCCTGGGCTTCACGGAGAAGTTCCAGTCCCCAGGAGTGATTTGCAGAACCAGAGACTCCCTTTTCAGGCTTGGGCAAAGCAGACGACTCCTGCTCCGCATCGGATCACACGCGACCGGGCCCACGAGCCTCCTCCAACCGCCGTCCCGGGCCTCGGGGCTGCCGCTCCCCTCAGCTTCGGCTGTGCCCCTAGAGGCGAAGGCCGCCCTGCGCCCGGTCCCAGCCTTTCCCTCCCCTCTGGCCGGTCCTACTTACGCGGCCGTCCTGGGACCTGTGCCCAAACCCCTGGGGCCACGATCACGCCCCTCCCCTTCCTTCCCGCGTTCCCGCCCGGGTGGTGTACGGTGGTTCCGGGCCGCACGCACAGCCGCAGGGGTTTCCTCTCCTAGACTCGAGGCGGTGGCGCACCTGCAACCTCTAAAACTCCTGTCGACCCTCGCGGTCTAGCGGGAGGCGCGGAGGGCCGAGCAAGGCGATGGGAGAGCCGAGCCGGGGTGCGTGCGAGCGGGTGACGGGAAAGCGCGGGGCCGCCCTAGGGGCTGGGCCTCTCTTTAAACAGTGGGAGGCCCACGAAGCGTCTAAAGCCCGAGGCTTCTCTTTTTGTTTGAGTTCGCTCTCTTCTGGTACAGGGTCGGAAAGAATGGAGAGGGGACAGAAAAGGCAGGCAGGGCAACTGAAGAGGCAGAGTCGAGGCAGAGGGTCAACAGGGCCTGGACCAGGGCAGGGCAGTGAGGAGGAAGAGTAGAGACGAGAGATCCAGGAAGTGTAGCGGTCAAGACTACGTGGGCCGAGACCCGTCTAAAATCGTAGGATGTCCCCCAAAGACCCTGGCCTTGACCTCTTTCCTGCTCTTCTCCGCCAGAGGCCCCCAAGGCAACGGTCCAGGGACCTTTCAGCTTGCCTGGGACATCGCAGAGACTGAGCCCCTGCGTCACAAATTTAAAGCGCATCTCAAAAGTCACGCACTGTCCTCTCAGACACCTCCCCTGCTATCCAAGTCTCAAAGCCCCTTCCTGTGTTCACTTTGGCTCCCTCCCTTACACATGCCATGGTGGTTTGTTCTCATTCATTTTCTTGGTTGTTCAGAGCTGAATCTCCAACAACATGCTTATTGTCTAGTGACATGAAACAGTTAACAGGAAGTTTCCAGAATCAATGAGTACTTTTGAAAACTGGGGTGACTTTCGGTCACTCTAGGAATTTATTATCACTAAAAAGAATGATGTTTGATGCAAAGACCCAAACTAAAAGGAACTAGAGAACTGCCCAGAGTCCTCATCTGCCATTCCCCTCCACTTCCACAATCCATCCTGTCCCAGGCTTGTAAGGTCTTTCAAAAGAGGCAAAACAACAAGCAAAGAGTAATTACTGCCCTCGCCCGCACCCAACCCCAGCGTGCGGTCATTATGGACTAATCTGAGAAAAAAAAAAAGTCAAGCTGCTTCATGTGAAAGGTCTCCCACCTTCCACCAAGCTGCAGACTGAATAAGCCAGGGAAGCACAAATCAAGCCAAAACTGAATGTAAAAAGGATGCCCAGTGGCAATGTGGATACACTTTGTCTACAAGTTCTGGGTAATAAGACAAAAAAGAGATAACTACTGAATTTATAAGGTGAAAATATCAGCAATCACTACTAATAAAAAAGGATCCCACTTACAGCAACAACAAACCTACCTAGGAACAATAAAAAATATGAGAACTCCATTAAATGAAAACTGCACTTACAATTTGAAAGGAGAAAAAAGGAATGTAAATTCTTCCCAATTTTACTTAAGTTATGAATAAATTCCCAGAGGGAGTTGGTGTCTGGAGGAGGCTTGAATAAATTTTATGCTGAAGGTGACTCAGGATAGTAAAAATAGCTTGTATATTTTCAAACATGGAAAGTGGGCATTTGCTTTTTATTAAAATTCACAGGCTGGGCGCGGTGGCTCACACCTGTAATCCCAGCACTTTGGGAGGGTGAGGCAGGCGGATCACGAGGTCAGGCGTTCAAGACCAACCTGACCAACATGGTGAAACCGCATCTCTACTAAAAATACAAAAATTAGTCGGGTGTGGTGGCGCATGCCTGTAATCCCAGCTACTCAGGAGGCTGAGACAGCATTGCTTGCACCCGGGAGGCGGGGGTTGCAGTGAGCTGAGATCGTGCACTGCACTCCAGCTTAAGCGACAGAGTGAGACTCCATCTTAAAAAAAAAAGAAAAAAGAAAAAAAAGAAAAATTCACATTAACCAGTAATGAAAACGGCAAGGTACTAGAGCAAGAGTAGACACCAGTAGTACTGTATTTAGTCACTAATTTTATACTATAATTGCCTAGTATTCACCAGTGTAATAGAATATGCATCTCGGAAACAGATTCTTGAATATATGAGAAAGGAAACACTGAAAGCCAATAACTAATTATCCAAAGCAAGCTTATTATTTGCAAATATCAACTCACCTGACACCTTATATTATACTAAATAGGGAACAGCCATAAAGATACCATTCTTTTGGTTACAAAATTAGCAAAAACTAACAGCATAACAATATTCAATGTTGGGATTGGTGCATAGGGAGAAGTACTTTCAAAATAATGGCGGGAATGTGAAAGCAATTTAACAGTGTGTATCGAAGTTTTTTCAAAAGTTCATTCTTTGACCTGGTAGTTCAACTGATGTTACATCCCCTGTTGGGGTATTAAAAAACCATCCATTGTGAGGTTAAGAGATTTTAATAATCTAAGGGAAACTCTAAGAAATAGTGCAGCATGAATGATGGTTAAAAGCCTGAGATTTGGCATTAAATAGAATTTAAGTCTCATCTCTGCTATTTACTAGTTTATGTGACCTTTGTTACTTAATCTCTCTAAATCTGTTTCCTTATGTATTTGAAAAGGGAAGGCATTATTATGAAGACTAACATATATATACAATCCTATATACTCAATAAATGCTAACTTATTAACAAACCATAAAATATGTTAAGACAGTAAGAGGTAGGGTTTTATTTACAATGTAATCTGCCTATTTAAAAAATATATGGTATACACCAAAGTGTTGAGGATATCGTTAGTCAACAGAATTGAGTGCTTTTGATCTTTTTTATATATCCCTATAATCAGCATGCTACTTTCACAGTAAGAGGAAAACAAACACTAAATAGGTAGTAACAGAGTTAAGAAAGCAGTGTGTTTTATCATTAAATTGAAAACCTAACCTATCCTTATCTTAAAGCTAACTAGAACTAGTCAGCACAGTTTCCTTGTCGTAGGCTATGATTACAAACTAATGCTTTTCTCAAAGGTATTCCACCTTAGATAATCTGGGACAATACTTCATTATTCAGATCCTTATGTAAAATTAAAAAAAATGAATTTATGAAACATAAATTTATTTAAATAAACTTGAAACACAAATGTGTTATTTTCAAATTGTAAATTTTATAACCATTATATAAATGGGCACTGATATACAAAATAATGTCAGTTGCTAAAACATGACAATTCACAGCAGGCCTACATCATATAATGGCAGAAATCTTTAAACACAAAATCTAATGATTAGAACCAGAAGTTGAAGGCCCACTGAAGGAGTCCTTAATATCATGAGGCCTAGGTTTCAAAAAGCTACCAGTTCTAGAACGGATTTTACTCTGGAACTGTTTCTTAACTATTTCTTGTTGCATCTCTTTCAGCGTGAAGTGGAATCTCTGAAACTCAGGTGTGGCATCAACAAAGTCAAGAAGGTAGTCCAAATTCTCTCTTACAGCAGATAATTTAAATTCAGCAGTCTGCTTCTCAGTTTCTCCTCCTTTTTGAACAACTTCCTTTGTTATTCCACCTTTGGTTTTTAGGAGACAACCCTTTTCTTCATCTCCATTTAACCACACCCTATTATCATCCAACTTAGTTTCCAACTCCCCACATTTTTCAAGAATTTCTCTATAATCCCCATCTTCTAAGCCTTGAAAATCATATTCAGGTTCCTTTTTGTAAAGAAGATTTTCCCATGCATTTGCTATGGTTATTTGTTTTACTTCATCCCAACTTTTTGCCCAGTTAAAAATTGCACTTTTTATATTGTACATTTTAATTTTGGAAACTCCTTTATCTCCTTTCTCTTGCTCATCATCACTTTCTTCAAATATTACAAGACTCTCTTCAAGTTGCTTCCATCTATACAGTCGTTTGCAACTCAAGATCACACCTTGATTCATTGGCTGAATCAAGGTTGAAGTGTTATGGGGAAAGAACATACATTTTATTCGACCATCCTCACTGGTTAGTGATTCAGAGGAAGGATGAGCTGGGCAACTGTCCAGAAGTAACAACGCCCTGATGTCCTCTTCATGAAATCTTAGGACATTAAGTTGAAAATGTCGGACCTCAGGAACAAAGTTTTGAAAAAACCACTCTGAAAACAATTCTCTGGTGAACCAAACATCTTTACTGGGTTTATATATCACAGGCAATGTACTTGTGTCCTCTTTCACACTTTTGGGCAGTTTTGATTTTCCAATAATGATTGACTTTAATTTATGAGTTCCATCTGCATTTGCACATAAAAGGGCAGACAACCTTTCTTTGTTTATTTTCTTCCCTGGTAGGCAGATATCCTTCCTACTTGCCTGAGAATTTTCTGGCATTGACTTCCAAAAGAGGTCTGTTTCATCCCCACTGTATAGCTGAGCTAGACACAGCTTCTCCTCTTTGATTATCATGGACAGTTTTTGTCGAAATGGTTCAACATTTTCAGAAACTGAACTTAGGACTTGTTCGCCACATCCTTTTCGGTTCCCAATTGCATGCCGATTTCGAAATCTAAAAAGCCAACCAGTGCTAGCTTTGAAATCTGTTCGCCCAAAACACTGTGCGAATCTCTCTGCAGCAGCCTGAAGCTCCACGCCTCTTACCGGAACACCAGCTGAGCGTTTCTGTTGGTACCACATGTAGACCGCATCATCTACATCACCATATTTGGCTCCGGTTGTCCTCTTTCTCTTCTCAGCCCCTACTAATGGCATGTCCTGCTTTAGTACAAAGTCTAGAATTAACTTCTTATTTTTTTTAATGTCATAAAATGTTGACTTACTGATTCCAAATTCATCCATTACACTTTTAAGTGATCGTCCAGCTTCAATTCTACTTAGAACCTTCATTTTCTCCTCCAGATTCAGTGTTGTATATTTCCCTCTCTTATTCATACTGAATTTAACTCTGAACAACCAACAGGAAAAAACAAAGGGAAAAGCCTTAATGAACTGGCAAAAAAAACCCCCACATTTTTAAAACAAAACAGCTCAAAGCCCCAGAAGGCATGGGCATTGTATTGGAGGATAATGGACTGAAGGGGATAACATGGCTGAAGAGTTAGTCTAGAGGTGGAGGTCTTACGTACTCCGAAAGCTCCCAGTTCCAAAATCCTGTCTGGCTCTTGCTCCTGCAAGCCATGAGTCATCATTTTTTGGAATGCCACCTACTTCTTCTCTTTTGACAGATATAACAGCCTCGGTCAGGAATGACAAGAATACCTGCATACTTTCCCTAACTCAATACAGGAAAAGTGACAATATCAAGAGAGGAGGGACTGAGCAAGATGTGCTCACAAGAAAGGACCCAGGTGGAATAAGTTTCAATAAAAACCGATGCTTGAGAAGAAGGGAGTGTGAAAGACCCATAGGCAATGACAGAGTAATCTTGTGTGTAGCAGAGATGCAATGTGGCTTCTCCCCTTCCAAAAAGACCTGATTTTACCTCACTGCCCGAAAAGAGAATGGCGCTCATATTGCTTTGTATATAGCGCTCACTGGGCAGCAGTTCATTTATCTGGATAAGGGCTACAAGGACCCTGACATCGGGATGTATGGAGAGTTGGAATTTAGGAACAGTTGTACCGAATCTTGAAGTGAAGAAGAAAGTAAGTAGTTTTTGTTGTACGTATGAAAGAAATCCAACTTTTACTGCATTCAATATAGTATTCTCAAGCACCGTGCTTTGAGTGTCTCTTGTGTTTGCCAAGGTAATATATAAGTATGTAAATAATTCGTTAGTGGCACTTTACCATTCTCAGGTCTTCTTTCTTGGGAACATCTGATGTATTCTCAAGTGCTATTTTTCACTGAAACTGTTCTCTGAGAACAAGTTTCAGAATCACAGTAATTCTTAGAGATGAGCCCAAAAGTTTTACAAATATTTCACCATAGTTAAAACATTTTAAAGATCTGTCCTTTCATTTGCTTTCCTAAATTTACATTGTAAGTAACATGCTTTTCATATTTGAGAGTTTGATTTCTCTTCAGTGTTTATTTTACTTAATTTGAACCAAGACTCAACTTTTCCACAGAAGAAATCTAAAAGGTTTCTCTGCTGCTGTTTCTGATCAATTGTTTCTCATAAATCCTGCTGGCAAACTCTTCTGTCCCTCTAGCCCTCAAATACTCTTTTTGGGTCCTCCTGGTGCTCCCCAAAGCCATTCCAGGTCCTTAGAAATGTCTTAGTCTAGATTAATTTCCTGGTTCTCATTCCAGATACACAACCTCATGGGAAGAAACAAAAACTGCCACTTTTATCCATTCCAGGTGCTATGAAGAAAGAAAAGTATGTCAGAGAAATAAGGGAAATGGCTGGTATCTCAGTTATTCTTCCTCTTATTTAGGGCAGAATCTGACTGGCCCATTCATTCCCCAACTACATAGAATTCTCTCTCTCTCTCTCTCTCTCTCTTTTCTGAGACAGAGTCTTGCTCTGTCACCCAGGCTGGAGTGCGATGCCACTGTCTCAGCTCACTGCAACCTCCGCCTCCTGGTTTCAAACAATTCTCCTGCCTCAGCTTCCTGAGTAGCTGGGACTACAGGTGTGTGCCACCACACCCGGCTACTTTTTGTATTTTTTTGGTAAAGACAGGGTTTCACTATGTTGGCCAGGCTGGTCTCGAACTCCTGAACTGGTGATCCGCCCGCCTCAGCCTCCCAAAGTTCCGGGATTACAAGCGTGAGCCACCACGCCTAGCCCAAAGAAATCTCTTAAGTCTCTCATCTAATAACCCAGAAGAGTCAGACTACTGGTTTTCCTCTAACATTCATTGCAAGAAATGCCAACTATGAGTGATGGAGCATGGAGAAGATTACAAGAGAATATGGTAGTAATTAGGGTGTGGAGCCAATGGCAGGCTAAGATCAAGCAACTTTCTAAATGAGGCAACTATAAGGCAATTAGTAAGTGATAACTCAGAGATAAATCTTGGTTTATTTCTTTCACTTGTAAATGGAAAAATAAAGTATCTGCTAACCAATAGCAGCACCATTAACTCCAGCCAGTCACCTAGCAAAAATATTCAGTTCACTATGGCAGTTGTGTGGGTGTCTCAGAATTAATGTATTTGCTTTCAATGCTTCTCAGCTGTACCGTCGTCTCTTTTTTTTTTTTTGAGATGGTGTCTGGCTCTGTCGCCCAGGCTGGAGTGCAGTGGCGCAATCTCAGCTCACTGCAACCTCTGCCTTCAGGGTTAAAGCCATTCTCGTGCCTCAGCCTCCCAAGTAGCTGGGATTACAGGCACGCACCGCCATGCCCCGCTAATTTTTGTATTTTTAGTAGAGACAAGGTTTTGCCATGTTGGTCAGGCTGGGCTCGAACTCCTGACCTCAAGTGATCCACCCACATAGGCCTCCCAAAGAGCTGGGATTACAGGTGTGAGCCACTGCGCCAGCTATGGTCATCATCTCTAAAACAGTGCCCAAGCAAGGGGAGGTGAATGAAACCAAAAGGAAAGGCTCGAGAAACATTTGTGGGCTTCAAAGGATAAGCCACTATGGCAGCAAACCTCACATAATGAAAATCATCAGTGGCCCTCATTCACTATTCACAATTTGTGCCTTGCATGCCTCTTTTTCCCATGAATCCCTTTTCCATTTTCTTCTCCCTTTAACCAACTTCCTAACTATATTATGAATCAGGCCTGTCAACGATATCCAAGGGCACTGCTTAGCACTGCTAGCAGAACTTCACTTATTCAACTTAATAAATGCTAATTATATATTCAGCATTGGGCCAAGTGATAAGAATCTTAATGCTGAGGGCGTTACTGTCCACTGGTTCTGATAGACTGAGAACAATACTTACTTCTGAAGAAATGAAGTCCCAACCTGGCTGAGATATTAAGGAAATGAACCTACTTAGACACATATTCAAGTGACTTAGGCAGACGCTCATTATTAAATCTGTTTATCTTTCTCTCTCACTTAAAAGGGATCAAGATCTATGCCTAAGATGAGTTACATCCTATCCTATCCAAAAGCAAACATAGCATAATGACCTGGCAATGGCCTCTCATCTTCATTCTCACCTTAAACTTACCTTAGATGAACTGCCCTAGAAAGAAGCTCGGTCAAAAATGCTCAAATGGTGCTCCAGGATTTACTTTCTTTTTTCTTTTTTTTTTTTTTTGATACGGAGTCTCGCTCTGTTGGCCACGCTGGAGTGCAGTGGCCAGATCTCAGCTCACTGCAAGCTCCGCCTCCCGGGTTTACGCCATTCTCCTGCCTCAGCCTCCCGAGTAGCCGGAACTACAGGCGCCCGCCACTGCGCCCAGCTAGTTTTTTTTTGTATTTTTTAGTAGAGACGGGGTTTCACCATGTTAGCCAGGATGGTCTCGATTTCCTGACCTTGTGATCCGCCCATCTCAGCCTCCCAAAGTGCAGGGATTACAGGCTTGAGCCACCGCGCCCGGCCCCTCAGGATTTACTTTCTTAAATGCACTCTTTTCATTCCCATTCAAAGGACTGCAGTATAAGTTCTACATAAACTCGTTTTCTAACTTTTAAAACTCTTCCTCTAAATGCAGCCCAACTCAGTAAAAACGTACTTAAGATCTCACACTCTAATAATTTCCAGCTTTTAAAGCCTTTACTCCCACCCTTCCCTCTGCCTGGAATGTGTCTCCATACCCTGCTGTGGACAAAATCCCTGTGGACAAAAGGTCTTTTATAATTTCCCCAACCCCAAATCAACTTTGATTTTCTCGGAGTTCTCACAGAATTCAGTTTATGTCCTATTCTTACTTTGTGTTACTGATATTCATGACATTGCCTCAGTCCTTTCAATAGACTGCTTAAGGACAAAGACGTCTTTTTTTTTTTTGAGACGGAGTCTCGCTGTGTCGCCCAGGCTGGGGTACAGTGGCGCGATCTCGGCTCACTGCAACCTCCGCCTCCCGGGTTCACGCCATTCTCCTGCCTCAGCCTCCGAGTAGCTGGGACTACAGGCGCCCGCCACCTCGCCCGGCTAGTTTTTTGTATTTTTAGTAGAGACGGGGTTTCACCATGTTAGCCAGGATGGTCTCCATCTCCTGACCTCGTGATCCACCCGCCTCGGCCTCCCAAAGTGCTAGGATTACAGGTTTGAGCCACCGCGCCCAGTCAAGGACAAAGACGTCTTACTCAGCTCTGTAACACTGGCTACGCATAGCTGACTTAATAGTCCCTTGACTGCTATAGGCTGACGTTACAAAAACTGGTAATTCGGAAACCACTCATACTGGACTTATTAAATAATCCCTCAACTGGTACAGACTGACATTACAAAAACTGATTAATTCAGAGATCACCGAACACCCAAAACACTTAGATTCTTATAACTATGATTCAGTAAATATGTGTGGAATGCTTATCTTATCCAGGTGACTATGTTAGGCGCTGCATGAGATACGAGATGAAAACAAGGTTCCCATTTTCCTGGGAAGAATACTGGAGTGGAAAACGCAGAAGATATCACAACAGGAGAGCTATTTCCGATTAGCCGCCGCCACTGCTGAGCTATGTGACCCTGAGCAAGTCATTAGGTCTTCGTTTCTCTGTCAAGGAGAGGTAGAAAAAGTACCTATTTCACAGGTTCAAACCTACCTCACAAGAAAAAATAGTTGTGGGGAATGCGTCACGAGACCTAGAAAACGGTACAAAACCCTCGGGGGGCCGTTGTTTCTGAGCTAGCCAGTGGCCCGACCCGGACAAAATGCCTCTACGTCGAGGAGGCTGCGACGAGCCCAGCAACAGCTCGAGCACTGCCGGCCGGGCCGCGGGAAGCCCGAGGACGCGGCGCGCGCAGCTGGGCGGCGACCCTTACCCGGCGAGGCTCCCGGGCCCCGACAGCCACACAGAACAGACGTGGCAGTGCGACGCCTCCCCCACTGGGGACACCAGACGGCGACAGCCACGCGGTGAGCCGGTGCAAGGCCCTCTAGGCTTCCGCGGGTCTGGAGACTCGGTAGCGTTAACCCTTCCCCACCTCCGGGGCCGGCAGCAGTTTCTCTGGCGAGGAAGTAGGCCGGTTTCAGACGCCTTAGCCGGAAGGCGGGCCTCCGCGCGCCCTCGGAAAGCGTCACTTCCACTTCCGGCCGGCTCTCGGGCTCTGAGCCTGGACAGGGCAGCGGTAGGGCAGCTCCGCTGTGGGACGGCGGTTGCGCGCCTCAGATCGGCAACCTTCCGCGCGGCGGCTTGAGTTTGAGCGTCAGAAAGCGAGGAGCGGCCTTCACGGAAGCCAGGCTGGCCGAGGTAACCGAGAAGCAGCTTCCCCTATGGCTTAGACCCTGAAGTCGCTGAAGCGGCGGCGGCCGCAGGGGGGCAGACATTTTCCGTAGGCGGCGGCCGCGGCGCTTCCGGGCCGCGCGGCTGGATCCTGAGGCGGGGCCCCCGTCGGGCTCGAGAAACCATTCTCTCCCTGCTTTTCGCAGCTATAGTCCAGAGGCGCGGCTGAAGCTCGCTGGGACACTGCCCGCTTGCCTAGTGCCCGCCGGCACGCCTGTCGCAGACACAAGCTGTGGCGAATCCGAGTGCTGGCAGGCAGCAGTGCCTGCAGCTCCTTTACCTCAGACCCTTTACCGCCTCCGCTGGCATTTCCGTGTCCGGCTGATGTTATGCGGTCGGTTGAGCCTCAGGGCTAGCGGCTTCTGCTGATGCAAAAACACAGGAAGTGTCTCTGTGCTTCCGGAGCCGGGGTGGGCAGCGGGGCGCTGGCCACTTCTTTGAATACCGGTGGCATCCTGGCCAGAATTTCGGTGCCGTTTCTGCTGGCTTACTTCAGGAAAAGTGAGGCTCACGGCTCTCCTCAGCCCCACTTAGAAGTCTAAATGACCTTCCGAGAAATGTAAAGTCAGCAAAAGTTTCACTTTCATCGTCACCAGCTCCTATTGGAGTTGATATTTCGTAGACATCAGCGACAAAAAGAAAATATGGCTTGATATTTTGTAAATAAAATATCCTTTCTTACGTGATATTTTGTAAACAGACCAGTTGTGATTTTGTCCAGATCAAGTAAGCACAGTTAAAAATGCGTGTAGGCCGGGCGCGTTGGCTCGCGCCCGTAATCCCAGCGATTTAGGAGGCCAAGGTGGGTGGATCACTAGGTCAGGAGTTCGAGACTAACCTGGCCAAGGTGGTGAAACCCTGTCTCTAATAAAAATACAAAAATTACCCGGGCATGGTGGTGTGTTCCTGTAATCCCAACTACTCGGGAGGCTGAGGCATGAGAATGACTTGAACCCGGGAGGTGGAAGTTGCAGTGAGCTGAGATCACGCCACTACACTCCAGCCTGGGTGACAGGGAGAGACTTCATCTCAAAAAAAAAAAAAAAAATTAATATAAATCATCTGCATGGCAGGCTTTATGTGTCTTGCAAAGAAGAATGATGGGCATATTTTTGCTTACTTGGGAGACATGGTCTGAAAATAGTTTACTTTTTTACTTTCCTTCTGTAGTAACCCCTCCCCCCACTTTATCTGGGTTTCACTTACCCGCTGTCAACTGCGGTACAAAAAATATTAAATGGAAAACTCTAGAAATAAATAGTTCATAAGTTTTAACCCTTTTTTTTTTTTTTTTGAGATGGAGTCTCGCTTTGCTGCCCGGGCTGGAGTGCCCTGGTGCGGTCTCAGCTGACTGCAACCTCTGCCTCCCGGATTCAAACAGTTCTCCTGCCTCAGCCTCCTGGGTATCTGAGACTACAGGCACGCACCACCACACCTGGCTAATGTTTGTATTTTCAGTGAAGAAGGTTTCACCATATTGGCCGGGCTGGTCTTGAAGTCCTGATCTCAGGTGATCCACCCACGTTGGGCCTCCAAAAGTGCTGGGATTACAGGCATGAGCCACCGCGCTCCGCCAGTTTTAAGTAACTTATTACAGTGTTTTATTGTTAATCTCTTATTGTATCTCATTTATAAATTAAACTATCATAGCCATGTATACATAGAGAAAATAGTAAAATGCAGTTAGATGCTGTTGGGGGTTTTAGGTATTCACAGAATGTACTGGAACTTACACCCCTTGGATAAGGGGGTACTACTGTATTTTGATCTCACTGTCTCAGCTCTTTTGCCAGTATTCCTACAATGGAAAATCTTAAATGTTGTTTTTTAAGGTGCCTTTATTTTTAGTTTTTAAATTAGAGAGACAAAGTCTTGCTCTAACTCCCAGGCCAGAGTGCAGTGATGAGGTCATGGCTCATTGCAACTTTGAATTCCTAGGCTCACGTGACTCTCCCACCTCAGCCTCCTGAACTAGAACTACTAGTGTGCTCTACCATCCTGGCTTTTTTTTTTTTTTTAATTTTGTGTTTTGTAGAAACGGGGTCTTGCTATGTTGCTCAGGCTGGTCTGAAACTCCTGGCTCAAGTGATCCTCCCACCTCGGTCTCCAAAAGTGCTGGGAATACAGGCATGAGCCACTGCACCTGGCCTAAAATGTTTTTAAAGTGAAGGCTTCCATCTTCACAAGAGGGTGAAGGGTCATAAAAGTTGTACTCCCCTTACTAAAGACAGACTGGGATGATCTGTTAAAATTTAAGAGAATCTCAGAATGTTTTCCTAATCTTATTTTCTCCTATTCTTTTCTTATGGGGAAGATGGGATAGGAGGCACACCAGTTAAATCCTTGGAAAATCCCAAAATACCTTTCAGCCAATGGGTGCCAATTTTCTTACCCACCAACCTTTCCTAAATTGTTTTTCTTTTTATAAAAAAGACAGTTGTCCACTGACATTTGTCTGTTTTGTGCTGTGCTTGAGCTGAATAATAGAAAAGGAGAAAAACAAAGAACCTGCTAGTTGATTTTGAAGGGAAGACAGGACATCTTTTCTGTTCTTTTTTCTCATAAGTAGCAAGTGATGAGGGTCATGTGAGTTTCTTATTGATATGTACTTTTTTTTTCTTGTCCTCAGTGCTTTTAGGAAGAAGATCCTTTTATTGCTTTTGTACAAGACCAGACGGGATCTCATTTGTCAAACGTGGTACCAATTGGGTGTCTTAACATAGGAACAGAACTTCCTAGAGCAGAATGATGATGGTAGATCTGAAAGTGGCTGCATACTTGGACCCTCAGATCAGGGCTTTGTGGGAGACCAAGGGACCTGCAAGAGAGAGCTCCGGTCAGAGTAAAAAATCTCCTCAAATGGACAGTCTCGATCCTAAGAGCTCTTGCTGGCACTTCCGGAACTTCACTTATGATGAAGCAGCTGGACCTCGTGAGGCTGTCAGCAAACTTCAAGAATTATGTCATCTATGGCTGAGGCCAGAGATCCACTCAAAAGAGCAGATACTGGAACTGCTTGTGCTAGAGCAGTTCCTGACTATTCTGCCTAGGGAGACACAGACCCAGATGCAGAAGCACCATCCACAGAGCATTGAGGAGGCTGTGGTTCTGGTAGAACACTTGCAGAGGGAATCTGGTCAAACATGGAATGGGGTGAGAAGAAAGATTCCTGGCATGTACAGTGAAATAGGATGCAGGTGGATATAGTAGCGATGGTGGCAGTTAGTTGAGAAATTAGATGCATTAGGTCACTGTTTTTTTTTTTTAGGACAGTTAAGGTGGGAGTTGAAACTACAGACCCACAGAAAAGTTCAGAGGTTTCAGAGATTGTGGCAGATACTTCCCTGGCCTTAGAGAAAGAGAGTTGCTTTTGCTCTCTTTGGAGCCAGGGTGAATTGAGGGTGATGGGCCTAGTCTGGCTTGGCCAAGGAGACAGGACTTAAGTACTTAGAAACAGAATAAAAGGTAATAAAGAGTCAGGGAGGCCGGGTGCAGTGGCTCACATCTGTAATCCCAGCACTTTGGGAGGCTGAGGTGGGTGGATCATCTGAGATCAGGAGTTGAAGACCAGCCTGGACAACATGGTGGAACCCTCTCTCTACAAAAATAAACAAATTAGCTGGGCATGACGACTGGTGCCTGTAATCCCAGCTATCCTGGAGGCTGAGGAGGGAGAATCATTTGAACCTGGGAGGTTGCAGTGAGCCAAGATCACGCCATTGCACTCCAGCCTGGGTGACATAGCAAGACTCCATCTCACGAAGAAAAAAAAAAAAGGAGGGGGCCGGGCACAGTGGCTCACACCTGTAATTCCAGCACTTTGAGAGGCTGAGGCAGGCAGATCCCCTGAGCCCAGCCTGGGCAACATGGTGAAACCCCATCTCTACAAAAAACATCAAAATTAGCCAGGCATGGTGGCACACACCTGTGGTCCCAGTTACTTGGGAGGCTGAGTCAGGAGAATCACCTGAGCCCAGGAGGTGGAGGTTGCAGTGAGCTGAGATCGCACCACTGCACTCCCTTGGGTGACAGAGTGAGACCCTGTCTTAAAAAAAAAAAAAAAGGGGGCAGATCCACAAGGAGAACACAGGAAAACAAGGACATTTAAAGAAAAGGAGAAATTGCCGGGTTCGGTGGCTCATGCCTATATTTTGAACACTTTAGGGGTCGAGGTGGGAGGATCACTTGAGACCAGTCTTGGGAACATAGTGTGACCTTGTTGCTATGAAAAAAAAAAAGAAAACAAGCCAGGCTAATGGCACATGCCTGTAGTCCCAGTTTCACAAGAGGCTGAGGTGAGAGGATTGCTTGACCCAGAAGTTTGACGCTGCAGTGAGTTGTTATTGCAGCATTGTACTCTGGCCTGAGCAACAGAGTGAGACCTTGTCTCTTAAAAAAAAAATGTTTTAGGCCGGGCACGGAGGCTCACACCTGTAATCCCAGCACTTTGGGAGGCTGAGGCGGATGGATCACAAGGTCAGGAGTTTGAAACCAGCCTGACTAACATGCTGAAACCCCGTCTCTACAAAAAATACATAAACTAGCTGGGCGTGGTGGCATGTGCCTGTAATGCCAGCTACTCAGAAGGCTGAGGCAGGAAAATTGCTTGAACCCAGGAGGCAGAGGTTGCAGTGAGCTGAGATCACACCACTGCATTCCAGCCTGGGCAACTGAGCGAGACTCCATCTCAAAAAAAAAATGTTTTTAAATATTAGGAAAAATCCAGCCTGGGCAACATGGTGAAGCTCTGTCGCTACAAAAAATACAAAAATTAGCTGGGCGTGGTGTCGTGTGCCTGTAGTCCCAGCTACTCGGGAGGCTGAGGTAGGAGGATCACCTGAGACTGCAGTGAGCCATGACTGCACCACTGTACTGCAGCCTGGGTGACATAGTGAGACCCTGTCTCAAAAAAAAATAAAATAAAAAAAAAATAACTAGGGGAAGACTGCAAAAGAAAAGAAAACATAGAAAAAAGGGAAACAAAGATTTGGAAAAAAGAAAAATCCCAACAGAATAGCCAAGGAGAAGAAATGCACTGATGGGTAATGTCCTCCCTACAGTAGATGAAAGCCTTTACTGCCTTCCCTTAATGGTGGTTCCTTGGCTCTGCTGACAAGTAGGGAGCCAGGGTATGACTTTGGTGGGTGGCGACACATCTACTGACCTCAGGTCTGCTAGGAAGAATACAGGGCAGGACCTATGTACTGTGTCAAAATCATCTGGAGGTAGGTTGGAGCCACTCTTTCCCCTTTTTTCTCCATTCTGTCCCAATTCTCTGAAAACCTGTGGCTGTAGGCATAATCAGGCTGAAAGGAAGACTTTTAAATTAATTTCTTTGAATTTTAGTGAAAAGTAGAAGATAGAAAACCACAATTGTGGGTTTGAAGTCAAGAGAAAAAGCCTGACAAGACAGCATTAGAATGAGTGGCCTGCCCGGCCGGGCACAATGACTCACACCTGTAATCCCAGCACTTTTGGGAGGCCGAAGTGGGCAGATAATCTGAGGTCGGGAGTTCAAGAGCAGCTTGACCAATATGGAGAAACCCCATCTCTACTAAAAATGCAAAAATTAGCCGGGCATGGTGGTGCATACCTGTAATCCCAGCTACTTGGAAGGCTGAGGAAGGAGAATCAGAGGTTGTAGTGAGCCGAAATTATGCCACTGCACTCCAGCCTGGGCAACGAGCGAAACTCTTCACAAAACAAACAAAAAAAAGATGAGTGGCCTGCCCAACCCTGCCAGTGGCCTGACCTAGACCATATACAGAGGAGTAGAAGCTGCTGTGTTGAAGGGCTGGCAGGAATCACGGTTTGTTTCCTTTTACCCTAGTTTTCTCCTATTTGTGTATAGACATTTGTGGAACATTGGTGGCCCAGTATCTTTAAGCCTTTGTCATTTTTTTTAGTGTCTTAAACTACCGACAATGTGGGCTGTATACCTGTTGCTCTGCCTCCATCCCCACAAACCAAAAGTAAGTTCTGTGGTAACAAGGATGGGAATTATTTCTAGGTTGCAGTCCATGAGCTGGGAAAGGAGGCAGTGCTCTTGGGAGAAACAGCAGAGGCCTCAAGTTTCAGGCTGAAGTCAGCAGATTCCCAACCAGTGGACGTATCCCAAGATGAAGAATTTTGGAATACATACCAGGGTCTGCAAGAACAGCTCAGCAGGAATACTCATAAAGAGACTGAGCCTGTGTATGAGAGGGGTAAGGAGCTTCATGATAATTTCCTTCTCCTGGGAGCTGTGATAATAGTTGATTCACCCAAAATGTCATAGGCATTTTTTGAATACTCTGCTCTGTGGATTTGCAAAACCAGCTTTGATAGCAACTATGATGTCCTTCCAGACAGCAGTAGAAATGCCAACTGTGGATGAAAGTGGGAGTTGGCCGAGGGAACAGAAATAGCTAAACCCCAGAACTCTTCTTGGTAATAACACATGAACTCTGTTCCTTAGAAAAGTGGAGAGGAAGGAAAGAAACAGAGTGAGAAGGCTTAGGGTCACCTCATCCTCATAAAATACAGAAGGAGTTGGGATCAGATGGGCTGTTAGTGGCAGAATGTGAAAACAATTGTGTACCAGGAAAAACATAATAAAAGACAAAAAACTTCATCTCCTACCATACGGTGGAGTCCCTGAGTACTTCATTTTAAGATATCAAATTTTGGTCTAACTCAGAAAAATATGAGAGGAAAAAGAGATTTCCCTTTTATTTCTCTGATGAAGACTGAGGAAATGGTTAATTGGGGAACTGGTTCTAGGGGCTGGTGGATATTTGGTTCTTATTTATGAAGAGACTGCTTCAGGCATCACATACACCACACATGTAAAGGTGTCCTATCTGTACTTAAGACAGGATCAGTATTTTAGAAATGAGCTCAGGATTTTATAGATAAAAGATTTCTTCTGGCTCTTTTCCCCCCACAGCTGTGCCTACTCAACAGATTATAGCCTTTCCTGAGCAAACAAACACCAAAGACTGGACAGTGACACCTGAGCACGTCTTGCCTGAGTCCCAGGTGAGCTGTGCTTTCCAGCTGTTTAGGGCTACCTTTCTCTGCTATACACGATTCAAACTGTCCAGGAGGGGTTCAGAGGTGTGTTAGTCCCGGGTGTTCTCTGGGCAACTGGGTACCTCCCAGGCTGTGGGCTGACCCCTTGGCTCCTTTTTTTTCTGCCTTCTCACTTAAAAAAAATCATGTTCTGTTAATTCCTTTATCGCCTGGCCTAACATGCAGTTCACAGCCAGGTGGCTAGGCTGCTTCTGTATCATGGCAGGTTCTGAGCTGAAGTCCATTCTCTTCTTTAGAGCTTGTTGACATTTGAAGAAGTGGCCATGTATTTTTCCCAGGAAGAATGGGAGTTATTGGATCCCACTCAGAAGGCCCTCTACAATGATGTAATGCAGGAAAACTATGAGACTGTCATCTCTCTAGGTAAAGATTTTCCCTTCCCTTTATGTAGTTGAGTACTCTCTTCTTGGCTTACTGAGAAGGAACCCCAGTGAGGGGTGTCTCACTGTTCCAGGAGCTGGTTGATTCTCAACTAGATGGTGTAGGGGAGGGTGTAGGTAGTGTATCCAGATCACCTGGGGAGCTTTTTCCAAATGTACGTGCTGATTGCTTACCCTACATGGAGTTCTTAATCCCTTCCCTCTCTCTTCCACCAAACTTCCTCTTCCATGTCTTTCTTATCTCAGTAAGGGGCACAACCATTATCCAGTTGCTCAAGGCATACAAAGTAACAGTCCTCCTTTGTTCTGATCTTGTCATCATACCCCATTGTTAATTCATTAGCAAGTTTTCTTAGCTTTACTTTGACGTATCCTAACTCCAACCATGTCTCAGCTTCTTGCACTGTTAGCATCCTGGTGTAAGCCAGTGTCATCTTGAACCAGGCGTACATGAGTAGCTTTTTAACAGGGGCCCCTGCATCTCCTTGTGCCCTTACACAGTCTGTTTTCTATACAGAAGCTAGATTGATCTTTTAAAAACCTAATCAGATCATGACATTTCCTTGCCTCAAAAGCCTGTGGTCACTTACATTCAGAAAAAAAAAAAAAGTCTGATATTACCAGGGCTCCAGAACACTCTACAGTCTGGTTCCTGCTCAACTGTCTGCCCTCATCTGCTACTCAAGCCCTTGCTCAGTCCTTACCAGCCACTTAGCTGGTCTCCTTGCTGTTAGTTGAATTTGTCAAGTTCATTTTTACCCTCTTGTTTAATTTTATTTGGCACACTGGGCTTCCTGAGTACTTCATTTTCAAATTGAGTACTTCTAAGTTTTGCTCAACTCAGAACAATTTATATCATGCGAGGGGGAAAAAAACCCATATATATATACATATCTCTTTTTATTAACTTTCCTCATGAAAACCGAGGATAATCATCTGGGGAACCGGTTCTAGGGGCTGGTAGACACTTGGTTCTAATTTACAAAGAACCAGGTGGTTACCATATACACTCTTAAAAAGGCGTCCTATCTTTCCAGAAAGAATCAGAATCTTCTGTATTTTAGAAATGAGCTACGGATGTTCATAGAAACAAGAGAAATGCCCTCTGGCTCTTTTCCACCCACAGCTTTGCCTGCTCAACAGATTTTAGTCTTTCCTGAGCAGACAAACACCAAAGACTGGACAGTGGCACCTGAGCTCCTCTTGCCTCAATCCCAGGTGAGGTGTGCTTTCCAGCAGTGTAGGGCTACCTCAGCATGACCTTGTCTGCCTTTCCCTGCTGCCCAAGACCCATACTGCCCAGCATGTGCCCTGAGGCATGTTAGCCCCAGAGGTTCTACCCTGGACAATTAGGCTTGGCCCAGAGGGAACTGGGTACCTCCTAGGCTGTTTGCTGACCCGTTGGCTCCTTTTTTTCTGCCTTCTGCCCTGCTTTTTTTTTTTTTTTTTTTTTTTCCCTTAAATCG
This sequence comes from Macaca fascicularis, assembly GCF_037993035.2. Classification (NCBI taxonomy): domain Eukaryota; kingdom Metazoa; phylum Chordata; class Mammalia; order Primates; family Cercopithecidae; genus Macaca; species Macaca fascicularis. The sequence continues at coordinate 4,106,049 of NC_088394.1, forward strand.
TGTTGTTAATTTCTTTAGCGCCTGGCCTACCATGCAGTTCATACCCAGTTAGGCTGCTTCTGCAGTGGCAAGTTTGGAGCTGAAGTCCATTCTCTTCTTTAGAACTTGTTGACATTTGAAGAAGTGGCCATATATTTTTCCCAGGAAGAATGGGAGTTACTGGAATACACTCAGAAGGCCCTCTACAATGATGTAATGCAGGAAAACTATGAGACTGTCATCTCTCTAGGTAAAGATTCTCCCTTCTTTTTGTGTAGAAGTTGAGTAATCTGTGCCCAGCTTACTGAGAATGAACCCCTGTGAGAGGGTCTCAGTGTTCCAGGAGCTGGTTGATTCTCAACTAGACAGTGTAGGGGAGGGTGTAGGTAGTGTATCCAGATCACTTGAGGAGCTTTTTCCAAATGTACATGCTCATTCCTTATCCTACGTGGAGATCTTGATCCCTTCCTTCCCTTTCCCCAAATCTTCTCCATCATGTTTTTCCCATCTGAGTAAGGGGCACCACCATTATCCAGTTGCTCAGGGCGAACAAAGTACTGTCATCTTTTTTTTTTTTTTGAGACGGAGGCTTGCTCTGTCACCCAGGCTGGAGTGCAGTGGCGCGATCTCAGCTCACTGCAAGCTCTGCCTCCCGGGTTCACACCATTCTCCTGCCTCAGCCTCCCAAGTAGCTGGGACTACAGGCGCCCGCCACCATGCCCAACTAGTATTTTTTGTATTTTTTTAGTAGAGTCAGGGTTTCACCATGTTAACCAGGATGGTCTCAATCTCCTGACCTTGTGATCTGCCTGCCTTGGCCTCCCAAAGTGCTGGGATTACAGGCATGAGCCACCGTGCCCAGCTAGTACTGTCATCTTTTACCCTGATCTTGCCATCATACCCCACTGTTAATTCATTAGCAAGTTTTCTTAACTGTACTTCGACATATCCTGACTGCAACCATGTTTCAGCTCCTTGCACTGCCAGCATCCTGATCTTAGCCAGTGTCATCTTGAAGCAGGTCAATGTCAGTAGCTTTCTAACAGGTCCCCTGCCTCCGCTCTTGTCCTTCCACAGTCTGTTTTCTACACAGAACCCCGATTGATTTTTTGAAAACATAATCAGATGGTTGCGTTTCCTTGCTTCAGAAGGCTGTGGTTACTTCTTACCATATTTGGAGAAAAATCTAAACTTCTTACCAAGGCCTCAGGACCCTCCATGGTCTGGTTACTATGGACTTCTTTGCACATGTGTCCTGCTACTGGTGTGCTTGTGCACTCAGTCCTCTTTAGCCACACTGGTCATCTTTCTGTTACTTGAACTCGCCAGGCTTATTTCTACTTTTCCTTTGCCTTGCATACTTTTCTGCCATGCGGCAAAACTCACTTTTAGGTTTCTGCTCAAGTATTACTTTCTCAAAGAGGTGTCCCACAGGACCTTATCTAAAATAGCTTCACAGGAGCAGAATCTTAAATACTGTTTACCATGATTTAGTTTTCTTTAAAACATTTATCACTCCCTGACATTATTTTGTTTATTGATTGATTGTGCCACCCCTATACTATAAAGTCCATGAAATTAGGGGTCTTCTTCACTGCTATATCCCTAGCCCTCGAGCAGTGCCTAACACACCATAGCCACTCAGTACATGTTTGTTGAATGAATGAGTGACAGTTTCATATCTAGCAATCTGTAATTAGAGAAATTTCACGAAGTGATTTTGGTCTATTTCTTGTACCTGCATATGAACCAGTAATCTATAGGAATGGTAGAAATCTATCCTAGCTGCGGGCCTGTGGCTAAAGAATAAAGGCTAAATAAAAAGTAACTGTAATTATAATAGTAATCACTTGTGCTTATGATACTCAAGTCAGCATCCTTCACATTGGCTCCGCCATACCTGGTCTTATCCAGGCTGAGTCCTTCTAAAGAGTTAATAAGACCAGCTTATATTCCCTGCAACTTCTGGAGCTTGGTTCCCCCTTGGTTGGATATAGGGTATTGATGGCAAAAGAGGGAGAACGTGTACTGGATTCCCATTCCCTGTATCCTTTTCATTGATCCACCATAGGTTTATTTCTTAGTCTCTGCTTTGCATAGCTACCTATAAGTATAGCACAGTATAAACATGATACTAGATCTTGGAGTCTATCCATTTAACCATTTGGAGTAACAAATTGTAAAATGTCTTTGGTCATCCTGAAACAGTCTGGGATTAGTGGACCAATTCACTGTTAAGTTACCAGTCCTTGACCTCATTTTGTCCATTTGACAGCATTGTTTGTGCTCCCCAAACCTAAAGTCATCTCCTGTCTAGAGCAAGGGGAAGAGCCATGGGTTCAAGTATCCCCCGAGTTTAAGGATAGTGCCGGAAAATCTCCTACAGGTAAATATACCATGGGAAGTGGAGAAATGTGCCTTGATATGAACTTTTGCAAGGGCTTAACATTTTAAGATTTTGTTCCTTTTTTTTTAAATCATTGAATTTTTCTTTTTATTCCTATGATTTTCTTGTTCTGGGATACAGATGGGTGATTATGTTTATTCCAACAGGGTTAAAGCTCAAAAATGACACTGAAAATCATCAGCCTGTATCTCTTTCTGACTTAGAAATACAAGCATCAACAGACATCATATCAAAAAAGGCCAAAGTAAAAGTTCCCCAGAAAACAGCAGGCAAAGAAAATCATTTTGATATTCACAGAGTGGGGAAATGGCACCAAGATTTTCCAGTGAAGAAAAGAAAGAAACTTTCAACCTGGAAACAAGAGCTGCTCAAACTTATGGATCGTCACAAGAAGGATTGTGCAAGAGAGAAGCCTTTTAAATGTCAGGAATGTGGGAAAACCTTCAGAGTTAGCTCTGACCTGATTAAGCACCAAAGAATTCACACTGAAGAGAAACCCTATAAATGTCAACAGTGTGATAAGAGGTTTAGGTGGAGTTCAGATCTTAATAAGCACTTAACAACACACCAAGGAATAAAACCATATAAATGTTCATGGTGTGGGAAAAGCTTCAGTCAAAATACAAATCTACATACACACCAAAGAACTCATACAGGAGAAAAGCCCTTCACATGTCATGAATGTGGAAAAAAATTCAGTCAGAACTCCCACCTTATTAAACACCGGAGAACCCACACAGGTGAGCAGCCATACACTTGCAGCATATGCAGGAGAAATTTCAGCAGGCGGTCAAGCCTTCTTAGACACCAGAAACTCCACCTATGAAGAGAAGCTTGTCCAGTGTCCTCATTCTGAAGACATTCACCAAATGGAGCTTGACACTAAAATTTGTGTAAAACAGAAATCACAAACCTTGTTTTTACATCAGAAAATGGCGGGGATAAACATACGTTTCACAGAAAATAATCAAGACTTGGTCTGCAGCCACTCAGTAGTTTTCTGTGGTCACAGAAGTAAACATTGTTCGTTTTGCATTGATCTCTCCAGTCATTCTTGAACACATCCAATAGATACATTTGCAGCGTGGTCTTCCAAAATGAAAAGCAATAACATGCATGTTTAATTGCATACCATTCTCTTCATAGTAGCAGGCTTACTAATTTCAATAGTCTCATGAGGCAGAAATGAATTACAACATAAAGTGTTCCAAGAATGAAATTGGATTTTCTTTCTTTTGTCATTGGACACGGTTTGCAAAGTTGAACATCATTTGAGTTCCTTCTTGAACTTTTTGGCAACTTCTGCTCTTAGATCCTGTTATCACAGTTTTCTACTGTGATGAAATCATGTTAACTTCACCACTAGGGAATCTTCAGATGAACTATTAATGCACTAACTTGTGCCTCTCTCATTGGTGATGTTTGGAAAACAGAAAACATCTCTAATGGAATCATGGGTAAACGGGTTGGAATTTGTAGCCATGGAATATAAGATGTAAAGAATTTTCTGCAATAAAAGAAACTAGACTTACAATGTCAGTAGGATAAAGCAGGTATAAAAATTCGTACTTGGCCAAGGCCTGAAAGAAAATTAGTGGGAATTAAGATCAACTCAGAATTTTGTTTATTTACTTTTTAATTGGTTTTTCTTTGTTACTAAGAATAAGAGACTTGGCCGGGCATGGTGGCTCACGCCCGTAATCCCAGCACTTTGGGAGGCCGAGGCAGGCGGATCACGAGGTCAGAAGATCGAGACTATCCTGGCTAACAAGGTGAAACCCCGTCTCTACTAAAAATAAAAAAAATTAGCCGGGTGTGGTGGCGGTCGCCTGTAGTCCCAGCTACTCAGGAGGCTGAGGCAGGAGAATGGCGTGAACCCGGGAGGCGGAGCTTGCAGTGAGCTGAGATCGCGCCACTGCACTCCAACCTGGGCGACCGAGTGAGACTCCGTCTCAAAAAAAAAAAGACTTAATGTTTGTATGGGAGTTGGAGTGTGTGTGCTGCAGACAGGATCCTGTGGCTCATTTGGCATGGAGACCTGGACATCTAGTCAGGAGGAGACAGTTCCCTAAATAAAGGGTTTGGGAACTGGTGCTGCGTGTTGGGCGAGGATGAGCAAATCCACATCCATGTTGTTTTGTCCTACACTGTAAGCTCTACCTGTCTTTGTTCTTTCCAGCACAGCATTTAACAGCAGCCTCAGGTGATTAATTTGATGGATTGCCAAAAGTCTGTATAGCCTATGGATTTTCTTACAACTTGCTTATTTAGGTACAGCAGTGACTCAGGTGCATTCCTTTTAGAGCTCTTAGGTATATCAGGAAAGGGGTTAAATAACTGACCTCTTCCAAACTGCTTATTTATTTATTTATTTATTTATTTTGAGACAGAGTTTTGCTCTTATCGCCCAGGCTGGAGTGCAATGGTGTGATCTCAGCTCATTGCATCTTCCGCTTCCCAAATTCAAGTGATTCACCTGCCTCAGCCTCCAGAGTAGCTGGGATTACAGGCGCCTACCACCACGCCTGGCTAATTTTTTGTATTTTTAGTAGAGACGGGGTTTCACCATGTTGAGCAGGCTGGTCTTGAACTGCTGACCTCAAATGCCCACCTCGGCCTCCCAAAGTGCTGGGATTACATGCATGAGCCACCATGCCCAGCCTATACTAATTATTGTTTCTTAAGTACAGCCAACTCTGGAGCTCTGGTCTGCATAGCTCTTACCCAGCACATTCTTAACCTAAGACCTCCAGGATTCTGTTTCTTCTCCCAGATCATGTGTGGCTTTCTTTCTGGCACTACATTCATTCATTCTGGTCAATTTAATGAAGGCCTATGATGTGCCAGGCACTGTCCTATACTCTGAGGACACAGGAGTGGCCAAGAGACAAAATTGCATCCCCTCATGGAACTTGTAGTGAACAGTAAAAAGAATGGTTTTTGCTTTCCTGCTCCTTGCACTAAGATGAGGTTATGAGACAGTTTTGGTCAATGAGTTGTGAGCAGAAGAAGCCTCACTTCTGGCTGAAGCTTTTCTTTTTTTTTTTTTTTCTTCTTTTTTTTTCTGGTACAAGACCAGTGCTCTCCTTTCCTGCCTTAATCATGGAACCACATACAGTGAGAGGAGCCGTGAAATCAAAGCAGTCCAGAACACTGAGCCACTGCATGGAGGGCGGCTATTCCTGAGAGTCTCCAGACCGATAATGGACTTTGTGAGAACAAGAAATAAACATTCGTTCTATTAAACCACTGAGACATTGGTGTTGTGTGTTTCTGTACCATAACCTGGCCTGTCTTTTTTTTTTTTTTTTTTTGAGACGGAGTCTCGCTCTGTTGTCCAGGCTGGAGTGCAGTGGTGCAATCTTGGCTCTCTGCAAGCTCCACCTCCTGGGTTCACACCATTCTCCTGCCTCAGGCTCCCGAGTAGCTGGGACTACAGGTGCCCGCCACCACGCCTGGCTATTTTTTTTTTTTTTTTAGTAGAGACGGGGTTTCACCTTGTTAGCCAGGATGGTCTCCATCTCCTGACCTCGTGATCTGCAGGCCTCGGCTTCCTAAAGTGCTGGGATTACAGGCGTGAGCCACCGCGCCCAGCCAACCTGGCCAATCTTAATAGAGCTTAGAAAAGGGCAGTTGGGGGAGTGACTGTTCTGCTGGAGCTCTGAACCTTTCTATTTTCATTCTACCTAGCCTTTGACCCTCAAAAGAGATCTGGCTTCCCATGGATGCTAAACTGAGCTGATGCAACACTAATGGGACCACATAGGAGCTCCCAAGATTGTAGATGATAGGGAAGAAAGACATTGCTGTCTGGGACAAATCTTACGGGAGGTCAGTTCAAGGGGACAAGGCAACCCTCCTTCCCTATCTGGCCCACTTCCCTTATTCTTTGTCTCCCGCCACGTTGCCTCATGCACAAAACAGGCATTTCTATTGAATGGGCTGTGGTGGGGGGTAGGGGGTAGGGATTGCCTCCCTCATATGAGTGCAGATTTCAAAGAATGGTTTGTTAACTACCTCTGTCGTATCTTCAGTGAGTTGTGCCTCAGAAAACAGATGAGATACAGGGCAAAAGCAAATTTGCCCAGATCAGTGTAGACAGTAAGGTGTCTTGTCTTCCTGGACTAAGGGATGATAGACAATTGGGGAGAAACTTGGGCAGGGAGGCAGGAGCAGGACAGTTCCAGTTGTGGAGTGAGAATCCTCCAGGGGGAAAGTCATAGCTTAGCCAGTACTCAGCTGTTGCGCATAACATGATGTCTCATAACAACCTTCGAATTTGTGGGGTGGGGAGTGGAAGAAGGGTTTTCTGTAGCTTGAGATGAGACTGGATTACTAAAATGATACCAGATGATATGAGAACAGATTACTTACACCATGATATTAAAATCTATTGAGGCTTGCTTTAAAAATGAAATATGAGAAACACATAATCCTAGGTTTAGCCTTAAACATTAGTACTAAAGTTCTCACAAATATGTCCTCCATAAACCAGCAGGTGATTTCCAGGAAACAAGAAGGAAGCTTTATTTTAGCATGTTCAGATAGCAGCCTTACCATGGCTTCAAGGTTATATCCGAGAACTGTATCTTTGACCCCGTCTAGTCTCCTGACCTCTCCCCTGCACTAGTCTAAGTACAGTGCTGGGACCATCCCAGACCTAGAGTTCTCCCTGCCATTAAGCAGACTGGAACCTTGAGCTCACCTTGAGAACCTCAGATACATTTTATTTTTGAGACAAGGGTCTCACTCTGTTGCCCAGGTTGGGCTCACCACAGCCTCAATCTCCCAGGCTCAAGCAATCCTCCCACCTCAGCCTCCTGAGTATCTGGGACTCCAGGCATGTGCCACCATGCCTGGGTTATTATTTTTTTATTTTTAGTAGAGATGAGGTCTTGCTATGTTGCCCAGGTTGATCTTGAACTCCTAAGCTCAAGTGATCCTCCTGCCTTGGCCTCCCAAAGTACTGGGATTACAGGCATGAGCCACCATGCCCAACCTCAGATATCTTTTAACTTGAGGGAAAGAACAGAAGGGCTTAGAATCAAACTAAATCTCAAAACTAAAACTCCTAGGGTTTCTGTTAACTTTTGGAACTACTAAGAACAGCGTTGAATGTCCCAGGTGAGTCTGTGGAAGAATGCCCAGCAGCCTCTTTTATCCAAATGGACAACTGGTAACAAAAGATTGGAGTTCATAAAGGATTTTCCAAATATTTGTTGAGTCATGCCACTGAAGCATTTACTCCTGCATTTCCTGGTTACTCCTGCCTGTTATGTATAATGAAGGCTGCCCTGTTACTCTTCACTTAGAGGTTTTCTAGTGCATAAATACTTGCTGAAACTCTCCCCACATTCTTTCTGTGGACTGAATTCTCTGCTGTATAGACTGTCTGAAGTGCCCTCAAGTGGGAAACAAAGTTTTGCCCATACTTCGCGTTTTTACTGTTCGTCCCGGTAGAAATCCACCCAAACAAAAAGCATACTTTTGTTTCTGAATCTTTTCTACACTTGTCGCTTTTTGTTTCTTGTGTGGGTTCACTGGGGACCAAGGCGAGGGCACTGTTTGAAACATCAACCAAATTTGCTACGTGCCTAAGATTCCTTCATATATTAATCCTCCACTGGGCAATGGTAGATGGGCTGTACTGAAATGCCTTCTTCAGTCAAGCATCTGTAAGACTTTTCTCCTGTACAATTCACCCAAATCTGATAATGCATGTACTTTGCCTAAAGCAGTTCCTCTAGTCCTAATCCCTCCTGTGAAAGGAATTAAGCAAGCTACCTCTTGCATTGCATTTCAGATTTTCAGATTTAGAAAAACTATCTGAATCACTTTTCATTTCTGCCACAGTTTGGATAATGAATCTTGAGTTGCACCAATCTTAGTGCTAACATTAAAAATTAAGCTTTACAGTGTTTGGATACGATGCACCTTTTAGGAAAAACTAAGAAAGCTTACTGTTGAATTTTTTTTTTTTTTTTTTGACAAGTTAACATTTATTTTTGGGCCTTTCTTCCTATGTGTATTTCAAGTCTTTTTCAAAACAAGTCCCCAGGAATCTGCAGATTCAATTATGTCCCCGGACTTGGTCGACTGCTCCAGGAGTCTTAGGGAGCCTTGTACAAATGCCAGAGTTACTCATTTACCAACATTAAACCCTAGGAGAGAAGATGCAACAAAGCAGAACTCCTTCAGCAGACAAGGCGGCAGCCAATGTAGAAAACGCTGGAATTTTTCCTTGGAACTGGACTGCGATGAGAGGTACTTGCCATGAACATAAGCTACTGTCTTTTCTTTAACCCTTCCTTTCCAGTTTTTGAAGATAAAGCAGGAAATAATCTCTGAAGATACTTGATAAAGAATCTCAAAAAAAAAAAAAAAACCCAAAAAAAAAAAAACCACACATGCTTCCACTTCACTGATAAAAATTTACTGCAGTTTTGGCCAGGCGTGGTGGCTCACGCCTGTAATCCCAGCACTTTGGGAGGCCGAGGCGGACGGATCACCTGAGGTCAGGAGTTTGAGACCAGCCTCAACATGGAGAAACCCCGTCTCTACTAAAAATACAAAATTAGTTGGGCATGGTGGTGCATGCCTGTTATCCCAGCTACTCGGGAGACTGAAGCAGGAGAATTGCTTGCACCTGGGAGGCGGAGGTTGCGGTGAGCCGAGATCGTGCCATTGCACTCCAGCCTGGGCAACAAGAGCAAAACTCCATCTCAAAAAAAAATTTTTTTTTTTTTTACTGTAGTTTGGCACCTGGGTCTAGTTCAGCTGGCAGATGAGCTGATTGATGTGTTCACTCCAATAACCAGGTGTGCCCATCTCCTTGAGGAAGCCCACTGTATTTTTGGTAGCATGATGGGCCACTGAGAGGTGGAAAGGGCACAAGAACCGTGAGATCTCCTGGAAGTGCTTCCCTGGGAAGGCAATTTCATGAATGAGGTCTTCCAAGCAAATGACACCAAACTTCCCCAGGTGCTCCTCAATCACTGTGTTGTCTGTCAGAGGGATGGTCTTATTCTTGACCTTGGCTTGTCCACGTTTCGGAATGAATTCCCAGACAGACTTCAGATTTGGAAATCCCCAGATCACATAAGTGTCCACTATACGCAGCATTTTTAGGTTCTGGGGGGTGACTTTTACAAAGACACCACTAAAAATTTTCTTTAGGCGAAGTCTTGCAGTGGTTCTCTGCACCAGTAAGTTCACGCCATTAATCCTTTTGATGCGTACAACAAAGGTCAAGGAATGTTTTTCTGGCAATTCCAAGACACGAGGTTTCACTTTAGTCATCTGAGACACACCTTGGCACGTTTCTGGAATCATGTAGGAATGATTCCAGTCGCTTAAACCTGAACCCTTTTCCTTTCCACTGCTCCTTCTTTAAGTCTTCCTATTTTTCAGGAGATTTTTGTGGAACCAAAGGGATTTTTCTTTGCTCTTGCTCCGCCATCTTTCTGGTGTTGTGCTACTGATCCTTACTGTTGAATTTTTAAAACCAATAGATATACTTCCAACATAATTTTCACACTAAGCATTTGTCCATGATTTGTACAATCATCTGAATGATTTCAAAGCATTTGAAACAATCAAAAAGTAAAGGATCTTTACTGTTCACAAAGACAAAATTAAATATTTGTAACATTAGAAAAATTCCTTAAAAATTTAGTATCATAGGGAACAACAGCTTGTTACACAAAGGAGTTAGGAAAAACAAATTTTTTTTTTTTTTTGAGATGGAGTCTCGCTCTGTCGCTCAGGCTGGAGTGCAGCGGCTGATCTTGGCTCACTGCAAGCTCTACCTCCCGGGTTCACGCCATTCTCCTGTCTCAGCCTCCCGAGTAGCTGGGACTTACAGGCGCCCGCCACCAAGCCCGGCTAATTATTTTTTTGTATTTTTAGTAGAGATGGGGTTTCACCATGTTAGCCAGGATGGTCTTGATCTCCTGACCTCGTGATCCGCCCGTCTCAGCCTCCCAAAGTGCTGGGATTACAGGCATAAGCCACCGTGCCCGGTCAAAAAAATTTATTTTATTTTTTTGGAGACAGAGTCTCACTCTGTCCCTTAGGCTGGAGTGCAATTGCCCGATCTTAGCTCACTGCAACCTCTACCTCCCCAGTTCAAGCAATTATCGGGCCTCAAGCTTCCCAAGTAGCTGGGACCACAAGTGTCAACCACCACACCTGGCTAATTTTTTGTATTTTAATAGAGACAGGGTTTCACCATGTTGCCCAGGCTGGTCTTGAACTCCTGAGCTCAGGCAATTCACCTGCATAGCAGAGTTAATAGATTGGCAAAGGCCATTGAGTTGAGGAAAGCACATTATGCTGCGTCAGGCTCATGTTCTGAGACCAAATCAAAGTACTCACTCTACCGAATTGATCAAGCAATCATGAGAAAAATATCTAACTAAACTGCTGAGTGTTGTAATGGATTTCTCTCTGTGTATGTTTGTTTTATATATATTTTAGAGATGGGAGTTTTGCTCTGTTACTCAGGCTGGCCTTGAACTCCTGGACTCAAGTGATCCTCCTGCCTAAACCTCCCAAAGTCTGGGACTACAGGTGCATGCCATCACACCTCGCTCCTACACAGATACATATATATACTATATACCTACATATACATATATATGCTTACCTCAAATATATTGCAGGTTTGGTTCCAGGCCCATGCGATGATATGAATATCACAGTGAAGTGAGTTACATAAATTTTTTGGTTTTCCAGTACATATAAAAGTTATGTTTACACTGTACTGTAGTCTTTTTTATTTTTCAATTTTGTATTGTATTGTATTGTATTGTATGTTTTGAGGCAGAGCCTCACTGTCACCTAGACTGGAGTGCAGTGGCATCTCAGTTCCCTGCAACCTCTGCTTTCCAGGTTCAAGTGATTCTTTTGCCTCAGCCTCTGAAGTAGCTGGGATTACAGGCACCTGCCACCATGCCCAGCTAATTTTTGTACTTTTAGTAGAGATGGGGTTTTACCATGTTGGCCAGGCTGGTCTTGAACTCCTGGCCTCAACTGATAAGCCTCCCTCAGCCTCCCAAAGTGCTGGGATTACAGGCATGAGCTACCATGCCCGGCCTATTTACTTATTTTTTAATAGAGATGGGGTCTCAATATGTTGCCCAGGCTGGTCTGAAACTCCTGGGCTTAAGTGATCCTCCTGCCTTGGCTTCCCAAAGTGCTGGTATTACAAGTGTGAGCCATCACGCCTGGCCTGTAGTATAGTCTTTAAATGTGCAATTGCATTATGTCTAAAAAAATCAATGCATATATACCTTAATTTAAAAATATTGGCATAGGCCGGGCGCGGTGGCTCAAGCCTGTAATCCCAGCACTTTGGGAGGCCGAGATGGGCGAATCACGAGGTCAGGAGATCGAGACCATCCTGGCTAACACGGTGAAACCCCGTCTCTACTAAGAAATACAAAAAATAGCCGGGCGAGGTGGCAGCGCCTGTAGTCCCAGCTACTCGGGAGGCTGAGGCCGGAGAATGGCGTGAACCCGGGAGGCGGAGCTTGCAGTGAGCTGAGATCCGGCCACTGCACTCCAGCCTGGGCTACAGAGCGAGACTCCATCTCAAAAAAAAAAATAAAATAAAATAAAAATATTGGCATGGAGACACGAAGTGAGCATGTGCTGTTGGAAAAATGGTAACGATAGACTTGCTCAACACAGGCTTGCCACAAACCTTCAATTCATAAAAAATACAGTATCTGTGAAGTGCCATAAAGTAAGGTACAATAAAATAAGTTATGCCTGTACATTAATACGTATGTGAATACACTCTATGGATACCTATATTTCATATAGATAGATATCTTAAGTGTATATATTTTTAAATATTAAGACATTTTTCATTACGTTTTTGCTTTGTTGGTGTAAAAGGGAAAAAATGTAAAAATATAAAATATTTCTCAAATTGCCACGCTAAATGAGGCATGTAGGTACCTGATGTGAGTATTAGTGATGGAGATTATCTCCAAAGCATGGAGATATTATACTGCAAGAGTACTCAAGTGCATTCTTTTTTTTTTTTTTTTTGAGACAGAGTCTCACTCTGTTGCCCAGGCTGGAGTGCAGTGGCGCGATCTTGGCTCACTGCAAGCTGTGCCTGCTGGGTGCAAGTGATTCTCCTGCCTCAGTCTCCTGAGTAGCTGGGATTACAGGTGCGCCCTACCACGCCCGGCTTATGTTTTTATTTTTAGTAGAGACAGGGTTTCATCACGTTGGTCAGGCTGGTCTTAAACTCCAGATCTCTTGATCGGCCCACCTCGGCCTCCCAAAGTGCTGGGATTACAGGCGTGAGCCACCGTGCCTGGCTCAAGTGCATTCTTATCATGACAGCCTGGGATGCCCAGAACAAACCCAGCACTCGCCCTACACCAGGCAAAATGATGCCTTTCTTCCAGGAGTAAATACACTCTCCAAAATGAAGCACATTGCACTTTCAAAACCATTCCCATCCACACCAGACACTGCCTTAAGGAAATGTTCCACCTCTACAGACTATCTAGGTCCCTGATCTCTGACCACAGCTTCATACCTCTATTGCAGTTTTAGAAGATATGGTTCAATGCCCTCTGTTCTATTCTACTGGAAGCTTTACACATGGGGAGTGTAGCAGACATTTGTTGATGGCCTCCTAACATCCATTTCACCCTTTTTCCTTTCCATCAATCCTGATTCCATTTGGAGATCTGAGAGGTTCCTGATCCTGGTTTCCAGGAATGGAGAATGTGACCTAACCTCAGTAAGAGAAAGATTCTACCTCCTTGATTAGACAATGGCTCAGGGTTAGGCATATGGCCTTAAGCTGGTCCTGTTGGGAGTTTTCTTGGAGATGCTAGAACAAATCCAGCTTTTGCCGGATGACGCATGTAACCTAGTACCTGTTCACAATCTTCTTGAAACTGGGAGATATATGATCCTTAGCATGAAACCAACATCATAGAAAACAGAACAGAGTGATAGAAATTCAGTCCTTGGTAACATTTTTGAGCTATAGGATCAAGCATCACCTGATACCTAGAACTGCCCAGTACTTTTCAGCTACATGAATCTATACATTCCCTTTATTGTTTAAGCCAATGTGAATTGGGGATTCTGTTAATTGTAACTGAAAGAATTCTAATAAATACATAGAGTAATAACTGATTTAAAATAATATATGTAGGAAATGGACAATCCTTTTCTATGTACCCACTTAGAGGTTTTTCTTATGGAAGTTATCAAACATATATAAATATAAAGAGACTAGTATAATGAACCCCCTCCAGGCCTTAAAAATCACCAACATTTTCCCAATCTTGTTTCATTTATCCCCTCCAGATTTTTTATTTTTTGCTTTTAGAGGGTTGTTGGTTTGCTTTGGAGTATTTTAAAGTACATCTCAGACATTCTAACGTTTTACCCATAAATAGTTCAGTTTGTAAGAGATAATTCTTGACAATCTCTGCCCTAAACCATCTTTGAGGAACAGTTCCCACTCAGTGGAGGACCTCTCTCCCATAGGAGCAAAGCTCATCGAAAACACGGGAGCTGCCTTTCCCTTCCCCAGAGGGCGACCAAAACTTTACTGACAACTTCTCAAGATGGCTTTGTAAGAGGACCCTCTTGACCTCCTCCCTGGAGCATCCATTTATGAGAACACCAGGCATCCCAGATGCCTCATAATGAGAGTGGTCTGGAAGGGATACTAGATACCTGTAATGATCCCTGGAGCAACTTATTAATAACTTGAAACTAAGTGATCTACTCTTGCACTTTTAACAAGCCCCAGAGTGCTTCATTCATTAAGAGTTCAGTGGCATCAGTTAATTGTCGGTTTCCAGAAAGCCTACTGAACAAGAAACTAATAATAATTACACTGGGCATCTCCCCAGGAGTTCAAAGTGCCCTCAGAAGACTTTCTCATTTACTCACTTGCATTGGCTTTAATTTCTTTTTCTTGAAACAATGTGTAAATAAATATTCAAAGCATTAAAATTTCATTATAGTTCACCTCCCTCTTAGTGTACCTGCTTGATTTTATTTTGTTTTAATTAGCATTTGACCATCCCATTTGGGTAACTTCTAAGAAGAAAAATGACCTCAAAATTTAATATCCCTATTCTACTTTCTTCCTCATTTGTTATCATGCTTCCTTGTAATGAGGAATTTTCTCTCCTTTCCCTTGGTTAGTGTTCCTTCCTTACCTTGATCCTCTGTCTGGAGTTTTTCTTTTTCTTTTTTTTATTTTAAGACGGAGTCTGGCTCTGTCACCCAGGCTGGGGTGCAGTGGCCAGATCTCAGCTCACTGCGAGCTCCGCCTCTTGGGTTTACGCCATTCTCCTGCCTCAGCCTCCCGAGTAGCTGGAACTACAGGCGCCCGCCACCTCGCCCGCTAGTTTTTTTGTATTTTTTAGTAGAGACGGGGTTTCACCGTGTTAGCCAGGATGGTCTCGATCTCCTGACCTCGTGATCCACCCGTCTCAGCCTCCCAAAGTGCTGGGATTACAGGCTTGAGCCACCGCGCCCGGCCTTGTCTGGAGTTTTTCTAAAGTAGTTACTCTATACTTTAACACCCAATGTCCTGATAGTCAAGAAGTGTGCTACAAACTGCTGCGAAAGATCCTTTATGGCCAGTTAATACTTGCCATAATTTATCAGTGTGGTTTTATAAAAACATACTTAGCCAACCAAGAGTTATTTGCAACCAGAATTCCTCGTGCCATAAGCTACTGTTAATTACCTTCTGCATTTCTCAAGTCAACACTTACATTAGCCTGCTGACAAAAATTCATTCTGTTCTTTTTTTTTTTTTTTTTTTTTTTTGAGACGGAGTCTCGCTCTGTCGCCCAGGCTGGAGTGCAGTGGCCGGATCTCGGATGACTACAAGCTCCGCCTCCCGGGTTTAAGCCATTCTCCTGCCTCAGCCTCCGGAGTAGCTGGGACTACAGGCGCCCGCCACCTCGCCCGGCTAGTTTTTTGTATTTTTTAGTAGAGACGGGGTTTCACCGGGTTAGCCAGGATGGTCTCGATCTCCTGACCTTGTGATCCGCCCGTCTCGGCCTCCCAAAGTGCTGGGATTACAGGCTTGAGCCACCGCGCCTGGCCCATTCTGTTCTTATCTCTGCCTAAGGATTACTGAGGATTACTCTGCCTAATTTTACTCCCTAAAACTTTTTGAAAGATATGTACTCTGTGTGCTCATTCATTCATTCAACGTTGGGAAGATATTTATTGGTCACTTTTTATGTCAAAACTGCAAGGGAGGGAAAACAACAAAAACCTAGCACCTGTCTCCCGGGAGGACAATGTAAGCTTGGGTAGGTAGCCAGACTAGGATGGAGAGCAGAAAACAACTGGTATAGGAAACTGTCTCCCCTTTGGGATTCTGTGCTCACCCTCCCTCTCTTTATCCCAACAACTCTCTTGAAAAGAACATACCCAAATCAGAAGCATAGCACGTTAACTGAAGGCAGGGTCCCTGGTGGAGCAATGACAAACAGGGTTGACAAATAGGAAGAGTTCAAGCCCAGAGAGTGTTGCCAGAAGTACTATGCTCTGAGGGTGTTGCTCCACTCCCTGTATAAACTTGCCTGGTGGAGCACAGCTGGGGCCTGACCTTTGGTCTTTCCTTCACTCACTTTATCACCAAGGTAGCTGATGTGCACAAGGAACAGTCAACACAACACATGAAATAAAGACATGAAATAAAACAGTTGGGCTGACTAGGAAAATTAATTAATTAATTAATTAATTTGAGGCAGGGTCTCACTTTGTCACCCAGGCAGGAGTACAATGGCACGATCTTGGCTCACTGACGGAGCCAAAGGAAACAGTCAAATAAGGAGTCAGTAAGCAGAAAGATTAGAAAGAGGAACACCTTTAGAAGGCATCAGGAAGGGATGGGAGGGAAGACACAGACACACACACACACACAACTTAGATACGGAGTGGGAAGAAGAAATGGAAACATTCCGCTTGCATTTGTGTGAGAAGGAGTATTAGGAGAGAAAAATAAACAATAATTAATATAGAAAATATGTGAAGAATGACCAAAAATGTCCCAGGATTAAAGACAAAAGAACACCAAGGAAAGAGTTTACAGGATAGATAAGAATAAAGGCCAAAAAGAGGGAAAAACATGCATACCTGGAAACATTACAGTAAATTATTATTATTATTATTTATTTTATTTTTTTTGAGATGGAGTCTTGCTCTGTCGCCTAGGCTGGAGTGCAGTGGCACAATCTTGGCTCACAGCAAGCTCCGCCTCCCAGGTTCATGCCATTCTCCTGCCTCAGCCTCCTGAGTAGCTGAGACTACAGGCACCCGCCACTATGCCTGGCTAAGTTTTTGTATTTTTAGCAGAGATGGGGTTTCACTGTGTTAGCCAGGATGGTCTCGATCTCCTGACCTCGTGATATGCCTGCCTCGGCCTTCCAAAGTGCTGGGATTACAGGTGTGAGCCACCGCACCCAACCTTTTTTTTTTTTGAGACGGAATCTCGCTCTGTCACCCAGGCTGGAGTGCAGTGGCGGCGCAATCTTGGCTCACTGCAACCTCTGCTTCCCGGGTTCAAGTGATTCCCCTGCCTCAGCCTCCCAAGTAGCTAGGATTACAGGCGCCCGCCACCATGCCTGGCTAATTTTTGTATTTTTAGTAGAGATGGGGTTTCACCATATTGACCAGGCTGCTCTCGAACCCCTGACCTTGTGATCCGCCTACCTTGGCCTCCCAAAGTGCTGGGATTACAGGTGTGAGCCACCGCATCTGGCCTTAAAATTTAACAACATCAAAGAAAAAGTGTGTTTTGTTTTGTTTTTTTGTTTTGTTTTGTTTTTTGTTTTTGTTTTGAGACAGAGTCTTGCTTTTGTCACCCAGGCTGGAGGGCAGTGGCGTGATCTCGTCCCACTGCAAGCTCTGCCTCCCAGGTTCACGCCATTCTCCTGCCTCAGCCTCCTGAGTAGCTGGAACTATAGGCATCCACCACCATGCCCAGCTAACTTTTTGTATTTTTTTTTTTTTCAGTAGAGACGGGGTTTCACCGTGTTAGCCAGGATGGTCTCAATCTCCTGACCTCGTGATCTGCTCGCCTCGGCCTCCCAAAGTGCTGGGATTACAGGTATGAGTCACTGCACCCAGCTAATTAGAAGACTTTTTCTAAAGCTACATTAATCCATTAATCAAAAATAGTGTGGGCCGGGCGCGGTGGCTCAAGCCTGTAATCCCAGCACTTTGGGAGGCCGAGACGGGCGGATCACGAGGTCAGGAGATCGAGAGACCATCCCGGCTAACACGGTGAAACCCCGTCTCTACTAAAAAATACAAAAAAAAACTAGCCGGGCGAGGTGGCGGGCGCCTGTAGTCCCAGCTACTCGGGAGGCTGAGGCAGGAGAATGGCGTAAACCCGGGAGGCGGAGCTTGCAGTGAGCTGAGATCCGGCCACTGCACTCCAGCCTGGGTGACAGAGCAAGAATCCATCTCAAAAAAAAAAAAAAAAAAAATAGTGTGGTGTTTGTAAAGGAATAGACACATAGATCAATGGAACAGAATGGAGAGTCCAGAAATAGACCCACATAGATAGAGCCAATTAGTTTTACATAGGTAACTTTTTTTTGCCTTCTGAACTATTATAATCTTTATTTTTTTATTGATACATATATGTGTATATTTTGGAGGTACACGTGATCATCGAATACATTCATATAATGTGTAAACATCAAATGAGAGCCATTTGTATATCACATTAAATATTTATCTTTTCTTTACGCTAAGAACATCTGAATTATTCTCTTCTAGGTATTTATTTTTATTTTTTAGAGACAGAGTCTTATTTTGTAGCCCAGGCTGCATGTAGTGGCACAATCACAGCTCACTGCCATTTCAAATTGCTGGGCTCAAGAGATCCTCCTGCCTCAACCTCCTGAGTGGCTAGGACTACAGGTGTGCACCACCAGGCCCAGCTAATTTGTAATTTAAATTTTTTTTTTTTTTTTTTTTTTTTTTTGTAGAGACAGGGTCTTGACATATTGCCCAGGCTGGTCTTGAATTCTTGGGGTCAAGTCATCCTCCTCACTCAGGCTCCCAAAGCGCTGGGATTACAGACGTTCTTCTAGCTATTTTGAAAAGTGTAATAGATTGTTGTTGACTATAGTCACCTTAGTGACCTATTGAACACTGGTTCTTATTTTTTTTTACCTAACTGTATATTTGTACCAATTAATCAACCTCTTTTTATCCTCCCCTCCCCCTACCCTTCCTGGCCTCTGCTAATCTTCTCAGGCTTCATGAGATCCACTTTTTTAGCTCCCACATGTGAGTGAGAACATGTGCTATTTGTGTTTCTGTGCTTGACTTATTTCACTTAACGTAATGACTTTCAGTTCTATCTGTGATGCTACAAATGACAAGATTTTTATTCTTTTTTATGGCTGAATAATAATATTCTATTGCATATATATATACATACACCACATTTTCTTTATCCATTCATCCATTCATGGACACTTAGGTGGCTTTCACATTTTGGCTTTTAT
Source organism: Macaca fascicularis (assembly GCF_037993035.2). Taxonomy (NCBI): domain Eukaryota; kingdom Metazoa; phylum Chordata; class Mammalia; order Primates; family Cercopithecidae; genus Macaca; species Macaca fascicularis. Next base: position 4,124,976 of record NC_088394.1, read on the forward strand.
GAATAGTGTTGCAATAAACATGGGAATTCAGATATCTCTTCAGTATATTGACTTCCTTTCTTTTGAATATATATCCAGTAGTGGAATTGCTGGATCACATGGTAGTTCTATTTTTAGTTTTTTGAGGAACTTCCAACAGTTTTCCATACTGGCTGTACTAATTTACATTCCCAACAACAGTGTACAAGGGTTCCCCTTTCTCCACATCCTCGACAGCATCTGTTATTTTCTGTCTTTTAAAATTAAAGCTATTTTAAAATGGGGTGAGATGATATCTCATGGTGGTTTTGATTTGCATTTCTCTGATGATTAGTGATATTGAACATTTTTTCATATGCCTGTAGGCCATTTTTATGTCTTCATTTGAGAAACGTGTATTCAGATCTTTTGCCCATTTTCTAATTGGATTTTTTTTCTTTTTTTTTTTTTTTTTTTTTTTGCTGTTGAGTTGTTTGAGTGCCTTATATTATTGGTTTTTAGTTTCTTGTCAGAGGGAGAGTTTGCAAATATTTTCTATGGGTTGTCTCTTCACTTTATTGTTTCCTTTGATGTACAAAAGCTTCTTAGTTGGATGTAATTCATTTGTCTTGTTGCCTGTGCTTTTGAGATCTTACACAAAAATATCTTTGCCCAGACCAATCTCCTGGAGCATTTTCCCCATGATTTCTTCTAGTAATTCATAGTTTCAGGTCTTAGATTTAAGTCTTTAATCCATTTTGAGTTGATTTTTGTATATGGTGAGAGATAGGGGGCTAGTTTTATTATTCTGCCTATGGATATCCACTTTCCTGAGCACCATTTATTGAAGAGATTGTCCTTTCCCCATTGTATATTCTTTTGTGTGTGTGTGTGTGTGTGGAGGGGACAGGGTCTCACTCTGTTACCCAGGCTAGAGTGCAGTGGTGCAGTCTTGGCTTACTGCAACCTTCTCCTCCTAGACTTGGGTGATCTTCCTACCTCAGCCTTCTGAGTAGCTGGAACTATGCGCATGCCCCACCATGCTTGGCTAATTTTTTTTTTTTTTTTTTTTTTTTTTTTTTTTTTGAGATGGAGTATCACTCTCTTGCCAGGCTGAAGTGCAATGGTGCGATTGCGGCTCGCTGCAACCTCTGCCTCCCAGGTTCAAGTGATTCTCCCGCTTCAGCCTCCCGAGTAGCTGGGACTACAGGTGTGTACCACCACGCCCAGCTAGTTTTTGTATTTTTAGCAGAGACGGGGTTTCACCATGTTGGCCAGAATGGTCTCAATCTCTTGACCTTGTGATCCGCCCGCCTCGGCCTCCCAAAGTGCTGGGATTACAGTCTTGTGTCTCTTCAGCCAGCTGCTAATTTTTGTTAAGTTTTTGTACAGACAGGGTTTTACCATGTTGCCCAGGCTGGTCTCGAATTCCTGGACTCAAGCAATCTGCTCAACTCAGCCTCCCAAGTGCAGATGTTGGGAGACCAAGGTGGGCAGATTACTTGAGTCTAAACTATTCCCAAAACACAGGGATTACAGGCATGAGCCATCATGCCCAGCCTTCCCATTGTATATTCTTGACACCTTTGTTGAAAATGAGTGGGTTGGCCGGGCGCGGTGGCTCAAGCCTGTAATCCCAGCACTTTGGGAGGCCGAGACGGGCGGATCACGAGGTCAGGAGATCAAGACCATCCTGGCTAACACGGTGAAACCCCGTCTCTACTAAAAAATACAAAAAACTAGCCGAGCGAGGTGGCAGGCACCTGTAGTCCCAGCTACTCGGGAGGCTGAGGCAGGAGAATGGCGTAAACTCGGGCGGCGGAGCTTGCAGTGAGCTGAGATCCAGCCACTGCACTCCAGCTTGGGCGACAGAGTGAGACTCCATCTCAAAAAAAAAAAAAAAAAAGAAAATGAGTGGGTTATAAATGCATGAATTTATATCTGTGTTCTGTATACTGCTCCATTGGCCTATGTGTCTGTTCTTATGCCAGTACCATGCTGATTTGGTTATTATAGCTTTGTAGTATACTTTGAAGAAAGCTAGCGTGATGCTTCCACTTTGTTCTTTTTTCTTTTCTTTTTTTTAAAGACACAGTCTTACTCTTGTCGCCCAGGCTGGAGTGCAATGGCTCAATCTCGGCTCACTGCAACCTCCGCCTCCCGGGTTCAAGTGATTCTCCTGCCTCAGCCTCCCCAGTAGCTGTGATTATAGGTGTGTGCAACCATGCCTGGCCAATTTTTATGTTTTTAGTAAAGATGGGGTTTCACCATGTTGGCCAGGCTGGTCTTAAGCTCCAGACCTCAGATGATCTGCCCGCCTCAGCCTCCCAAAGTGCTGGGATTACAGGTGTGAGCCACCATGCCCGTCTCCACTTTGTTCTTTATACTCAGGATTACTTGCTATTAGGGGTCTTTTCTGGGTCTATATAACTTATAGGAATTTCTTATTTCTGTGAAGAATGTCATTGGCATTTTGATAGGAATTGCATTGAATCTGTAAATTGCTTTGGATAGTTTTGTCATTTTAACAATTTTAAATCTTTCAGTACATGAGTATGGAATATCTTTCTTTTTTTTTTTTTTTTTGAGACGGAGTCTCGCTCTGTCACCCAGGCTGGAGTGCAGTGGCCGGATCTCAGCTCACTGCAAGCTCCGCCTCCTGGGATCACGCCAGAGTATGGAATATCTTTCTATTTTTTGGTGTGTATACTCTTCAATGTCTTTCACCAGTGTTTTATAGTTATCTTTGTATAGATCTTTTACTTGTTTGGTTAAATTGATTCCTAGGTATTATATATTATTTGAAGCTATTGCAAGTGGGATTGCTTTCTTTATTTCTTTTTCATTTTTCAGATTGTTTGTTATTGGCATGTATAAATGCTACTGCTTTTTTTTTTTTTTTCAGATTGAGTCTCGCTCTATTGCCCAGGCTGGAGTGCAGTAGTGCAATATTGGCTCACTGCAATCTCCACCTCCTGGGTTCAAGCGACTCTTATGCCTCAGCCTCCCCAGTAGCTGGGATTACAGGTGTCCACCACCACACCCAGCTAGTTTTTGTATTTTTAGTAGAGATGGGGTTTCACCATGTTGACCAGACTGGGTTGATTTTGTTGATTTTGTATCTACCAACTTTACTGAACTTGTTTATTAATTCTAAAAAACTTTGTGTGGAGTCTTTAGGTATTTCTGTATATAAGATCATGTCATGTGCAAACAAGACTAACTTCGCTTCTTCCTTTCTAATTTGGAAGCCCTTTATTTCTTTCTTTTTACCTAATTACTCTGGTCAGAATTTCCAGTATTATGTTTACAAGTGGTAAAAGTGGGTATCCTTGTCTTATTCTGAATCTTAGAGGAAAGGCTTTCAATTTTTCCCTATGTCAATATGTGGGTCTGTCATATATGGACTTTATTATTTTGAGGTGTATGCCTTTTATACCTAGGTGGTGAGAGTTTTTATCACAAAGAGATGTTGAATTATATTAAATGCTTTTTCAGAAACTATTGAAATGATAATATGGTTTTTATTCTTGGTTCTGTAAATATGATGCATTATGTTTATTGATTTGTATAAGTTGAACCATCCTTGCATCCCTGGGCTGAATCCCACTTGATCATGGTGAATGATCTTTTTAATGTGTTACTGAGTTTGGTTTGCTAGCATTTTGTTGAGAATTTTTATGTTCATCGGGAATATTGGCCTGTAGTTTTCTTTTTCTTTATTATTTATTTATTTATTTATTTTGAGATGGAGTCTTGCTCTGTTGCTCAGGCTGCAGTGCAGTGGCATGATCTTCGCTCACTGCAACCTCTCCCTCCTGGTTTCAAGCAATTCTCCTGCCTCAGCCTCCTGAGTAGCTGGGACTACAGGCACTTGCCACCATGCCTGGCTAATTCTGTGTTTTCAGTAGACATGGAGTTTTGCCATGTTGACCAGGCTGGTCTTGAACTCCTGACCTCAGGTGATCTGATTTCCTCGGCCTCCCAAAATGCTAGGATTACAGGTGTGAGCCACTGCACCCAGCCCTAATTTCTTTTTCTTTTCTTTTCTTTTCTTTTTTTTTTTTTTTTTTGAGACAAAGTTTCACTCTTGTTGCCCAGGCTGGAGTGCAATGGCACGATATCCACTCACCACAACCTCCGCCTCCTGGGTTCAAGCAATTCTCCTTCTTCAGTCTCCCGAGTGGCTGGGATTATAGGCATGTGCCACTACGCCTGGCTAATTTTGTAATTTTAGTAGAGATGGGGTTTCTCTATGTTGGTCAGGCTGGTCTCGAACTCCTGACCTCAGGTGATCTGCCCATCTTGGCCATCCAAAGTGCTGGGATTACAGGCATGAGCCACTGTGCCCAGCCCATGCCTGGCTAATGTTTTGTATTTATAATAGAGACTGAGTTTCTCCATGTTGGTCAGGCTGGTCTCAAACTCCTGACCTTAGGTGATCCACCCACCTCAGCCTCCCAAAGTGCTAATATTACAGGCGTGAACCATTGTGTCCAGCCTTTTTTTTTTTTTTTTGAGATGGAGGCTCACTCTGTCTCCCAGGCTGGAGTGCAGTGGTGCAATCTCGGCTCACTGCAACCTGCACCTCCTGGGTTCAAGGGATTCTCATGCCTCAGCCTCCCAAGTAGCTGGGATTACAGGCGAGGGTCACCATGCCCAGCTAATTAAAAAACATTTTTTTTTTTTTGTATTTTTAATAGAGATGGGGGTTTCACCATATTGCCCTGGCTGGTCTCGAACTCCTGACGTCAGACAATCCACCTGCCTCAGCCTCCCAAAGTGCTGGGATTACAAGCATGGACCACCACGCCCAGCCCTGACTGTGTATTTTAAAATAGCCTGTCTTGGCTGGGCATGGTGGCTCATGCCTGTAATCCCAGCACTTTGGGAGGCTGAGGTGGGTGGATCATGAAGTCAGGAGATCGAGACCATCCTGGCTAACATGGTGAAACCCCGTCTCTACTAAAAAATACAAAAAATTAACCAGGCGTGGTGGCAGGCACCTGTAGTCCCAGCTACTCAGGAGGCTGAGGCAGGAGAATGGCATGAACCTGGGAGGCAGAGCTTGCAGTGAGAGGAGATTGTGCCACTGCACTCTAGCCTGGGCAACAAAGCGAGACTTCGTCTCAAAAAAAAAACAAAAAAAAAAATAGCCTGTCTCTCCTCTTCTTGATCCATTCTGCTGTTGAGCATCTCTAATGATGCAAGTATATTTCTCATTTCCAAGATTCCTGTTTGATTTTTTTAAAAAATTATCTCAATCTTTTTGTTATATTTCTCTGATACATTTTTGAATTGTTTTCCTGTATTATCTTGATGACCACTGAGTTTCCTTACAAATGCTATTTTGAAATGTGGGTCAGAGAGCTCACATATTGCTATCTTGTTAGGGACAGTTCTCGTTCCGTCCTTGGTCCATTCATGAAGGTCAGGTTTCTGTGTTTGCTGTGGATTCTTGTGGATGTCTGTCTGTCTTTGCATTGAAGGAGTAGTTATTTATTCTGGTCTTCTCTGTCTGGCTTGCTTTGATTTTTATCGAATATGTTTTCTTAGGGATTTTTTGTAATTTACCTGTTGAATTTATTTCTCCCCTGTGCCTCCCCACAAGCTGCCCCCAACCCTAGGTAGGTCACTGCATCATTTTTGGCAGTAGACGGTGCCTTAAGCCCAGGTTTGCCTTGTCTCTAGTGAATGATTGGAGCACTGAACTTTCTGAATGGGGAAGGTCCCAAAGGGCTTATCCCAGTAGTGTGGGAAGACTGGCTAAGGTTTGGGTCCAGAGGACCTGTGGAATGCACTTCCTACGGCATGGTGCAGCCAAGCAATCACTCTGATTTGGTGTCTCCTTTGACTGAGTTACACAGCAGAGATTTCAGGGTTGGGAATGGTAGTTCCACTTACCCCCTTTGACTCTGGCAGTTCTCAGGGATATTTCTCCCTTAAGGCACTCATGATGCTTCCTGTGTGTTGAGGGAAGGACAGGTTTCCTGCCAGGGGACCCAAGATGGTGAGGAAGCTGGTTGTCCACCTTGATCTCATATCTTCCAGTGTAGAAACCATGACTTGGAAATTTTTCCATGTGTTTGGTGCTGGGCAGATTGGGGGCAAGGGGCATCATGGATATGGAAGTCTGATTCTCTTGTTTTTGGTTTTCTGTGGGGCTGGACAGGAGTCAAATATAGGCAACTTTTTAAATAAGGTGATAGTCACATAAAATAAAATTAACCATTTTAAGTGAACAATTTAATGACATTTAGTATGTACACAATGTTGTTTAACCACTAGCTTCATCTAGTTCCAAAATATTTTAATTGGCCGGGCGTGGTGACTCACACCTGTAATCCCAGCAATTTGGGAGGCCAAGGTGGGTAGATCGCGAGGTCAGGAGATCGAGACCATCCTGGCTAACACGGTGAAACCCCGTCTCTACTAAAAATACAAAAAAATTAGCTGGGCATGGTGGTGGATGCCTGTAGTCCCAGCTCCTGGGGAGGCTGAGGTGGGAGAATGGTGTGAACCCAGGAGGCGGAGCTTGCAGTGAGCCGAGATCGGGCCACTGCACTCCAGCCTGAGCAACACAGCAAGACTCTGTCTCAAAAAAAAAAAAAAAAAAAAATCAAAAAACAACAAAAAAAACCCCTATTTTAATCACCCTGAAAGAGATTCCTTATTTGTTAGGTATAAACGTTTTCCCCTCCCCACAGTCCTTGGAAACCACAAATCGGCTTTTTGGTCCTATGGATTTAAATATTCTGAATATTAAACATAAATGGAATTACACAATATGTGACCTTTTGGGTGTGGCTTCTCTCATTTAGCCTAATATTTTAGGCTCATCTTCCTTGTAGCATATATCAATACTTTATTCATTTTTGGACTGATTAATGTTCTATAACATTTCAGTATACCACAATTTGTTTATCCACTCATCTGTTGGTGAACATTTGTTTTTTTTTTTTTTATCTTTTTCTAAATGAATAGTATTGCTATAAATATGCATGTACATGTTTATTTGAGTACCTGTTTTCAATTCTTTTGGGTATATAACTTGGAGTGGAATTGTGGGGTTATATGGTAATTCTGTTTATTTTTTGAGAAACTGCCAAACTGTTTTCTACAGTGGCTAAACCATTTTACTTTCCTATCAGCAATGTATGAGAGTTCTGATTTTGCTACATCCTTGCCAACACTTATTATTTTCCTATTTTATATGTTATTATAGCCATTTAATGATTGTGAAGTGGGATTTTATTGTGGTTTTGATTTGCATTTCTCTAATGGCTAATGATCTTTAGCATCTTTAGCTCATGGATAGGAAGAATCAATATTGTGAAAATGACCATACCAAACAAGGTAATTTATAGATTCAATGCCATCCCCATTAAGCTACCAATGACTTCTTCACAGAATTGGAAAAAACTACTTTAAAGTTCATATGGAACCAAAAAAGACCCCATATTGCCAAGACAATCCTAAGCCAAAAGAACAAAGCTGGAGGCATCACGCTACCTGACTTCGAATTATACTACAAGGCTACAGTAACCAAAACAGCATGGTACTGGTACCAAAACAGAGATCTAGACCAATGGAACAGAATAGAGCCCTCAGAAATAATACCACACATCTACAACCATCTGATCTTTGACAAGCCTGACAAAAACAAGAAATGGGGAAAGGATTCCCTATTTAATAAATGGTGCTGGGAAAACTGGCTAGCCATAAGTAGAAAGCTGAAACTGGATCCCTTCCTTACACCTTATACAAAAATTAATTCAAGATGGATTAGAGACTTAAATGTTAGACCTAAAACCATAAAAACCCTAGAAGAAAACCTAGGCAATACCATTCAGGACATAGGCATGGGCAAGGACTTCATGTCTAAAACACCAAAAGCAATGGCAACAAAAGCCAAAATTGACAAGTGGGATCTAATTAAACTAAAGAGCTTCTGCACAGCAAAAGAAACTACCATCAGAGTGAACAGGCAACCTACAGAATGGGAGAAAATTTTTGCAATCTACCCATCTGACAGAGGGCTAATATCCAGAACCTACAAAGAACTCAAACAAATTTACAAGAAAAAAAAACCATCAACCCACCAAAAAGTGGGCAAAGGATATGAACAGACAGTTCTCAAAAGAAGACATTTATGCAGCTAATAGACCACATGAAAAAATGCTTATCATCACTAGCCATCAGAGAAATGCAAATCAAAACCACAGTGAGATACCATCTCACACCAGTTAGAATGGCAATCATTAAAAAGTCAGGAAATAACAGGTGCTGGAGAGGATGTGAAGAAATAGGAACGCTTTTACACTTTGGTGGGACTGCAAACTAGTTCAACCATTGTGGAAGACAGTGTGGCGATTCCTCAAGGATCTAGAAATAAAAATAGCATTTGACCCAGACATCCCATTACTGGGTATATACCCAAAGGGTTATAAATCATGCTGCTATAAAGACACATGCACATGTATGTTTATTGTGGCACTATTCACAATAGCAAAGACTTGGAACCAACCCAAATGTCCATCAATGACAGACTGGATTAAGAAAATGTGGCACAGATACACCATGGAATACTATGCAGCCGTAAAAAAGGATGAATTCATGTCCTTTGTAGGGACGTGGATGCAGCTGGAAACCATCATTCTCAGCAATCACAAGAACAGAAAACCAAACACCGCATGTTCTCACTCATAGGTAGGAATTGAACAATGAGAATACTTGGACATAGGAAGGGGAACATCACATATTGGGGCCTGTTGTGAGGTGGGGGGGCGGGGGAGGGATAGCATTAGGAGATATACCTAATGTAAATGACGAGTTAATGGGTGCAGCACATCAACATGGCACATGTATACATATGTAACAAACCTGCACGTTGTGCACATGTACCATAGAATATAAAGTATAATAAAACAAAAACAAAAAAACAGAACTATTGCAAATAAACAAGAAAAACAGAAAAATGAAGAGAAAAGTAAACAGAGGATATTAATGGGCAATTTACAGAAGGAGAAATAAAAATAGCTAATATATTTATTTGAAAATGTTCAACCTCATTAGTTATCAGAGAAATGCAAATAAAGTTGAGATAACATTTTATGCCCATCAGATTGGCATACATTAGAAAATCTGATGGCTGGGCGCGGTGGCTCATGCCTGTAATCCAGCACTTTGGGAGGCCCAGGTGGGCGGATCACGAGGTCAGGAGATCGAGACCATCCTAGCTAACACAGTGAAACCCCATCTCTACTAAAAGTGCAAAAAATTAGCTGGGTGTGGTAGCACACACCTGTAGTCCCAGCTACTTGGGAGGTTGAGGCAGGAGAATTGTTTGAACCTGGGAGGCAGAAGTTGCAGTGAGCCGAGATCAGTGCCACTGCACTCCAGCCTGGGTGACAGAGCAAGACTCTGTCTCAAAGAAAAATGTTTGACTATACTAAGTGTTGGGTAGAACATGGGAAAATCAGGAACCTCCCTCTATAGCTGGTAGGAATTGTAGACTGCTACAACCCCTTTGGGACAGCCTGTTGGTACAACTGGGTATATCTCTATTATTCAGCATTGTCAATTATCCATTTATGCAAAAAATATATATATCTCCCTTTATGGACCAGAATAAGAGTCTATCACATATATGTATGTGTGTGTGTGTATATATATGTATAAATATACATACATATATAATATGCTAATTACAGCATTGTTGTCATTGTAGGAAATCAAAGACAAGCTATATGTTCATCCCTAGTGTAATGGACAAATAAAATGTGATAGATGCATATTGATCATTAGAAACATGAAACTGAACGTACACACAACAATATGGACATGTACCTTTGAACACATAAGTGAAAACATTGTGGGGGAAAAAGTGAATTAAAAAGTAAGAAATAAAATAAGAGGTATTGCACAATACCATTGATGTAAGTTTAAAACATTTAGATACACAAAACATCATTATATGTTTTACAAAGATATACATACACATGGTATATATATACACACACATATGTATATATTTGTTTGGATGCACATATATGTATCATTCATATACATATCCAAACAATCACATATCAAACACATCAATAGAGTAGGTGCCTATGAGGGAGTAGAGAGAAATAAGCATGGGGATTCTTTCCCTTTCCTTCCTTCCCTCCCTCCCTTCCTCTCTCTCATTCTCTCTCTCTCTCTTTCCTTTTTCTTTCTCTCTTTCCTTTCTCTCCTTTACCTCCCTCCCTCCCTTCCTTCCTTCCTCCCTCCCTCTCTCCCTCCTTCCATCCCTCTTTCCCTCCCTCTATCTCTTTCTTTCTTTCTCTTTCAGACTGGAGTGCAGTTGTGCCAACATGGCTCACTCCAGACTCGAACTCCTGGGCACAAGCAATCCTCCTGCCTCAGCATCCCGAGTAGCTGGGACTATAGGTGTGCACCACCATGTCTGTCTAATATTTAAATTTTTGTATAGAGACAAGGTCTCACTATGTTGCCTAAGTTGGTGTTGAACTCCTGACTCAAGCAATCCTCCTGCCTTGGCCTCCCAAAGTGCTGGGATTGCAGGCATGAGCTACTGCACTCAGCCTGATTTTTCTTCATAAAATTTATCATCACTTGATATGTTATAGACTTTGCTTTACTCTGTGTGTGTGTGTTTGTGTGTGTGTGTGTGTTCTGACTCTTTACAATCAGATTGCAAACTCCCTGAGGGCATAGACTATATTCCAAGTACCTAAGACACGGCCAGGAACATAGGGGTCACTGAGAAAATGATTGTTGAATGAATAAATGAATAGGAAAAGGTAACCAACCTTAAAGGCAAAGTATGAAGTCTAGAGGATCTCAGAGGAGATGCGAGTATGTCCAGCTGGACTCTGAGATTGGCTTGAAAGTCAGTCCAGGCCGGGCGCAGTGGCTCACGCCTGTAATCCCAGCACTTTGGGAGGCCGAGGCGGGCGGATCACAAGGTCAGGAGATCGAGACCACAGTGAAACCCCGTCTCTACTAAAAATACAAAAAATTAGCCGGGCGCGGTTGTGGGCGCCTGTAGTCCCAGCTACTCGGGAGGCTGAGGCAGGAGAATGGCGTGAACCCGGGAGGCGGAGCTTGCAGTGAGCCGAGATCGCGCCACTGCACTCCAGCCTGGGCTACAGAGTGAGACTCCGTCTCAAAAAAAAAAAAAAAAAAAAAAAAAAAAAGAAAGTCAGTCCAGTCTGCCATTAACCAGACCTATGGTCCCCTTGAGTGGGCCACCCAGGGTTCCAGCAACCTCAATTGGAAACAAACAAAAAAACTAGATGATATATGAGGGTTCCTTCTTGCTCTGAATGTTAAAAAATGTTTAACTTAAACTCTTTGTCACTTAAAAGATTTTAATGAAAATGTCCATTCATTTTTTTTTTTTTTTTTTTTTTTTAGATAGAGTGTCGCTCTCACTCTTTCACCCAGGCTGGAGTGCAATGGCGCGATCTCGGCTCATTGCAACCTCTGCCTCCTGGGTTCAATCGATTCGCGTGCCTCAGCCTCCTGAGCAGCTGGGACTACAGACACCCACTACCACACTCGACTGATTTTTGTATTTTTTTAAGTAGAGACAAGGTTTCATCATGTTGGCCAGGCTGGTCTCAAACTCCTGGCCTCAAGTGATCTGCTCACCTCAGGCTCCCAAAGTGCTGGGATTACAGGTGTGAGCCACCACCCCCGGCTTCCATAAAAGGGGAGGCCAGGCTGTAATCCCAGCTGCTTGGGAGGCTGAGGCAGGAGAATCCCTTGCACCCGGGAGGCAGAGGTTGCAGTGAGCCAAGATTGTGCCACTGCACTCCAACCTGGGTGACAGAGCAGGACTCTGTCTCAAAAAAAAAAAAAAAAAAGCCAGGGATGGTGGCTAAGGAGGGTAAGGAGGGAGGATAGCCTGAGCCCAGGAATTGGAGGCTTCAGTGAGCTAGGATCGCACCACTGCATTCCAACCTAGGTGATAGAGCCAGATCCATCTCTAATTAAATTAAACTAATTAAATTATCAAGGTAATGCAGGTTTACTGTAAGATATTCAAACAACACACATACTTTTTTTTTTTTGAGACAGAGTTTTGCTCTGTTGCCCAGGCTGTAGTGCAGTGTCCCCTCCTCAGTCCACACCTCCACTCCTCATATCAGCTGCCTGCTTTTTTCTTTCCTTCCAGAGTTTCCTGTTTGCATACAAACGAATATGTACATATATGTGGTTTTTCTCAGAAAATGAGATCATACGATGTGCATTGCTCTGCAACTGGCTTTTATCACTTAGCAATATGCCTAGGATGTTCTTCCATATCAGAACCTGCAGATCTAGCCCTTAAAAGAGTACACACATACACACGCACACACACGCACACGCACACACGTGCACACGCGGACATGCACACACACGCACACACATGAACACCCATGCACACACACACGCACATGCACACACGCACACACCCACTATAGCATTTTCTTGTGGTAGGTGGAAATTAAAGGCAAGTTATATATTCATCTCTAATTAAATGGCTAAATAGAATATGATAGATGCATATTTAGCATAGAAACATTAAGTGCATCCCTAACAACGTAGATGTCTATTCAAACAAATTGAAAAAGTTATGAAAAGGTAAGAAACAGAATGAGGGCTATTAGTGTAAATTAAAACATGCACATACACAAAATAACACTATATATTTTTAAAGGACACATATCTATCCAAACACTAATAGACCAAATGCATTAGATGCCTATGGGGCAATGCAGAGGAACGAGAATGGGGACTGGGAATAAAGTGGAAAAAGTGAATAAAATACAGTATTTAAGAGAGGTCTTGCAGAGACCAATGATGACAGCGAGCACAGCATTCCATAGAGGAGTCATCATTTACCGAATTCCCCTACTGATGGACATTGAGATTATCCAGTTTCTCATAAGTATGGATTTGGGAGTTAGATAGACCTCATTTTAGTGGCTGTGCAGTTTACTAGCCATTTGCCCTTTGACAAATTACTGAATACCTCTCAGCCTCAGTTCCTCTATTGTAAAACAGGAATAATAACACCTGCCTGGTGTGGTGGTTGTGATCATGTTTATAAACTGCTGGACACAGTGACCAGCACACAGCACAAGCCAGCAAACAGTTCTATGATCAGGAGAGATTTGCTGGGGCCAGGCCCACGGGACAGTGGGCCCCACTGGGCAGGAGCCAGACCGATCTTGCTCACCCTGTACCCCACCTGCACCTGGCATACTCTCCACCCTTAGAGACTGTGTCTTGAATGAATGTGGTTTCTGAGCCAGTAGTTTCAGGGTAATTCATCTTCTGTGACATCTAGTGGCCTATTCAGGTTGCCAGGCACCTGTTATGTGTTTATTGAATAGTGGCTGTAAGTTCTTGCTTTTCACAGGGTACCCTGTGAGTGTCTAAGGCTCATGTCCCTGATTTGTGGTTTATGTTGGAACCAGAGAAGCGGGACTCCCCTTCTCTGCCCTTGCCCCTCTAAAGAACAAAAACTCAAGGATGACAGCTCTCAGATGATGAGTCAAAAAGAGCAACTTCCTCTGCATAGGATAGCCTGTAGAAAAGCCATCACAGGAGTCACGTCACTCCTGTGTGACCCTGAGCCTGTCATATAACCACTTTATGTTCAACATACTCCTCTGCCAAGAGGAGATAAGGCCACCTGCCTTCCACACCCCCCACATCGTATAGTGTTTTAGGAACTAAGTTTGATAATGTCACAACACCGTGAAAAGAATAAAATCATATAATTAGCAATTATTTAAGAAATACTGTCATTTTTATTACTAGTTCAATTACTAATCTGTGTTTGGGGAGGGAGTTCAGGTGAAAGACTGAGTCGATTCTTCAGGGACAGCTTTTTCCTGTGTTCTGGCCACACTGGCGCTTTGTGCTTATTGCTTGTGCAGGGGTGGAGATCTACCCTTGGGCTCTACAGAGTCAGCCAGAGCAAGCCAGGCTTCCAAATGAGACCCAATGTTTCTCCAGGGCCAGAAGAGCCCCGAGGTTAAAAGCTGTGGCCCCAGTTCGCGGGCAGGAGGAGCGCAGCACAGCCTCCTCCTTGGTCCCATGCCTGCCCTCTCTACTTGATTCACTAAGCATGGAGACAGCGGATGGATGTGGGGGAATCTCGAGGCCAAAGGTACATTTCCATAAACAATCCCTAGACTGATTATTAGAGAATCCAGGATGTAGGAGAGAGAGGCAAAGGGGGAAAAAAAGATGGGAAAAGGAAAATAGCAGATAGAGAAGGAGAGAGAAAACGGACAGTGTTAAATAGCTTTTTAAAGGCACTGATTTGGGAGCCAGGTGTGGTGGTGCATGCCTGTAATCCCAGCTACTAGGGAGGCTGAGGCAAGAGAATAGCTTGAACCCAGCAGGTGGAGGTCACAGTGAGCCAAGACATCTTATTACTGTGATGTCTCTTAGCAGTAACAATTTCCATAAATTTACTATTAACTATGCATTTTTTTCTTTCATTCATCGTTAATTGACTTAAGATTCAAACTCCCCCATTTCTTATTCTTGAGTTCTAAGATTTGGGGAGGAGGAAAATCCCTGTTCACTTTGTCTAATACCGGCTCCCCCCCAGACCAAACAACTTTGGAAGAAGATGAGCACTGTCTTTCTGTCTGTTTCTCTTTCTTTCTTTTTTTTTCTTTTCTGAGGTGGAGTTTCACTCTTGTCGCCCAGGCTGGAGTGCAATGGCGTAATCTCAGCTGACTGCAACCTCTGCCTCCTGGGTTCAAGTGATTCTCCTGCCTCAGCCTCCTGAGTAGCTGGGATTTCCATCATGTACTACCCCGCCCAGATAATTTTTGTATTTTTAGTAGAGACGGGTTTCACCATGTTGGCCAGGTTGGTCTCGAACTCCCAACCTCAAGTGATCTGCCTGCCTTGGCCTCCCAAAGTGCTGGGATTACAGGTGTGAGCCACTGTGCCCAGCCCTGTCTGTTTCTTTTCCCTAAAGGGACACAAGGGAACAAGCACTTGAACTGGCAGGAAGTAGTCGAATGGATTTCAGGAAGAACTTCTGAAAAGAAAGATAAGCTGATTATTAGGTTAGTAACTCAGTTCCTCAGCTCTCTTAAGTCCTAGATGAAAAGAATAAGTAGGCCTGGCTCAGGGAGGCAGAGGTTGCAGTGAGCTGAGATTGCACCACTACACTCCAGCCTGGGCAACAGAGCTAGACTCTGTCTAAAAAAATTAAAAAGAAAAGAAAAAGAAAGACTGTACCTGGTCTCATGAGATATTAAGAATTATTTGATGATTGGCCGGGCGCAGTGGCTCACACCTGAAATCCCAGCACTTTGGGAGGCCAAGGCGGGTGGATCATGAGGTCAGGAGATCGAGACCACCCTGGCTAACACGGTGAAACCCTGTCTCTACTAAAAATACAAAAAAATTAGACGGGCATGGTGGCGGGTGCCTGTAGTCCCAGCTACTCGGGAGGCTGAGGCAGGAGAATGGCGTGAACCCAGGAGGCAGAGCTTGCTGTGAGCCGAGACTGTGTCACTGCACTCCAGCCTGGGCGACAGAAGGAGACTCCATCTCAAAAAAAAAAAAAAAAGAGTTATTTGATGAGTTAGAGGTGGGCATAGTAGTTATGTACCTGAAAAGATAGGGATCTCCTCTGTAAATCTTGTAATTTCCCTTACTAATTACCCATTAACTAATTTAACCCCTGTTTGCATAACCTCTGTTTGTATATTTTGCCTTTTCCACCTAAACTTATTTAAGCTTAAGCGAAGTTTTGTTTGCTCTACATTGACCTCCTCTTAAATTGTATATTCCCAGCTTCTGTATTTGGAGCATAAGTCAATATTTAATCTTTCCATTATTTCTGCGATTTTATAGATTCATCATGTTATTCCTCAAACGTCATCTTTCTAGATCTAGCACTGAGGTAAAACTCAGAGGGGAGGGATGTAGAAGAGAGCAGAGGACATTTAACAGAGATTTCTGGGGAGCTTTTCCAAATGCAATGTGTCTGCCTCCCCCTTCCCTGAGCGTATGAAAACCTTGGCTGGGGAAATGTGTTGTTGCTGTTGTTTTCAAGAGATAGGGTCTCCCTCTGTCACTCAGGCATTGGAGTACAGTGGCTCACTGCAGCCTTGAACACTGGAGCTCAAGCGATCCTCCCACCTCAGCCTCTGAAAATGCTGGGATTACAGGTGTGAGCCACCATGCCTGACTGAAATTTGTCTTTTGAGAATTTTCACATCTATTTCTAATGGTCAACTCTCTCTATCCTGTCATAGCCATTGTTCTCAACTGAAGAGCCCCTCAGTTCTTGGGGTCTTTTGGTTCTGTCTTCATGAGGTATTTCCTTCATTTCCGTGTTAGCTCATGCCTGACATTCTGATGGAATCAACTTTTCCATTCGTTGTGTAACCAACATTAGATGGGGATTACAACAAAAGTTTGCAATCTAGGCCAGGCACAGTGGCTCACACCTGTAATCCCAGCACTTTGGGAGGCTGAGGTGGGCAGATCACAAGGTCAGGAGTTCAAGACCAGCCTGGGCAACATGGTGAAACCCTGTCTCTACTAAAAGTACAAAAATTAGCCATGCATGGTGGCGCATTCCTGTAGTCCCAGCTACTCAGGAGGCTGAGGCAGGAGAATTGCTTGCACCCGGGAGGTGGAAGTTGCAATGAGCCGAGATTGCACTCCAGCTTGGGTAACAGAGTGAGACTCTGTCTCAAAAAAAAAAAGAAAAAGAAAAAAAAAGAAAAAAAGAAAGAAAAAAAAGCTTGCAATCTTAAAAAGTAAGTTGGAGTCCAGGTGCAGTGGTTCACGGCTGTAATCCCAGCACTTTTGGAGGCTGAGGCAGATGGATCACTTGAGCCCAAGAGTTGGAGACAAGCCTGGGCAACATGGCAAAACCCCATCTCTACAAAAGATACAAAAATTTTCTGGATGTGGTGGCACACACCTGTGGTCACAGTTACTTGGGAGGCTGAGACAAGAGGATTGCTTGAGCCAGGAAGATGGAGGTTGCAGTGAGCTGAGATTGTGCCACTGCACTCCAACCTAGGTGACAGAGAGAGACTCTGTCTCAAAAAACAAAAAATAGGTTGTTACTTAACTATGGATCCCAGATAACTATTAGACCATTCCTGATGCAAATCCACCTCAGCCAACAGCTTCTTCTTGACTTGCTTTTCTCCCAGCAGTTTGCTCTGAATGAATTTGTCAAGTGACTGAAGGCAACCAGTGATGGATGGGGCCAATGACAGCTCCTTGAAGGGCTTTGTTCTGATGGGCATATCTGACCATCCCCAGCTGGAGATGATCTTTTTCATAGCCATCGTTTTCTCCTATTAGCTGACCCTACTTGGGAACTCAGTCATCATCTTGCTTTCCTGCCTGGATGCCCGGCTCCACACACCCATGTACTTCTTCCTCAGCAACCTCTCCTCCTTGGACCTTGCTTTCACTACTAGCTCAGTCCCCCAAATGCTGATCAATTTATGGGGACCAGACAAGACCATCAGCTATGGTGGCTGCGTGACCCAGCTCTATGTCTTCCTTTGGCTGGGGGCCACCGAGTGCATCCTGCTCATGGTGATGGCATTTGACCACTACGTGGCAGTGTGTCGGCCCCTCCGCTACACCACCATCATGAACCCCCAGCTCTGCTGGCTGCTGGCTGTGATTGCCTGGCTGGGTGGCTTGGGCAACTCTGTGATCCAGTCAACATTCACTCTGCAGCTCCCATTGTGTGGGCACCGGAGGGTGGAGAGCTTCCTCTGTGAGGTGCCTGCCATGATCAAAGTGGCCTGTGGCGACATGAGCCTCAAGGAGGCTGTGCTCAGTGGTGTCTGCACCTTCTTCACTGCAGTCCCACTAAGCATCATCCTGATCTCCTACTGCCTCACTGCTCAGGCAGTGCTGAAAATCCACTCTGCAGAGGGGAGGCGAAAGGCCTTCAATACATGCCTCTCCCACCTGCTGGTGGTGTTCCTCTTCTATGGCTCAGCCAGCTATGGCTATCTGCTTCCGGCCAAGAACAGCAACCAGGACCAGGGCAAGTTCATTTCCCTGTTCTACTCAGTGGTCACGCCCATGGTGAATCCTCTCATCTACACGCTGCGGAACATGGAAGTGAAGGGCGCACTGAGAAGGTTGCTGGGGAAAGGAAGATAAGTTGGCTGAGAGAACACTCCTTCGTTATTTATTGCCTCTTCATCTCTACATGCGTTTCTCATTAACTCTCTCTGGCCAGGTGAACATGAAGAATACTAATTCCGGTAAAACCAAGGCATGTTCCTGACAACCCTAAGCTGACAGCCCTAAGCTGTCAGGAACATGGTTAGTGTTATTTGTAATGTTCTACACTTATTCACCAAAAATCCTACTGTGGACTACCAATAGCAGGGCAGACATGTTGTTGAGGGCTCAGAGGTTATTGACCTGTTACAGACCTGTCTCACTGTCTCTGTCTCTGTTGCCCACATGTTATTTATTATGCCTTATATTTCTGCAGAATTCTGTACTTTTCTAAGCAAAGTACCCCCACTTGCAGTATCTTATATAATGTTACTATCATTCCATAAAATCAAGCGATGTACTATTAACTTCATATGAAGACCCAAACAATTCATCTTTTTACCCTATTTGTCATCATCTTTGCCTATCTCTCTTTATCTCTTCTTCACTTTTTTTAAGAGTTGGAGTCTTGCTCTGTTGCCCAGGCTGAAGTAGAGTGGCATGATCATAGCTCACTGCAGGCTTCAACTCCTGGGCTCAAGCAATCCTTCTGTCTCCTGAGTAGCTGGGACTATAGGCACATGCTACCACACCTAACTAATTTTTATTTTTATTTTTGTAGAGATGGGGTCTCACTATGTTAACAGCCCAGGCTGGTCTAGAATTCTTGGCCTCAAGTAATCTTCCTGCCTTAGCCTCCCAAAGTGCTGGGCTTATGGGTATGATCTACCTCACCTGGCCTGTCTCTTCTTAATAATGCAGTATACCACCGGGTGCGGTGGCTCACACCTGTAATCCCAGCACTTTGGGAGGCCAAGGTGGGCGAATCACCTGAGGTCAGGAGTTCAGGACCAGCCTGACCAACACGGAGAAACACTGTCTCCACTAAAAATACAAAATTAGCTGGGCATGGTGGCACATGCCTATAATCCCAGCTACTTGGGAGGCTGAGGCAGGAGAATCACTTGAACTTGGGAGGCACAGGTTGTGGTGAGCTGAGATCGTGCCATTGCACTCCAGCCTGGGCGACAAGAGTGCAACTGCATCTCAATAATGATAATAACAATAATAATAACAATAATGCAGTATATCTCTCCATGCTTTCCATCCATATATCTCTCCATCATCTTGTTTACCCTCTCCCTTATGCCTACATTCCAATTTCTCTTCTACTAATCTATTATTTAATAAGAAAAGATTAAGCCAGGCATGGTGGCTCACGCCTGTAATCCCAGCAGTTTGGGAGGTCGAGGCAGGTGGATCACGAGGTCAGCAGTTCGAGACCAGCCTGACCAACACGGTGAAACCCTGTCTTTACTAAAAATACAAAAAAATTAGCTGGGCATGGTGGCGGGTGCCTGTAATCCCAGCAACTTGGGAGGCTGAGGCAGGAGAATCACTTGAAACTGGAAAGTGGAGGTTGCCGTGAGCCGAGATTGCGCCACTGCACTCTAGCCTGGGCAATAAGAGCAAAACTCCATCTCAAAAACAAACAAACAAACAAAACCAAAAGAAAAGATTAAAAAGGTCATTTGCAGCTGGGCGCAGTGGCTCATGCCTGTCATCTCAGCACTTTGGGAGGCTGAGGTGGGCGGATCACCTGAGGTCAGGAGTTTGAGACCAGCCTGGCCAACATGGTGAAACCCCATTTCTACCAAAAATACAAAAATTAGCCAGGTATGATGGCACACACCTGTAGTCCCAGCTATTCAGGAGGCTGAGGCAGGAGACTTGCTTGAACCCGGGAGGTGGAGGTTGCAGTGAGCGGAGGTTGCAGTGAGCTGAGCTTGCACCAGTGCACTTCAGCTTGGGTGATAAGAGCAAGACTCCATCTCCAAAAACAAAAACAAAACAAAATAAAAGGTCATTTGCCTTTTGATTCTAGCCAAAGAGGGTCCTTTGCTACTGTCTTATTGAAATCATCCCACCCAAAAGTCCTAGCCATCAGATGTCCTACCAGCATTTGGGTATGCTAGTCTGGTCAGTGGATAATGGAATGTCCTAAGATTCTTTATGCAAATTTAAGACCCCAGGAAAGATCATCCATCCATAAAGTATGTTCTCTGCCTCAAGATCTAGTCTTGCAACCCTGCAGTTCCTAAAATTCAGCAATCGGTTCGCACACAATAACTCATCTTTCAGGAACTCACATGTTGGGATCAGAATGCCAATATGTGATTCTGCACATTCCTACAATTGCCAAAGGGATCCCCACCTGCTACCATAGTTTACTGTTTTCCCAGACAGAGAAACCAGGTTAATATAAGAAAGTTGCATGACAATTACGTT
Organism: Macaca fascicularis; assembly: GCF_037993035.2. Taxonomy (NCBI): domain Eukaryota; kingdom Metazoa; phylum Chordata; class Mammalia; order Primates; family Cercopithecidae; genus Macaca; species Macaca fascicularis. Next base: position 4,145,469 of record NC_088394.1, read on the forward strand.
GCCATAGAAAAGGAAATCAATAGGTTTTAGAACTACTTCAAAAGGGCCTTTGGCTTTGTGTCCCCATAATTTCAAAACACATGTCTTATACATAGTAGATACTCAATAAATGTTTAGCAAATATAATTAATAAGCTCATGAGTCCTCCTTTATCTTGCTAAGAACTAAATTTGTCAAATGGACTGTTTTCATGTTTTCCACTTTGGGGTCATCCCATCCCTTGGACAGCATTGAACAAACAATGATAAATGTTCCCTTTTCCACATTCCCATAATTCCTTCCAAAGACATCTAATCATACTGTCCTGTCGTGAATTTGTTTTTCCAATAGCAGATCAAAGCCATTTTGTCAGTTCCTCATACAGCAATACTCAAATACATCTCCAGAAGTAGACAACTGGTAACATTATCTTGGTGAATTTATTAAAGTCCAGAGTCTTGCAGGCTCAACACTATTTTTTTTTCTTTCTTTCTTTCTTTCTTTCTTTCTTTCTTTTTTTTTTTTTTTTTGAGACAGAGCCTTGCTTGGTTGCCCAGGCTGGAGTGCAGTGGCAAGCTCAGCTCACTGCACCTTCTGCCTCCTGGATTCAAGCAATTCTTGTGCCTTAGCCTCCTGAGTACCTGGGATTACAGGTGTAAGCCACCATGCCAAGCCAATTTTTTTTCTTTTTGGTGGAGGCAGGGTTTCACCATGTTGGCTAGGCTTGTCTCAAACCCCTGGCCTCACGCAATCCACCATCCTCAGCCTCCCAAAGTGCTGAGATTACAGGTGTGAGTCATTGCACATGGCCAGGCTCAACATTTTCATTGATCAGTACACTCAGATTAGGTCAAATTCTCAGGAGGTAGGTTCACAATGACCAAGCTCCTAAAGCTGTTATGTAAACCAAAATGCCAGCTGATTAATTTATGAGAACAGTACCAAGAGACTGAACAGTCATATCCTCCAGTCAATTCATTTAAGTTGTGAAATAACTTGGGAGGAAATAGGAAGAAAATGGACAGGTATTCCTGAGACATTTTGGAGTGCCACAGAGCCTCTATATGGAAAAAATTGGACATTTTATAACTAACACGGAGTTCTGGGTGTGGTAAGACACAGGGAATTAGAGGGAGAAGAACAAGCTAACTGGCTATGATGAGGAAATGAATACATCACAGGGACCACATATAACTTCATCAACGCACATACGCTTATGTTCCATTCTCAATGGTGTACATGAAACAAGGTCAAAATTTGGGAGGAAAAGAAGCAAATATGAAGCAAGTTCCTTGTTATTGAGAGTTTGGAGTTCTATTTCTAGGTGTCCAGGAAAAAAAAATGTTTGGTGTCTTGTTCAATTGGAAATTCAGGAAATGACAGATAAAACCACCATCAAGGGGCTGGGCGTGGTGGCTCACGCCTGTAATCCTAGCACTTTGGGAGGCTGAGGTGGGCGGATCACAAGGTCAGGAGATCAAGACCATCCTGTAAATGATGAAACCCCGTCTCTACTAAAAAAAAAAAATACAAAAAATTAGTCAGGCGTGGTGGCGGGCACCTGTAGTCTCAGCTACTAGGGAGGCTGAGGCAGGAGAATGGCGTGAACCCGGGAGGCAGAGCTTGCAGTGAGCCGAGATAGCGCCACTGCACTCTAGCCTGGGCGACAGAGCGAGACTCTATCTCAAAACAAAACAAAACAAACAACAACAACAACAACAAAAACTGCCAAGGGGCCGGGCGCGGTGTCTTACGCCTGTAATCCCAGCACTTTGGGAGAATGAGGTGGGCAGATCACTTGACGTCAGGAGTTCAAGACCAGCCTGGCCAACATGAGACTCTGTCTTAAAAAAAACCAAACAACCGCAACAACAAACCACTAAAACCACCAAGACCTATGAAAGGTTCACCAACCTTAGTAAAATAGAAATGAAAAGCATTTGAATATGCTTATCTGCTCAGTGGATTTAAGTGAGTTTGAGAGCCCATCTCATAGAGCCCTTCTCAGAGTCTGTCTGGATCCCATACCTTTCCCTTTAAGGTATCAAAGGCTGCCTGAATACCTCAAATGAGCAAATTCTGAAGCTGCCAATGAAGAGAGTCAATCCTTTTCCATTATTCTCAGCCTTCAGGCTCAAGTCCAGGAAAGATTAGGAAAGATTAGAATCAAGGAAATGGAAGGAATAGAAATTGAAAAGTGACTTTGGCTTGATACATATACGCTCTAGTATGTGAGCTCTGAATTAGGGACTAAGGCAGGATGCAGTGGCTCATACACCTGTAATCCCAGCACTTTGGGAGCCCGAGGAGGGAGGATCACTTGAACCCAGGAGTTTAATACCAGCCTGGGCAACACTGTGAGATCCTATCTCTACTAAAAAATTTTAAAATTAGCTGAGTGTAGTGGTGCTTGCCTATACCCCCAGCTACTCAGGACCGTGAGGCAGGAGGAACGTTTGAGCCCAGAAGTTCAAGACTACAGCGAGCCGTGACTGCATCACTGCACTTCAGCCTGGGTGACACAGTGAGATTCTGTCTCATATAGATACATAATTAAATAAATAATAGACTAATTTGGAAGCTCTATTAATGACTTTGCAAAAAGGTCTAGTCTATTTGACCAACGGTGGCTAAGTGTACTGAGTGGTTGCCATGTGCTAGATGAGGATCTAAACTCTACACACTTCCACTCATTCAATCCTCACAACCCATGGGCCATGTGCTATTAAGCTTGTCCTCATTTTTTTTTTTTTTTCTGAGACAGAGTCTCACTCTGTCGCCCAGGCTGGAGTGCAGTGGCGGGATCTCGGCTTACTGCATATGCTTGTCCTCATTTTCAGATGAGGGCACTGCAGCACAAAAGGAAACTTGCCCAAGATTATGCTGTGTTAGGGCAGGGAATCAAAGCATAATCGTCTTGACTCTAAAGCTGTGCGTACTCTTTTTTTGTAAAAAAAAAAAAAAAAATCAAAAAAAATCACAAATTTACAGAAAAGTTGGAAGCATGAAACAAAGACTTCCCCTGACCTCCATTCATTTGAGAGTAAGTTAGCAACCTGATACCCTGTCTTCCCCAAATATCTTGGGGTGTATTTTCAACAAACAAGGACATTATCCTACAGAACCACAATATAACCATCAAAATAGAAAAATGGGCCAGGTGCAGTGGCTCACGCCTGTAACCCTAGCACTTTGGGAGGCTGAGGTGGGCAGATCACCTGAGGTCAGGGTTCAAGACAAGCCTGGCCAAAACAGTGAAACCCCATCTCTACTAAAAATACAAAAATTAGCTGGGCATGGTGGCACGTGCCTATAATCCCAGCTACCCAGGAGGCTGAGGCAAGAGAATCTCTTGAACCCGGGAGGTGGAGGCTGCAGTGAGCCAAGATAGCGCCACTGCACTCCAGCCTGGGCAACAGAGCGAGACTCCCATCTCAAAAAAATTTTTTTTCAATGAACATTAATACATTACATTATCTAATCTGCAGACCCCGTTCAATGTTTGCCAACTGTCCCAAGGATGCCTTTCATAGCAAAATAATTTTCTTCACAATCATACATTGCATTTAGTTGTCATGTCTCTAGTCTTTGTCAGTCTGAGATGGTTCTTCAGTCTTTTCTTGACTTTCATGATTCTCACACTATAAAGGATTGTTAGCCAGTTATTTGGTAGACAATGTCTCCATTTGGGTTTGATGTTTCTTCACACATAGACTCAGGTTAGCATCTCATTGTGTCCTATCAGGGGGTGTATATTTCAGTTGTTTTTATTTCTAATGGTGTTACTTGGATCACTAAATGAAGGTTGTGTTGACCAGCTTTCCCGTTGTTTCCCTCTTTGTAATTAATAAGTGTCTTATGGGGAAGTACTTTGAAACTATGTAAATATCCTGCTACTAATTCAACTCAATTTATTCATTTATTTGGTTCTATCTTATGCAATTAAAGTTTTCTGTTTTATTCAATGGTTTATAACAAGGGTCTCCAACCGCCAGGCCACAGAAAGAGAAATACATATGTGCGTATATATATGTATATACATATATCTGACATGCAAAGCAGTGCTCTGCCCTTGCTTTTTCCCACACTCAGGCTCTGCTTTCTCTTTCTCTCTCTCTTTTCTGTCCATTTAGTCATCTACTACCCTGCCCTCCAAATACAAAGGCAGCAGGGTGCCCCAGAAAGTTCAATGCTCTGGGAGTCAAGAGCTTGAGTATTTGGGTGCACTCTGCAACTAATTAGTTAGGGTAGTCAGTGGCTCTCTATAGCACTCTGTTTCATCATCTGTAAAATGACTATAATAGGTGGCAGGAACACTGCAGGAATCAAAATAGATAATCTACATAAGAAATGTATGTGTTTGGAAAACTCCTCCATGGTTATTCTTAATCAAAGAGGGCATACATTTCTTGGAAGTGTCATCAACCTATTTCACATCCCACTCCCTGTATTTATATCCTGATGAGCTACTACTCCTTTGTGCTACAAGGGCCTTCATAAATGATGGATGAAAGAAGGGGTGCAAGACTGAAGGCAGAAAGACTACATAGAAGCCTTAGTATGATCCTCCACTCTTCCTTCTCTCACACTCCACATCTCAATCCAGTAGCTCCTTCTTCAAAATATATCCAGAATACCCAATCCAGAATAACACACACGTGAAAAGTAGAAAAGTATTTGCATGTCCACCAAAAGAGGAATGGTGGATTATATATATTGTGGTGGGGGCAGGTGGGGAGGAGCATGGAAAAACACTGGCATGGAGACTTCAGTTTTAAGTGAGAATGTTTTGCAGTACTTAATATTAAGAAATGAAAACACCTTAGAGTGGGGGGGAAAAAACACAGGATTAGAAACGGCCGAGGCGGGTGGATCACGAGGTCAGGAGATCGAGACCATCCTGGCTAACACAGTGAAACCCTATCTCTACTAAAAATACAAAAAATTAGCCGGGCATGGTGACGGGCGCCTGTAGTCCCAGCTACTCGGGAGGATGAGGCAGGAGAATGGCGTGAGCCCAGGAGGTGGAGCTTGCAGTGAGCCCAGATCGCGCCACTGCACCCCAGCGTGGGCAACAGAGCGAGACTCCATCTCAAAAAAAAAAAAACAACAACAAAAAACAAACAAAAAAACCGAGTTCTAGTCCTTAAAGAAAGTCACTTAAACTGTTTTGGCTTCCTCGTCTGGAAGATGAAAATGGTAATATAATTGACTTAGTAGGGTTGCTGTAAGTATGAGTTAATGTGTAAATGTTTACAATTACGCATGGCACACAACAACCGCCACCTTTTCCATCAGGGCTGTTCTCACCTAACTGTAAAACAGGAAGGCGCACCCAGCTGGATCCGGGCCCTGGGTTCTCAGGCATTGTGATTGGTCCCAGCATATGACGCAAGGCGGGTTTCATTGATGGAATTGCTATCAATTACCGAAGGGCGGAAACCATGCGGAGAGGGCGGTCCTTTAGTGCCACACTTGCGCGACTCGCTCCTTTCTTTTCAGGCTTAGCTACTGCTCATGCGTCTGGCCCTCTTGAGGTTCCCGGCGTGCCCCGCAACAGCTTCCGGCGTGCTCCGCAACGGCTTCCGGCATGACGCAGTAGAGAAGATGGCGTGGTAGGCGCGTCGTGCCCCTGAGGGCTTTTTCTGGTGAGGCGGGGCTTAAGGGTTGCGGCTCCGCTTTCTGTCCTGAGGCTCTCAGATTGCACTCTGGGTTCCTGGACGCAAAAACTCGGAGTGGCTGCGTGATGCAGAGTGAACTGGGTCCTCTGGGGACGCGTGGGGAACGAGGCAGCCCGGAGTGCCTGCCTTGTTGCCCTTCGGACCTCCAGTCCATTCGGGTTCCCCAGTGAGGCCTCCTTTAAAGGGCTCGGTGACTCTTGCCCTTCACGCTAAGAAAACACTCGTTTCCTAAAGCTCGACTGCGCCCTTGTGCTGAGCGGTGGGGACACGAAGACAGCACAGAAACACTGTTTACCCTCAGCGAGCCCCCAAACTGTTGGCGTGGATAAACCCACCAGAAACAAATTACAGCGTTAGGCGGGTTAAGATGGAGCACCCTGAGAAACGTTACAGACAGGACCGGAGAGTTCAGAGGATCAGGATGCTTCAAGAAGATGGGAGTAGTAGTGTCATCAGTCCTCATCCTGGGGTTTTTGTCTTTGATGGTGCACTCCTTGAGGACATGAAATTTTTCTTCGACGTTTCCAATACCTAGGCTCAGGGGCCCTTCCCTGATTGGGAGGGGTAGAGACCAGCTGTCTCTCGTGTTTATTATCTATGGAAAGGATGAATTAGGTCTTGGCGACTTAAGGAGGGAAAATTTTGGTGAGCAAAGGCACTTATATGTTCCTAGACCAGGGGTTCTCAACCAGCGCCCCCCTCCCAGGGCACAATTGATACTGTGTGAAGACAATTTTGTTATCACTACCGAGCGGTGCTACTGACATCTAGTGGGTGGAGACCAGGGATGCAGCTAAACATTCTACAAGGTTCACAGGGTTCCTATCCCACTCCCCACCCCCAAGAACTCAAAAAAACTATCTGGCTCAAAATGTGAGTGTGCTGAGGTTCTGAAACCCTACCCTAGTATGACAGCGGAAATGGAGAGAGCAGATGTTGGAGACATCTCAGCAGGAGACCGTATTGAGTTTTGTCTCTCTTTTTTTTGAGAGTGTCTCGCTCTGTCGCCCAGGCTGGAGTGCAGTGGCGCGCAATCTCGGCTCACGGCAAGCTCCGCCTCCCGGGTTCACGCCATTCTCCCGCCTCAGCCCCCAGACTAAGTGGGACTACAGGCGCCCGCCACCATGCCCGGCTAATTTTTGTATTTTTAGTAGAGGCGGTGTTTCACCGTCCTAGCCAGAATGGTCTCGATCTTCTTACCTCGTGATCGGCCCGCCTCGGCCTCCCAAAGTGCTGAGATTACAGGCGTAGGCCACCGCGCCTGGCCTCATTTTGTGTTCTTTATAATGCTTAAGTATTTGATGCGCAGTTGGTTAATCAGGTGTGATGAGCCCAGTCTTCCTTTTATTTTTTCACCTATTCATTCATTTGCCAGATACCTATTTAGCACTAAACACTATTCAAGATGCTAGGATTCCGCATTGAGCTGAAAAACCTTACATTCTTGGGCGGGGGACTTGACAGACATTAAAACTTATATGTCAAGTAGTAATATATGCTATGAAGTTCCTGCAAGATGGAGTTTCTCTTCCTACTACCACATACCATTTATTTACTTCCTTCTGAGTGCCAAGCACTGGCCTGGATACTTTACTGATATCTCTACTCTTTTCCTGTATCCTGCAAGATGGATATTATTTATTTATTATTTATTTTTTTGAGAGGGAGTTTTGCTCTGTCCCCCAGGCTGAACTGCAGTGGCGCAGTCTTGGCTCACTGCAACCTCGGCTTCCCGGGTTCAAGCGATTCTCCTGCCTCATTCTCCCTGTGATTACAGGCACCTGCCACCACGCCCTGCTAATCTTTTTTGTATTTTTAGTGGAGACGGGAGTGTCACCATGTTGGCCAGGCTGGAGGCTGGTCTCGAACTCCTGACCTCAAGTGATCCTCCCCTCGCGCCCCCCCCCCCCCCCGCCTCGGCCTCCCAAAGTGCTGGGATAACAGGTGTGAGCCACCGCGCCCAGCCCTGCAAGGTGGGTGTTATCCTCAGATGATGAAAAGTGGATCATAGGAGTTGAATAATTTGCCCCAAATCACTTAGTAGGGAGTTAAGCTTGGACTCAAACCAGATTCACCTGAAGGATAAAGTCTGCGTTATTTCCACTAGTTAACCTTGTGTCCCATATGCACAGCTGACTTGAATGGGATGAGAAATCTATACCTTCTTTGCTAGAGTTAAGAAAGTGAAGTAGAAACGAACTCACACTGACCTCTTTCTGTTTCCAGAGTAGAGTTTTTATCAGAACTAGCAGGAGGTGATTCTTCAGAGTTGCAGCAACTGAATTAGGACAATAATTATAAGAGTGTCGTCATGGAAAGTGAGCAGTTTTTCTTGAAGGCCTAACTGAACTGGGTGAGCCATTAAGACATACAGGGTTTATCCTATATCTTAACTTTGACAAAGTTGTGTGATGATTTTACTAATATCGAGAAAGTCATAAAGGTTATGGGATTGACTTGAAATCAGTTTCTGGAGGTTCGATTCCTTTTTCGTCTAGGTTGTCACGTTGATTGGCTCTTCGAATGTGTGGTAAGGTGGTGGACAGCCGTAAAGTCACTCTAAATTAGTAGATGCTTGTTCAGTTGTTAGAACTTTTCGTTTTGAAGCAAAGGCTTCTCAGATTATGAAAATTATTAGTATGACTGCTGTTAATGATATCGATGAGCCTACTGATTAGATAACATTTAATGTGGTGTACACATTGGGTTAATTGGAGTAATGTTGAGGCACACTGATAGGCTGAGCAAGTGCTGTGGGAAAAAGGTTAAATTAACGCCTATAAATATAATGATGAAGTGGATTTTAGTGTAGGTCTGATTAGGTATATAACCTTAAAATAGGGGGAATCAGTGGACAACGCCTCCTATGATGGCAAATACTGCTCCTATTGATAGAACATAGTGGGAATGGGCTACAACATAATATATATCTTGTAAAATAATGTCTAATGATGAATTAGCTAGTATAATGCCAGTTAAACCTCTTACTGTTAATAGGAAAATGAATCCTAGGGGCTCAGAATATTGTGGGAGATCATTTGATATTACTACCGTGCAGTGTAGCTAATCATCTAAAGACCCTGACTCCAGTAGGGATAGCAATAATTATAGTAACGGAGGTGAAGTATGCTCGTGTGTCTACGTCCATTCCTACATAGGAATGTAAATATATGGTGAGGCCATACGATAAATCCTAAGAAGCCAATTGATACTATGGCTCATGCTATGCCCATATACCCAAATGGTTCCTTTTTTCCAGAGTAATATGTTACGATATGACACATTATCCCGAAGCCTGGAAGGATAAGGATATAGACTTCAGGATGACCAAAGAATCAGAATAAATGTTGATACAAGATAGGGTCGCCCCTGCCAGCAGGGTCAACAAAAGTAGTATTGAGGTTACGATCAGTTAATAGTATGGTAATGCTGGCGGCTAGGACTGGGAGAGAAAGGAGGAGAAGGACTGCCATAATGAGGACTGATCACATGAAAAGGGGTGTTTGATATTGGGACAAGGCTGGGGGTTTTATGTTAATAACTGTCATAAAGTTAATGGCCGCTAAAATAGAAGAAACACCTGCCAAGTGGAGTGAGAAGATGGTTAGATCCATAGAGGCTCCTGCTAGGTTTCCTGCTAAAAAACTGTCCAGCCAGTTCCAGCGCCGGCTTCTACTACTGAAGATGCAAGTAGGAGTAGAAAAGATCGGGGGAGAAGTCCGAAGCTCATATTATTTATCTGGGGGAGTGCCGTATCAGGTGCACCAATCAGAGGGACTAGCCAGTTGCCGAAACCCCCAAATATGACTTGTATGACCATAAAGAAAATTATGACGGCCGGGCGCGGTGGCTCAAGCCTGTAATCCCAGCACTTTGGGAGGCCGAGGCGGGCGGATCACGAGGTCAGGAGATCGAGACCATCCTGGCTAACACGGTGAAACCCCGTCTCTACTAAAAATACAAAAAACTAGCCGGGCGCGGTGGCGGGCGCCTGTAGTCCCAGCTACTGGGGAGGCTGAGGCAGGAGAATGGCGTAAACCCGGGAGGCGGAGCTTGCAGTGAGCTGAGATCCGGCCACTGCACTCCAGCCTGGGTGACAGAGCAAGACTCCGTCTCAAAAAAAAAGAAAATTATGACTAATGCATGGGTGGAAACAGTTAACATTGTAAATCTGATCTTCTCCTGGCAGAGTTCCTGGTTGGCCTAATTCTGCTCGAATTAGAAGGCTTAAGGCAGTGCCCACTATTCCTGCTCATGCGCCGAATAGTAAATATAGTGTTCTGATGTCTTTGTGGTTAGTTGAAAACAATCAACGATTAATGAACATAAGTGGGAAAAGGGTAAAATGGCTGAGTAAGCATTAGACTGTAAATTTTTTTTTTTTTTTGAGACGGAGTCTTGCTCTGTCCTCAGGCTGGAGTGCAGTGGCTCAATTTTGGCTCACTGCAACCTCTGCCTCCCAGGTTTAAGCGATTTTCCTGCCTCAGCCTCCTGAGTAGCTGGGACTACAGTCATGCGCCAGCACACCCAACTAAATTTGTATTTTTAATAGAGACGGGGTTTCACCATGTTGACTAGGATGGTCTTGATCTCTTGACCTCGTCATCCACGCACCTTGGCCTCCCAAAGTGCTGGGATTACAGGCATGAGCCACCGTGCCTGGCTGGATTTATCTTTTTAATTAAGATTGTGATAAGAGCTATAATGTTCAGATGAGAAATCAATGTGAGCCTAGCATTGTGATAAGAGTTCCTGTGAAAATAGTAAGGGAAATAATAAGTTGAGCTAATGGGTTAATTAGTACAGGAAGGGTATAACTAACATTTTTGGGGTATGGGCCCGATAGCTTATTTAGCCAACCTTACTTTAGGACTTGGTGTAATGGGTAGCACAGAGAATTTTGGATTCTCAGGGGTAGCTTCAATTCCTTAGTTCTAGAAATCAGAGGATTTAAACCTTTATTGTTTACTCTATCAAAGTAATTCTTTTGTCAGACATATTTCCTATATTTGGGGTGGGATGCTGGAAATTAGAATAGGCATTGAGATACATCATATGCAGAGTGCTGGTGTAAGCGGTAGGACATTTTTTCATAGAAGATATATAAGTTGGTCATAGTGGAATCGGAGGTATGCTGTTCGAGTTCATAAAAACGGTGGTTAAAGAATGGTCTTGGTAATGAAATTTGTGGTATAGAGTTCTGGTGACTATACAGTGTGTAGTGCTCCTCGAAAAATGGTAGTAGTTATTTATTATGATAATATTCATATATTCTGCTATAAGAAGTGGGCAAAAATAAACCTGCGGCATATTCGATGTTTAAGCCTGAGACTGACTCTGATTCTCCTTCTGTTAGTTCAAAAGGGGCTCGGTTAGTTTCTGCTAGTGTGGAGATAAATCATATTATGGCTAGGGGTTATGATGGTAGCAGTGAGAGGAATTCTTGCATTGTGATGATAAGTGCATGTAAGTTAAATGAGCCACTTATTAGTAGAACTGATAAAAGGACAATGACTAGAGTGACTTCATATGAAATTGTCTGGGCTACAGATTGTAATGTGACGATTAGTGCATAATTTGAATTAGATGCTCATCCTGATCATAGGATAGACGGCTAAGCTTGATGTGGCTAGTATAAATAGGAGGCCTATATTAAAATTAGAACATCTGGTATGCGGAGGGGAGTTCACAAGAGGAGAGCGATCAGAACGGCTAGGGTTGGAGCAGTAGCATAAAGGGTAATAGACATTGAGAGACGTACAGGTTCTTTGATGAAAAGTTTTATTGCATCGGCGAATGGTTGAAGCAGTCTGTAGGGACCTACAGTGTTAGGACCTACAGTGTTAGGTAATTGTATGTAGCCTAAGATTTTTCGTTCAATGGGTATAAGGAATGCTATAGCGATTAAAGTGGTAATAATAAGTAGGAGAAGATTGATTATAGGCATATCATTAAGAAAAGGAGTTGAACCTCTGATTTTAAAGTTTTAAGTTTTATGCAATTGCTGGGTTCTGCCATCTTAAACGCTGTTCTTGGGTAGGGTGTGTGATGATTTGTTAGATTGAGACAGCATCATTTATGTGGGCAAGGGTGCTTTGTGGAGTGGGCCCTGTTTCTCTTGTCCTTTTGTACTAAGGAGAAATGTTAAATAGATAGAAACCGACCTGGATTACTCTGATCTGAACTGAGATCACATAGGACTTTAATCACTGAACAAACGAAGCCTTAACAGCGGCTACACCATTAGGATGTCCTGATCCAGCATCGAAGCTGTAAACCCTATTGTTGATATGGACTCTAGAATAGGATTGCATTGTTATCCCTAGGGTAACTTATTCCGTTGATCAAATTATTGGGTCAGTGTGTGCTAACTCGCTTAGACTAGTGCGGTCTTAGTTTAGGTTGTTTGGAGGTTGAATTGTGCTCCGAGGTCACCGCAACCACATTTTAAATTTCTTTTATTTTTTATTGTTTATTTTTTTATTTTTTAAGACAGAGTGTGGCTCTGTCGCCAGTCTGGAGTACAGTGGCGCGATCTTGGCTCACTGCTGTCTCTGCTTCCCGGGTTCAAGCCATTCTCCTGCCTTAGCCTCCTGAGTAGCTGGGATTACAGGTGCATACCACTACACCCAGCTAGCTAATTTTTGTATTTTTAGTAGAGACAGGGTTTCAGCATGTTGGCCAGAGTGGTCTCCATCTCCTGACCTCGTGATCTGCCCGCCTCAGCCTCCCAAAGTGCTGGGATTACAGGCATGAGCCGCTGCGCCCGGCACCCCAACCAAAATTTTTAATGCAGAGATAGTAGGCTAGGGCCTGTAGCCTTTTTTTGAGTTTCTGTTTGCATTAATGAATGAAATCTCCATAGGGTCTTCTCATCTTATTTGTTTATACTGTCTCTTCACAGATAAATCAGTTTCACTGATTGAAAGTAAGAGACAGCTGAACCCTCGTGTGGCCATTCATACAAGACCCTATTTAGGGAACAAGTGATTATGCCACCTTTGCACTGTCAGGATACCGCAGCTGTTGAACATATGTCACTGGGCAGGCAGTGCCTCTAATACTGGTAATGCTAGAGGTGATGTTTTTGGTAAACAGGTGGGGTAAGATTTCCCGAGTTCCTTATACTTTTTGTAATCTTTCCTTAGAGCATACCTGTGTTGGATTAATAGTATAAATGGGGTATTTATTATTTGTTAATATTAGGCTTTTAACTATCAGTGGATTATTCTGGTTTGATGTAAGCTTATATAATGGAGAATATCTTCATGTTACTTATATTAACATTATTGCTTCTATTAAGTAATAGATTAGTGTAATGTAATGTTAGGAGTTCAGTAGAGTGATTAGGATTTAAAATAATTGATGTTGAGCTTTAAAGCTTTCTTTTTTTCTTTTTTTTTTTTTTTTTTTTTTTTTGAGACGGAGTCTCACTCTGTCGCCCAGGCTGGAGTGCAGTGGCTGGATCTCAGCTCACTGCAAGCTCCACCTCCCGGGTTTACGCCATTCTCCTGCCTCAGCCTCCCGAGTAGCTGGGACTACAGGCGCCCGCCACCACGCCCGGCTAGTTTTTTTGTATTTTTTTAGTAGAGACGGGGTTTCGCCATGTTAGCCAGGTTGGTCTCGATCTCCTGACCTCATGATCCGCCCGTCTCGGCCTCCCAAAGTGCTGGGATTACAGGTCTTTTTTTCTTCTTTCTTTTTTTTTTTTTTTTTTTTTTTTTTTTTTTTTGAGACAGAGTCTCACTCTGTCGCCCAGCCTGGAGTGCAGTGGCACGGTCTCGGCTCACTGCAACCTCTGCCTCCTGGGTTCAAGAAATTCTCTGCCTCAGCCTCCCAAATAGCTGGGATTACAGGCACCCACCACCACGCCCGGCTAATTTTTTGTATTTTTAGTAGAGATGGGGTTTCACCATCTTGGCCAGGCTGGTCTTGAACTCCTGACCTCGTGATCCACCCGCCTCGGCCTCCCAAAGTGCTGGGATTACAGGCGTGAGCCACCGCGCCCGGCCTCTTCTTTCTTTTTTTTGAGATGGAGTTTCGCTTTTGTTGCCCAGGCTGGAGTGCAATGGCGCAATCTTGGCTCACTGCAACCTCTGCCTCCTGGGTTCAAGTGATTCTCCTGCCTCAGCCTCTCGAGTAGCTGGGATCACAGGCATGTACCACCACAGCCAGCTAATTTTGTATTTTTAGTAGAGACGGAGTTTCTCCATGTTGGTCAGGCTGGTCTCAATCTCCCGACCTCAGGTGATCTACCCACCTCGGCCTCCCAAAGTGCTGGGATTACAGGCGTGAGCCACCGTGCCTGGCCTTAAATGCTTTCCTAATTGGGGGCTGCTTTTGGGCCAACTATGGTGGTAATATTTTTTACTCTTTGGAGCAAAGTTATTTCCTAGGGTCTAAAAGCTGTTCCAAAGAGGGACAATATTAAGGATGGGAGGTTTGTGTCCTGTAAAATGCATCCTTTCTCCTCTGCAGGTTATGTTCACCTGGTCCTGCTCTGAATGAGAATATCCTGGTGCCTGAAAGGCCTGCTCTGTGATGGAGGGATTGCATTGCCTAGCAAGGTGTGGGTGCTTTAGATAAGTCCTGTGTCTGAGTCACACCTCTCCCCCAAACAGATCAATACAACTGGCTTTCTGCCCAAGAGACGACCGAAGGCCAGGCACGGTGACTCACTCCTGTAATCCCAGCACTTTGGGAGGCCCAAGCGGGCGGATCACGAGGTCAGGAGTTTGAGACCAGCCTGGCCAACATGGTGAAACCGCGTTTCTACTGAAAATACAAAAATCAGTTGGGTGTGGTGGCACGCGCCTGTAATCCCAGCTACTCAGGAGGCTGAGGCAGGAGAATGGCTTGAACCCGGGAGGCGGAGGTTGCAGTGAGCCGAGATCACGCCATTGTACTCTAGCCTGGGCAACAGAGTGAGACTCCGTCTCAAAAAAACAAAAAACAAAAAACGAGAAGGGGGACTAAAGTGGGGTTGGGTACTATGCAGCACGGTGTGACAGAGCTGTGGATCTGGGGTGGAAGGGGCCACAGACCTTCCTGCACTGCCCTAAGCCAACAGGACCCTGATGTGTTCTATGTTCCTGTGGTGCTAAGGCCTTGACCACTCTTTTATTTTTTCCTCTTTCCAGCTTTTATTTTAGGTTCGGGGGTAAATGTGCAGGTTTGTTACACAGGTAAATTCCATGTCGAGGAAGTTTGGTATACAGATTATTTTGTCACCCAGGTAATGAGCATAGTACCCAATAGGTAGTTTTCCAGTCCTCATCGTCCTCCCACTCTCTACCCTCTAGTAGGCCCCAGTGTCTGTTGTTCCCTTCTTTGTATCCATGTGTACTTGTAAGCTCCCGGTTACAAGCGAGAACACATGGTATTTGGGTTTCTCTTCCAGGGTTAATTCGCTTAAAATAATGGCCTCCAGCTCCATCCATGTTGCTGCAAAGGACATGATTTAATTCTTTTTTATGGCTGTGTAGTATCCCATGGTGTATATGTACATTTTCTCTATCTGCATCACCATTGTGGGCATCTAGATTGATTCCATGACTTTGCTATTGTGAATAGTGCTGCAGTGAGCATATGTGTGCCTGTGTCTTTTTGGTAGGATGATCATTCCTTTGGCTATATGCCCAGTAATGGGATTGCTGGGTTGAATGGTAGCTCTGAGTTCTTTGAGAAATCTCCCAACTGCTTTCCACAGTGGCTGAACTAATTTACATTCCCACCATCAGTGTATAAACATTCCCTTTTCTCTGCAACTCACCAGCATCTGTTATTTTTTGACATTTTAGTAATAGCCATTCTGACTGCTGTGAGATAGTATCTCATTGGGGTTTTGATTTGCAATTCTCTTTTGATTAGTGATGAGCATTTTTTCATGTGCTTCTTGGCCACATGAATGTCTGACTGCTCTTCTAATTCTGTTCTGCTCAGCTGCACCTGCCCCGCCTGATGATGGGTGAGTGAAGCCTCTCTCACAGTGAGAACACCTGTAAGACTGTTCACCAGTGTGGGTTTTTCAGTGGGCACTGAAGTGGGAGCTATTGTTGAAGCTTTTCCCACACTGTGCACACTTGTATGGGATTGATTTTCAATGTGAAAAGAAAATATAAAAACTATTATTGGAGTTATTTCTAAACAGAACTAACATTAGAATAGCCTGAATCATCAGCATTGTCTTTCAGAAAAATCAGATTCATCAAATAGATCTTTGGCCTACAACTGTTAGAGAATTATGTTAACATCATATGTAAGAATGCTACATTTTCTAGGATTTGACATTTTCAGTGATCGAGAATTACTGTATTTTGTAAAAGGAAATACCACTACTAAATGCTGTAAATAGAATGATGTCCTTTGCTTCCAAATTTGATATACTAGAGCAGTGTGAAAATACTAAAAGCAAGATGACCAGGAGTAGTGGCTCACACCTCTAATCCCAGCACTTTGAGAGGCTGAGGCAGGAGGATCACTTGAGGCCAGTTCAAGACCAGCCTGGTCAACATGGCAAACCCCGTTAGTCGGTCATGGTGGTGCAGGCCTGTAGTCATAGCTACTTGGGAGGCTGAGGCATGAGAATTGCTTGAACCTGGGATGCAGAGGTCGCAGTGACCTGAGATTGCACCACTGCACTCCAGCCTGGGTGAAGAGAGAGACCGTGTCTCAAAAAAATAAATAAATAAAATAATAAAAGCAAGATATTTTGTGGCAAAGTTATCTCAGGGTAAACACTGCAGCTGCAAGCACTGCTGGCAAGTATTCTTGGGGCAAATGCTTAACTTTTCAAAAAGCTCAAGAGACCATGATTCTTTTCACCATACCTTAGACAACGTCCTGCTACCTTGTGTGCACCAGCCAACAACCGTAGACAAATGTACCTGTCTTCTACCACTTTTTATCTATGGCGATTTCATAAAAGTTTAAGTATCTGTGACTCATCATAGATGAATTTTAACTTTGGTTCCTAGTGCATCTCGTTCCCATCCTTCCTTTCATCTACGATTCTCATCTACCAAACTCTTCAGGAGTCAGAATCTCCTGATGAACCGTGTTTTTCCCTTGCTTCTGTGATCTTCACTCTCATGATGGCACAAACCCTTTCCAACCCAATTCATTTCCTCTTTTCCCTATTTCCTACCCCTAGAAGGCTCTGCATGTCCTACTTCCCTGAAGCAGACTCTACACTTACATATATGTCATTTTCAGGACCCTGCAGGCTTCTGCATGAGTATAGTTTCTAATGGAGAAAATTACAACCAAAGGCCAAGGAAATGGAGGGAGAAACAACTTTATTTTCATCAGAAATTAGTAATGTTTATAAATTTGTTTAGTTTGTAAATTATTATCAGAAATAGTAATGTCTATAAACCACTTTAAGAGACAATCAGGAACTATGATGAGGGCGATAATAAAAGGATAAGTCTTATAAAAAATTAACCTGGATGTTACGCTTGCTCTAAGGCTAAGTCACTTAGGGAAACAAATTCAGTATTATCCAATGGCTTAATCCTCCTTCTTTTTGTTCCCTTTTTGGTGGTGGCTGGGTTACAAAGAGTAGTGTCTTCTTCCCTGAAGTTAGTACTAGTATGGCAGGTGCCTAGAGGTCAATTATTGGTTTAGAAGAGATTCAGGCTCTTAATTTCTACATGTGCTTCCCAGGAAAGGGGACACTTTCTTTCTCAGCCCTGTGTGAGGACTACGTTAGCCCAGAACGTGTTCTCAGATCACTGGGTGCCCATTCTCAGTTCTAGGAACAGGAAGACCCTGGTTTCCTGGCAGAATTTATGGACCCTACAGCTTTCTCTCCATCAAACTTTAAGTCACAGTAAGATAGGACTCTGGAGTCACAGGCACACCCAGGAGAGGTCAGCATCCTTATGCTGATTCCTGGTCCTGGACATGGGTCTTAAGATCCAGTAGTCAGTAGGTCTGTTGCCAAGTCACGGACTGGCTAGATCTCTCCATAACAGAAGAAAGCCCTAAGGAACGCATACATGCTGACCCGAGGAACTAATCTGACAGTTTTCCTACACACTCATAACACATCTCTTCCTTCCTGTGATGAGAGTACTACTTTCGAGTGTACTGTCTGATGACGGGTGAGGGCAGAGTTCTTACTGAAGCCTCTCTCACAGTGAGAACACTTGTAAGGCTTTTCACCAGTGTGGGTTTTTCGGTGGGCACTGAAGTGGGAGCTATTGTTGAAGCTTTTCCCACACTCTGCACACTTGTATGGGTTCTCCCCAGTGTGGATGCGCCGGTGAGCACTGAACTGGGAACTGTTGTTGAATCTCTTTCCACAGACAATGCACTGGTAAGGCTTCTCCCCAGTATGGGTCCTCTGGTGGACAATGAGGCTGGAGCTCTGGTTGAAGCTTTTCCCACACTGCCCACACTGGTAGGGCCTCTCCCCTGTGTGAGTTCGTAGGTGGGCAGTGAGGTTGGAGCGCTCACTAAAGCCTTTCCCGCACTCACTGCACTTGTGAGGCTTCTCGCCTGTGTGGATTCTCTGATGCCGAACAAGATAAGAACTTCGGCTAAAGGTTTTCCCACATTCTGGACATTGAGATACTTTTTCCAGTTCGAGTGCTGGCTTGTGGGGAGAATGCACACTCTGAGAGCAGTTTTTCCCACAGAGGATATGTGTACAGGCTTTGTCCCTGGCACAAAAACTCTGGTGACTCATCTTCTCCTGGGATGGGGTTTTCTCCTCACTCTCCCCTGGAGAATTTCTACATTGCCTTCTTGATGTTGGCTCGCTCTCCAAGCCTTTTTGTAGCTCAGAGTGCCAAAAAACTCCTCTGGACTTTCTCTGTAAAGCCTTGTGTATTTCTCCTTCCTCTGAGTCATCCCATTTTAGATTTTCTTTTTTAATCTCATTCTTGATCTCAAAATCTGGAAAAAAAACCCCACAGAAATACAATGGACTATAGAGAAGGAAAACAATGGAATGCAAAGTTATAACTATACTATGTAGAAGAAATATCTAATTGAAATTCTTCATGTGATTAAGTCTCCTGCTAATTAACAGCTTTTTATTTTCTAATTGTAATATTTTTGAGCTCCAAATTATTACAGAAAAATTATGCCCTAAACTCCAACTTTTCTCCTATCTTTTTTCGGATGTTCTGACATAATGACAGACTGAGGCAAGACGTCAAGCTCTATGTCATCTGCCAGTCTGTTTATAGGTGTACCCTCAATTCTTGAATGTTCTAACTTCTGGCAGCAGAACAACAAAAGGCAACCCTGGTCTTGGCCAGCTCAAACAGGAAGAAAGCAAAGTGCTAAGTACCCAGCCAGCATAGGCTCAGGCTGTGAAAGGCAAGGCCATGCTAGAGGAGGAGAGAGAAGATAGACCTGGTCTGGAGGCCTAACCAGCAGTCTGACAATGCAAAGTAGTGAAACTCCATGGGAAAAGATGAACTTAGTGAAAGAGGTTGGCAAATGCAAAATCAGGGCTCTAAAATGCAAGAGGAATAATCTTTAAACTCCATGAAAACCAAAACTCCTGGCTTGGATAGGGTGACACATCAAGATGATGATAATGCCAGGATCAGTGACAGCTCCCAGTCAATTGCTAGACTAATGGCCTCTAAAGTGGACTTTGCCATCCTTTGACTATCAGAGCCAAGGGAGTCTTACCAAGTCTGTTTGGGAACAGCACTGGCAGGTCAACTTTCCTGACTTCCTGGCCAGGATTCCTGAAGTCCTTTTCATCCCTGTCTGCACCATCCACAGTGCCATCTTCTACCTCCGTGGGCTCCCCGTTCTGGTGATTCAGCTCTCCCGCCTCAATATCACTTCCTTCTTGGCCAGGAACAGCATCACTTGCCATAGGAGGTGCAGAGGCCCAGGAGCTTGAAAGAGCATCCATTTCCTCGTAAAAGATACAAGGCTCAGGCACACAGCCTCTCCTCACTTTGCGGTAACTCAACTGTAGGCTTTTGAACTTGGTGCGACACTGTTCTGGGGTCCGCAGAAAACCCCGATCCCAGAGTTGTTGCGCCATGGCCCTGTAGATCTGGCTGTTCTGCTGACAGGTTTGGAGTTTTCCATAAAATTGAGAACTACTAAGAATAGCCAGGAGCGTCTTGGTCTCTTCATAGCCCCAGGGCACACCTGTTGCTGGGAGACAAAGAATAGCTCAATCAGATCTGTCAGTTAGATCATGGAGGACTGTACATACTGCAGTGTGAGGTTTTAGCAGCTTAAAAAGTTACATCCTAGGCTGGGTGCGGTGGCTCACACCTGTAATCCCTGCACTTTGGGAGGCCAAGGTGGGCGGATCACAAGGTCAAGAGATCAAGACCATCCTGGCCAACATGGTGAAACCCCGTCTCTACTAAAAATACAAAAAAAATTAGCTGGGTGTGGTGCCATGTGCCTGTAGTCCCAGCTACTCAGGAGGCTGAGGAAGAAGAATCACCTGAACCCAGGAAGCAGAGGTTACAATGAGCTGCGATTGTGCCACTGCACTCCAGCCTGACGACAGAGCAAGACTCCATCTCAAAAAAAAAAAAAAAGTTACATCCTGGTTTCTCAAACTGTGCCACAACTGGCTGTTGTTATTTCTAGGAAGAAATCTCACTGTGGCCATTTGTCTAAAACATGAAAACTTTTAGTATAATACAAAAGACATTCCCTCCACTGAGAAGGACTTGTAGGGTTATTTACTCAAGCTGCCTTTTAAATTTGTCTTTAATTATCCTCAATCCTACTCATTTCTCCTGGAGAGATGGCTGGCAATAAGGGTAGTGTCTTGCCTGCCTTGACAGTTGTGGGACTTCCTGAGGGTGGCCACATAAGAGGACACAGCGAACAGGTGACGCTTGAGTAAAGCAAAGATTCAGGGGACAGAGGAGCTGGTTGTAAGGATATAGCTGCCTGTTCCCTCCCTGATACAGGAATACCTCCTCATCTGGCCCATCTCTATCTGTTTATATCTCCTGTCATCCTTGTAGATACAAGAAAATGACAACAGTTAACACACCAAGGTAAGAATAAGCAGTAAACATCTGAGAAGAGCAGTTCAGGATGACTGGCTACTCAAGAACCCTCACCACACACTCCTGCTGCCCATCTGGGCCAGTTGATGAGGACTGATTTGACTAGAGCTGTCCCAGCAAGTGCACTCCAACATCTGGTTGTGATATTCTGAAGGGCACCAGCCTCTTCTTGTCACCCCCTCTGCTCCACACTGAGCCACCGTCACCTCATGCCTGGATCACTGCCATAGCCTATCTGGTCTTCTTGCTTCCACTCTGGACCTTTTACAGTCAACCTTCAACCCAGCAGCCAGAGGGAGTCCTCTCCTTTGTTATTCAATTTAACTAACAGTGCCTACAATGCCAGTTTCTAAGAAATATAAATATTACATGAACCCTGGCTTCAAGGAGGTCACAGTCCTGTAGAAGTCTCTCTAGCAAAAAGAGACATGAATAAATGTTTACATAGAGTTAAGTGCCAAATAAAGTGAAATACTCAAAGTGGTCCTTTTAAAACTATTACTCCTCTGCCCAGAACCACACAAGACTCCCCCATTTCACTCAGAATAAAAAAGTCCTTCATGTAGGGCCTGACGATCCTGTATTAGTACTTCTCAAATTATCTATGAAGGATGGGAGTCTTGTGCTTATTTCTTTTGTAAAATACAATAAAAATACAACTGAAAAGTGCAGCAATGTTAAATTGTTATAAAAGTTTCTAATTGCTCCCTCTCAGTCTCAGCTGACAGCACTCATTTGAGCTGGCTTTCTGAGCTCGTTTTCTCATTACTCATGGGTGCACTCTGTGCCAGTAAACTGGCATGCCCACCTCGCTCCAAGCTGTCATTGCGTCTGTCTTACACTCTTCCTCCATGTGGGATATGGCTGCATGGCTCATCCCTCCTCCTTCGGTAAGTCTTTTCATATGTCATTTTCTCAGTGAGAGTGACCCTGAGGACCCAAACTGAAAACTGAAAACCAACCTCTGTCCTGGCACTCCCATCACTCTGCTCTGCTGTTTCTCTCCCATCGTGCTTATCACCCTCTAACATCTTCTGCCGCTTACTGATGATGCTATAGTCTATCTCTTCCCACAGGGCAGGAATCTTTATCTGTTTGTTCACTGTTGTATACCTAACGACCTAGAAGTAGGTCTGAGATACTATAGGCACTAAGTTAATACTTGTGGAAAGAATGACTTGTCCTCCCACATTCTGTCTCAACTCTTACCTCTAATTTTAAAGGATCCTGAATGGTTGACAAGAAACCAAAAGTGTGTGGGGAATACAAGCCTTCATTTGATAAGCCTAATGTTGTAGAAATTAAAATTACAGGTACCATTACATGAAATATTCAGAATAGTGCAATCCATAGAGACAGAATGAAGACTGGTGTCTGCCAGGGGCTTGCAGGGGGAGGATGGGGAGAAACTGCCGGATGGTTGTGGGATCATACTTTGGAGTGATGGAAAGGTTCTGGAACTGGACGTAGTGGTAATTACACAACACTCTGAATGTGCTAGATGCCAAAGAATTGTTCACTTTACAGTGGTTAATTTTATGTCATGTGAATTTCACCTAATAAGTTAAAAATCACAAATACAAAAATATTTATATCTCACTTTATTATCCATATATATTTAGTAATACAAAGCTCAAGAAGACACTATACTCTCCTGCAACTGGACAAAGATAAGGTGCAGGAGAAGCCTGAAGAAGCAGCAAGAAATGGCATATGCTGAAGCCAGGAAACTGGGAGTTCCTGGCAAAGGAGGGGAGGGATGGCAGGGGCAGAGCAGGGAAAAACCACACACCACTGGGGAGGACAACATTGTAAAGTGAGGCAGGGGCAGTGTCACAGGGCCTGTGTTCACGGCCTTGTGTAGTCCCTCCCACCCTGGGCTTGGCCAGGAGAACCCTGCATGTGAAGCAGCAGACGAGACATCTAGGCCCAGTGAGCTGCAGAGTGTCTGTCTCTGAATCTGGATAGTCAGGGAGGCTGCTCTGAGGAGGAGGCATTTGGCCCAGATGGGACAGAACTGATTTGAGAAAGGCAAGAGAGCGGTCTGTTTGGCAGAACCTTCCCCAAGTGTCCTGAGATGCTGGGAAAGGGCCTGGAAGGCCCGGGCATAGTAGACTGTCCTAGTTGGGTGGTTTTATTTGTTAATCTCCTGTGCCACTGGAGAAACTCGGGAGTGACTACTGCTACCTGTGTGCATGAGCACACGTTCAGCATGAGCACATCTGTGCTCTTGTTGGCCACCTGTCTGGCTCCAGCTCCGGCCTGCTTGTTCTGACTCTGTCTCACTATCACTTTTTGCTTCTCCACCCCCTCACCCTTCATCTCCCATGTTCTTGACTGCCTGTCACACATGCTACCCCTTTCTTTTGATTTCTGCCTGTGTCTCTCTTGCCTGCTCTGGTTCCCCATTTACTTCCTCCTTTCCCTCCACCCAGCAGTCTCCCCACTCCCTCTGTCTCCCTTCCTCTCACGTCCTTCCAGCTTCTCTGAACAACTGAACACATCCACCTGGACCTGGAGGGAAGATGGATCCTTACCCAGCGAGATGTGTCTGTTCTTCCTCTGCGTGGCACCCCTGTAGAGGGCCTTTCGTGCAGGGCCTGGGCACATCCATTCTTGCTGACAGAGGGATACAGCTCTGTTGTCACACGTGGCTGGTCCCTGTAACAACACTGGAGCTGGCTACCGGTAAAATAGCACCACTCTAGCCTGGGGTGGGGGCAGAGACAGGATCACAGTTGTCAGATCAGGGGCAAGGCAAAGGCAGGGGAGGTCAGCCCCCAGGGACAGGTTCTGAGCCGTGTGATGATGTCAGAGTGGACACAATCAAAATAACCCGAGAAGCCCCGTGGACCACACAGAATCCTTCTCATGTCTCTGGAAATGAGGGTTTTGGGGTGAGAGTGGGTAATCAGGAGACAGAACGCATCAACCACAGCTCACCTGGGACCCAGCTGTCCAGACCACAGCACCTGTCTCCTGGTCGTGGAGACCTGTGTTTTGGGGCAGGTTCCTGGGAGCCTGAGGAGCAAGCCAGGCTGGGGGAAAAAACAGCCGCTATTAGAGGGCGGCTTCCACACAACAGCACAAAGCAGAAGCTCTCAAAGTGGGCTCCTGGGCCAGCTGCATCAGCAGCCCCTGGCAACCCATCAGAAATACAAATCCTGGGGCCCCACCTCAGATCTTCTAAATCAGAAATTCTGAAGGTGGGGCCTGGGACTCTCCCACCCTGGATGAGTCTGAGGCAAACTCAAGTTTGAGAACCACTGCCACAGCACACGGCCTCTGTGAGTTGAGAAGTTCCTTTCATGAGATTCCTCTTGGCATAAGAGCTTTAATTTTTTTTTTTTTTTCATTTTAAAGAAAAAGATACATGTCAGGGAAAAAAAGAGAATCATAGTGGGAAAACAAAAATATCTCCATAGCCCTGCCACCCAAAGATAACCACAGTACTCTTTAAAATACCACAGTAACAGAAACCTTTTATATTTTTCAGACCAAGATAATACATTTTTTCTCAAGTCTCCAACTTCAAGAATTATACAAATATGACTGTGACATTGCTTAAAAATATAGGAAAAATTTTTTAAAAATTGTACAATCCCAGCACTTTGGGAGGCCGAGGCAGGCAGATCACGAGGTCAGGAGATCGAGACCATCCTAGTTAACATGGTGAAACCCCATCTCTACTAAAAATACAAAAAATTAGCCGGATGTGGTGGTGGGCGCCTGTGGTCCCAGCTACTCGGGAGGCTGAGACAGGAGAATGGCATGAACCCGGGACGCGGAGCTTGCAGTGAGTCGAGATCGCGCCACTGGGCTCCAGCCTGAGCAACAGAGTGAGACTCCGTGTCAAAAAAAAAAATTGTACCAATAAAATGAATCATGTTTACTACTTATTAATGAAACTTCAATGGCAACTCAGAGGTATGTGACCCCTGGAGAGGTAACAGCATTCCAGATCTGTGAGTGGCCCATGGGCCTGGGAAGCAGAGGGAGCCTAGCCTGGAAGGCAGCGAGTCCTGCTTTTTACTCACAGCCCCTGCTGTCCCAAAGCCTTGGAAATCACACACAGAGAACACAGGGGTTCCCAAGGATTAAAAGGAAATAAATGCTAAGTGGCAAAGTTTATAAAGATGTTAACAAGAGTATTACTTTGCTTAAAAAAAACTTGAATCAGCCAGGCACGGTGGCTCACGCCAGCAATCCCAGCACTTTGGGAGGCTGAGGTGGGCGGATCACCTGAGGTCAGGAGTTTGAGACCAGCCTGTCCAACATAGCGAAACCCTCTCTCTACTAAAAATACAAAAAATTAGCCGGGCATCGTGGCAGGAGTAGGTAATCCCAGCTACTCGGGAGGCTGAGGCAAGAGAAACACTTGAACCCCGGAGGCAGAGGTTGCAGTGAGCTGAGATCATGCCATTATACTCCAGCCTGGGCGACAAGAACGAAACTCCATCTCAAAAAAAAAAAAAAATTAAAATCTGAGACAATTTTCTACTTTATCAACACAATTTGCCAACTTAAACATCATCAAGACACAGTGTTTTTCAGGCTGGGTGTGGTGGCACATGTCTGTTTTCCAGCACTTTGGGAGGCTGAGGCAGGAGGACTGCTTGAACCCAGCAGTTTGAGGCAACAGTGAACTATGATGGCACCACTGCACTCCAGCCTGGGCGACAGTGCAAGACCCTGTCTCTTAAAAAAACTTACCTAGCAACCTGTAATGGCAGCTTTCAATTAAACAGAAAAGGCAGCAAGTATATAGCCAAATTACTTCATGGAAAAAGACTTATAAAAATACAGACCCTTGGTATATCCACGCAATGGAATATTATTCAGCCATCAAAAGAAACAAAGTACTGACATGCTCAAAACATGGAAAGTGACAAGAAGGCAGACACAAAAGGTCACATAATACATGTGATTCGATTTATATGAAATGTCCAGAACACGTAAATCCATGGAGACAGAATGGGGAGCAACTGTTTAATGGGTACAGGGTTTCCTTTTCGGCATGATAAAAATGTTTTGACACTAGATAGAGGTGATGGCTGCATGACACTGTGAATGTACTAAGCATAACTGAATTGTTCACTTTGAAATGGTTAATTTTATGTTATGTGACATTCCCTCAATTAAAACAATTTTTTTTTGGTAGAGACAGGATCTTGTTATGTTGCCCAGGCTGGTCTTGAACTCCTAGGCTTAAGCTGCCTCCTGCTCCAGCCTCCCAAAGTGCTGAGGTTACAGGCATGAGCCATCGCACCCAGCTAAGATAATTTTTTTAGTTAAAGTTTTCTAAGGCCGGGCGTGGTGGCTCATGCCTGTAATCCCAGCACTTTGGGAAGCTGAGGGAGGTGGATCACGAGGTCAAGAGATCGAGACCATCCTGGCTAACACAATGAAACCCTGACTCTAATAAAAATACAAAAAATTAGCCGGGCATGGTGGCGGGCGCCTGTAGTCCCAGCTACTCGGGAGGCTGAGGCAGGAGAATGGGGTGAACCTGGGAGGCGGAGCTTGCAGTAAGCCGAGATCGTGGCACTGCACTCCAGCCTGGGCAATGGAGCAAGACTCCGTCTCAAAAAACAAAAAAAGTTTTCTAAAAAAATTAAGACAAGTAAAAACAAAAAATAGAGCTCTGGAAGAAAGGCAAAAATAATACAAATATATTCTGGAAAAGATTAAGTTGGATGGGGAAGGGGATTTAATGTCTTCAAGTATATGAAGAACTGCTGTGCAGAAGGTGAAGGTAACATGTTCACCTTTAAGGACGCCTGATTCTTTAGTAACAGAATTGTAATAAAAAAGAATTATGCTAACACATAAAGAATCTCTGTTCCTACTTTAAGTGCTATTACCTTCAACTGAAATTTGTAATCTTGCTTTTGGATATGGATATATTTCTCTTTTATTTTTTTTTTTGAGGCAGCCCAGGCTGGAATACCAATGGCGTGATCTTGGCTCAGTGCAACCTCCATCTCCTGGGTTCAAGCGATTCTCCTGCCTCAGCCTTCCAAGTAGCTGGGATTACCATGCCCAGCTAATTTTTTGTATTTTTAGTAGAAACTGGGTTTCACAGTGTTAGCAAGACTGGTCTCGAACTCCTGACCTCAGGTGATCGGCCTGTCTGGTCTTCCAAGGTGCTGGGTTTACAGACATAAGCCACCACGCCTGGCCGGTTTTTGGATATATTTCAAAGGCATTTAGTCTGGAACCCTTGAGTGGACCCAGTTCAGACCTTTGTTTCTAGTAAATGATTGTTCCTCACCTGCCTCAGGTGAGGACAGAGGCTTCTGCTTACCTTCCGACTGTTCCCCTGGTCTTTGGTGTGAGCTCTGTGATCCCTTTAAAGTCGGCTTCTCTGGCTGAATCTCCTGTTTCCATTGGGATCTCAGTGATTCCCTGGTTGTTCCCAAAGGGGCCATCTCCTCCATGAGTACTTTCAAGTCCTTCTCAGAATCTGGGACCTGAGGACAGACCCCATCATCCATCACTACAAATTCCTGCCTAAGCTGGACTTTACAACTCCTAAGAGTGGCATTAAAAAATAATGTGTAACATAAGGAAGCAGAAGAGAAACATCTAGGAGCCACTGTATTGCTGCTGTAATAAAATAAAAATTAATAGAATTAGGTCTTTGAGGGTGCAGTGGTTCACGCCTATAATCCCAGCACTTTAGGAGGCCGAGGCAGGTGGATTATGTGAGGTCAGGAGTTCAAGACCAGCCTGGCAACATGGTGAAACCCCATCTCTACTAAAAATACAAACATTAGCTGGTGTAGTGGTGTGAGCCTGTAACCCCAGCTACTTGGGAGGCTAAGGCAGGAGAATCACTTGAACCCAGGAGGCAGAGGTTGCAGTGACCCAAGATCACACCACTGCTGTCCAGCGTGGAAAACACAGCAAGACTCTGTCTCAAAAAAAAAAAAAAAAAAAAAAAGTCTTTGAAGTGGTTAAGATTATTTATATGACAGCACCTAGCATAGAGCCTGACACATCAGAACTGTTAAAAACTGGTATATATTTGTTAGAAGAGAGAATGTCAGCTTTCACTTTAGCATGCCCCCATGACTTCCACACTAGGCCATTTCCTCTGCCCCCCCCCCCCAAATCCAATATCAGTTCTGTCTTCAAAAGAGACCTCCTTTGGTCCTCTCCACCTCCCAGCTCCATCAGGGTCCAGGACACTATCTGCTGTCTGTATCCTCTCTACTGCTGAACCCTCCAATCCATTCTCTCTACGTGGAATTCAGTGTGATCTTTTTAAAATCTAGACTCCTATCCCTCCATAGTAACAACACTCTTCAGTGGCTTCCCACTGCACACAGAATAAAATCCAAACTCTTCTTCGCAGCCTAAAAGGCCCAGCATGATTCTGCCCTGCCTCCTCCCTTTCTCTCACAGCACTCTTCCCCAGTCTCTGAGCTCCAGCCACAAGCCCTCCCTTCCTCTCAAACCTGCCCAGTCCTTTACCACCTTAGGCTCTTGGTATGTGCTGTGCCCTCTGTCTGGAGTACTCTCCCCCAACTCTTGGGACAACTGGTTCCTTCTCCTCCTTCAGTGTCACCTCAGAGAGGCCCTGCCTCACCACCTATCTCCCAACACTCCAGTTATCACATCACTGTGCTCATTTCCTTCCAAGTACTCATCTGAAACGATCTTTATGGTTTACTTTTGATTTATGATTGTCTGTTTCCCCCATGGACTGCGGGCTCCAGCAGGCCAGGGGCCATGCCTGTCCTGTTCACTGTAAAATCCCCAATATCACAGTCACTTAAAATCAACTTTTGTCTTTCAGAGCCATCTTTATTCCTTAAGTCCCATGCTTATAACAGACACCCTTAAAGGGAATGAGGAGAGGTACTGAGAGGCAAGTGGGGTCCTAAGAAATTATGTCAACCTCTATTACTACTACCCACCTCCACTTCTTGCTCTCTCCTTCACTTTCATGATAGGTGATACGGTTTTGCTGTGTCCCCACCCAAATCTCATCTTCAATTGTAGTTCCCATAATCCCCATGTGTCATTAGAGGGACCCAGTGAGAGGTAATTGATTCATGGGGGCAGTTTCCCCCATGCTACTCTAGTGATAGTAAGTTCTCACAAGATCTGATGGTTTCATAAAGGACTTTCCCCTTCACTCAGTTCTCATTCTTCTCTTTCCTGCTGCCATGTGAAGAAGGATGTGTTTGCTTCCCCTTCTGCCATGATTGTTTCCTGAGGCCTCCCTAGCCATGCAGAACTGTGAGTCAGTTAAACCTCTTCTCTTTATAAATTATCCAGTCTCAGGGATGTCCGTATAGCAGTGTGAGAATGGACTAATACAATAGGTTTCAAATAGGTGTTTAACCTATACACTCCTGCACTGTTTTATATTAAGAGTGTGGGCCAGGCACAGTGGCTCACACCTGTATTCCCAACACTTTAGGAGCCTGAGCTCAGAAGGTCAAGACCAGCCTGAGCAACATGGCAAAACCTCATCTGTAATAAAAAACAAAAATTAGCTGGGCATGGTGGTGTGCACCTGTAGTCCCAGCTACTTGGGGGGCTGATGCAAGAGGATCACTTGACCCCAGGAGGTTGAGGCTGCTGAGCCACATTCATGCCACTGCACTCCAGCCTAAATGACAGACCAAGACCCTATCAAAAATAAAATAAAGTAAAATAAAATAAAATTAAGTGTGATTCCGAGATGGTTAAGGATAAGAGGAGAGAGCATCAAACAGGGTGATGGAAGGGGACCTGGGCTAGGATGACTATTGGCATGCTGGGATTCCCACTCTATTTATAATAGTTCAGTTCTCCAAGCTCTACCTTCTTACAAGTGCTACTGCACCTCTCCATTCAATCTTACTTATGAGTAAGAGTCCCAGTCCCACAGACTTCAGACTAATTTCCTCAACTTTTTCCCTGATGCATCACCACCAAGCTGCTCTTCCCGTCTCTAAATTAAGTCAAAAGTACTAACTCCTCAATCCTACCAAATTTCATCTACATCCCCCTTCACCCGTTCCTCTTCCCACAGGCCGTGCACATCCCTACCTCCTCACTGGGAAACACAAGCATATCTGCTGCCTAGGTCCTTCCCATTCCAGCTATGCAGACTCTGGCACCTAGCAAGCTGCTTCCTGCTCTGATCACAGACCCACTCAGGCTGACCAACGTTCCTCTGACCTGTGCCCTCCATTACTCTAGGCCTCTCCCAGACTTAACCGATTTCAGTTGCCTTCCTCCTACCAACTCCTCCACAACCAAAGCTGGCGTGTTACTTTTCTCTTCCTGTGCCTTTCCCACCTCCCTGCTCCCAGAAGATATAAGCTGGTTACACTGATCAGATCTCACACCTAGTCCTGACCGTAAGAGGACATTTTATAAATCCATCAGTGTCCCATACTGAACACTTAATCTTGGCAGCAAGAACCAGGGCAAGGCTTGGCTCTAACTTAATTTTGTTGAGTGTACGACACATGGCACTCTGCCCTCAAAGAAGCTCCTAGCAAGAAACTAGATTTTCGTTCACCAGCATCTCTACTTTTCCTCCATCCCCTGAGTGAAGGATAGTTGTTCTTTCCCTGGCCTTGTTTTGGAGAATTTTTCTGAGTGTTTTTACCACTTTAATTAAGGACTTCAAACATTACTAAATATATGAATGTCTAACAGCTGTATCCACAGATGAGAAATTCTTCCCGTACTATAAGGGCATAGGACCAACCCGAGATAGCCAAGACCTTCTGTGGGCAGCAGAGGGCTACTGTGTGTTTCTCAACCAAGCACCCCTCCAGTAACTGGATTTCCCAACTTCTTCATAACCCAAACCACAAAGTTCCGACTTCCTTTTCTCACCTGTTGTCCAGGAGCTCTCTGTACATCCTCAACCAGAGCCACAGCTTCCTCCCCATTTTCTGGATGCTGCTCCCTCACCCAGGTCTGGATCTCCTCTGGCAAGATAGTCAGAAACTGCTCCAAAACCAGCAGCTCCAGGATTTCCTCTTTCGAGTGCGTCTTCGGCTTCAGCCACTGACAACAGAGTTCCCAGAGTTTGCTAAAAGCTTCATGGGGGCCAGTTACTTCCTGGTAGCAAAACTGCCTGAAGCGCTGACGGGAGGCTTCGGAGTCAGGACTGTTAACCTGGAGGGCTGATTTCTGGCCCTGTGTGGGATCCTTGTTTGAGGATGGGTGTGCCTCGGGACTCTTTGCTGCAGCCATCATTTGCTTCGACGAACTGGCTTACTCTGGTTGCCACTTCTACCCTGGAGATCAGAGTCCATCTCTTCCCACATCACTGGGAAACCATGTTCTCCTGCAAGGAATGTCTTTCTCTAATCCGTGAGACATGAGAGTGTCAGACATGTATAGAGACTCACAGCTGAAAATAAGGGCTCAACTTTGAAGGATGTCTGAAGAGGATGGAAAAAGACAATATAAACCTATCACATTCCTTCACTCTGCTTCTTGTGATTTACTTTCTATCCTTTTCCTCCCTCCACAAATCTATACCAATGATCCAAAACACTAGAAATATTTAAACTGTCTTTGCAAAAACTGTTAACAGTGAGAAGATTTATGACACTAAAAGAGATAGGATTTAACCAACTCCATCTTGCTTTTAACCTCCAAACTGCCCTTGGTCATTCCTGGGCATGAGGCAAGCTAGCTTTGGGTGAAATTTAGTTTATAGTTTGAATGATAATAACCCTTCCCAAAACTAAACTCCTTTGTGAAACTAATTAAAGACCACCAGGTTAGGAGGATGAGAGGGGCCTGAATTCTGCTAAGATGTAGGCCTAATGAAATGATTATCCAGAGGTCACAAGATTTGCAACTTCCCCAATTAAATAACATCACCATTGTAGAACCCAAGATTGGCCTTTTGAGATGTCTTTTCAGGCCTCTGCTTTCTGACAACCAGATGGCCCCACCCAGACTAGGGACTCCTCTGTGGCTCCCACCCAAAATCGCACTCAGCACACAAGAGCCATTTTCCACAGCCCTGTGAGTGCATCCCCAACCAGTCAGCATTCCCCGTTCCCTACCCAACTGCCTGTCAAAGCCCTAGCCTCTGAATTTCTGGGGAGGCTGACTTGAGTAATAAAACTTGTCTCCCATTTAGCTGGTTCTATGCGTATTAAATTCTTTATTGCAATTCGCCTGTCTTGACAAATTGGCTTTATCTAGGCAGTGGGCAAGATGAACCCACTGGGCAGTTACAGTAGCAAAAAATAGTTTTCTCCCAGCCAAGATTCTGTGTCTGCTAACAAGTTACTCAAACTGTTCCTGACGATGTAGTTCACCTGTTCCTTCCCTTCTTCCCTCACGTACCTAAGTCTTTTTCTTGTCCTTCCCTATCCTCAAGAAGCCTGGACTCATGTTCCCAGTCGCTACCCTCTCCTCAGGAGAGTACTAGTGTGTGTGCACTTCTTAATTAACTTCGTCATCACTATTATTCCACACACACACAACGTAGATAAGTGACTGTTTGGGTTTGCTGTATGTTTTTATTTTCCCGCATTCCTTTCCCACTTCTAATAGCAGCATCTTCTTCCTTTGTGAAAAAGTCCCTCTCAACCGGGTGTGGTGGCTCATACCTGTAATCCCAACACTTTGAGAGACTGAGGTGGGTGGCTCACAAGGTCAGGAGATCTAGACCATCCTGGCTAACAAGATGAAATTCCATCTCTACTAAAAAGACAAAAAAATTAGGCGGGCATGGTGGCACACGCCTGTAGTCCCAGCTACTCAGGAGGCTGAGGCAGGAGAAGTGCTTGAACCCAGGAGGCAGAGGTTGCAGTAAGCCGAGATCTCGCCATTGCACTCCAGCCTGGGCAACAAGAGCGAGACTGTCTCAAAAATAAAGAAAGAAAGGAAGGAAGGAAGGACGGAGGGGGGGGGGGGACAGAGAGAGAGAGAGAAAGAAAGAAAAAAAGAAAAAAAGAAAAAGGAAGGAAGGAAAGAAAGGAAAGAAAGAAAGAAAGAATGATTGATTGGTTCTGGTGGGGATATTAATTACAATACCTGCCTCCCCAGAAGTGGGCATATGACACACAGCTAGGCCTATTAAAATTCTTTTCTCAAATTTTACGTGAGAAGTAGGGAAAGCTCTTAATTTTCTGGGAATTGCTAAATTGGCCAAATGTAAGACCAGAGTTGTCTGCAACTGTGTCCCACTCTCTACTCCACTCTTCCGTCACAGGAGCCTGTTCACAAGAGGACAATATACTCGAGTCCTGAAAACATGTTTGGATCTCCAAGGCCAGTTTATGCAAGGCAATATTTTATTTTTTTGAGAGTTAATTTTAAAAATAGTTTTATATAATTTAAAATTAAACAATAAATAACTTTTAAAAATAATTTTATGGTTTTTTTTTTTTGTTTTTTTTTTTAATCTTTAGAGATGGAGTGTCACTCTGTTGCCCAGGCTGGTCTCAAACTCCTGAACTCAAGCAATCCTCCCACCTCAACCTCCCAAAGTGTTAGAATTAAAAGCATAAGCCACCATGCCCGACCTTAAAAACAATTTTAAATAGAGGCTAACTTTTGTATTTTTTGTAGAGATAGGGTTTCACTATGTTGCCCAGGCTGGTCTCAAACTCCTGTGCTCAAATGATCCTCCCACCGTGGCCTCCCAAAGTGCTGGGATTACAGGTGTGAGCCACTGCACCAGTGAAGGCAGTCTTTTTTTCATTAGTTTGTGTTGGTTTTTAACTACTTAAAACACAGATTAAAGCAGATCATAATTTACATTTTCTACAGGAGCTGACACACCCTCACCACGTAGTATTAAAATGGATCCAGCATGCACAACAATATGAATATACTCAGGACTACTGAGCTGTACACTTAAAAATGGTTAAGATGGTAAATGTTTTTTAAAAAAGAAAATTTTTTATATTTTAAAAATGGATTTGGGTTCCCTTTTCTCAAAGAAGTTGAACTGCCTTCACTTAAATTCTCTTTACATTTCGGTGCTTCTAGAGAGAGAGAAATCAAGGGCATTATTATTGTTAGTACTGCTTTTTAGCCAAAAAGAAACTGAGAGCGATGAAGTATCTTGCCTAAAGCATCACACAGCAGAGCTCTAGGCAGCAAGGCCAGGACTAGAACCTGCACCCCTTGCCTTCATTATGTTCATCCTGTACCTTACCTGGCTGAAGAATAATTTAATAAATGCTCTTCTAACTTCATGCAGAAGGCGGAACCTGCACCCCTCTGGGCCCTTTTTGACCCCTTACATCCCACTCATCGTTAAATTTTAAAATGCTGTTCTCTGAAAATTTTACTTCACTCTAGCGATGGCCCAAACCCTGGGAAAAAAATGCAGCATGAGGATGGGGAGCCAAGTGGATAGGTTTTTCACTTAGTAACTACTTATTGAGTACTCAGAACGCACTCGGTGCCAGAGTCAGGCACTGTGGATGAGTAGGGAGTGGACGAGACAGGGACGAGATAAGCAGGGTCAAGGCCAGGGGGTCCCGGGCCGCCGGCGCTTAGGCTCGGGGTGATCCGCGCGGTGGGAGCGGGGCACGTGACCGCGGCGCGTCTGGGGAAGCCCGGCCTGAGGGAGGCCGCCTGTCCCACGGAGACGCCCATCGGAGTCGGACCCAAACGCCTCCGAGAAGGGTCTCAGCGGGGAGGGACTCCTCGGCTGTTGTAGGACCCAGCCGCTAGTCCCGCCGGCCGCAAGGAAGCGGAGGACTCACCGGATACCAGTACTCGGGACTCCACAAACTCCCTCAGCCTCCGGGCCGGAAGTCAGGGGCGCCATTCGCTCTGCCCACTACGCACGCCCCTGCGCAGGCCCGCAAGTCGAGCTGCTGGACTGCAGCTCCCGGGATGCACTGCGACGATATTGACAGAGGCAGCAGCCAATAGACGGTAGAGGATGCTCTTGATAGGAGGCGGGCCCTCTCGGTAGTTCCTCAGCAGCCAGTGGGCGTCTCCGCGGCGAGTGGAATCGACCCCGCCCCCAGCCCGTGCTCGCAGGTGCCGGGTCCCAAGTCCCGCGGTCCCGGGTTCCCAGAGAGGTGAGTCGGCTGCGGGTGGGTGCGGGGCGTCAGGCTGCTCGGGGTAGCGGTGTCGCAGTCGCCAGTCCGAGCTCGCACCGGCCGTGGAGTTCAGCTGCGCACCGGGTTGCGGCAGCTTCGCCAGGCCTGGGGCTGGCTGGGCCGCGGGGCCGCCCTGGAGGCCGGAGCCACCGGGCCTGCGGCGCCTGGGCAGGGAGCAGCCGCTTCGCTCGCGTGCAGGAAGCTGTTCGCTACCTCACACCCCCGCCTGGCGCTGTGGCCTTGCTCAACTCTACCGTTTAACACCCGGTGACATGCGCCAGGTCGGTTGCTGCCGTCATGCGGGAGAGTTGGGGCAAGCTACCTGTGACAGCTTGAACTTTTCCTAGGGATTCCGCTCCACCCGCCAGTTAGAGCGTATTGCTCATTAAACCCGAGACCTGTGTGCTTGCTACTGAAATAAAAGAAATATTTTTTCCCCAGAGTCCTTTTAGGACATTATGACTTTTCTCCTTTGCAAGACTTCAAAAAACTGACAGGAAGACAAAACTCTTCCCACTCCCAGGGACCGCGTTGTCTTGAGTTTGGCTAGTAAAGGCTAGCAAGTGAGGCCTTGTCTCTGCATCCCGTTCTCCCTAACATCCTCAGAGAACGTTCGTTTTTGGAGTCTTTCTAGTATTCAGAGACTTCTCCAAGGTCATGATCCCAAAGGCTTAACACGTTTACAAGGAGAGAGTTGTCTCCTGACGCCCAAAATGGCAGCTAAAATGGAGATAACTTTAAGCTCCAACACTGAAGCTTCCTCCAAGCAAGAGAGACACATAATAGCCAAACTAGAAGAGAAACGGGGGCCTACTCTGCAAAAAAACTGCCCCGATCCTGAGCTCTGCCGCCAGAGCTTCAGACGCTTTTGTTATCAAGAGGTGTCTGGACCCCAAGAGGCACTCTCCCAGCTCCGACAGCTCTGCCGTCAGTGGCTGCAACCCGAGCTGCATACCAAGGAGCAGATTTTGGAGCTTCTGGTGATGGAGCAGTTCCTGACCATCCTGCCCCCAGAGATCCAGGCTCGGGTCAGGCATCGATGTCCAATGAACAGCAAGGAGATTGTGACCCTCGTGGAAGATTTTCACAGAGCATCCAAGAAACCAAAGCAGTGGGTAAGGAGGGTCCTCTCCCATCATCCTGGGGATTTCTTTTTCATCTAGGTAATGTTTGGTATCTGGATCTCTCCCTATTTAAGGACTGAGTCTCAGAAGTGGACTGGATGGCTTCAGAAGTTGCTTCCAGCCTCTGTCTGGGAACCTATTCCGAGTTGTTAACAGGTTTTTAGAAAATCTAACTACTGATACCCAGTGAGTCAACAGAGGACCAACGTTCTTGCCATTCCTTTATGCACCTTATGTCACCAGAAGTAAAAATTGTAAGGTTCTTGAATCCCTTCTGTCAGCTCTTCCCACACCATCTTAGTTTTCCTACAAGCAGAATTCTTAGCAGGCAGGGTCACCCTGTTTAGTAGCAGTTGGACTTTGAGGAACTTCATTTCATTGGAAGTTCTAGCTTATTTTTTTTTTTTTTTTTTTTGAGATGGAGTCTTGCTGTGTTGCCCTGGCTGGAGTGCAGTGGTGCCATCTCAGCCCACTGCAACCTCTGCCCCCTGGTTCAGGTGATTCTCAGGTCTCTGACTCCTGAGTAGCTGGGATTACAGGCACCTGCCACCATGCCTAGCTAATTTTTGTATTTTTTAGTGAGAAGGTTTTCACCATGTTGGCCAGGCTAGTCTCGAACTCCTGACCTCAAGTGATCCACCCGCCTTGGCCTGTCAAAGTGCTGGGATTACAGGTGTGAACCACCACACCTGGCCTAGCTTATTGTCTTTGATTTTTTTTTTTTTTTTTTTTGAGACTGGGTCTCACTGTGTTGCTGAGGCTGGAGTGCAGTGGTGCAATCTCTGCTTGCTGCAGCCTCCACATCCAGCTCAAGTGTTCCTCACACCTCAGCCTCTCAAGTAGTTGGGACTGCAGGTACATGCCACCATGCATGGCTAATTTTTGTACTTTTGTAGAGACAGGGTTTCTCCACATTGCCCAGGCTCTTGGGCTCAGGCAATCCACCTGTCTTGACCTCCCAAAGTGCTGGGATTACAGGAGTGAGCCCCACAGTGCCTGACTAGCTTGTTGTCTTTGGATCAGGAAGTTACAGTTTAACTGGCCAGTGTTGCCATTGCTGGCCACTCCCCTCCCCGAAGTCAGACCCCAGTCAGGACCTGGGCAAGAAGCAAACAGCAGGTACTTCCGAAAATAGAACTTGTTAGGGAATGAGGGTAGGGTAGTCCTCTTAGACCCCTACTACTACTGGAATCTCCTTACCAGGAAAGCCTTTGGCAGAACAATGTATTAGATAAGAAGAGTTTGTAACAGCCTCTCACCATACTGCTTCCTGTTCCTACAGGACCTATTTCCAGCAGAAGTAGGTTGCAGGGAGGGCGGGGGGGGGGGGGCGCGGTGTGTAGAGTGGGCATCTGATGGTCCAGTGTCGTGACTGACTTTGATATTTGTGCCAGCAGCTACCCTGATAACTTTGACTCTGGCCCTTGAGAAAGGCCCAAGCTTTAGGGGAAGCCACTCGGCTGACTTGTAGCATCCTCATTCCTGTCATTCTTCACATCCTTCCCTTTACTTCCTTTGAGGGTTTCAGTGGTTTCTATGAAAGTTGACCTCTAGATGGTTATCAGCAATTCCCAAGGTAAACAGGTCATTATACAACAGTGAGAGATCAAGCTTCCCTCAGTCCTGATGGATGGAATTAATGGGGCTTGTTCCTAGGTGGCCGTTTGTATGCAGGGGCAAAAGGTGCTCTTGGAGAAAACTGGATCTCAGCTTGGAGAACAGGAACTGCCAGACTTTCAACCGCAGACTCTTAGGAGAGATCTCAGGGAGAGCTCTCCAGCAGAACCTTCCCAGGCGGGAGCTTATGACCAGCTGAGCCCCCATCATTGGGAGAAATCCCCACTGCTCCAAGAACCAACCCCCAAATTGGCTGGGACAGGTAAACACTCTGCCTTTTCTCTCCCTCTCATCAGCCCTTTATCTCCATCAGTGTATCTCATGGTTCTGCAAAGGCATAGACCACATGTGTGTGTTTTTTAAAATGTTGTATATAATAGTAGATGATTACTCA
Source organism: Macaca fascicularis (assembly GCF_037993035.2). Lineage (NCBI taxonomy): Eukaryota > Metazoa > Chordata > Mammalia > Primates > Cercopithecidae > Macaca > Macaca fascicularis. The sequence continues at coordinate 4,183,329 of NC_088394.1, forward strand.
CTAAACAAATTTCACTAATTAGAATGGTGGTGATACTACAAATAAGTATGTTTTGTCATTTTCTGTTAATGAATATTTGACAATCCACTGCATGACAGGGTTGTACCTACTTTTCTGTCCCTTTCAGAACTTCTTATAGAAAAGACAGATCCAAATATGGCCACAGATGAACTTCCATGCAAGCTATGGCTGAGTTTCATTGCTTAAAATGCTCCTCTGTTTAGAAGGGGCCTGGTAGGAAAAAAAAGCTCACCCTATATCATATATCTTTGTCCTCCTCCGTGATGTTGCTTATACTTTAAATCCTCAAATCTATTTCCCTTTCTCTGGTGTGATATTTGTGTAACTGCTGGCCTTGTTCTACACAGTCCTGTGATCTCTAAGCCTGAATGACAGTGACATTTTGGCCAAGCCTGGTGATGTGAATACAAGATACAATCAGCACATTAGAGAGGAGAGTTACAAGAAGACAAAAATCCTTATTTTCTTAACATTTGCTACATTCAATGAGGTACTTTGTGTTTTAGGCTGTTCAGGCTGCTAATATAGAATGCTAGAGACTAGATAGTTTATAAACAACAGGAGTTTATTTGTTATAGTTCTAGAGGCGGGGAAGTCTGAGTTCAAGGTGCCAGCATGGTTGGGTTCCAGTGAGGCTCCTCTTCCAGGTCACAGACTGCCTACTTCTCAGTCCTCATGTGGCAGAAGGGGAAGACAGGCTCCTGTGGGGCTCTTTCATGAAGGCATTAATTCCATTCCAGTGAGGGCAACACCCTCGTGACCTAATCACCTCCCAAAGGCCCCACGTCCTAACACTATTACCTTGGGAGTTAGAATTTCATATGAATTTGGGGGAACATAAACATTCAGCCCCTGGCAACCACAGTCTACTTTTGTCTCTAGACTTGCTTATTCTGAACATTGTATATAAATGGAATCACACAGGCCGGGCACAGTGGCTCACGCCTGTAATCTTAGCACTTTGGGAGGCCGAGGCAGGCGGATTGCTTAGGCTCAGGAGTTCGAGACGAGCCTGGGCAACATGGCGAAATGCTATCCCTACAAAAAAATACAAAAATTAGGGGGGCATGGTGCTGCACACCTGTAATCCCAGCTTCTTGGGGGAGCTGAGGCAGGAGGATCACTTGAACCTGGGAGGTCGAGGCTACAGTGAACTGAGATTGTGCCACTGCACTCCAGCCTGTGTGACAAAGTAAGACCCTGTCTCAAAAATAAATAAATAAATAAATAAATAAATTGAATCACACAATATGTGGTCTTTCGTGTGTGGCTTCTTTCACTGAGCATGTTTTCAAGTTTTATCCATGCTGTAGCATGAATCAGTGCTTCATTCCTTTTCTGTGGCTGAATAATAGGCATTGTATGGATATATTACATGCTGGTTTTTTGTTCATGTTGGTTCATCTGTTCATAGACTTTTGGGTTGTCTCCACTTTTTGGTTATTATGAAGAATGCTGCTATAAATGTGTGTGTTTTTGTGTAAACATGTTTTCATTTCTCTTGAGTATATACCTAGGAGTGGAATTACCATATGCTAGGTCATATGGTAATTCTATCTTTGACTTATGAGGAACTACCAGACTGTTTTCCAAAGCATCTGTACCATTTTACATCCCCACCAATACTGTGTGAGGATTCCGATTTCTCCACATTCTTGCTAGCCCTTGTTATTGTCTTCTATCCATCCTATTAGGTTGAGAAATTTTGATTTGAGGTTTTGATTTACATTTCCCTGGTGACTAATGGTGTCGAACATCTTTTCATGTGCTTATTATCCAATTACATATCTTGTTTGGAAAAATGTTCAGATCCTTTGCTCATTTTTAAATCGGGTTATTTGTCTTCATTTTTTATAAGAGTCCTTTATATGTTCTAGACACTAGACCCTTATGTGTAATTTGCAAATCTTTTCTCTCATTCTGTGGGTTGTCTCACTTTCTTGATAGTGTCCTTTGAAGCACAACACGTTTTTCATTTTGCTACAGTGTAATTTATCTTTTTTTTTATTTCTTTAGGCTTTGGTGTCATGTGTAAAATACCACTGCCTAATCCAAGGGCACAAATATGTACAGCTATGTTTTCTTCAAAGAGACATAGATTTAGCTCTTACTTTTAGGTATGTGGTCCATTTAAAGTTAAATTTTCCTCCATACATAAAGAAACAAGTCAATTTTAATATAGGATTTGAGGTAGGGGTCTGTCTTAATCTGATCAGGCTGTTACAACAAATTGTCTTAGACTAGGTAATTTATAAACAACAGAAATTTATTGCTCACAGTTCCTGGATGCTGGGAAGTTCAAGATCAAGGTGCCAGCAGATTTGGTATCTGGCGAGGTCCCATTCCTCATAAATCGTAGTCTCTTGAGTTTCTTTTATAAGGACACTAATCCCATTTATGAAGACTGCACCCTCATAACCTAATCACCTCCCAGATGCCCCACCTCCCAAGACCACTGCACGGAGGACTGTCAATATATGTGTGTCAGGGAACAGGGGGTAATAAATATTCAGACCATAGTAGGGTCCAACTTCATTCTCTTGTATGTGGAAATCCAGCAGTCCTATTATCATTTATGAAAAAGACTATTCTTTTCCCATTGAATTGTCTTGTCAAAAAGCAATTGACCCTGATTGTATAGGCTGATTATTTACATTTGAATTTAAATGAATTAAAATTAAATAAAATTTAAAATTAGGTTCCTTAGTCACGGTAGTCACATTTCAAGTACCCAGTAGCCACACAGTCACATGTGGCTAGTGGCTGCCATATTGAACAGCATGCATGTGCCTGTGCATGCACATGCACACACACGCATTTTCCACATCACAAGGGATCCTTCTCCAGATCCTGTGACTTCCCACAGGCTATTCCAGCTCATCTCCATCCAGACTGTCAGTCCTTCTGTAATTAGGATACATGGCTAAGCCCATATTCCAGTTTCTGAACTCATATACTTCAAATTTGTAATGAAAGAAAACATCACAGTCTCTGAACTTACTATCTTTTGAAGAGAAGGTGGTTGTCAGTTAGTGTTTACGAAGTGAGGGGTATTTGTTGAAATAGCTCAGGCACCAGACTACAGCAGTAAAATTTACAATGTTGAGATTTCACCTCTCTTCCTTCTTTCATTCATTGGTCGATACCCAGTTCTGATGGGTTTGCTTTTCCCTGTTCTTCCTTTCCTAAACCTTTCCCTAAAGGGAGAAAGGAGGAAGGAGGTTGGAGAACTTGGTTCCTAAATTTAATATAAATCACAATCATCCCAGGAGCCTGCTAACTGTGCAGATTATCAGGCCCAACCCCCAGAGATTCTGACCCAGCAGCTTTGGGGGAAGGGTGAAGAGCCTGTTTGTTTAACAAATGGCCCAGATGATTCTAATGCAAGTTGCCAATGGAGGGCCACCCTTTGAGAAACTTTCAGAGTATTTCATAACTCTTGCTGAAGTTATTTCTTCCAAGTGCAGAAAATGAAGCATTTTCTTTCTAATTATAGAGGCCCCCAGAATGAGAAGTGACAACAAGGAAAATCCACAACAGGAAGGGGCTAAAGGAGCAAAGCCATGTGCAGTGTCAGCTGGCAGATCCAAAGGGAATGGTCTGCAGAGTCCTGAACCGAGAGGGGCAAATATGAGTGAACCTCGGTTGTCACGGAGGCAGGTCAGCCCCCCAAATGCTCAAAAGCCATTTGCTCACTACCAGAGACATTGCAGGGTGGAATACATCAGCAGCCCCCTAAAAAGCCACCCACTGAGAGAGCTGAAGAAAAGCAAAGGAGGTAAACGGAGCCTGAGCAACCGTTTGCAACATCTTGGTCACCAGCCCACCCGCTCAGCAAAGAAACCCTACAAATGCGATGACTGTGGGAAAAGCTTCACGTGGAATTCAGAGCTGAAGAGACACAAGAGAGTCCACACAGGAGAGAGACCCTACACGTGCGGAGAGTGTGGAAACTGCTTTGGGCGGCAGTCAACCCTGAAGCTGCACCAAAGGATCCACACTGGAGAGAAGCCATACCAGTGTGGCCAGTGTGGGAAAAGCTTTCGCCAGAGCTCAAACCTTCACCAGCATCACAGGCTCCACCATGGGGATTGAAAGGAGCACTCCATGCTTTAGATTCACAAGGAAGGTGTTTGTGTTTCTCCTCCCCCTTACTTGCATGTAAATCACAAAGACTGTGTGACTTACAAGGAAAGCAAGAGGCCCATGAGGAATGATGATGCACATTCTGCTGTGAAGAGGCCCAGAAAAGGCCAACCAGGGCCCAACCGTGCATGATGACATGGTGAAGAGATGGCAGTTCTAGGTATTGGGGCAAAGAGAACTTAAGTCTCTGCAGAGAGCAAGGAGTAACTCCTGAGAGAGAATCAGGACAATCCTGCAGGTGGCCCGCTTATTGTTAAATCGTCCCTCTGTTGCTTTATCCTCTAAAATATGTTAAGGGATAAATTCTATATATAATTATGCATTTGCTGTCATACCAGACAATTTTTTTATCATGCACACGCTTCTTTAATAAAGATGAGTGATCTACCAGAATTTCAAGGCAAAGTTCATTGGAAAATAGATCCCTCATATTCTTTCTGTAATTACTAGCTGTTTATAGCAAAGGATGAATTAAATGAGAATATGCATGTTTGTGTGAGAAGAGTTTCCAAGTAATTAGATGCTGCTTTTACAAAAAGAAAAGAAAATTACATTTGAGGGATCTTTTTTGTATCAAAGCATCTTTTATTTTTATTTTTTGAGACAGGGTCTTGCTATGTTGCCCAGGCTGGTCTCGAACTCCTGGACTCAAGCAATTCTCCTGCCTTGGCATCCCAAAGTGCTGGGATTAGAAGTGTGAACCACCGTGCCTGTTCTCAAAGCACCTTTGAGGGAAAACAAAAAACAAAAAAACAAAACAAAACAAAAAACATCTATACAGTTGCTGCAACCCCAGCCTAACACATAAGGAAAAGCTACAGTGAGAAGAAAGTAGTGGACGAAGAATACTAAGGAGATATAAGAGGGAATTCTTCCTACTCTCCTTTCTCACTTAGCCCATTAGCTTTAAGAATAACAAAATGCTGTGAGGGTACAGTGGCTCACACATGTAATCCTAACACTTTGAGAGGTTGAGGCAGGATGACTGAGCCCAGGAGTTTGAGACCAGGCTGGGCAATGTAGCTAAGCCCTGATCTACAAAAAATACAAAAATAAGCCAGGCATGATGGTGCATGTCTATAATCCCAGCTACTCTGAAGGCTGAGGCAAAAGTATCGTTTGAGCCCAGGAGTTAGAGGCTGCAGTGAGCTATGACTGCACCACTCCACTCTAGCCTGGATGACAGAGTGAGACTCTGTCTCAGGAAAAAAAAAAAATAGCGGCCGGGCGCGGTGGCTCAAGCCTGTAATCCCAGCACTTTGGGAGGCCGAGACGGGCGGATCACGAGGTCAGGAGATCGAGACCATCCTGGCTAATCCGGTGAAACCCCGTCTCTAGTAAAAAATACAAAAAAATAGCCGGGCGAGGTGGCGGGTGCCTGTAGTCCCAGCTACTCGGGAGGCTGAGGCAGGAGAATGGCGTAAACCCGGGAGGCGGAGCTTGCAGTGAGCCGAGATCCGGCCACTGCACTCCAGTCTCGGCGACAGAGCAAGACTCCGTCTCAAAAAAAAAAAAAAAAAAAAAAAAATAGCAAAAGGATTGGGGTAATGAAAATATTCTAAGACTGGATTACGGTAATGGTTGCACAAGTCAGTAAATTTACTAAAATCACTGAAATGGGCTAATTTTATGATATGTAAATTGTACCTCAACAGCATATTTTTAAGTGACAAAATATATTTATATAAAATGAATCCTGGAACTAAGCCTGAGAGATCGGCTAATGCCACCTCCTTGTTTTCTCAAAGTGGAAATTAAAATGCAAATCAGTATATAATTCCTAGCTCATTGCTCAGTTTAGAGAAAAAGTTTGGCAGATTAGTGCATTCCTGATGCGGCAAATAGAACCAGGTAGCTTTTTTTTTTTTTTTTGAAACAGGGTCTCACTCTGTTACTCAGGCTAGAGTGCAGTGGCGTGATCACGGCTTACTATAGCTTCAATCTTCTGGGCTCAAGCAATCCTCCCGCCTCAGCCTCCCGAGTAGCTGGGACTACAGGAATGCACCACCATGCCTGGCTAATTTTTCTTTTTTTTTTTTGTAGAGACAGAGTCTCACTGTGTTGCCCAGTCTGTCTTCGAACTCCTGGGCTCAAGCCATCCTCTCACCTTAGACTCCCAAAGTGCTGGGATTACAGGTGTACGCTCAGCAAGGTAGCATTCTTCCCAAAACATCAGTATCATCAAGTGATTACCAGTCACCTCAGGGCTGTGGGCTGAGCTCTTCTGTCCCCCACAAGGAATCTCTTGTCCCTCCTAACTGCTGAGGGACATGTGCACACCTACAAGTCCTCTTTGGGGTCTTGCACACAATTGTTTCCTTTGCCTTTAGTTCCTGATGTTCCCCATTCCCTCCTGCCTCCTCCCTCTCACAAGAGTTTCCTTCTCTCAAAGGCTTCCCTGAGGAGCCCTAGGCAGACTTCTGTTAAAATTGGGGTCCAGTCTCTCTACTAGACCCTATACACCAGGGCTGCTAAACTGGGAACCCCCCAGGGGATGTCGGACAATGTCCAAAGACACTTTTGGTTGTTATGACTGAGGGAGGGAGGGTTGTTGCTGGCCTCCAGTGGGTCCTACTGCACCTCCTGCAGTGCTGGGACAGCCAGCCCCCACAGCAATGACCTGGCCCAAAAAATCAGTATCGCCAAGGCTGGGAAACTACCATGCACTATAAAAGCTCTTTCAAAACAAGAACATTGTTTTTCCATAACTTTAGCTTTGCCAATGCGCAGCCAAGAGAAACAGATGTTCAATATTTAAACAGTTGAGAATCCCCGCTGTATCCAAGGGCCCATTTCTGCCTGAATTCAGAGATCCTCGTGACAATCTGTTGAATGCACAAGTGAGCTTCTGTCTCTTGGGCAGAGGCTTATTGAAGGCCCAGCGGCCTTCCTTATAGCTTTTATGGTCCTTTAGGTACTTTAGGCCCAGATCCCATTCCCATCTGTTATGTTAAATCACGAAGAATTTAGCTTCTGTATCCGACCTGCCCCATACCTGGCTCCATCCTGATACCTCTCCCTGGTCAAGCCCTCTTTCTTCCTCATTGTGTTTCCACCTCACCCTACTGAAACCAGGCTGATTTCACTGTTGTCCCTTAACCTCCAAGTCATAGTCACATCTGTATTAGGTACCTATTGGTGTGGTAACAGATGACCACAAACTTAATGGTTTAAAACAACACAAACTGGGGCCTGGCATAGTGGCTCACACCTGTAATCCCAGCACTTTGGGAGGCCAAGGTTGTCAGAAGTTCATCTGAGGTCAGAAGTTCGGGATCAGCCTGGCCAATATGGTGAAACTCCATCTCTACTAAAAATATAAAAATTAACCGGGTGTGGTGGTGCATGCCTATAATCCCAGCTACTAGGGAGGCTGAGGCAGGAGAATCACTTGAACATGGGAGGCAGAGGCTGCAGTGGGCCGAGATTGTGCCACTGCACTGCAGCCTGGGAAAAAACAGTGAAACTCGGACTCAAAAAAAAAAAGAAAAAAAAAAAGAAATACAAAACAACAAAAAAACTCCCACAACCTTATCGTTCTAGAAGTCACAAATCCGAAATTAATCTCACTCAGCCAAAATCAAGCTGTTGGCAAGGCTGGTTCCTCTGGAGGCTCTGAGGTGTGAATCTCTTGCCTTGACTTTTTCAGCTTCTAGCAGCCACCCACATCCTTTGGCCTCTATCTTCAAAATGCATCACTCCAATCTGATTCCACCACCTTCTCCTCTATGACCTTCCTGCTTCCCTTGTATAAGGACCGTTATGATGTCAGGCCCACCGGGATAATCCAGAATAATCTCCCCATCTCAAGATCCTTCCCCTTTTGCCATATAAGGTAAACTTCATGGGTTCCAGGGATTAGGATGTGGAAACATTTGGGGTGCCATGACTCAACCGACCACATATACCCATCCTGAATCAAGTTAGACAAAGAGCATCTGTCCTAAAAGAGAAGGAACATAGATTTCTACTTAATTATAAGGCTTGGGGCCAGGCGCAGTGACTCACACCTGTAATCCCAGGACTTTGGGAGGCCGAGGGAGGTGGATCGCTTGAGGCCAGGAGTTCAAGACCAGCCTGGCCAACATGGTGAAATCCCGTCTCTACCAAAAAAAAAATTAGCCAGCTGCATCACCATGCCCAGCTAATTTCTGTATTTTTAGTAGAGATGGGGTTATTTTATGGCTTATTTTATAAAACAATTTTTTTTGTACACATGGGGTCTCACTATGTTACCCAGGTTGGTCTCAAACACCTGGGCTCAAGCAATCCACCCACCTTGGCCTCCCAAAGTGCTCGGATTACAGGGGTAAGCCACTGCACCTGGCACATAGATCTCCTTTTTAAGGCTGAATAATGCTCCACTGTGTGTGTGTGTGTGTGTGTGTGTGTGTGTGTGTGTGTGTGTGTGTGTGTGTGTGTATATCCATTTATCCACCAGTAGCCACTTAGGTTGCTTTCAAGTCTTGGCTACTGTAAATAATGTACCTTAGGTATACACAGTATCCTCATAGATATTGCAGTTTTGATTCCAGACCCCTACAATAAAGTGAATGTCCCAATAAAATGAGTCACACAAATGTTTTGATTTCCTGGTGAATATAAAACCTATGGTTACACTATACTGTAGTCTATTAAGTGTGGAAAAGTATTACATCAGATAAAGGTAATGCTGATAAGGGTGGTGGCTGCACAGGGTTGGGGTGGCAGTGACAATTTCTTAAAATAAGATAACAATGAAGTTTGCAAAATCAGTTGACTCTTCCTTTCACAGAAGATTTATTCAGGGCATATTATAATGGGTGATAGCATTTTGGCCATAGTAAAACTTTCAAAATCTTCTCAAATCCTGCTGCTGCTGCATTAACTAAGTTTATGTAATATTCTAAATCCTGCTGTCATTTCAACAACATTCACAGCATCTTTACCAAGAGTAGATTCCATCTAAAAAAAACACTTTTAGGCTGGGCAAGTGGCTCATGTCTGTAATCCCAGCAATTTGGGAGACCAAGGTGGGAGGACTGCTCTGTGAGCTCAGGAGTTAACACAGAGAAGACCCCATTTCTACAAAAAAAATTTAAAAATTAGCTGGGCATGGTGGTGTACACCTGTAGTCCCAGCTACTTGGGAGCCTGAGGTGGGAGGTTCACTTGAGCCTGGGAGGCTGAGGCTGCAGTGAGTCGTGACTGTGCCACTTGTACTTCAGCCAGAGTGACAGAGCAAGACCCTGTCTCAGAAACAAAATGGTTGGGTGCCATGGCTTATACCTGTCATTCCAGCACTTTGGGAGGCTGAGGCACCCAGATCACTTGAGGTCAGGAGTTCCAGAAAAGCCTGGCCAACGTGGCGAAACCCATCTCCACAAAAACAGAAAAATTAGCTGGGTGTGGTGGCATGCTCCCGTACTCCCTGCTACTCAGGAGGCTGAGGAAGGAGAATCGCTTGAACCCAGGATATGGAGGTTGCAGTGAGCTGAGATCACGCCACTGCACTCCAGCCTGAGCAACACAGTGAGACTCTGTCTCAAAAAACAAAAACAAAAGCAAAAACAAAACAAAACACTTTTGGCTGGGGGCGGTATCTCATGCCTGTAATCCCGGCACTTTGGGAGGCTGAGGCGGGAGGATCACTTGAGCCCAGGAGTTCAAGACCAGCTTGGGCAACATATCAAGACCCCATCACTACAGAAAAAAAAATTTTTTTGAGACAGTCTTGCTCTGTTGCCAGGCTGGAGTGCAGTGGCAATATCTTGGCTCACAGCAATCTCCACCTCCCCGGCTCAAGCAATTATTCTGCCTCAGCCTCCTGAGTAGCTGGGACTACAGGCACGTGCCACCATGCCCGGCTAATTTTTTGTAGTTTTAGCAAAGACAGGGTTTCACCGTGTTAGCCAGGATGGTCTTGATCTCCTGACCTCGTGGTCTGCCTGCCTTAGCCTCCCAAAGTGCTGGTATTACAGGCGTGAGCCACCGCACCCAGCCTACAGAAAAATTTTAAAAATTGAGCAAATGTGGTGACACATATTGTAGTCTCAGCTACTTGGGAGGCCAAGGCAGGAGGATTACTTGAGCCTAGCAGCTAGGCTGCAAAGAATTATGATCGTACCACTGCAGTCTAGTCTGGGGGAGTGAGAGCCCATCTCAAAAAAAAAAAAGAAAATAAAGAGAAAGATGAAATTACTCTTTGATCCATGGGCTGCAGAATAAATGTTGTGTCAGCAGGCACGAAAACATTAACTCCCTTGTATATCTCCATCAGAGCTCTTGGTTGTCCAGGTGCATTGTAATAAACTGTAATATTTGGAAAGGAATCTTTTTTTTTTTTTTTCTGAGCAGTAGGTCTCAACAGTGGGCTTAAAATATTCAGAAAACCATGCTGTAAACACATAGGTTGTCATCCAGTCTTTGTTGTTCAATTGATAGAGCACAGGCAGAATAAACATAATTCTTAAGGGCCTCAGGATTTGCAGAATGGTAAATGAGAACTGGCTTCACCAACTGCATTCGTCCCTAACAAGAAAACCAGCCTGCCCTTTAAAGCTTTGAAGCCAGACATTGACTTCTCCTCTCTAGCTAGGAACGTCTTAGATGCCGTCTTTCCCCAGTAGCAGGCTGTTTTGTCTACATTGAAAATCTATTCTTATTGTAGCCACTTTCATCAATGATCTTAGCGAGATCTTCTGGATAACATGCTGCAGTTTCTCCATCAGCACTTGAAGCTTCACCTTGCACTTTTATGTTATGGAGATGGCTTTTCTCCTTGAACCTCAGGAACCAACCTTTGTTAGTTTCCAACATTTCTTCTGCACTTCTTCACATCTCTCAGCTTTCACAGAACTGAAGAGAGTTTGGGCCTTGATCTGGATTAGGCTTTAGTTTAAGGGAATGTTGTAGCTGGTTTGATCTTCTATCCACACCATTCAAACTTTCCTCATATCAGCAAAAAGACTGTTTCACTTTTTTATCATTCTTGTATTCACTGGAGTAGCAATTCAAATTTCCTTCAAGAACTTTTCCTTTGAATTCACAATTTGGTTAAACATTTGGCACAGAAAACCTAGCTTTTGGCCTGTCTCAGGTTTTGACATGCCTTTCTCAATAAGCTTAATCATTTCTACCTTTTGATTTAAAGTGAGAGATGGGCTGAGTGGTGGCTCATGCCTGTAATCTCAGCACTTTGGGAGGCCAGGGTGGGCGGATCACGAGGTCAAGAGTTGGAGACCAACCTGGCCAACACGGTGAAACCCCATCTCTACTAATACAAAAATTAGCCAGGCGTGGTGGTGCGCACCTGTAGTCCTAGCTACTCGGGAGGCTAAGGCAGGAGAATCACTTGAACCCGGGAGGCGGAGGATGCAGTGACCCAAGATCATGCTACTGTGCTTCAGCCTGGGCGACAGAGCAAGACTCCATCTCCAAAAATAAAGTGAGAGATGTGTGACTCTTCCTTTCACTTGAACACTTAGACGTCATCATAGAGTTCTTAAGTGGCCTAATATTTTTGTGTCTCAGGGAAAAGGAAGGCCCAAGGACAGGAAGACAGATGGAAATATGGCTGGTCAGTGGAACAGTACTGAAAGTTCCATGCAAGCCAGGTGTGGTGACTCACGCCTGTAATCCCAGCACTTTGGGAGGCCGAGGTGGGCAGATCATGAGGTCATGAGTTCAAGACCAGCCTGGACAGTATGACAAAACCCCGTCTCTACTGAAAATACCAAAATTAGCCGGGCATGGTGGCATGCACCTATAGTCCCAGCTACTCGGGAGGCTGAGGCAGGAGAATCGTTTGAACCCAGGAGGCAGAGGTTGCCGTGAACTGAGATCCTGCCACTGCACTGCAGCTGGGTTGACAGAGCGAGACTCCATCTAAAAAAACACCAAAAAAAAAAAAAAAAAAGAAAGAAAAAAAAAGTTCTGTACAGTATTTTCTGGCCTCCAGCTCCATCGATATTCCTGCAAAAGACATGATCTCATTCTTTTTTATGGCTGCATAGTATTTCATGGTGTATATGTATGTTTTCTTTATCCAATCTGTCACTGATGGGCCTTTAAGTTGATTCCGTATCTTTGTTACTGTGAATGGTGCTGCTGGAAACATTCATGTGCATGTGTCTTTACAGGAGAATGATTTATATTTCTCTGGGTATATACCCAGTAATGGGATTGTTGGATCAAACTGTAGTTCTATTTTTAGCTCTCTGAGGACTCACCATATTGCTCTTCACAATGGTTGGGCTAAATTTATACTCTCACTAACAGTGTATAAGTGTTCCCTTTTCTCTGCAATCTTGCCAGCATATTTTTTGACTTTTTAATAATAGACATTCTCCCTGGTGTGAGATGGTATCTCATTATGGTTTTTATTTGCATTTCTTTAATGATTAGTGATACTGAGCTTTTTTTCTTATGATTGTTTGTTGCATGTACATCTTCTTTTGAAAATTGTTCATGTCTTTTGCCTACTTTTTAACGGGGTTGTTTTTCTCTTGCAAATTTGTTTACATTCCTTATAGATGCTGGATATTAGACCTTTGTCAGGTGCATATTTGTAAATATTTTCTTCCATTCTCGAGATTGTCTGTTTCCTCTGTTGATAGTTTCTTTTGCTGTGCAGAGGAAGCTCTTTAGTTCAATTAAGTCCCATGTCTCAATTTTTGCTTTTGTTGCAATTGCTTTTGGAGTCTTTGTCATGAAATAGTTTCTGATCTTATGTCCAAGATGGTATTGCCTAGGTTGTCTTCTAGGGTTTTTATAGCTTTGGAGTTTACATTTAAGTCTTTAATCCATCTTGAGTTGATTTTTGTATATGGCGTAAGGAAGGGGTCCAGTTTCAATCTTCGGCATATAGCTAGCCAATTATCCCAGCACCATTTATTGAATAGGGATTTTTTCCCCCTCATTGCTTGTTTTTGTCAGCTTTGTTGCCGTTCAGCTGATCTTAGGAGTGTGGCCTTATTTCTGGGCTCTCTATTCTGCTCCATTGGCCTATGTGCCTGTTTTTGTACCAATACCATGCTGTTTTGTTTACTGTAGCCCTGTAGCACAGTTTGAAGTCAGGTAATGTGATGCCTCCAGCTTTGTTCTTTTTGCTAGGATTGCCTTGACTATTCAGGCTCTTTTTGGTTCCAATTTTTTTTTTTTTTTTTTGGAGCCAGAGTCTTGCTCTGTTGCCCAGGCTGGAGTGCAGTGGTGCCATCTCAGCTCACTGCAAGCTCCGCCTCCTGGGTTCACGCTATTCTCCTGCCTCAGCCTCCCGAGTAGCTGGAACTACAGGCGCCCGCCACCACGCCCAACTAATTTTTTTGTATTTTTAGTAGAGATGGGGTTTCACTGTGTTAGCCAGGATGGTCTCGATGTCCTGATCTCATGATCCGCCCATCTCGGCCTCCCAAAGTTCTGGAATTACAGGTGTGAGCCACCGCACTGGGCTGGTTCCATGTGAATTTTAAAACAGCTTTTTATAATTCTGTCAAGAATGTCATTGGTAGTTTGATAGGAATAGCATTGAATCTACAAAATGCTTTGGGCAATATGTCCATTTTAATGATATTTATTCTTGCTATCCATGAGCATGGGATGTTTTTCCATTTGTGTCATCTCTGATTTCTTTCAGCTGTGTGTTGTAATTCTCATTGTAGGGATCTTTCACCTCCCTAATTAGCTGTATTTCTAGGGATTTTATTCTTTCTTTTTTTTTTTAAATGGAATCTTGCTGGGATTACAGGCATGAGCCACTAAGCCCAGCTCGGTATTTTATTCTTTTTGTGGCAATTGTGAACGGGATTGCCTTCCTGATTTGACTCTCGGCTTGGCTGTTGTAGCTACATAGGAATGCTAGTAATTTTTGTACATTGACTTTGTATCCTGAAACTTTGCTGAAGTTGTTTATCAGCTGAAGGAACTTTTGGGCTGAGACAATGGGGTTTTCCAGATAGAAACATGTCATCTGCAAACAGGGATAGTCTGACTTCTTTTATTCCTATTTGGATGCCTTTTATTTCTTTCTCTTGCCTCATTACTCTGGCCAGGACTTCCAATACTATGTTGAATAAAAGTGGCGAGAGAGGGCATTACTGACTTGTGCCAGTTTTCAAAGGGAATGCATCCTGCTTTTCCTCACTCAATATGTTGGTTATTTTATGTTTTCTTTAGAAAAGTGTCCATTCAAGTTCATTGTCCATTTTTGAATCGGGTTATTTGGTTAATTTGTTATTGAGTTGTGTGATTTCCTCATATATTTGATAACTTTATCAGGTATATTATTTGCAGGTATTTTCTTTTAATCCATAGTCTACCTTTTCATTTTGTTGACTGCCTCCTTTCCTTTGCAGCAGTTTTTTAGCTTCATGTATTCCTACTTGTTTCTTGTGTCTTGCTTTGTTTTTTTTTTTTTTTTTTTTTGCCTGAGCTTTCGGTGTGATATTCAAAAAATTATTGTTGGCTGAGTGCAGTGGCTCACATTTGCAATCCCAGCACTTTGGGAGGCTGAGGCGGGCGGATCACCTGAGGTCAGGAGTTAGAGACCAGCCTGGCCTACACGGCCAAACCCCGTCTCTACTAAAAGTACAAAAATTAGCTGGGTATGGTGGCACACACCTGTAATTCCAGCTACTTGGTAGGCTGGGGCAGGAGAATTGCTTGAGCCCAGGAGGTGCAGATTGCAGTTAGCCAAGATAGCACCACTGCACTCCAGCCTGGGTGAGACAGAGCAAGACTCTGTTTCAAAAACAAAACAAAACAAAACAAAAACAAACAAACAAAAAATAAAAAATAAGGAAATATTTACTATTGACATTTTATTAACTATTTTCTGTTAGTCTTATAGTCCTTCTTTCCCTCTTTTTTCTCTCACTGTCTTCTTTTGTATTTCACTGTTTTTTGTTTTGTTTTGTTTTTTGAAACGGAGTCTTGCTCTGTCACCTAGGCTGGAGGGCAGTGGCACGATCTCAGCTCACTGCAACCTTCGCCTCCTGGGTTCAAGCAATTCTCCTGCCTCAGCTCTCCGAGTAGTTGGGATTACAAGTGTGCACCACCACTCCTGGCTAATTTTTGTATTTTTAGTAGAGATGGGGTTTTGCCATGTTGGACAGGCTGGTCTCGAATTCCTGGCCTCAAGCAATCTGCCCGCCCCAGCCTCCCAAAATGCTGGGATTACAGGCGTGAGCCACTGCACCTGGCCATATTTCATTGCTTTTGTATTTATGTTTTCATTCTTTTCTCTTTTTCTTTAATTCTATAGACATTTTCTTTGTAGTTACCAAGTGTTTACATAAAATCTCTTATGACAGTCTACTTTAAGCTGATAACTTCCCTTGCATGTCAGAACTTTGCTTTTCTCTTTCCTCCTCTGGCTTATATGCTATTGATATCACAATTAACACCTATTTATATTGTACCAATTAACATAATATAGTTGTTTTACTACTTTTGTCTTTTTTTTTTTTTTTTTTTTTTTTTAGACGGAGTCTCGCTCTGCCACCCAGGCTGGAGTGCAGTGGCCGGATCTCAGCTCACTGCAAGCTCCGCCTCCCGGGTTCACGCCATTCTCCTGCCTCAGCCTCCCAAGTAGCTGGGACTATAGGCGCCTGCCACCTCGCCCGGCTAGTTTTTTGTATTTTTTTAGTAGAGACGGGGTTTCACCGTGTCAGCCAGGATGGTCTCGATCTCCTGACCTCGTGATCCGCCCGTCTCGGCCTCCCAAAGTGCTGGGATTACAGGCTTGAGCCACCGCGCCCGGCCTGTCTTTTAACTTTTATAAGAAAACTAAAATTGATTTACCCACTACTATTATAGTAATACAATATTAGTTTTGACTATATACTTACCTTTGCCAATGAGTTTCATACTTTGTGTGCTCATGTTGCTGTTTTCCATACTTTTGTTTTAACCTTAAGAACTCTCTTTAGCATTTCTTGTAAGGCAGGTCTAGTGGTGATAATCTTCCTCAGCTTTTGTTTGAGAAAGTCTTTATTTCCCTCTCATTTTTGAAGGATGGGTTTGTTGGATATAGCATTCTTGACTGGTACTTTTTTTCTTTCAGCACTTTGAATCTGTCGTTTCACTCCATTCTGGGCCACAAGGTTTATGCCGGAAACTCTGTTGATAGTTTTAGTGGGGGTCCCTTGTACTCAGAATTTGCTTTTCCCTTGGTTGCTTTCAAAATTCTGTTTCTGACTTTTGACAATTCGATTGTAATGTATGTCAGTGTGGGTCTCTTTGGATTCATCTTTTTTGTTGTTGTTGTTGTTGTTGTTGTTTTGAGACAGAGTCTCGCTCTGTCGATCAGGCTGGAGTACAGTGGCACGATCTAGGCTCACTGCAACCTCCACCTCCCAGGTTCAAGCCATTCTCCTGCCTCAGCCTCCTGAGTAGCTGGGATTACAGGCACATGCCACCATGCCTGCCTAATTTTTGTATTTTTAGTAGAGACGGGGGGTTTCACCATGTTGGCCAGGCTGGTCTCGAACTCCTGACCTCAAGTGATCCACCTGCCTCAGCCTCCCAAAGTGCTGGGATTACAGGCATGAGCCACTGCACCTGGCTGGATTCATCTTATTTCATGTTCCTTGGGCTTCTTGGGTCTCGACTTCTATTTAATTCCCCAATTTTGGAAGGTTTTCAGCCATTGTTTGTTTGAACATGCTTTCTGTCCATTTTGCTCTCTCTCTTTGCCTTCTGAAAATCCAGTAATGCATACATTAGTCTACTCGATGGTGTCCCTTAAGTCCCTTAAGCTATTCTTTTTTTCTCATTTTTTGCCCCTCTGATTGGATGATTTCCAATGACTGGTCTTCAAATTCACTGACCCTTTCTTCTGCTTGATCTAGTCTATGGGTGAAACCCTCTAGATAATTTTTCAGATGAGTTATTACATACTTCAGATCTACAACTTCTGTTTGGTATGTTTTTATATTTTCTCTCTTTTCTGAGAGAGGGTCTTACTTGGTCACCCAGGCTGGAGTGCAGTGGTGTGATAACAGCTCACTGCAGCCTTGACATCCCAGGTTCAAGTCATCCTCCCACCTCAGGCTCTAGAGAAGCTGGAACCACAGGTGTATGCCACCATACCTGGCTAATTTTTAATTTTTTGTAGAGATGGGATCTTACTATGTAACCCAGGCTGGTCTTGAACTCCTAAGCTCAAGCAATCCTCCCACCTTGGCCTCCCAAAGTGCTGGGATGACAGTATGAGCCACCGTGTCAACCCTGTTTTTGTATTTTCTCTTTCTTGAAAGTCTCGGTTTGTTCATACATTACACTCCTGACATCAGTGAGCATATTTATGATTATTTTTAATTGTTTTTAGTTTTTAGTTGTTTTTTTTTTTTTTTTTTTGAGAGGAAGTTTTGCTCTGTTGCCCAGGCAATGACATGATCTCAGTTCACTGCAACCTCCGCCTCCCAGGTTCAAGCAATTCTCCTGTCTTAGCCTTTCGAGTAGCTGGGATTACAGGTGCCTGCCACCATGCCTGGCTGATTTTTGTATTTTTAGTAGAGATGAGGTTTCGCCATGTTGGCCAGGCTGGTCTCTAACATCTAACCTCAGGTGATCCGCCCGCCTCGGCCTCCCAAAGTGCTAGGATTACAGGCATGAGCCACTGCACCGGGCCTATTTTTAATTCTCTAATAGGTAAAATCACTAATCTACATTTCATTGGAATTGGTTTCTGGAGATTTATCTTATTATTTTGTTTAAAACGTATTTTCTATTTCTTGATTTTTTTGTTGACTGTGTTGATTTTCATGCATTAGATAAGACAACTCTCTTTCCAAGTCTTAATATCTGATTTTTTGTAGGAGATGAACCTCACCAATCAACCCAACCAGAGATTCTAGGTGCCTCTCAAACTTTTGTGCTTGTACAAACTGCTGTCTTTGTTCTTAGTAGCTGCAAGAGATTGGGGTGCACCAAATGCCATCAGTGCCCCAACACTGGTGATATTGAGGACAGTTTCTGAAATTTAGCTAGAAAAGTTGGGGTGTTATGTGTTCCAGTTCCTTCTATCCTCAAGGAGAAGCTGGGAACTGTTGTTCATCTCCCACTTGCCCTGTACTAAGCTGGGGAGATAGTATGTAGCAAATGCATGCATTCTCATTCAGACCGCACACTCTTTCAACCCATTGCCTAATGTGTTGTTACCCCCAGGGGCCTAGTGAATAGTAGCTCCTATCTGCTGTCAGGGACAGATGGATTGTTCAGAGGCTTGGCTCCATCTCTAGAGTGAGCCTGCAAAAGGAATTGCAGAAAGCGACTGCATGTCCATTCGGGCTCCCAGAGGACTACTTATTGCCTGCCCAGTCAGTGGCCAGATATAGGCTAGAAGATATAGGCTAGAGGCCTGACTTGTGGACAGCGGCTGGGAAAGTTGGGACGTTAGGTGTGCAGTCAAACCCCTTCCTGGGGGTAAACTGGGAGCTGGGTGTTTTTGTCTGCTCACTTTGTACTCAGGGGAAACGGATGCTAGAACTGCTCAAACACCCTTTTAAAATCACTTTTCTTCTCTGTAGTTTAAGGGGACTTGTGAATGCAGTCTCATTAATTCCCAGAGACAGATGATTTAGGAGCTTAGGAGCTGGTCCCTTGGGTGGAAGCTGTAAAAGTTGGGGTACACCATCCAGGAAGAAGCTAGAAGCCTAGTTTTTTTACTTTTGTTGCTTTATTTTTGAGACAGAGTCTCACTTAGTCACCCAGGCAGGAGTACAGTGGTGCAATCTCAGCTCACTGCCACCTCTGCCTCTCGAGTTCAAGCTATTCTCCTGCCTCAGCCCCCAGCGTAGCTGGGACTACAGGCACACCTCCCCGACACTCCCCAACCATGCCCAGGTAATTTTTTGCATTTTTTTTTTAGCAGAGACAGGGTTTCACTATGTTGCCCAGGCTCATCTTGAACTCCTGACCTCAAATGATCCACCCGCCTCGGCCTCCCAAAGTTCTGGGATTACAAGGGTGAGCCACCATGCCTGGCCCCTAGTTTTATCTCTGAATGGAGCAGTGGCAGAGGGGAGAACACCAGTGAAGTTCCCACGTGCCTGTTCATGCTCCTGGAGGTCTATCGTTTACCAGCCCTATCAGCTACTATATGTAGGCTACTTAGAAGCCTAATGTTGAAGCAGCAGTTGGGGAAAATGTGTAGACAAATCCCTTTTAGGAAGACTATGAAACTGTTTTTTTTTAAATTCTTTTTTTTAATCTTATTTTCTTTTTTTTCAGAGACAAGGTCTCAGTCTGCCACCTAGGCTATAATGCAGTGGCTCCATCATAGCTCACTGCAACCCTCAATCTTGGACTCAAACAATCATCCTGCCTCAGCATCCTGAGTAGCTAGGACTACAGGTATATGTCACCACACCTGGCTAATTAAAAAAAAACTGTCCCCCAGGCTGTTTTCAAATTCCTGGCCTCAAGTGATCCTCCCGCCTCAGCCTCTCAAAGCACTGGGATTACAGGCATGAGCCATGGTGCCCAGCCAGAACGGTGCCTTTCTGCCTGCTTGCTCTGCATTGACCCTGGGGGACAGCCACTGAAAGTGCTCACATACCTGTTTAAAATGTCCTCTTATGGCCGGGCATGGTGGCTCACACCTATAATCCCAGCACTCTGGGAGGCTGAGGTGGGTGGATCACAAGGTCAGAAGATCGAGACCATCCTGACTAACACTGTGAAATCCCATCTCTACTAAAAATACAAAAAATTAGCCAGGCATGGTGGCATGTGCCTGTAGTCCCATCTACTTGGGAGGTTGAGGCAGGAGAATCGCTTGAACCCAGGAGGCAGAGGTTGCAGTGAGCTGAGATTGCGCCACTGTACTCCAACCTGGGAGACAGAGCAAGACCCCGTCTCAAAAAAAAATAAAAATAAAAAAATAGCTGGGTGTAGTGGTGCATACCTGTAATCCTAGCTACTCAGGAGGCTGAGGCAGGAGAATCGCTTGAGCTCGGGAGGCGGAAGTTGCAGTGAACCAAGATTTTGCCACTGCACTACAACCTGGGCGAGAAGAGCGAAACTCTGTCTCTAAATAAATAAATGTCCTCTTTTTTCTCAGGGGACTCACAAATGCTGAACCCTGTCCATTCCCAGAGTAAGACGATTGAGGAGCCAAACTCTCAGGTGGAAACTGTTTAAGTTTGGGAGCAGTATGTCTGGCCTACACCATTCATTCTTCAAAAATCTGGAATTTGGGGATTCCTTCCCAATTGTAAGATACTGTGCCCAGGTTTGTGGTTTACATTGTGTCTCAACTTGTTGGTACCCATTTTGATGTGGATATATTCTCAGTTGCCCAGTGTGTAGGAGTCTCAACTAGTTTCTATATTTCTCTCACAGAGAACTGATCCATGTGTAGATATTTATTCAGTGCATCCATGGAAGGAAGGAAAGTCAGAAGTTTCCCATTCTGTATATTGTTGATGCCCACTCAGTGAAATGAAACTTTTTTTGGGCAGGGAGGAGGTTCTCATTCTTTTAGCCAGGGTGAGTGCAGTGGAAGAATCACAGCTTACTAAGGCCTTCACCCAGGCTCAAGCGATCCTTTCCTGAGTAGGTGGGACTACAGGCATGTGACACCACGTCCGGCTTTTTTTTTTTTTTTTTTTGAGACGTAGTCTCTCTCTGTCCCCCCAGGCTGGAGTGCAGTGGTGCGATCTTGGCTCACTGCAACCTCCGCCTCCTGGGTTCAAGCAATTCTGCTGTGTCAGCCTCCCAAGTAGCTGGGACTACAGGTGTGTGCCACCATGCCCAGCTATGTTTTTTTTTTTTAGTAGAAATGGGCTTTCACCATGTTGGCCAGGATGGTCTCGACCTTTTGACCTCGTGATCTGCCCACCTCAGCCTCCCAAAGTGCTGGGATTACAGGCGTGAGCCACTGTGCCCGGCCTAATTTTTAAATTTTTGGTAGAGATGGGTCTTATTATGTTGCCCAGACTGGTCTGGAACTCCTGGCCTCAAGCAATCCTCCTGCCTTGACCTCCCAAAGTGCTGGGATTATAGGCGTGAGCCACTGCACTGGCCATCTTTGCTAAATTATTCCCTTCAAGCCTATAGGGCATCATTATATATTTATCCTGAAAGCTTTCTTCGTTTTTTTCTAAACTCCTTACAGTTTCTTTGTGTACACTGTTACACCTCTTGCCTACTAGTAACTGACAGCACCAGTGTCCTTTTTTTTTTTTTTTTTTTTTTTTTTTTTTTTTTTTTGACAAAGTCTCACTCTGTTGCCCAGGCTGGAGTGCGGTGGCACAATCTCAGCTCACTGCGACCTCCACCTCCTGGGTTCAAGCAATTCTCCTGCCTCAGCCTCCTGAGTAGCTGGGACTACAGGTGCACACCACCATGCCCGGCTAATTTTTGTATTTTTTTAGTAGAGATGGGGTTTCACCATATTGGCCAGGCTGGTCTCAAACTCCTGACCTCGTGATCTGCCTGCCTTGGCCTCCCAAAGTGCTGGGATTACAGGCATGAACCACTGCACCCGGCCCTCTGTCAGTCTTTAAGCTGAAACCAACAGTATAAAAGTGACAGCTGTAGTAGTTTCATTCAGTGCATAAGTTTAAGCATCTACCATGTTCCTGGTCTCTGCTCCTATAGAGACAATGAAATTTTATTAGTTACATAATTACTATTCGATTACAAGCATATTGCTATAAGGAGGGTAAAACAAAGAATGCAGGAATTGAGAGGGTTGTTCCAAGTAAAAGAAAACGTATGTGCACAAAGGAAAAGTAAAGAGCTTGGTATAGTTGATGAATTGAGCGAAAGTGTAGCTGGAGAGGGGTAGGAGAAAAAGAACAGCTGGAGTTGATGCTGGCAGGGAAGTAATGACTAGGAAGGTCTTGTTGAAAATTTAAATGTCCCTAAGGACAATGGGAAGATGTCAAGTTGGATGATGAGATAATCATAATCATCTGGTACCTGGCCCTCTACTTCTGTGCAGCAAAGACTGGAAAGATCAACATCTAGTGTTGTCTTCCCTCAATAATGCTGGAATTTTCTGCTGAGTTTCAGGGAGCAAGCAATTTTATAATACTTCTTTTATTACATGGCAGTGTGTTAGCTGTGTTGACAGAGAACAAGAGTGATATGAAAGTCATCAGCAGGCTATTTCCAGTAACCCAGGTGAGTATCGTTGGACAGGATGGGGACAGTGGAGACAGAAACATTCAGGTTTTGATGATACTTTTGAGGTAGAATCCATGAGACTTGATGATTGAGTGGATATGATGTCTTAGTCTGTTCTGGCTGCTATAAAAAATTACCGTCAACTGGGTAGCTTATAAACAACAAAAAATTTTTTCTCATAGTTCTAGAGGCTAGGAAGCCCAGATCAAGGCACTGGCAGATTCAGTGTCTGGTGAGGGCCATTTCCATGTTGGCACCTTCTTGCTGGGTCCTCACAGGCTCAAGCACAGTGGCCCAATCACAGTTCACTGTAACCTCGACTTCCTGGACTCAAGCAATCCTCCTGCCTCAGCTTCCCAAGTAGCTAGGACTACAAGCACCAGCCACCACACCGGGCTACATAAATGTTTTGTAAAGACGGGGTGCCATTATGTTTCCCAGGCTGGTCTTGAACTCCTGGCTTTAAGCAATCCTCCCACCTTGGCCTCTCAAAGAACTGGGATTACAGACATAAGCCACCACACCCGGCCTGCAGTCTCTTTTATTAGGACACTAATCCCAATCATGAGGGGTCTGCCAAAGTCCCCACCTCCTAATAACATCAATTAAAGTGTTAGAATTCGAACACATGAATTTTTAGGGTACACAAATATTCAAGCCATAGCAAGAGGAAAGAGGAGGTGTTTGTTGATATCATAAGCAATTGTATGGATGTGGCCCCACATACTGGAGGCAAACAGATGAGGCGCTAAAAGCATGAGTTAAGGGCACGTGTTTTGATGCCTGAGAGACATCCAAAGGACGATCTCCTGTAGGTACTTGAAAGTAGGAATCTGGAGTACCTAGAAGAGAAGTTGGAGTTTGACCTAAAGTGAGGTCTTTGTAGCCATGGAAGTGGCTAAGCTCACCTGGGGAAGATACCGTTTACCAAAGGTAAGCCGAGGGTACAGTTCAGCTAACCAGAAGCATGTTAGAATTTGGCTGCAGAGCATACCAAAAGCCTAAGAGATTGGTACTGGTCCTAAAGAAAAGACACTCTATCCAGCACAAGTGAGATGCACAAAGTATCCAATTCAACAAGCCAGAGACACACATGCTAGACAGGCCCACAGCTCTGCATTGCCTAAGTGGGACTAGAGCTGGGACGGTGGCGCACAGCTTCTTCTCCAGTCCTAACACTTAGAATCATGGGATGGAGATTCGTGTTAGTGCCCGACAGTCACACCCGTGTTACCCTCCTGCTGATGTGGAGGAAGAGACCTGAGGAGTTCCTCCGCAAACGCTTTTACCCATATTGCTAGATTTACATGGAGATCACCTAGCGATATGCAGTAGACATGGCCAGGCACACGGCCAAACCCCACTGATGGATCTCCACCGTTCACCACATCCCACTTGCCCAGGAATGCGCAGGCGCTGCCGGAACCGGGCACCGGAAGTGGCTCGTGGCTTCCGGTTCCTCACCAGTGTGCCGCTGTAGCGCAAGTCATCGCGTTGGCACTTCCGCTGACCCGTGCGGTTGGTGGCCAAGCGGAGACCCAGGATCTCCCTGAGGCCGCGCGAGGTCTTCTGGGAGTCCTACTCACCACATCCGCTACTCGGACTCCAAGCTTTAAGTGGCGACCCGCGCCAAGCAGTAGCTGCTCCGTGAAGACGGAGGTCATTGCCCCTGTACTTCTGTGTACAGCAAAGACGAAAGGAAATTGAGGTCTAGCGCTAGCTTCCCAGAATGACGCCGGAATTTTCTGCTGAGTTCCAGGGAGCAAGCGATTTTACTTCCCTTATTAAGCAGCACAAAGTCATTCACTTTCTAAACCACAATCCTAACAGTCTTCAAAATTTACCTCATTGCCACCTAAAACCACTTAAGTATTTTTTTTAAAAAGTTCACTTCATTGCCATCATCATAAAATATCATTTATTAGAAGCCAAATTGCACATTAGACGTAATCAATAACTTCAGAGCTTGCAAACTAGAGCGAAGACTGATGAGAATATGTCAAAAACAGTAAAACCAAAACATTAAACAAACAGTATAAGTGTATACAATAAATATAATTCTGAGGTATCCAAAGGAACTGGGGATTACAGCACATTCTTATGTTTACACAGAAGAATATTTATATTGTATTCTCCCCTACAGACTTAATGCAATGAGGAATGTCAATTTTAAAAGACAAAACACCTGTACTACTTAGATGGGCCTTGGAAAGATGGGTAATGGTCATCTTTGAATCAGATCAATAGCTCTCCTAAATTACAAAACTAAACCACATGAATATATACACTTCTAATGTAATGAACATCATTTTGTTAAACAGATGGTCAAAGCAAAAACACTTTCCTACTAAAATCCCACAGGGATAACAAGTTTAATGAACATTCAAAATAGACTATTCATATAAACTATAACCTGCTATGTCTCCCTTTGTACACATAGGCAGTAAATTGCAGATTACTTTGATCAGACTCTGCAGTTTCAGATTGTATGACATCTTATGCTGCAGTCACTAGAACATTGCCACTTAATTATATGGAAACTCAGGAGGCAAAGACTCAAAATGGCATTTACTGTGAAATGTCATTAGAGTTTTAACTCCCTGAATTATTGGGTTAGTCATTTTCTATGTTAAATGAGGAGGTGTCAATAGACTACCACCTGTAGCAACAAAGCTCTAAATAAAACTATTTTGAGTCCACCTCATTCAAAACAACTACATTCCACAATTTCTTAAATTACAAAATGTAAACTGCTGACAGCTGAATTCCATTGGAAAAATGCTGTTTCCATCAATGATGATTGTTTAACAGACTGTTTATTCCAGCAATCATGTTAAGGAACTGTTGGAAACACATTTTCATCACTGCATCAACAAAAACGAAGAAATTTGTCTGAGTCAATTTATTCAGCATAAAGTTTTCACTCTCATAGTGTGATTTCCATGCTGCAAAATGCAGTTAACCAATCATTCATAGCAATAAACTCTTGCATTTAGTTTTTCATTCCCATATTAACTTTTATCCAGTATTTGTGAATAGCACCTAACATGGTATAGGCTAGTATCTCTGAGTTAAGGACAGTTTTATGGAATTTATCTCCATCAATTGACACTGTAAACAGAACGGTGAAAAGCCATCATCACAAAAAGCCTGAAGCTCACCAGCAGATACATCTTTTCCTTCAATTCCCTGGGGGCAAAGCAGCTTGAATTACATCCAGCAAATGTATTTAAGTACAAGTGCACAATAAGCAAACAACTGAAAATATGCCTATTTCCCAGTAACTGACACTTAGGGGATTTTCATTTTTTTCTGCATACCAATCATTAACAGTATTATACCAAAAAGCCATTTTAGTTATACCCACATGTATGTTAATGTTTCTGAAAAGGGCTATTTTTTCTAATCTTTTAGGGAAGTTTGTCATAATCTTCCAAAATCTGGAGAATAAAACTGTAAAAATTAGAGGTTAATTGTGAAGGAAGACTCATGTGAAAAGGCAAACTTCCCTATTAAGGTGCAAAACAGGATGTATGGCACAAACTCTCGCTTTCTGCTATGTTTTCTAGGAGCCAAAACAAAAATGACAGCATCCATCTTTTGTATCACTCCCATTCTGTCCAAGTGCCTTCTAAGATATTCCCCTCTACTTCTTTCTGCAGCAACTCTGCTAATCCAGACCTTTCCCAATTTCATCCCCCATCCTGTGACTCATTAGATCTTTGACTGAAATATTAGGGTCCCTGATAAGTGCTGAGGCACCTGCCAGTTTCTCCCACTGAGGGCAAAAGCAGGAGAGCAAGGAGGTGGTGTTCTTGTTGTTATTTAACAAAGATCATGATAATCTCAGAGTTGGCTAATACGTAATCTAACTGGAGACTATCTTTCTACACATTTCAAAGCACCTCAGAGAAACCTGGAGGCTGGTGTCCTGTCTCCTAAGAGTGGAGATATCAGAAACAAAGAGCCAAGTCTGACCTTGACATACAGAGCAGCACATAGTCTCAACTGTGGATCTGCAAACCAGAAACAAGACAAAAATGACAAAAAGAGAGAAACTCTCTCTGGGTTTTTGTTAGTTTCAGTTTTCCTCTCACCTGAACAGTATCTTCCTGCCTCTACTCAGTAATAAGAGCTTAGCTGAGTAGCCAGCATCTTTTTGTACATTCAGTCCTCAATCTGCTGTTCTGTAGGACCACCTTCTGCTACCTTCCATACAATTAGTCCTCAAGAGTCTTTTATCTTTTCTCATGACGATTCCCAGCAACAATTCAATTTTATCAAATATTATACTTTTATACTGTCTATTTAAGTAGAATGAGAGCATTCTTCCATCCTAATCAAAACCCATGTAAATACTGTTTTGCTGACAGGCATACAATCAACTTTAATGAGAAATTGTATATGAATCTATATTTACAAAATTCTGTGGTTCTTTAACATTAATAACCATACTATTTAACAATATTTTGCTCCAGTATTTATCTATAATAGCAGTATGTAAAGATCTACATATTATTAAGTATTTTGGTTAAAATCTAACAATTTTCTATATGCATTTTCTTTGGAGATGGAGAGGAAATGTTATGGGTGTTTTTTAAAAAACCAAAACCCAACTAAGACCTTCAGTACTGTACTCTGCAAAGTGTGAAATCTCTTATCTGATTAGAGAGACAATTCAAACCTGAAGTCCTGGAGAGTCTTCTGCTGCTTTACAACTGTATATGTAAGTCAGGCTTTGGGTACAGCACAAAGGGAATGAAGGGGTTCCAGGATGCAAGCACACTGAATCGCCTTCATGATGACCATTCTCACCTACCTATCTCAGCTCCCCTTTCCCTGGCTGCTTGCAGTGTTACTACGTGGTGCAAATGCCAACAAATGCTGCAGTCTTGCAGACCTTTGGAGTCACAGAGACCCAAGCTTAATGTCAGTTTCACCACAATGTGATTTGTGTGCTGGGCAAAGTACTGACTTTACCCTCTGAGGACTTCAGTTTCCTCGTTTATGAAACAAAGGTTTTTTTTTTTTTTTTTTTTTTCCCTCTGTCACAGATTTATTCTGAAAATTAAATTAGATAATATATCGAAAGTAGCTAGCATGCTCACTGAGAAACAATTACAATTATTCATAGTAAGACAGGTAATGTGCTTCAGTAGCGATTTGGAGGCAAATCTTAGAAAAGAGCAAGTACTTTTTCCCCTCCCCAAGTCAAGTCCAGCCTCCAGAAAAGGGCTGCAGTTAGACTTCTAAAATTCTTGCAAACAATTAGGTCCTAAATGCCAGTACCTGCCCCTGGCATCAGAACCATGACAGAGAACTCTGTGGATACTAATGGCCATCAAGATATAAACTAGTCCACCCATTTGAGAACTTTTACAGGGCAGAAAAAAACTTCTAAATGCCTATGGGAATGCACATGTAAAACAGCAATCTTATACAAATATTACATTCAAATAGTTATAGCAGAAAAAAGTATAAAACATATAAAAGCATTTACTTTCCTAGATATAGCTGCAGAACTGGCAAAATATAAATAAATTCTCCTCCTTCTAAAAGTTAGAAACTACGTAAACAAAATTAAAAGAACTCTAGCAAGAGCCTTCATTTTAATGAAAATTGAATTTAAACAAAAGTTTTGTATCTTTTTCTGGCTCACAGTTGAACAGTAACCGAGTTCAAATCCTGGGTTCATTCACTAGCTTTGTGGCATGGATTTTGCGTCCCTAGTTATAAAATGGAAATGATACTGCCTAAATCAAGGTTGTGGTGAGAATTAAGTATTACATGGGAATGTGTGTAAAGTGCTTAGCACATTGCCTGGGACATATACAGTAACTGCTTCCCACCATACAGATACTGAAAAGCCCAATCACTAATAACAAGTTGTTAAATTTATGTGGTGTTTTTTATGTGAGTTCGCTTATGAGTAATGAGATGCAAATTTGACCTGAAACTTTTCCCACACACAGTACATTTAAAAGTTTCCTCTACCATGTGGCTCTTCTGGTGGCATGCAAGTTCTGAGTCCAAAGCAAAACTTTTCTCGCATGTTTTGCATGTATAGGGCCTTTCCTCTGTATGAATGTTCTGATGGGAAATAAGCTCAGAGAAACAAGGAAAGGTCATGTCACAGTCAGGACATTGCAAGGGCTTGAATTTTGAGAATGAGAAGAAATTGTCCCCATCATCGCTGCAGCGTTCAAAGTCCTCGTCGTGGCTCTTCTCAGAAAGGGCAGGATATGAGGACTGCCTGAAGCTCTTCAAGCACTTAGTGTGCTGGTACTGGGGGCCTGATATGAATGTTTCCTCAGGCAAAGCAAGATTTGGTTTCTCATTAAAATGTTTATCACGGTTAGTAGATTCGTAAGCTTTTTCAGCACTGTGGCTTTTCTGATGCTGTGCCAATCCTGGGAGCCACATAAAACCTCTACCACATATGCTACATGTATAGGGCTTCTCCTTTACATGGCTATTCACGTGTCGGGACAGATGCGAGTGCTGGCGAAAGCTGGCACTGCACTTGGCACACTTATAAGGTTTCTCACCAGTATGGATTCTCCTGTGTGTCCTCAGGTTGGCTCTATGATTGAAGATCTTCCCACAGTCACCACATTTATGTTTTTTCTCTCCTGAATGAACTTTCTGATGCAAAACCAGGTATGAATGATCGCTGAAGTTTTGGTCACACTCAGGACATTTATACACATTTTTGGCTCCTTCCCAGGAAGAATCAAGAATTTCAGAAAGTGTGTTGGTTCCTAAATATTCAGAGAGTTCTACTAACGGGGTGTGGTTTTCAATGGTAACTAAAAGGCTGATGACCCTTCTCTTGCAAGTGGGAGTTCCACTTAATATTTTCCCTTCAGGGTTTCCAACTCCATCCTCAGAGAATTTTTCTGGGTAAGGGACAAGGGGTGCAGCAATGGGGTACTTTTCTAGGGCAAGCTCGTCAAGTTCCATAGACTCTAGGTTTAACTGCTGATTAATCTCTGGCTTGCCTTCCTCTCCTGTTGATAAAAACAAAAGAAAGCAAAACATAGACAATACCTTCAAGGGATACTGGGAAAAAAGTAAGCTAAAAGGTAGTTACAAAGAAGACCAGGAAACTTTAGAAGGGTTATCCTATAACCCAGACATGAAACACACAAAATCAGGATGAAGCAGACTCTCCTGGTCTCCCAGAAGATCCAGTTTTGGGTGAATATCCAAAGGTAAGGAGGGGAGAATAGCTATAACTAAGTCAGAGTCCAGTGGGATAGGTACTAAGGACAATCTCGGTAGTGGCTGTCTAGAGGTGAACTTTTCCAGCTTGTCTATTTACACCTCAAGAGCCTTTCATTTTTGAAGCTATCTCAAGCGACAGCAGAACAATTAACAATTGGAAAAAAGATTAGGATTCATATTTATCACGAAAGAGAGGGGTTGGGCAAGTGTCTCACGCCTGTAATCTCAGCACTTTGGGAAGCTGAGGTGGGAGGATCACTTGAGGCTAGAAGTTTGAGACCAGTCTGGGCAACATAGTGAGACTCCATCTCTACAAAAAATAATTTTTAAAAATTAGCCAGGCTGGCCGGGCGCGGTGGCTCAAGCCTGTAATCCCAGCACTTTGGGAGGCCGAGACGGGCGGATCACGAGGTCAGGAGATCGAGACCATCCTGGTTAATACGGTGAAACCTCGTCTCTACTAAAAAGTACAAAAAAAACTAGCCGGGCGAGGTGGCGGGCGCCTGTAGTCCCAGCTACTTGGGAGGCTGAGGCAGGAGAATGGCGTGAACCCGGGAGGCGGAGCTTGCAGTGAGCTGAGATCTGGCCACTGCACTCCAGCCTGGGCGACAGAGCGAGACTCAAAAAAAAAAATTAAAAAAATAAAAAAAAAATTAGCCAGGCTTGGTGGCACATGCCTGTAGTCCTAGATACTCAGGAGGCTGAGGCAGGAGGATCACTTGAGCTCAGGAGTTTTGAGTTGTGCCATTGCACTCCAACCTAGGTGACAGCCTAGGTGACTTGTTTCTTAAAAAAAAAAAAAAAAAAAAAAAAAGATAAGATGACAGCAAGAATGAGGGAGAAAGAAAATAATTTTTAAAAAGAAAAGAAAGCAATCAAGTGAGCATTTTTCTCCTATAACAGAGAAGCACACAGGTTATCAGAAACAGTTTCATTATCAACAGGAGAACTCTCCAAAATCTCTTTATCCCTCACTGAGGAAAGATCAAGGTAGAAGGCTATGTGTACTCCATGAAAATAACAGCCAATCTACTTACAAGGATGGCTGACAAAACTAACATTCCTTTGTAATATTTTCCAAGTATTCTTCAGTTATAACGCAGATATATCAATACAAAAGGAACCTTTCTTTCCAGAGAAACAAAGTTCTATGATTTTCCCAACTCACTGACTAGAAAGGGCTGCAGTATAGTGCATGGGAATCCAAACAGTACCAAGTGGTTTTGCTGATTTGAGGAGACTGAGTTCAGAGATCAGGGATGCCAAGGCAGCTAGAATTTGAAAGCAAAACAGCAAAGAGGCAGCTGCTCAGAAAGAGCGCTCAGGTCATCTACATGGGGTCCTCTTAAGACTTTCCTGAGGCTAGGTACAGTGGCTCACACCTGTAATCCCAGCACACTGGGAGGCTGAGGTGGGAGGATCACTTGAGCCGTGGAGTTCGAGACCAGCCTGGGCAATATGGCAAAGCCCTGTCTCTACAAAAAAAAACAAAAAAATTAGCTAGGCATGGTAGTGCATGCCTGTAGTCCCAGCTACTTGGGAGGCTGAGGTGGGAGGACTGCTTGAGCCTGGGAGGTCAGCGCTGCAGTGAGCCGTGATTGTGCCACTGCACTCCAGCCTGAGCGTCAGATCAAGATACTGTATCAAAAAACAAAACCAAATACAAAAAAACCCACAACTTTGGCTGAGTAATCTACAAGTGCATGAAGAAACTACCCAATGCTGTGGAAAGAACCGCCTAAAAGGAGTAACAGAGCAATAACCAGTCCATGTTGCCTCCAGCCAAAGTGGAAAGACATAAGACATTGAGCAGCAATGTCCATGGAAAAATACTGCCTTAGCAGTAACTCAAATAAGCCCTAGCAGAAAGGTTGATCTGAACCCATCCTAACAAAGCAAAAAAAAAAAGCAC
Source organism: Macaca fascicularis (assembly GCF_037993035.2). Lineage (NCBI taxonomy): Eukaryota > Metazoa > Chordata > Mammalia > Primates > Cercopithecidae > Macaca > Macaca fascicularis. Next base: position 4,214,748 of record NC_088394.1, read on the forward strand.
ACCTTGAAACAATCAAACTGACCCCAAGTAACTTAACCGCCTCCCACAACAAAATCCAAAATATTTTTAAAAATGCAACGAAATCCTGGCTCCAAAAACATAAAATTCTTAATCCAACATCCAACCAAAATTTACATGAAAGTAAAGAAAATGTAGAAAATATAACCCATAACTAGAAGACAAATCAATTAATAGAAACAGACCCAGAAACCACATCAATGATAAAACTAGCAGGAAAAAAAAAGTTTAAATAACCATTATAAATATACTCCATAAGTTTAAGCAGATAGAAGACAACATGAACATGATGAAGAGAAAAGTGGAAGATAGAAAATATGAGTTATTTAGAATAACTAGTTATTCTAGTTGTTCTTTTCTGACTAGGATTGAGTATCTAAACTATTCCAAATTATTTAGAATAATTACTTAGAACAAATAAATAGAATAGTTTAGATACTCAATTCTAGTCAGAAATAAAATCCACTGAGGCACAGGAGTCCATCTGTGTATGGTTCCCCATAGGTGAGAAAGGCATAGCACCCCTTAAGAGTAAATCAATTTCCAGTCTTTAGCAAATGATAGTGATCGATACTAACGGGATTTCCCAAGTAAAATTGTAAACTAACTGCAATAAATGTTTGTGAAAGATTACCAAATACTACCATCTCTTGTAGTAAACCACAGGCACTGTACTAGACTGAAGTTTTGTCTTTAAAAAATCATCTCGGCCGGGCGCGGTGGCTTATGCCTGTAATCCCAGCACTTTGGGAGGCTGAGGCGGGCAGATCATGAGGTCAGGAGATTGAGACCATCCTGGCTAACACGGTGAAACCCCGTCACTACTAAAAATACAAAAAATTAGCCAGGCGTGGTGTTGGGCGCCTATAGTCCCAGCTACTCGGGAGGGTGAGGCAGAAGAATGGCGTGAACCTAGGAGGCGGAGCTTGCAGTGAGCAGAGATCGCACCACTGCACTCCAGTCTGCGAGACAGAGCCAGACTCCGTCTCAAAAAAAAAAAAAAAGAAAGAAATCATCTCATATTTTAAAACTTTTTCTCTCATACAATTATCATCTCCACATAAATTACTCAGGCACAGGTCCCACTCCACCATACCAACATGTGGAAAAAGCATTAAGTTCTCATCCTAGAACTGACAAAAGTTCCAGATGCAAGAAAAACAATTGCCTTACCCATCAAGGCCGCATCCTCCAAACACTCCTTTGTAGCATCTCTACTGAGGGACATCTGGGCAGGGTGCAGAGTCACACACTCCTCTTGAGAAAAATACACTGCCAGATCCTCAAAGAGTATTGGTCCCTGAAACATAAGAGCCTGTGTCAGTACAAGAGGGTGGAGGGTCAGTCCCTTACTTAACCTAGGAAGGATGAGAAGAGCTAGAAACATCAGATGCATGGGATAAAAGGGCTTGGTGTAAAAGGTTCTTGAGTGCAGGAGTGGGGTAAATGGGTTCTAAGGGGTGGGGTGAGGGTTGGAAAGAAGAGAGTAATCATGGATATTTTTAGGTAGTGGTATAAGGATGGTGGACTGTGACAATTATAGTCTATTTTGGAAGAGAAAAGATAAGGGAACAGCTCTTGGGGGAAAAACCATTAAGTAAGGATGCTCTAAGAAAAGGAGAAGGTTGGGGCCGGGTGCGGTAGCTCATGCCTGTAATCCCAACACTTTGGGAGTCTGAGGGGGGCGGATGACTTGAGGTCAGGAGTTCGAGACCAGCCTGGCCAATATGGTGAAACCCTGTCTCTAGTAAAATTACAAAAATTAAGGCCGGGCACAGTGGCTCATGCCTGTAACCCCAGCACTTTGGGAGGTGGAGGCGAGTGGATTACCTGAGGTCAGGAGTTCAAGACCAGCCTGACCAACATGGTGAAACTCTGTCTCCACTAAATACAAAAAATTAGCCAGATGTGGTGGCGCATGCCTGTGATCCCAGCTACTTGGGAGGCTGACGCAGGAGAATCATTTGAACCCAGGAGGAAGAGGTTGCAGTTAGCCGAGATTGTGCCACTGCACTCCAGCCTGGGCAACAGAGCAAAATTCCATCTCAAAAAAATAAATAAATAAATAAATAAAATAAAAACAAATTAAAATGAAAATAGCTGGGTGTGGTGGCATGTGCCTGTAGTCCCAGCTACTTGGGAGGCTGGGACAAGAGAATCGCTTGAATCCGGGAAGCAGAGATTGCAAGGAGCTGAGATCGCACCATTGCACTCCAGCCTAGGCATCACAGCGAGACTCCATCTCAAAAAATAAAAAAAAGAAAAAAGAAAAGAAAAGAAGGTTGGGTAGCCCAGGAAGAATCATAAAGAGATAAAGGTTACAGGATTCTCCCAACATCCTTCCCTTTGCTATTTCCTCTCTTTCGTCCCCATGACACTCATTGCTAAGCTCACTCCAGCGCTTCATCCAGGCCTACCCCACCTTCCCTAATGGTGTGATAATGAATCACCTGGGATTTACTATTACTCTACAAGTGCAGAGTCTAGAAATGTGCTTAATTTAAAAATCCATTCAAATTGGATAAGTACCAAATCTGTACTTTTGGGAACCATTCCAGAAAGTCACTTTTAATCCTAGCACTTTGGGAGGTCGAGATGGGAGGACAGCTGGAAAGCCAGGAGTTCCTGGGCAAAGCCGCAAGACTCCATCCCCATAAAGAATTTTTAAAAGTGGCCAGACACTGTGGTATGCGCGCCTCTCAGCTACTCGAGAAGCTGAGGCGCGAGGATTCCCTGAGTTCCAGATGGAGCTATGATGTCAGCACTGCACTCCAGCCAGAAAAGCAACACTCCAGCGACAAGGCCAGACCTTATCTCTAAACAAAACAGATAAGACACTGAGAAACTCTCTCAGAGATTCCTCCAAGGGCCCCGCTCCCAGTTGGCAGTTCTGAAAGAAGGAAGTTGGTAAACCACTTCTATATGCCTGGTCTTGGAAAGAAGAACGCTTGGTCAAAGGGCTATTTGGGGCTCAGGTGCACTCCTACCACAACATGAATGCCCAACCCTCCTCCAAAGGGGGGGTCAGTAAGAGACCGAAAGCAGCAACAAACTTGGACGAAAAAGGTACCTCCACTCACCTGAGCCTCGGGAGTCGGGGGCATGGACGCCATTTGGCGGATGGGGAATGCCTTCTTCAAGACGCCACAGGGACTTCGAGACGAAGCTGCGGGGGGAGAGAATAGTCTTTAAACGGACCTATTCTGCGGCCAGGCTCCTCCAGTACCCCAGCCTCCCTCGATTACCTCCGAACCCCCCTTAAAAACCTACGCTGACTGCACCTCCTCCTGGCCCGGCCTCGAAAGGGGCCCACTTACCGCTCGGCTGCTAATGACAGGCTTTGCGCTCCCGGACAGGAGCTGCAGAAAGCGACGCCCAACCGGGACGCGACGAAGAACGCCACGGCCGCTGCAAAACTCCCACGCTCTCATGCTCCTCTACGCAAGAGCTGCGGGAAAAGCCGCCGGAAGCGACCCGCCCCCAGCCCTATCCGCCATTCTGCCCTTTGATTGGTCGGAGTTCTCCCGAAGGGGAAGTCCTTCTTTTGTGTTGACCAATCGAACACCTTAACCGAGGACCTGTAGCTACTGGGCAGCTGCGAGAAGTAGTTTTCCTCCTTTTCTCTAAGCAAGCATTTCCGCTTCCGCTGGCGGGGTCTCCCCTGTGAGCTCCGGGCCTGTTTACCCGCTAAAGTAGAGTCTTAGGGTGAACCCAGAGGGACGTAATGTTTCCGAGAAGAAGGGCAGAAAGAAGACTGGGAGACACCGGAACTCGAAAGAAAATCGGTAACAAAATGTGGGTTTGGCCAACAGTGCCCTGTAGGCCTGAAATTTTGGTCTGGCCAGAGCGGGGTGATTGAGAGGCCGGGGGTTCGGGCCTAGCCTGGGCTTGAGCTGTCCTTTGTGTCTTGGGCGGATGGTGGGGCCGTAGAACATGAAGGAATGTCTTTTTCTACGTTCACAACGTTGACATCGGTGTAGGCCAGGTTGCTAGGCTCCGACTCCAAGTGTTCTAGAGGCATTATGTATTTTACCCGTAGCTGCAGCCTAACCGAGCCGCGTCAGCTCCATAGTCACAGAGGACCCTACGCGGGTATAGAGCCCTAGGTTTGCGTCGCGGGACATTGTTCGCCCCCAGATACCTCACATTCAGCCTACCCTAGAGCCAGTTATTTCCTATTGTTTGTTGGCGGAAGAGGGAGTGCCCTAGTGTAGAGATTTGGAATTGGAAAATTGAACTCCGTCCCAAGCTCTGACACTGATTGGTTGGTAATCTTGGCCAGTTTACAACTTTGCTTTCCTCAGCTGCAAACAGCTCAGGATGCCTCTCTGGGCTAACTCAGAGGGTAGTTTCAGATTATAAGATAATGTAAGTGAAAGAAATTGTCCGTTTATAAAGGTGTTTGGGGGGGAAAAAAAAGACGAAAATGATAGGTACCTTCCTTGATAGAAAAGCCTGAAAAGTCTCAACATATTTCCTTATTCTAGTGCCAGGCACATCCCTGTATCTAAAAGCTTAATGAATGGCTGCATGGTTATTAAAACAATATTAGGAGATTTGACAAGTTAGGTAATGTGATTTTGTGGAATATCTGATAGGATAGTTTCAGCTACAAGTAACAGCAAACCCACCGAAATGATTTTCAAAGAGCAGTTGCAGGTTGGTTAATTTGGTGGCCCAGTGACAACATCAAGGTCCCAGTGCTTCTCCTCTGCCACCCTTAGCATGTTGGTAAAGTTGACAGTAGAATCCAGGTAAAATATGCAGACATGTATTGTGTCATGTACCCATCCTAAACTAGTTATTACCAAGAATAAATATCATAATTATTTGGGGCCCATCATGCTTCAGCCCTTGTCACTAGGGGAAGGACCCAGCCTCCCATGATACTCTACCTGCACAAAATCAGGGCTTTGTTACAAATGAAAAGAGATGTGGAAAGTAAGTTAGATAAGAAACAGCAGTATCTGCCACAAATGACATCTCTTGACAGCTAAGAGCTAGACCTTATGGGGATGGATCACAAAAGAGGTACCTGGGGAGTCCCAGTAAAGGTGCTTCCAGGACAGGTGGAAGAATGGTAAGAACAAACTTCCCTACAGGCTAGACCAGTCCAAAGCATACATGTTGAAGAAGAACTAATAGCCTGTATATGAAGGTGTAAGCCAAATAAATGTTCATTATTGAGTCACTGTGGTGTTAACGTAGTCATCTTTCCATTCTCGGTTTGTGCTTATCTTTTTTTTTTTTTTTTTTTGAGACAGAGTCTCACTCTGTAGCCAGTCGGGAGTGTGGTGGCACAATGTCAGCTTACTGCAACCTCTGCCTCCTGGGTTCAAGTGATTCTCCTGCCTCAGCCTCCCGAGTAACTGGCACAGGCACCTGCCACCACACCTGGCTAATTTTTTTTTTTTTTTTTTTGGTATTTTTAGTAGAGATGGGGCTGCATCATATTGGCCAAGATGGCCTCGATCTCGTGACCTTGTGATCCACCCGCATTGGCCCCCCAAAGTGCTGGGATTACAAGCATGAGCCACCGCGCCCGGCCTATTTAATGCTTTTTTTTTTTTTTTTTTTTGAGACGGAGTCTCGCTCTGTCGCCCAGGCCGGAATGCAGTGCCCGGATTGCGGCTCACTGCAAGCTCCGCCTCCCGGGTTTACGCCATTCTCCTGCCTCAGCCTCCCGAGTAGCTGGAACTACAGGTGCCCGCCACCTTGCCCGGCTATTTTTTTTGTATTTTTTAGTAGAGACGAGGTTTCACCGTGTTAGCCAGGATAGTCTCGATCTCCTGACCTCGTGATCCGCCCGTCTTGGCCTCCCAAAGTGCTGGGATTACAGGCTTGAGCCACCACGCCCGGCCTTTAATGCTATTCTTACATCAGTGATGTCTCATTGTAGTCTGAGATTCTCCTGATCTGGATTTGTGGCTCTTTCACCAAGAACAGGAGACTCCCATGGCTCTCTTCTTTAAATCCTGTTGCCATAATTACAAAGAAATAAACACAGTTTCCAAGGCTTTGAAATGAAGCCTGTGATATTAACTCAGTGGATTACCAGAGAGAGGGATATACCTGAAATGGGAGAGGAAACAATCTTCCCTAGACTATCTTTCCTAAGAGCTATCAAAACTATAAACAAGTAGACCAAGGAGGAGGAAGCTTGAAAGCTTTATCTTCCTGAAAATAAAGAGATGACATACAAAGTCCAAGATAGACCAAGATTGAAAAATTAGACTGCATTATACCCCTAACTCAGTTTTGTAAATCACAAATGCTTGACTGTATATCTACTATATGTTCAAGTAACATATTTTAATTATCAAAATTTAAAAATCCTTCCACCACAATCTTTTGCAAGTTTTTCCATTTCTGTCTTTAACATGGTACCAGTAATAACAACTACAACCTGTTTGTGTTGAAATTCTTTCTATAGCCCAGCATCTGCTTTCTCTGAAAATTATCTTTTTAAAAATATTAAAAATAACATAATTACAAAAGCAGTATATGTGCATTTTAGATAGTTAGAAAATACAGGGGGAAAAATGGCACAACATTCCTGTCACCCAGAGATCACCACTATTTACTATTTATTTATTTATTTATTTGTTGAGACAGAGTCTCACTGTTGCCCAGACTGGAGTGCAGTGGTGCAGTCTCTGCTCACTGCAACTTTCGCCTCCCGGGTTCAAGTGATTCTCATGCCTCATCTACCAGAGTAGCTGGGATGACAGGCGCATGCCACCACACCCATTTAATTTTTGTATTTTTCGTAGAGATGTGGTTTCCCCATGTTGGCCAGGCTGGTCTGAAACTCCTGGCCTCAAGTGATTTGCCCACATCAGCCTCCCAAAGTGCTGGGATTATAGGTATGAGCCACCACACCTGGTCTACTCACTGCAACCTCCATCTCCTGGGTTCAAGCGATTCTTCTGGCTCAGCCTCCCGAGTAGCTGGTACTACAGGTGTGCGCCACCATGCCTGGCTAATTTTTGTATTTTTAGTAGAGGACAGCGTTTCCCCATATTGGCCAGGCTGGTCTCGAACTCCTGACCTCATGATCTGCCCACCTTGGCCTCTGAAAGTGCTGGGATCACAGGCGTGAGCCCCTGCCCCTGGTTACTTTTTCCCTAGTGATTTTTTTATGATGATGCAGCTATATATTGAAATGGAAAGGTACTCGTTTGGGGGAGTAAAATTGGTTATGAAACAAAAATAATAACAAAGTCGCTTTTGAAGACTATTAAAATGTTAGTGGTAGTTATATTTTTAATTTTTATGGGTACATGGTAGGTGTATATATTTATGTGGTACATGAAATGTTTTGATGCAGGCATGCAATGCGTAATCACTTCAAGGTAAATGGGGTATCTTCCCTGGCGATGTTTAACATGATTTCCAGAATGAATTGCTCACTATGTTTGGTGTGTTTTCCATTCCCAGGTGGTACTGCCTTTTAAGGTCTATTACCTAAACATAAATATGGCTCTGGTTCTTATGGCCTTTACTGTATCCTTCATGAGAAGTTGATACTGATCCGAAATTGACACAGAGCCTTCTCACCTACACCAAGGGAGTCTAGGTAAGCAAGATTATCTTTATCCCAAATTCAGCAAGAGGTTTTCTTATTGGTGTTCAGAATGCTTGATTGAGCAGTTAGAAAACTGTTGCTACCTAGTCTCCAGTCTTATCAAGGAAACAATGGCTGCAACTCATGCCTGCAAGAACAAGAGGCTCACACAGTTTTGAAATTAGTGCAACTTCTAGCTGGATGGGAATCTTTTTAGTTTCATTTAGCCTTGACTTGAAACTAATAGGAGTCTTAAAATGAGAAAAAGGCTCAGGCTCTAAATGTACCTTTGACATGTTAATTCTGTTACCAAAAACTGGCTTTGCTCTGTATTAACTCCAGCAGAATTGTTTTTCAGTCACTGAGGCCAGAGGTGCTTCCAGAGAAATGTTCCTCACCTACTGATCCTGAATAATTATTGTTACTAGAAGCTGCAACCAAAGACTCCTGGAGGGTAGTAAGAGGTACAGAGAATGCAGGTTAGATACAGTGAGGACAGAGAAGAAATAATAGGTTGGAGGCTGGGTGTGGTCACTCACACCTATAATTCCAGCTACTCTAGAGGCTGAAGCAAGAGAATCACTTGAGTCCAGGAGTTCAAGGCTGCAGTGAGCTAGCATTGTGCCACTGCACTCCAGCTTGGATGACAGAGCAAGACTTTGTCAAAAAAAAAAAAAAAAAAAAGATGGGTTGCTTTGTAGTTTAGAGAACTACCTGTTTAGATAGTTATTATTTCCCCAAAAGGGCCCATCAGATTGAAATTCTGAGATCCAGGGTTTGTCTGACACTCACTAGCCTATGAGTTGTAGAGATGGGATGGCCAGGAGTGAAGTGATGGCCTTGTGTCTTTCTCCCCTGCAGCATACAGAACGGCTGTACCTGGAAGAAGGAAGTGCGGAGCCAGCCTGAGTTGGGAGTAGAGCTCCAGAGAGTGAGTCAAAGCCCTCTGTGTCCTGCTATGAATGATGCCCTCATAGTCAGAGGAAGCCTACTTAAGTGAAATCTATTTTTGACTTGTCAAGTTTAAATATTTTCTTAATTTTTAGTACTGAACAATAGAAGGCATCTAGTGAAACAAATGCTTTCACTTTCTTGCTAGGAGGGTAAATGAGTATATTCTTGCATTACGTACACAAGGATACAGTACAAGTATGCTAGCCTCTCTCAACTATAAACAAGTAAACAAGATTTGGTTTAAGCATCAGTCTCTTGTGAGTCCGACTGGTAAGCCCAGTCTCAGGGCACATTGACAATGTTAGTGGAGAACGAGACTCTCCCAGTGTGCTGCCCTGACCCCCCCGAGATTGGTCTGTGTAGCCATGTGGTGGTCATCCTGTACCACTTCTGGTTTGGTTCTAATCAAAGGAAGCAGTATCATCTTTAGTGATCCATCTTATACACTTGCATCATTTTGTACCAAAGGAGAATTTCTTTTGTTAAAAATTTATTTTTCATTATCTACTCATAAAGAAGGAACCAAAGGGCTGGGCGCAGTGGCTCATGCCTGTAATCCCAGCACTTTTAGGAGGTGAGGCAGGCAGATCACTTGAGGTCAGGAGTTCGAGACCAGCCTGCCCAACATGTTGAAACCCCATCTCTACTAAAAAACACAAAAATTTAACCAGGCGTGGTGGTGCCTGACTGTAGTCCCAGCTACTCGGGAGGCTAAGGCAGAAGAATTGCTTGAACCCAGGAGGTGGAGGTTGCAGTGAGCCAAGATCATGCCACTGCACTCCAGCCTGGGTGACAGAGTGAGACTCCATCTGATATGGTTTGGCTGTGTCCACACCCAGATCTCACCTTGAATTCCCATGTGTTATGGGAGGGACCTGGTGGGAGGTAATTGAACCATGGGGCAGGTCTTACCCGTGCTGTTCTTGTGATAGTGAATAAGTCTCACGAGATCCATTGGTTTTTAAAAAGGGGAGTTTCCCTGCACAAGCTCTCTTTTGTCTGCCACCATGTGAGACGTGCCTTTTACCTTCCACCATAATTGTGAGGCCTCCTCAGCCACGTGGAACTGTTAAGTCCATTAAACCTTTTTTTTGGTAAATTGCCCAGTGTCAGGTATGTCTTTGTCAGCAGTGTGAAAATGGACTAGTACATCATCTCAAAAAAAAAAAAAAAAAAAAAAAGGAAACAAGAATTTATTTGGAAGCAAAATATTTGGCATCCAGGGTTTTGATCCATGCATACATTAATAAACCCTTCAGAACCATGAGTTGGGATAATTCATGTCCCTCATGTCAGTCTCATGGAACTTTGCACTTTTCTGGGAGTGCTCCCAGGGTGGTCTCGAGGCCTCTCAGGCAGAGCAGAGGCTGGTCAGCGAGCGACAGGGCTTGCCATAAAGTGGTTTGTTCATCATTTGTTTCTAGGACCCTGGGAAAAATGTTTTCAGGGTCTGCCTGAAAAGGCTGCTTTTGGAAACTCGTGGATTTCTTCCTGGGTGAATCAGGAAAGTTGTGATCCTGCCGGGTGCGGTGGCTCATGCCTGTAATCCCAGCACTTTGGGAGGCCGAGGCGGGCGGATCATGAGGTCAGGAGATGGAGACCATCCTGGCTAACATGGTGAAACCCTGTCTCTACTAAAAATACAAACAATTAGCTGGGCGTGGTGGTGAGCGCCTGCAGTCCCAGCTACTCGGGAGGCTGAGGCAGGAGAATGGCATGAACCCGGGAGGCGGAGCTTGCAGTGAACCAGGATTGCGCCACTGCACTCCAGCCTGGGCAACGGAGCGAGACTCCATATCAAAAAAAAATAAAAAGAAGAAGAAAAGTTGTGATCCAAGGGAAAGCATACGGGTTTTAATGATGAACCAGTTTGCTCCTTTGTTTCCTGGCTTTCATTCTTCATGGCATGTGCTCAGGGCGGCCACTGGAGAGAGGCATCATTCTGTATGGTACAGAGGCCTTGGGTGGGTGTTTCATCATCTGTAAAATGAGGACAACAATACTGAACTTTAGCGCCATTGTAAATCAGAATATACAGTACAAGCATTGTAAGGTAGAAGTAAATTAGAACATACAGGAGGGATTATAACTCAGTGTTTAGCGTATAGCAGACACTTAGTAAATAATGCATTAACTCTGTTCCATTCTAGAAGCTGCATTGTTGTTTGTACAAAACACCTCTCTTGCAGTGCTTATCATATGTCTTGTAATCACATAATTCCTCAAAGGCAGGATGTTGTGTAATCATATATTTCCTTGGTCACCATTTGTACCCAGAATGGGGAACGAAGAAATGAAAAGAATCCAGTATCTAAGCTCAGCCTCCATTTCACTTGCACTTGCCTTTTATTTATGAAAATACAGTACTTGTCAGTGTAAATAATCTCTCTGAATGGATACCAGGAAAATGGTGAGATGAATTAGCTGGAGAACTTGGATACTGAGTTGGAGGGAGGGAAACTTATTTTTCACCAATGTATCCTTTTGTTCTGCTTTAAAATAATTTACCACAGGCATGCATTACTTATAAAAATGTTTAGTGTCAGAAAACCCCCCAAGTTAAACCAAAACCAAAATATGTTTAGATATATCTGTAACACTCATTATAAAAGATGACATATAAATGACTCAAAAATAGAAAAGGCGATCGAACTTACTGAGAAATGTGCATTAAAACAATGAGCTCTTTTTCACTTAGATTGCAGAAAGGTAAAGAATAATACCTGGCCAGGTGTGGTGGCTCATGCCTGTAATCCTAGCACTTTGGGAGGCCAAGGTGAGTAGATCATCTGAGCTCAGGAGTTGGAGACCAGCCTGGGCAGCATGGCAAAACCTTGTCTCTACAAAAAAATACAAAAACTAGTGAGGCTTGGTGGCAGGCACCCGTAGTCCCAGCTACTCAGGCGGCTAAGGCAGCCGAATCACTTGAGCCTAGGAGGCAAAAATTGCAATGAGCTGAGACCACGCCACTTCACTCCAACCTGGGGGACAGAGCAAGACCCTGTCTCAAAAAAAAAAGAATACTTGGCTGAACATGGTGCCTTATACCAGTAATCCCAGAATCCCAGCACTTTGGGAGGTGAGGTGATCAGATCACTTGCACCAGGAGTTCGAGACCAGCCTGGGCAACATAGTGAGACTGTGTCTCTAGAAAAAAATAAAAAATTAGCCGGGTGTGGTGGTGCATACCTGTAGTCCCAGCTACTGGGGAGGCTGAGGTGGCAGGATCACTTGAGACCGGGAGGTTGACGCTGCAGTGAGCCGTGATCACGCCACTGCACTTCAACTTGGATGACAGAGTGAGACCTTGTCTCCAAAAAATTAAAAAAGACTAATCCCCTATGTTGGTGCGGCTGTGGGCCATTTGCCCTGCTGTAGTGGGTGTAGAGTCTTCACACTCTTGGCATGAGAATAAATTGGTAAAACGTTCTGGCAGGCAGTCTAGAGTTTGTTTCCAAAGTTAAATGTGGTTAATTAAAAATAATTTTACTTGTGCCTGTAATCTTAGCACTTTGGGAGGCTGAGGTGGGCAGACTGCCTGAGCTCAGGCGTTCGAGACCAGCCCGGGTAACATGGTGAAACCCTGTCTCTACTAAAAATACAAAAAATTAACCGGGCCTGGTGGCAGGCGCCTGTAATCCCAGCTACTCGGGAGGCTGAGGCACGAGAATCACTTGAGCCCAGGAGGCAGAAGTGGCAGTGAGCCGAGATCGTGTCACTGCACTCCAGCCTGGGGGGCAGAGCAAGACCCTGTCTCAAAAAAAAAAAAAAAAAAGAATGCTTGGTTGAGCATGGTGGCTCACACCAGTAATCCCAGCACTTTGGGAGGTGAAGTGATCAGATCACTTGCACCAGGAGTTTGAGACCAGCGTGGGCAACATAGTGAGACTCTGTCTCTACAAAAAATAAAAAATTAGCCAGGTATGGTGGTGTGTGCCTGTAATCCCAGCTACTGGGGAGGCTGAGGTGGCAGGATCACTTGAGACCAGGAGGTCAACGCTGCAGTGAGCCGTGATCATGTCACTGCACTCCAACTTGGGTGATAGAGTGAGACCTTGTCTCCAAAAAATTTAAAAAGACTAATCCCCTATGTTGGTGCGGCTGTGGGCCATTTGCCCTGCTATAGTGGGTGTAGAGTCTTCACACTCTTGGTATGAGAATAAATTGGTAAAACATTCTGGCAGGCAGTCTAGGGTTTGTTTCCAAAGTTAAATGTGGTTAATTAAAAATAATTTTACTCATGCCTGTAATCTTAGCACTTTGGGAGGCTGAGGTGGGCAGATTGCCTGAGCTCAGGCGTTCGAGACCAGCCTGCGCAACATGATGAAACCCTGTCTCTACTAAAAATACAAAAAATTAGCTGGGCATGGTGGCATGCACCTGTAGTCACAGCTACTGGGTAGGCTGGGGCAAGAGAATCGCTTGAATCTGGGAGGCATAGGCTGCATTGAGCCAAGATCCACTGCACTCCATCCTGGGCAACAGAGCGAGACTCTGTCTCCAATAATGAAATAATAACAATGCAAAAACAATTTTTTTGAGACAGAATTTTTCTCTTGTTTCCCAGGCTGGAGTGCAATGGCATGATCTCAGCTCACCACAATCTCCATCTTCTGAGTTCAAATGATTCTTCTGCCTCAGTCTCCCAGGTAGCTGGGATTACAGGCTCACACTACCACGCCTGGCTAATTTTGTATTTTTAGTAGAGACGGGGTTTCTCCATGTTGGTCAGGCTGGTCTTGAACTCCCAACCTCAGGTGATCCGCCTGCCTCAGCCTCCCAAAGTGCTGGGATTACAGGTGTGAGCCACTGCACCCAGCCAATAATAATTTGAACCAACATTCTAGGAATTTTCCCTAAGGAAATAATCAGAACATATAAATATTTGTGTACAAGATTGTAAATTGCAGTATTGTTTTTGACCTGAATGTGTAGGTTTCAGTGGGGAAACCTGGTCCTCTCCTCCTGCTCCAACCCCAGTCCATCTGCTTACTACCTTTCCTAAATAGAGCTTGAGTAGGGCCATTGGTGGTCAGGATCCAGAACAGGGTATGGGTTTGGGGGAGGTGGTGGTTGGAATCACCTGGGGTTGGATACTGGATTTAGTTCCTCTGTGGGTAAATGAGAGCCTGGGGATTGTGGGGAAGAGGCCTAGGGTGAAAATTAAAATGCCTTAATTTCAGGAGCAGTCTTGGCCTCGGAGATTCATGGGACTTCAGAGAGGAAGGGTAGAAGCTGACCATGTAGATGGTAGGTTGCTGCTCTCCCTGGGCCAGAGGAGCCTGCTTGCCTCCCTGTCTCCAAGGCTGAAAGAGGGTTGTGCAGCTGAGGATGTAGGAATTGAGGATACAGTTGAGTGCCACAGCCTGGCAGCCTGGTATGTGGCTGTACTACAGGAGTCTGCTGGCTTCCCACCACTGGGAGTGCCTTTAGGTGTCTCTGCTAGACCCATGGCCAGAGGGTGAAAGGAGGCATGAGTAAGTAGGCAAGAGAAAAGCGATAATATGCTGAAAGAGGCCTTAGAGCCAGAGGGAGAAGGAGCAGACAGACTCTCATAAATAGGGGGTTCTGGTGAAACAACTTCTGCAAGAGATTCAATTATAGCAAAACTTTCTGGAACCAAAAAGCTTAAAAAAAAAAAAAAAAAAGAAACTCAGAAGTTTAATAGATAAACTGAAGGAGAGAATGGTCAGCACAAATGGAGTAGCCTGTTAGATCGAGTGGAAGAAACACTCAAACATAGCAAAAAGAGAAAGGAGAGAGAGAGAGGAACCAGGAAAGCAAAGAGATGGAGGACCAATCGGCCCTAAAGTCAGTGGTGATCAGCCCATTCCTGAGCCATCCCTGTGACCCGTAGATGCCCCTCTGCTTGACTTGCTTAGGCAGGGGTCCTCTGAACTCATCACTGAGCCAAGGGAGAATGGGATGACCTTAATGGGTTAGAACACTTAGGGAACACACTGGAACAAGGGGTAGAGTCGGTGCTACAAACACACAGAGAAAGGGTGGAATTTTTTTAGGGTACAAATACCCTTGAATATCTCCTGTAGTAACACATGGTGCCTAACTGAATGAACTGTTGTGAAGATAAAGAGATCTTACATAACATGTTTAACACAATGCCTCACACATAAGCTGTGGAGAAATAGTTATTTTCTCATTTGTGTTTTAAAAGAGTATTTTTTTCTTTTCTGAGACAGAGCGTCGCTCTGTCACCCAGGCTGGAGTGCATTGGTGCATCTCGGCTCACTGCAACCTCAGCCTCGTGGATTCAAGCCATTCTCATGTCTCAGACTCCCGAATAGCTAGGATTACAGGCATGTACCACCATGCTCAGCTAATTTTTATTTTATTTTATTTTATTATTTTTAGTAGAGACAGGGTTTCACCATGTTGGCCACGCTGGTCTGCTGGTCTCGAACTCTTGACCTCAAGTGATCCACCCACGTCAGCCTCCCAAAGTGCTGGGATTACAGGCGTGAGCCACTGCGCCCGGCACCGAGTGTTTGGTTTTTTTGTTTTGTTTTGTTTTGTTTTGAGATGGAGTCTTGCTCTGTCCCAGGCTGGAGTGCAGTGGCGCGATCTTGGCTCACTGCAACCTCCATCTCCTGAGTTCAAGCGATTCCCCCACCTCAGCCTCTGGAGTAGCTGGGATTACAGGCACGCACCACCATGCACAGCTAATTTTTGTATTTTTAGTAGCGACGGGGTTTCACCGTGTTGGCCAGGATGGTCTTGATCTCTTGACCTCATGATCCACCCGCCTTGGCCTCCCAAAGTGCTGGGATTACAGGCTTGAGCCACGATGCCCAGCCAAGACTCCAATCTTATAACCAGTTATCTTCAAATTGGATTCTGGAAGGCTTGGAGTTGAAATATACAGCCCAGGCTGGTCGTGGTGGCTCACGTCAGTAATCCCAGTATTTTAGGAGGCCCAGGCGGGCACAACACTTGAGGCAAGGGGTTCAAGACCAGCCTGGGCAACATAATGACATTCCCATCCCTACAAAAAAAAAAACAAAACTTTTTTAATTAGCCAGGCATGATGGTTCACACCTGTAGTCTCAGCTACTTAGGAGACTAAGGTGGAGGCCAGGAGTTCAAGGTTGCAGTGAGCTGAGATTGCGCCCCAGCCTGGGAGACAGAGCGAGACCCTGTCTCATCAACAAAAACTTTGCGTTAGATCTTGCATTATAGAACCCCTCTGCAACCGGAGAGCAGCTGAGGTTGCCTGTTTTACGCAGGGACAGCCCTAAACTGCCTTCCGTCAGAATCGGACGGCTGAGATGTCAGTGTCGTCGCGGGGTGGTGCTGCCCGCTGGTCCAGGGTGGTCGGCCGGGAGCCAGCCTCGTGCACCTGCTTTCGGTTTGCCAGGCGCGGCGCTGCAGGCCCTCGCAAGCTTCGGATGCGCCTGCCAGGGCCTGTGCTGGGGGTCACTCGGAAGCCGCGTGACCCCGGCCCGGAAAACGCGCCACCGGCGTCCGCACACGTTAGGCCGATGGACCCAGGGGTCTGGCCGGCCATGTCTCGGCGACCCCCCGGAGCGCGGGACAGGGAAGGAGCCGGCCCTCGCCAGTGCCCCGCAGACGGCATCCTGGGGCTGGCTTCGCACGGGGCCTGCCCGCTCCCAAGATGGCGGCGGCGGCGGCCTCACGGGGCGGGGCCACGTGGGGGCGGTGGCCAATGGGCTTCCGGGGCTGCGCTGCCGGCCGGGAGCGGGAGGCGGAAGTGCCGCGGGCTGCAGCCTGCATCCCGGCTGCGGCCCCTGCCGGTTACATAACTCGTTGCGGGCTCCGCGCGGCCCCACTTCCCGGCTCTCTGCGCCTCCAGGATGCGCTGAGCCCTACGAAACCCTCAGCGGCCGCCGGCTCCCCCCACGAGGTGAGGTGGCGGGGGTCGGCCGTCGGGGCTCGGACCTGCGGCGGGGCGCCGAAGGGGGCGGGGTAGGCGGGGAGGCCGCGCTGGGGTCAAGGGGGCCAGCGTCCCCCGGGAACGAGCGCGCCCACACCGTCGGCGCACAGCCCGCCCGGGAGCCGGTTTCGAGGACGGCGGCGGGGAGTGGACGCTGGCCAGGGACGAGGGGTGAGGAGGTCGCGGCTCTCAATGCTGGGTGGGAGACGGGCCTTCTGCCTGGGGGTTGCGTCAGTGCCGGACCCCGAGACGAGTGGTCGTGACAATTTGCAACTAGAGGGTGGCCCTCATGGGTACCCTGTGGGGTCTCGCGCGAGGTGAAGAGCCAGGCCATTTCAGTCGGTCAGCGATTTGCGCCTTCGACCCGCTCCCGCCTGGCCTGATCCGGGCCTGTTTTGGTACTTGTTGCACCGATTGGAGTTATTTGCGACTTGTTTGCCCTCCTCTGAACTCCTGAAAGCCAGGGGCTCCGTCTAGGTCTCCCCCTAGTCTTACTCTCCCAGCTTTCTGTGTTCAAATTCTTTACGTTCCTGGCCTTTTACAGACCGGCCCTATAGAATCCACACCCCGGTGTCCGACTTTCTTCCCCAGATTGGGTACTTCCCAGGGTGTAGAGGGAATCTGTAGCTTTTGTGGTTTGTCCTGCTGGAAAAATCTGGGGGGAAGTGGTGGGCCTTCTCTGGACGACCACCCCACAAATCTGTGTGCCCAAGCGGAGACAGGACCCAGGGTCTGGACATCAGGCAAGGGGTACTCTGCAGTAAACGTGGACATTGCCCGTTTTGTGGGTGTGTTTTTACTCTGCCAAGTCGTTGAGCCGTACACTTTTGTGTCACTGATTTGTCTTGAAAGAAAAGGTTAACAGCCCAGCAGAGTAGTTTGCTTTGGTATCTGGTAGGTATCCGGTAGTTAATCCGAGTGCCAGAACCAGAGAGAACATTGCCGTTTACAGATGTTTGCCTTTTACCAGGTCACTGAAGGCATAAAACCCCTAGTTAATGCTTAACTGAGTGCACCATGAAAGTCATGTGACTCCAAAGGTCATCTCTAGAAATGCGGCAGTCCGTGTAGCCCTGTGATGTAGAAATTCTGATATATGGGTCAGTGTTCACAGGCAGGGAGTGGGGGGGGTCTTCAACATCATTGAATTAAAAAGGATCTGATGCAAAAACAAATAAATACACACATATCAGTGAACTGCTTTAAGCTCGGTTAGAGAAGATGACCTTAAAGACCAGAAGAAACTCAAGGGAGACTGCAATGTGAGTCCCAGTTATCTTTCCAAACACACAGGTTCATCACAGCATTGAAGGCTGGTCTTCATCTCCCTTCTTGTAGGATTTTCTACAGTAATGTGCAGAGTTGCCCTTGGAGAATGGGGCAGGCATGATTGGGCTGTGTTTTGCTGGAGTTTCATCTCACTGAGCTTGCAGACGCACTGGGTTTCTGTGACAATGGTTTAAACTGAAAGTAGCAAAGTCAAGGCATGGTCTGGTGTCAGCAGGCCAGAATAAAACACACAGACAACTTTTTACAAGGTCTGTGTACGTCCTATCTTTAGCCTCTCCTGGTTGTAACTTGAAGTGACTTTGTCGCCCTGTTTGTTTTGACCAGGCCCACTCTGGGACAGTATGGAGAGTATCTTTAGATGTGACTTGTCTGGGTTGCTTAGCAACGGCATGCTTCTGACTAGAATGGAAGAAAGTTCCTGGGCGTGAGGAGATTTAAGGGATAAAAGATACACCTAAAAGGAGACCAGGAGGGGTCGTGCCCTGTCATTGCTAACTGGGTGCTTGTAACTGGAGACTGGGTGTACCTGTTAGCAGCGGTGGTTAGACCAGGTGGACACAGAATCCAGAATGGTCGCATTGCAGCCACGGGGAACCGACAGATGCAGAAAACAGTCTTCTCTGAGTTAGGGCAGTGCATGGCTTTGCTTGCTTCCCTGCCCTCTGAGTTAGGGCAATGCATGGCCTTGCTCTGCTGAAATAGCCCGGAAGTCCCTTGTGCTTGGTGACAGCTCTCACCTGAATAGAAAGCTGGCTGCTTATCAGACACTGTTTCCTTAAATGGCAGCTCCTCCACATCTGCGTCATCTCCATTATCTCCCCTATCCATCTCTTTGTGGAAGGAATCCACAAAGCCCTCATGGCTTTTTGTTTGTTTTTGTGTTTTGTTGTTGTTGTTTGGAGACAGATTATCATTCCAGCCCAGGCTGGAATGCAGTGGCGCAATCTTGGCTACTGCAACCTCCACCTCCCGAGCTCAAGCGATTCTCCTGCCTCAGCCTCCTGAGTAGCTGGGATTGCAGGCATATGCCACCACACCTAGCTAATTTTTTTGTATTTTTGGTGGAGACGGGGTTTTGCCATGTTGGCCAGGCTGGTCTTGAACTCCTGACCTCAGGTGATCCGCTGCCTCAACCTCCCAAAGTTCTGGGATTACAGGCGTGAGAGCCACCGCATCCAGCCTGCCCTCATGGCTTTTACACCTCTTTTCCTGGTTTGCAGAAAGCAAGGCTGGGGTGTGGACCCTGCATCGAAGCAGGTTCTGCTTGTGTCCATGTGAAGTGCTTTCAAGTAAAATGCTGATCTGCAAAAAGATGCTGGAAGTCCTGGGTCTCTTTCTGGCTAAATTTAAATGCCGAATTTGATTCAGCAGATAGTTGTGAGTGCCTTGAAGTGCAAAGAATGATCCAGGGTCAGGACTCCTTCCCTACATATCATTATTTTGATATGTATGTATGTACATATGTTTAGAGACGGAGTCTTGCTGTGTTGCCCAGGCTGGTCTCAAATTCCTGGCCTCAAGCCATCCTCCAACCTCAGCTTCCTTAGTCATTGGGGTTACAGGAGTGAGACAGTTTGCCAGGCTCTGTATCATTCTTTTTAGCATGACCTCTGATAGGAGGCTGGCAGGACAGTTCAGGGCTTATCTGAAGCCCACACATCTTACACTGCTGATTAAAGAGAGACGTGTGTTTGAAAACCAAACGGGCGTGTAATGGGATTAACATTCTGCTGTGAACACTAAGGCGTTTGCATAGTGCTTGTGGGAGTGATAGGAAGGGAGTCTGAACTGGGGTAGCCCGGGCATTCTGCAGGAAGTGGTTTGGGGTCGTTGTCAACAGTGAATGGTGCTTAATGGAGCCAGAGTGCCCCACTCCGGAGGTGGGCAGAGAGGTGCCAGTCACCCCAAAGTGGCCACAGGTCTAAGCTGAGATGGTCAGATAGAGGGAAGCAAACAAGGGCCACTCCCTAGTCCCCCCTTGTCAGTAACTTGGACGGGATTCTCAGCCAGGGAGAAGCCATCGCGAGGACTGGCTGTGAGTGCGACGGCTTAGAGATGTTCCAGTGTCTCTTCAAGTTATGAGTGAAATTATTATCCATTTTGCCCTAAAATGGACTCTTAAACCCCCATACACTTAGAATAGCATGTATTTTGTGCTTTGAAGCCAGAAATAAACATTCTAAACGCAGAATTAAAGTTGCAATGAAGAGGAGGTGGTTGTGGACAGACATGCAGAACAAATGTTTGAGAAATATTCCCTTTGCTTCCACAGAAAGACAAAGGTATTTTCTCATCTTTGACAAACCATGTTAAAAAAATATTCTTGGCCAGGTACAGGGGCTCAGTACTTTGGGAGGCCAAGTGGATGGATCACTTGAGCTCACAAGTTCGAGAGCAGCCTGGGCGACGTACCAAAACTCCATCTCTAAAAAAATACAGAAATCAACCAGGCGTGGTGGTGCACACCTGTCATCTCAGCTGCTTGGGAAGCTAAGGTGGGAGAATGGCTTGAACCCGGGAGGTGGAGGTTGCAGTGAGTTGAGATGGTGCCACTGCACTCCAGCCTGAGTGATAGAGCCAGACCTTATATACCCGCCCCAAAAAAAACCTTTCAGTGTTTTTTGTGGTGTAGTTATTGTTATTAAAAAGCAGACAGTGTTTCTCTTCTTTTGTTTAGTGTATTCCTGAAATAGGGTCGATTTGGCCAGCAAAGTATTGACATTGGGACCCATCTTGAAAATACCTACTGAAGAAAGCAATTTCATTTTATAAAATAGTAGATGGGTAATTTTCCCTTAGGTACCAAAAAGGGTTCTTTTCTGGAAAATGTTAATGCAACAATATTTCCCTCATTCCCTTGGCGTTCACGGGTGTTCTATTGAATGCTTTTCCAAACTTACTTCTTTCTAGAAGATAGCTCGTTCTGACTCCTGTTGTAAACTGTTCAGAGATTATTCTTTCTAGAGTCTGTTACATTCAGAATGTCTTGCTAGTCTGCCACTTGCTGCCCTTCTCTTTCTACTTAGTTTCAGATTACTTTGCATCTCCTGTGGCCTCCCATTTTTAACCTTTTCATTGATGTGTATACACACAGAAAAGTGCACTGCTTGACGAGTTGACATGGCGTGAACATAACCTGTACACCCCCAACACCAGAAGACACATGGGCCCCTTACTAGGCAAGCCCTTCTCCTATTAAGAAAGGCTTTTTCTTGTTGGAAGCACAAGAAACCACTAGTAGTAATTATACTAGGGATGGGGTGCATGCAGGATTCTGAATTTTTGCTTTGTGTTGCACATGAATTCTTACTTTACTATGAACATGGGTTACTTTGACAAATTTAAAGGCTTGAAAGGACTCCCCTTTCTCAAGAAAAGGAAAATGCATTTTTTATATATTTTTTTTGAAATGGTTGTCTTAAAATTTCTAAATATTTTTTAAAATTAGATTTTATATAGCCACGCAAATTGTTCTTCAGTGGTTACGTAGGAATACTTTAAAGTATTTTTGCAAGGCTGCTTGGCCTCCCTGTCCACAGCCTCCTCTTTGTTTCTTTGCGACTTTGACTCTGTGTTTAGAACATTTATTTCCAGGATGAGTGCATAAAATGCCATGTTACTCCAAGGCACAGAGTTTCAGAGTCAACGCTGAGTCTATTTTAGGGCAAAATGGGTAATTCTACTCATAATTTGAAAACACACTATTAAATACACAAGTTGTTGCTAACTAAAAACAGCCTGTGAGGTTATTTTAATATAAAATTGCAAGCTGAGCCTGGGCACAGTGGCTCACACCTATAATCCTAGCACTTTGGGAGGCCGAGGTGGGTGGATTTCTTGAACTCAGGAGTTGCAGACCAGCCTGGCCAACATGGTGAAACCCCGTCTCTACAAAAAATACAAAAATTACCCAGGTGTAGTAACTCAGTGTCTGTACTGTCAGCTACTTGGGGGGCTGAGGTAGGAGGATTACTTGAGCCCAGGAGGTGGAGGTTGCAGTGAGCCAAGATCATGCCACTGCACTCCAGCCTGAGCGACAGAGTGAGACCCTGTTTTTTTTTTTTTTGTAAATGCAAGCTGGCCCGGATGCGGTGGCTGAGACCTGTAATCCCAGCTACTTGGGAGGCTGAGGTGGGAGGATCCTTTGAGCCTAGAGTTGGAGACCAGCCTGGACAACATAGGGAGACCCAGTCTCTATTTAAAAAAAAAAAAAAAGAAATTCAACCTAGACTTGGTGGCATGTGCCTGTAATCCTAGCTCTTTGGGAGGCTGAGGTTGAAGGATCCCTTGAACCCTGAAGTTCAAGGGGCAACATAATGAGATCCTGTGTCTTAGAAAAAAAAATCCGTATGTATGTTCATAATTTTCACATACAACATCTTCACTTTTTTCTGATAATAAAAACAACCCAAGGTTATTGCAAAAAAAGATCCAATAATACAGAAACAAGTGATACAGAATGGAACCGTCTGCCGCAATTGCTGAGGCAGATTCAGGCAGAAATTTAGATTACTTTTATTTTATTTTATTTATTTTTCTTTTTTTTTGCGACAGAGTCTCACTCTGTCGCCCAGGCTGGAGTGCAGTGGTGAAGTCTCGGCTCACTGCAACCTCCATCTGGGTTCAAACGATTCTCCTGCCTCAGCCTCCCAAGTAGCTGGGATTACAGCCACCATGCCTGGCTAATTTTTGCATTTTTAGTAGAGATGGGGTTTTACCATGTTGGCCAGGCTAGTCTCGAACTCCTGACCTCAAGTGATCTGCTGGCCTCGGCCTCCCAGAGTGCTGGGATTACAGGCATGAGCCACCATGCCTGACTAATTTTTGTATTTTTTAGTAGAGATAGGGTTTCACCATGTTGGCCAGGCTGGTCTCAAACTCCTGAGCTCAAGTGATCCACCCACCTCAGCCTCCCAAAGTGCTGGGGTTACAGGCGTGAGCCACCACGCCCAGCTAGATTACTTTTTTTTTTTTTTTTTTTGAGACGGAGTCTCGCTCTGTCGCCCAGGCTGGAGTGCAGTGGCCGGATCTCAGCTCACTGCAAGCTCCGCCTCCCGGGTTTATGCCATTCTGCTGCCTCAGCCTCCCGAGTAGCTGGGACTACAGGCGCCCGCCACCTCGCCCGGCTAGTTTTTTGTATTTTTTAGTAGAGACGGGGTTTCACCGTGTTAGCCAGGATGGTCTTGATCTTGTGACCTCGTGATCCGCCCGTCTGGGCCTCCCAAAGTGCTGGGATTACAGGCTTGAGCCACCGCACGCGGCCTAGATTAATTTTAAAATATCATTTTAGTCATAAAAGTTAGACTCAGTCAGATGATAGTTCATACCAATACCAAATTTGACCAACTTTTATATTTGATAGTTACTTGATTCCAGAGGATCTTAAGTGCAAACCCAGAGAAGCAGAGAGTAAAAAGCAAAAAGGCAACAAAACCTAGCAGATTGGCCGGGCGCGGTGGCTCAAGCCTGTAATCCCAGCACTTTGGGAGGCCGAGACGGGCGGATCACGAGGTCAGGAGATCGAGACTATCCTGGCTAACACCGTGAAACCCCGTCTCTACTAAAAATACAAAAAACTAGCCGGGCGAGGTGGCGGGCGCCTGTAGTCCCAGCTACTCCGGAGGCTGAGGCAGGAGAATGGCCTAAACCCGGGAGGCGGAGCTTGCAGTGAGCTGAGATCCGGCCACTGCACTCCAGCCCGGGCTACAGAGCAAGACTCCGTCTCAAAAAAAAAAAAAAAAAAAAAAAACCTAGCAGATGGTGATGGAAAGTGAAGAAGCCAGGGAGGGGCAAGCAGGCATAGAAGGTGCTCTGAAACCCGACCCTCTCTTGCTGGGCTTTTTCCTTTTAAACCGAGGAGCTGCCATGTCCATCTCGCCCGCTGCTTCCTAGGCAGTACAGAGGGTTTCCTGTAGCCTTAAGTTCTCTGTCCGAGAACAGACAAGTTCTTGGTTGAGTCTTAGACAGGGTCCAGTCTTGGGTGTTAGTCAAGAATGCTATTCAAGTAAATACGTTTTACTATCATTTGATTCCCATCTGCCCCCAAACCTAGTATTATTTACAGGTAGTTTTGTTGTTGTTTTGTTTTTAAACCAAACAGGTTGACTGACTCACTCAGTCTGAGTTAGGAAGTATATTCCAGGCACAACCTCTCAGGCAGTTGCCTGCCAAGATCCCAGCTGAAAGCATCACTGGGACAAAGGTGCTGCTCTGGCAGCCACCCTGTTGGCTCCATCCAGCCCACACCTCAATTGTCTCGAGCTGCTCTTTCAGTGGGAATGTGAGATCTGGGAGCAGACGCTCATCTCCACCCCCATTTTCTATTCCACAAAAAGGAAACTTGTCCGAAGCAAGAGGGAGGCAGCCACGGGGTCCCGTCTTGGCACCACATCTGGTCCCCTGTTTAGCGTTCTCTCCTTCTCTTGGGTCATGTTCTTGTCTCTGTTCTTCATCATCCCCTCTTCGTCCTTGTCATCTCCGCTTCTGACACTGACCCAGTGGGGCCACAAAAGGTGAGCGCCCTTCCTACTGCCCTCCCCGCCGGCCACAATCCAGCCCTGGCCTAAGAGCAGGGAAGGTGCTGTCCCCCAGGCTGCAGACGGAGGTTAGTACAGCAACCACAGACGGCTTGTGTGTCTTGGTGCAGTTTCCAGGAGGATGCAGAGGGATGGATCCCTGCCTTCTTCCGTGTGACCCCTGTGGTGGGGGAGCATCCCTGCTCAGCCCGGGGGTGGCTCTTTTCGTGTTTGCCATGAGATTCCTCTAGCAAAAGCAGTGGGTTTTGTGAGTATTTAGGTAATGGTGCCAGAAAGCACCACTACACCCTGGTACGTCCCCCCCCATGTAATCAGAGAGTCTGACTCTGCTCACTGCTGAGACCCCAATACCCAGGATAGGGCCTGAATTTTCAATGCAATTTCGATAAATTAACGACTGAATGGATTCTCAGTTTGAAACGTAAGGCATGACAGAACGTTCCACCCAGGGAAGATTGAGTCGGACCCGGGACCTTACCAGAACACCTGTGGCTGTTGCTGTTGTTAACTGAGGTGTAATTAACATGCAGCCAAATGCATAGCTTCACCCGGCAGATCCATGCATTTTGACAACTGCGAAACGAGACGTAGCACATCGCCATCGCGCTTCTCAGCTCCCCCTTCACCACTCTGGGTGCCAGCACCAGCGATTTGTTTGGCCAGTTCCATAGTGTCGTAAACACAGAATCCTCCAGTGTCACTCGTCTGCCCTTGAAGAGACGTGCATCGAGTTGTATGCGACCACTCTGCGGGCTCCCCTCGGCACATGATGGTCTTCAGAGAGAGGCTGTTTGGAAATAGAGTGGTGGGTGTTTGCTTCTTGTCACCCGGTAAATGATTCATTCTCCTGCTACTCTGACGCTTTGGAAGAAGCCCGGGCTGCTGAGGAGATGGCTTGCTCTCCTGTGGGCAGCGGCTCGTTTGAGAAACAAGCCATGCGCAGTGTCAGCTGCTGACATCCTCCACGTTTAGCTCTTGAGCCCATTTCACTGATGTGCAAGACAGTGGCCTATATCTGTCACTGGTGTGTTTTTCCTTTTCTCCCCTGCTCCACCCCAAAGACCAGGAGCATGGAGTTCATGAGCGTTGGATTTTTCAAGCTAGTAAACCTTGCAGCTGCCAGTGGTGGTTAATTCTTGTGGTGTGGACAAGCACATGCTAATCTCCCTTGAGCTTCTCTTGAGCAGAAGCCTGGTGTGCTAACGAGCAGAACTGGGGTGGTGCTTTGAGAGGAAAAGGGGGAAGGTGGCCTGAGAGGGAGATCTACTGAGATGCAAGCTGCTTGGAGTTTGGGGCGAGGATTCCTGGAGGGCCTCTGGATTTTGCAGAGGGGCAGCTGTTGGTGCACCTTCACCAGCGTGCTAGGGCAGAAAGTGGGGTGAGTGAGGAATAAGTGTTTGAAGGGCAGAGTAAAGCAGAAAGGTGGCAGTAGGTGTTGAGCTGTGAGTGGTTCCATAGCCTGGAAAGGAGGTGGCAGGGAGGCCTGCCCAAGATGGGTGCCTGCAGGGTGCGGACAGCCTGTCAGAGGGGAGTTTGTGCAAAAGAGGAGATTGAAAATGTCAGACAGTGGGTGCTAGGGCCTGAGAGAAAGGGCCTGAGGAGCCAGACCAGGGGTTGGGGGCGGCCTTTAGAAGCAGCATCTCATGCAGCCTTCCCAGCGACCCTGAGGGAGGTGGGAGAATCTTCAGGCTACAGCTGAGAAGCTGAAGCATGTGGCGGGAGAGCCGTCTCAGAACACCTGAGATCCCTGCAGGGTCTGGGAGCACGTTGGGGTCTCAGAGTGCAGGTAGGGACTGGCAGGGCGGAGCTGTGAGCGAGAAGGAAGAGAAGGGAGGGCAGGGCAGCATGGCCATGGCGAGCTGAACCCTGGGAGTCTGCTCCTGAAGTCGTGGGCAGAGGCCAGGGCACCTCTCAAGCCATTAAGAGAGTGGCCTTTCCAAGCGCAGTGTGACTCGTTGGTCTTGAAGCAGTGCCATCGAAGGAGGAGGAGGCCCCCGTGGACTTGGGGCGTTAGGACAGGGACTGCCAAGGAGAGAGGGCACTGGGAAACAGGGTTGTTTTTGGCTTTCTTACCTGGGGTGCAAGTGGTGCACCCTGTGGGCATCATGAGGGTGTCAGGAAAGCCTTCTGGTAACTGAAACGCAGTCCATTCTGTGTTCCCCAGATTCTGAATTTTCAGCACCTGACAGTGGCAGGGGAGGGCAGACACACCTGTGGGTGCTGGAGACACCTTGGCGGCCCTTACTCTGGTTTCACACCGTAGCCCCCTGCGGGCTGAGCACATGGGCTCCTGGGCAGTTGTTACCGATGGAACGTATCCAGGTTCTTGGCATCTTGAACAAAGAATTGGACAAAACAGCACAAACAAAGCAAGAAAAGGATGAAGCAACAAAAGCAGAGATTTATTGAAATCTAAAGTACACTCTATAGGGTGGGAGCAGGCCCTGGTTACAGAATTTTCTGGGGTTTAAATACCCTCTAGAGGTTTCCCGTTGGTTATTTGGTGCATGGCCTATGTAAATGAAAGTGACCTGTGATCAGTAAAACAAAGTTACACTCCTATGCAAATACAGACTTGACCGGAGACCAGCTTGATTGGTTGCAGGAAGAGACCAATCAGAGGTACTTTCAGTTATTTATCTGCCTCCTCGAAAAGCAGGGAGTGTGAAGGGAGTAGTCTCTGGTCCTTTTGTTACTCTGAGATGGAAAGTTGGAGTTTTTCTTTGGATTTAGTTCTAAGAAGTCAGCATGAATTGGCCTTAGGTTCCCTGCCTCCAGATCCTATTCTCCTGCCTCGCAGTGATGTTGGTCAGGGGCTCAGCTTGGCTCTGCCAGTCCAGACACCAGCCCCTTCCAGCTACTGCCAGTCCTCGGAGGAAAGCAGTCTCAGGACAGCATCCAAAGAGTCATTTCCATGTAAAAGAAAGATGAGGTCTGCAGGCAGCTCAGGAGCAGGGAGTTGGGGGAAGCAGAGAAGGCATGAGGGCTGAGGCACAAGCACGGCTTTTGTTTGGGTTGAGCAGGATCAGTGCCTCCCTCCTTGCATCCTGTCGCTCACCACCTCCCGAAGGCGGAGAACTGTGATGCAGACGCAGGAGGCCAGCCAGGGGAGATTTCTCACTGCAGGCATGAGCCTTTGAAACTCCAGATTCTAACTTAAAAATTCAAGAGAGTGGCCGGGCTCAGTGGCTCATGCCTGTAATCCCAGCACTTTGGGAGGCCAAGGCAGGTGGATCACGAGGTTAGGAGATCGAGACCATCCTGGCCAATATTGGCCTGAGAAGGCCAACAACCTTGTCTCCACTAAAAATACAAAAATTAGCTGAGGTGGCACGTGCCTGTAATCCCAGCTACTTGGGAGGCTGAGGCATGAGAATCACTTAAACCCAGGAGGCAGAAGTTGCAGTGAGCCAAGCAGCCTGGGCAAGAGAGCCAGACTCCGTCTCAAAAAAAAAAAAAAAAAAAAAAATTCAAGAGAGCTTCCCATTCTCCCATGCAGTACTTCCCTGCTTGTTGTAGTAGAGACGCGTCCTGTGCCTTTTTAGGAACATGTTCTGAAAGATGGCTTGGGCAACTGCAACTTTAGTGCTCCTATCCCCCCAGCACTGCCTGAGTACTCATCCTGTTTGGAGGGCTCAGAGCAGAGAGCACCTGCCTGGCGGGGCCTCTCTCTTGACCCTGCCTTGCTGCCCCGCACAGCACTGCCCGAGTACCCATCCTGTTTGGAGAGCAGAGAGCACCTGCCTGGTGGGGCTTCACTCTGGCTTCACCCTGCTTCTCCCTGTTCTCAGCACTCTTGTCCCTGTGTCCTGTGGGTGGCCTGCAGACAATGGAAGATGAGTTCTTAGTAGAAGGTTCTAGGTGGGCACGTGAGGGGAGACAGGAAAGCTGTGGGAAGAGGGAGCAACGGCAGGACAGGGGCCAGTGGGGATGGGGGGCCGCTGGCCCTGCCTTTGGATCATCTCTGACTTGATCAGCATGAACCCCTAGCTCTAGAGAGAGGCTGATGGGCCAGGGCACATGTCGGTCCCCCTCACTGCCTCCATAGCAGTGGACCTACGGCTGCCCTCTTTGACCCCATCTCTTCCTTTCATGGGCACACAGGCGACCTGAGTCTCTCTTTCATGCACCTTCCTGCCTCTTCTCGTCTGCCCGTCAGTTGGGCTGAGACACATGAGGTGCTGTGATGCGTGCTGCATTTGGTCCTGACTTAAGTGTGATGTGTTTCGATTTTTAAATCAAGGAGTCTAAAGAACTGGCCTCCAGAAGCACAGAAGCACTTTTAGTAGGGATTTGAGAATCCGCAGATCGTTGTATATCTTGGAGCCCAGTGTTTTTCTTGAAAGTCAAACTGGAAACAAATGAGGATACTGGGGGAAATGTGCAGTCCCAGGACATGAGAAATGCAAGCTCATTATGAATCTGTCTTTAGTACCAAGCCACAATACAGAGATTTGTGAAAATCTTCAAAAATCAATTTGACTGAAGCTTAAGATATCCACGTACAATGCACTGCACCGGTTTTCAGTGTACAGTTCAGTGAGCTTTGATGTCTGTGTAGCCACCACCACCACAATCAAGATCTGGAACGTTGGCCGGGCTCAGTGGCTCACGCCTGTAATCCCAGCACTTTGGGAGGCCGAGGCGGGCGGATCACAAGGTCAGGAGATCGAGACCATCCTGTCCAACACAGTGAAACCCCGTCTCTACTAAAAATACAAAAATTAGCCAGGCATGGTGGTGGGCGCCTGTAGTCCCAGCTACTCTGGAGGCTGAGGCAGGAGAATGGCGTGAACCCGGGAGGCGGAGCTTGCAGTGAGCCGAGATTGTGCCACTCCACTCCAGCCTGGGCGACAGAGCGAGACTCCCTCCGTCTCAAAAGACAAAAAAAAAATTTTTTTAAAGATCTGGAACGTTTTCATCCCCTCAGGAAGTCATCCCTGCCCCAGGCAACCAGGGAGGTCAAGGCCTTGTCAACCCACTTCCTGGACCCAGCTCTCAGGCAGGTCTGTCTGTGGCCTCCAGACCTGGGCTGGTTTCACAGGTTGCATGTGCTCATCCTGCCCTGTCCAGTGAGAGCTGAGCAGGTGTTTTTTTCAGAGCCAGCTGGCCCCACAGGAGCTCAGAAACCTGGGCGGCTGGGCCTATGGGCTCTGGAGCTCTGCCCAGGGTGGCCAGGTAGGCGACCTTTTCCCCGTGCTGGTTCCTGTAGTAAGGAGGAGGCCATGTGCTGTGGCCCTTGTGTCAGGAGCTGTCTCTGGAAAGGCTGAATTGAGGAACCGGCCTCGGCCTCTGCCTTCGATTTTGTAGGGTTAGTGGCTTTGTCTCAGAAGTTCAAAGTGTGGGTAAGTGGTTTCTGGATTTGCCGGTTTTCTTAGCCCTGAGGGGAAAAGGGCGGGAGCCTGCCCTCAGCTGGCTTCCTAAAAACACAGTACCTGTGCTTGAGTTATACGCCCACCCGGTGTCCTGTCGCGTTTTGAGACCTCAGTGGAGCGTGCAGGCCCTGAGTAGTATCCCCCCACTGACAGTGAACCAGGTGCTTTCCCCCTGCAGTTCCAGTGTGTGTCAGTGCCAGCCATGTGCCCAGGACCCACTGTTCCCAGGGATACAGGGTCCCACAGCCCATGGTGGCAGCTGCGGCACACAGCGCTGCTTTCCAGAGCTCTCGGTGTAGACACCAGAGGCCTTTCATTCAGTCACCTGGAAAACCCACAGTCCACATTGGAAACCCAGTCTTTCTGGAATGAGAAATTTGGGCGTTTTGTTTTTGTTTTTTTATGATTTTTTCTTTTGTTTGTTTTGTTTGTTTTTTGAGATAGAATCTCACTCTGTCACCCAGGCTGGAGTGCAGTGGCATGATCTTGGCTCACTGCAACCTTTGCCGCCCAAGTTCAAGCAGTTCTACCATCTCAGCCTCCCAAGTAGCTGGGATTACAGGCACCTGCCACTGTGCCCAGCTAATTTTTTTGTATTTTTAGTAGAGATAGGGTTTCACCATCTTGGCCAGGCTAGTCTTGAACTCCTGACCTTGTGATCGGCCTGCCTCAGCCTCCCAAAGTGCTGGGATTACAGGCATGAGCCACCACACCCGGCCCTGGTTGGTTTTAATTAAGAACATTTTCAAAGATCCACGTGGCATACCCGTCATCCAGCTCTAACGCTCATTAATATTTTGCCACTTTTTTGCTCCAACTAAAACTAAATTCTGGAACATTCTGTCATTTTGCCTCTGCATATTCCACTGTGCATCTGTTAATATAAAATACGGACTTTTTGTACATAACCACAAGGCTTTTCTCACACCTGACAAGATTAACACCTTCATCTATTCTTTTAGAGGTTTTGTTTCTTTGTGTGTTTTTTGTCATCTGTTTTGTTTTGTTTCGTTTAGTTTCATTTTTGAGTCAGAGTCTCACTCCGTCACCCAGGCTGGAATGCAGTGATGCCATCTCAGCTCACTGCAACCTCCGCCTCCCGGGTTCAAGTGATTCTTGAACCTCAGCCTTCTGAGTGGCTGGGATGACAGGTGCACCACCACGCCCAGCTAATGTTTATAGTTTTAGTAGAGATGGGGTGTGTTAGTCCGTTTTCATGCTGCTGATAAAGACATAGCTGAGACTGGGTAATTTATAAAGGAACTAGGTTTAATGGACTCACAGTTGTACGTGGCTGGGGAGGCCTCACGATCATGGTGGACGGTGCAAGGCACGTCTTACATGGTGGTGGCAAGAGAGAATGAGAGCCAAGCAGAAAGGGAAACCCCTTATCAAACCATCAGATCTCGTGGGACTTACTCACCACTACAAGAACAGTATGGGCGAAACTGCTCCCATGATTCAGTTATCTCCCACCGGGGCCCTCCCACAACACATGGGAATTTGGGGAGCTACAATTCAAGATGAGATTTGGGGAGAGACACAGCCAAACCATGTCATAGTGTTTCACCGTGTTGGCCAGGCTGTTCTCAAATTCCCTCAAGCAATCCACCTGCCTGGACCTCCCAAAGTGCTAGGATTACAGGTGTGAGCCACCACGCCTGGCCCCAGATTTTTTTTTTTTTTTTTTTTTTTAATGGAGTCTTGCACTGTTGCCTAGGCTGGAGTGCAGTGGCACAATCTTGACTCACTGCAACCTCCGCCTCCTGGGTTCAAGTGATTCTTCCACCCCAGCCTCCTGAGTAGCCAGGATTATAGGCACCTGCCATCATGCCTGGCTAATATTTGTATTTTTGTAGAGATGGGGTTTTATCATGTTGGCCAGGCTGGTCTTGAACTACTGACCTCGGGGGATCTGCCCGCCTTGGCCTCCCACAGTGCTGGGATTACAGGCATGAGCCACTGCGCCCGGCCTATTTTTAAAGGGTCTGGAGTCAACAGTGCATGGATCCAGAACCGTGGGAACAAAGGGGTGGGCACAAGGGCGGGGTGGGGGTGTGAGTTTAAAGAGGCTTCTCCCTATAAAGCTGAGCATGAACTACTTGGCACGCCTGACGTTGAACCAGGAGCTGAGAACCACACAAGTTAGGAGTCAGAGCAGAGCTGCTCAGGACATCAGTGTTGGCCCTGTCCCAGATCAAGGGTATACCCCTGGAAGTGACTGGACCGGGCCAAGTATCAGCTAGTAGTGGGTGCTCAAGGCTGGTGTAGAGGGGCACCGCCTCCCTGCCAGCACTGTCCTGACACTTGGACCCCATCAGCTCGTTCCAGCACCGAACCACCCTGGGGAGAGGCCTGGCCATCTCCACTCCACAGAGGAGGCTCCAGGAATCTGATTAGCTAAGGCTGAGCCAGCAGAGACACCAGATTCGGCTTCTAAATTTTTCCCCTTGTCAGGAAGGGGAAGGTTGTGCAGAAGCCTGGACAGTGGACGGCTGTGGGCACTTCCCACCCATGGCAGCAGGAGGGCGGGAGCCCAGAGAGGCTGGGCTCGTCCCGCCAGTGGAGTGGGCACTGCCAGATAAAGACGAGGCCTTTCCTGGGCAGTGAGTGAGTCCTGGGAGCCCAGCAGCTCTGCCTTCACACCTTGCACCTGCCCCCAGCCGCTTTGACCTGCAGATTTCACAGGCTTTCCTGATTCTTCTTTGACTCAGTCATTTCTGTTGGTGATTCCAAAATGGTGACTTTCTAATTCCGTCATCATTTCTACTTTTATTAGCCGGCATTCTTGTGTAAAAAAGAACTTTTCCTCAACCCTGAGATGAACTACACAATTCCTCCTAAAAAGGAAGGATGAATGCAGCATCTTTTCCCATTTATTTATGGGTTTATTTATTTATCTTTAGAGACAGGGTCTTGCTATGTTGCCCAGGCTGGTCTCAAACTCCTGGGCTCAGGCGATCCTCCCACCTCAGCCTTCCAAAGTGCTGGGATGACAGGCATGAGCCACCATGCCCAGTCTTCCATCCTTTCCTTTTTTCTTTTTTTTTTTTTTTTGAGACGGAGTCTCACTGTGTTGCCCAGGCTGGAGTTCAGTGGCGCAATCTTGGCTCACTGCAGCCTCCACATCCCGGGTTCAAGCAATTCTCCTGCTTCAGCCTCCACAGTAACTGGGATTACAGTTGCCCGCCACCAAACCTGGTTAATTTTTGTATTTTTAGTAGAGACAGGGTTTTGCCATGTTGGCCAGGCTGGTCCTGAACTCCTGACCTCAGGCAGTCCACCCACCGTAGCCTACCAAAGTGCTGCAATTACAGGCGTGAGCCACCACACCAGGCCCCATCCTTTCCTTTTAACGACCGGTTTACAACTTAAAGAGCTAAGACTTCTGTTTTTCCCCTTCTCAGTGCCGCCGGCCAGCCTTCCTCCCTCCATTCCTCTCTTCCTTTCTGTAACTTCCTTGTTAAATAAAACAAGGGGGGCTTCTTCTCCAGCCCCTGGATTGGATGCACTTTCCTGATTTAAAAGAGTCCTTGGCCACTCGTGACCCCCGACTTGAACTGTGGTATCCCCCGAAGTCTCTTTCTTTCCGCCCAGGAGTGTTTGCTTGCTGGGTGGGGAGGAGAAATTGGGTGTGACCTGCTCAGCACAGACCCACACCCTGGTAATAAAGCCGCGCCACTTCCCCTGCAAATCCAGCCACTCACTGCCCCGGCTGCCAGGCTGCTTTGAAGGGGGACGAGGCATGGGGGCTGCTGAACCCACAACTGTCATTGGCAGCCAACGGCTGGCGTTGAGAGAAGTCAGGCTGGCTGGGGCCACTGACCCTCTGAAGGACCACTGTCCTAAGATGTGAGACCAGTTCAGATAGGGGGAGAGGAGAGACAGGCTGGCCAGGGCTTCCCCCAGCTGGTGCTAAGCAGTGAGGGGGCTGGCTCCCCATCCTGTCTGCCCTCCTGGGCCCGGGTCTCCTCAGCAGAGGAGGATGACTGCAACGCCTGGTGCAAGGGCGGTTGTGAGGGGCAGAGGCCTCTGAGTGCTGGCCGAGGAGCGTCCATCCGTGGGACATGCTCCATGCTCTTGTGTCTCGCCTACCTCACAAGCAGAGCATGAGGAGGACCAGGCTCTGAGGTGACGCCCCCACCCTTCCCCACAGGTGTGAATGACAGAGGTGGTGCCATCCAGCGCGCTCAGCGAGGTCAGCCTGCGCCTCCTCTGCCACGATGACATAGACACTGTGAAGCACCTGTGTGGCGACTGGTTCCCCATCGAGTAAGTGGAGTGGATTGCAGGGTTGGGGAGAGCCCACGAGCCTCAGGTGCAGAAGCTGGGTGGCGGGGGTGGGGGCCTCTTGGACCTTTAGGGCCATGCTGCAAAGGCGGGAATGGCCTGGAGGGGCCACGAGGTCCCAGGTCACCCAGCTCATCCAGGGACCCCTGTTCCTGGGCTCTTTCCACCTCTCAGGGTGTGCAGAGTTCCCCAGAAGGGCTCTGTGAGAAATTTCAGTTACAGAGCTATCGGGTGTGGTACTATTTATAATTCAGAAAATGTAGAAGCCACCCAAGTATCTTAACAGCAAGGAGTTGGTTACATGCATTAGAGTAATTAAGAATATGTGCATATAAAAGTGCAATATTATTCATTCAGCCGGAAAAAAAAAAAACCTGTGAAAGAGGTATATTTTTTGATGGAGAAATATTTTTTACAAGATGTTAAAGGAGCCTATAATCCCAGCACTTTGGGAGGCCAAGGTGGGAGGATCACCTGAGGTCGGGAGTTCAAGACCAGCCCGACCAACATGGAGAAACCCCGTCTCTACTAAAAATACAAAATTAGCCGGGTGTGGAGGTGCATGCCTGTAACCCCAGCTACTTGGGAGCCTGAGGCAGGAGAATCGCTTGAACCTGGGAGGCGGAGGTTGCAGTGAGCTGAGTTCACGCCATTGCATTCCAGCCTGGGCAACAAGAGCAATATTCCGTCTCAGAAAAAAAAAGCTATTAAAAGAAAAAAGGCAGACTAGAAAACAGTATGTACCATGATCCTATTTTTATTTGAAAACATGTACAAGATAAAATTTTACAATGATAGGTATGAACTGGGGGGGGGGAAGTGAAAAAAATTTTACAAGGGGGTATGTACCATTAATAGTGTTTCAGTAGTTTGAGGTAGGTAGATTAATATTAGGCCCTATGATTGTTTTTTCTGGTCTGTCTTGCCTACATTATATGCACATACAGCTTTTTTGATGAAAAAAGTTGACACAAAGTTTGAAAATGGAAAATAAACAAGATCTTGCCAGCCATCAGCATTTCCTTGAGTGTTCACCTCAGACTGACTGAACCTCATGCTCTTGGCAGGGCGGTGGCGGGGACCCCTGTGCATCTCTGTGGAGGGGGAACTGTCTCTGTGGAGGGGGGAACTGTCAGTCCAGGTGACGTGGGCCGACAGTGGCAACATGAGTTAAAAAATTGTTCTTGGTTGGGTGCAGTGGCTCATGCCTATAATCCCGCAGTTTGGGAGGCCGAGGCAGGCAGATCAGGAGTTCGAGACCAGCCTGGTCTCGATGAAACCTCATCTCTATTAAAAATACAAAAATTGGGCTGGGTGTGGTGGCTCACGCCTGTAATCCCCGCACTTTGGGAGGCCAAGGCGAGTGGATCACGAGGTCAGGAATTCAAGACCAGCCTGTCCAAGATGGTGAAACCCTGTCTCTACTAAAAATACAAAAACATTAGCTGGGCATGGTGCAGGCACCTGTAATCCCAGCTACTCAGGAGGCAGAGGCAAGAGAATCGCTTGAACCCGGGTGGCAGAGGTTGCAGTGAGCCGAGATTGCGCCACTGCACTCCAGCCTGAGTGACAGTGAGACTCTGTCTCAAAAAAAAAAAAACAAAGGCCGGGGGCGGTGGCTCAAGCCTGTAATCCCAGCACTTTGGGAGGCCGAGACGGGCGGATCACGAGGTCAGGAGATCGAGACCATCCTGGCTAACACGGTGAAACTCCGTCTCTACTAAAAAATACAAAAAACTAGCCGGGCGAGGTGGCGGGCACCTGTAGTCCCAGCTACTCGGGAGGCTGAGGCAGGAGAATGGCGTAAACCCGGGAGGCGGAGCTTGCAGTGAGTTGAGATCCGGCCACTGTACTCCAGCCTGGGCAACACAGCGAGACTCCGTCTCAAAAAAAAAAAAAAAAAAATTAGCTGGGCGTGGTGGCACGTGCCTGTAATCCCACCTACCCAGAAGGCTGAGGCAGGAGAATCACTTGAACCCGCAAGGCAGAGGTTGCACAGTGAGCTGAGAGTACAACACTGAACTCCAGCCTGGGTGACAGTGAGACTCCATCTGAAAAAAAAAACCAAAATTAAAAAAGTGTTCTTCAGCCTAGCAGTTTCACTGCTGGAAACTAATCTAGAGAAATAAAGCTGTGGTGAGTGCATAGATCAGACTCTGCCTAGGGCTGCCTGAGAGCCAGTGGAGACATGCTGGACTGTGGACTTCGGCCATGTGAGCCACTCAGCCTGCCTGTCTCTCCTGCAGTCCTCGTGAGCCTAAGGCCTCAGGTTCCCAAGACTGTGACATGAACCGGGCCATGAGGCGGGAAAACTAAACCTACACACCTGTGAAACTCCACATGCCTCTGCCCTCCTGACCTTGTCTCTCTGAGGATGGATTCGCCTGTTAATGACTATGTCCTGGGCCTTTATGCCCACTGTTCTTTTTTCCCTGCTCCTCTCAGTGGGGTCTTGACCTCATTCTTGGTGAGCAGTCGTTAGCAGCCTCAGCCTCACATTCCCCTTAAGGGCAGGTTCCTCCCTGTCCAGGGAGGCATTGTAAACTCAGACACCTGTCAGCTGTGAACCCGGCTCTTCCTCAAATCACTCACTCCCCTAGTCTTCAGCGTCCAGAAGTCTCACAGATTCTCATAGGCACTCATCCAGTGTCCCAGGGTGACAAAGGCCCTAAAATCTTCACTCACCTGATGGAAGAACAGGGCCCTGCTGGTCATCCTCCATGAGTTGCTTACATGGAGACAATTTCATGTCAGATGAAACTATTTTTCCTGGGCCGGGCGCGATGGCTCACACCTGTAATCCCAGTACTTTGGGAGGCCAAGACGGGCAGATCACATGAGGTCGGGAGTTTGAGACCAGCCTGACCAACGTGGAAAAAACCCATCTCTACTAAAAAAAATACAAAATTAGCCAGGCGTGGTGGCACATGCCTGTAATCCCAGCTACTCGAGAGGCTGAAGCAGGAGAATCGCCTGAACCCAGGAGGCAGCGGTTACGGTGGGCTGAGATCACGCCATTGCACTCCAGCCTGGGCAACAAGAGCAAAACTCTGTCTCAAAAAAAAAATAATAATAATAATTTCCCGTCAGAGATCCCCAGTCCTGTCTAGACAGATTACTGCTTTAAGAAGGTGGCTGTTCGGCTGGGCGCGGTGGCTCAAGCCTGTAATCCCAGCACTTTGGGAGGCCGAGACGGGCGGATCACGAGGTCAGGAGATCGAGACCATCCTGGTTAACACGGTGAAACCCTGTCTCTACTAAAAAATACAAAAAACTAGCCGGCCGAGGTGGCGGACGCCTGTAGTCCCAGCTACTTGGGAGGCGGAGGCAGGAGAATGGCGTGAACCCGGGAGGCGGAGCTTGCAGTGAGCTGAGATCCGGCCACTGCACTCCAGCCTGGGTGACAGCGCGAGACTCCGTCTCAAAAAAAAAAAAAAAAAAAAAAAGAAGGTGGCTGTGACAGTTAGGTAGAGACTAAGTGATGGGTCAGCCTTAGAGCAGCAGGCGGAAGTGGCCCAGAGCTCCCTGTGGTTCTCATGTCTAGAGCACGACCTTAGTTGGACTTGACCTATGGCAGGTTCACCCGAGTATGTTCTCTTTGTCAGGTACCCAGACTCATGGTATCGTGATATCACATCCAACAAGAAGTTCTTTTCCCTTGCTGCGACCTACAGAGGTGCCATTGTGGGAATGATAGTAGCTGAAATTAAAAACAGGACCAAAATACATAAAGAGGTACGTACGTGTATGCGGGGATGACTTGGCAATCATTGTCACTGGACAGCCCTAGGGGGCTTGCGATGGAATCATGCCGCCTGCTCCACAGCTGTTGTCCAAGGAGCCTTTGGCCTGAGGAATCCAAGTGTCCAATGGCACTCGTCCCCGGCTGGCGCTTTTCTGTGTGTGTGTGTGATTTCGTGGCACATGGGCCTCCAGTCATGCCCAGCAGCAGGCTTCATAACCACTGTCGTTCTGAAGCAGGAATGAGCACAGATGATGCATTGAGAATCTGCAGTTATAACGTGATATGAAAATATCCCTGATTTGTGTTGGCGGCGGTGTCATAGAAACCGCTAAGACTGCTTCAGCTTGTTGAAGGAAATGCTAGTTACAGTTAGAGGTCAGGGAAAGTACAGAGATAATTTTGTTTCCTCTGACTTCACAGAGCCCTTTAAGATCTAAGAACCCTTTGGGCATCCGTGGACCCACCTCAGTCCCGCTCCAGGCTAGCAAACCCCACTCTCAATGTAAACAGTAAGGCCATGGCCGCGTTGTTCCAAATGGTTGACTTTGGTCAAGATTCTGCATGATAATGTTGGTCATCCCAGCATCTGAGATAATGTTTACCACCCAAGGATTTAGCCAAGGACGGAAAAACCCACCAACAACTGGCAGATGCTTCAATTTGTTTGGCTTGAGGTTATTTCTTTAAAAGTTAGAGAAAGGGCCAGGCGCGGTGGCTCACATCTGTAATCCTAGCACTTTGGGAGACCAAGGCAGGCGGACCACCTGAGGTCAGGAGTTCGAGACCAGCCTGGGCCAACCTGGTGAAACCCCATCTCTACTAAAAATACAAAAATTAGCTGGGTGTGGTGGCAGGCACCTGTAATCCCAGCTACTGGGGAGGCTGAGGCAGGGGAATCGCTTGAACCCAGGAGGCAGAGGTCGCAGTGAGCCGGGATCGCACCTTTGCACTCCAGCCTGAGGGACAAGAGCAAGACTTCGTCTCAAAGAAAAAGAAAAGTTAGATAGGGGCTGTGCACGGTGGCTCACACCTGTAATCCCCAGCACTTTGGGAGGCCCAGGTGGGTAGATCACTTGAGGTCAGGAGTTTGAGACCAGCCTGGCCAACATGGTGAAATCTTGTCTCTACTAAAAGTAAAAATACAAATAAGCCAGGCATGATGGTGCACACCTTTAATCCCACCTACTCCGGAGGCCGAGGCACAAGCATCACTTGAACCCGGAGGTTGCAGGGAGCTGAGATTGCACCATTGCACTCTAGCCTGGGTGACAGAGGGAGACTCTGTCTCTAAATAAGTAAATAAAAGTGCAAGAAGGTGTGTCTCTCCCTTTAAGGACCCGAATCCACTGGCATCTACCCTGTTTTGCCTATGGTCATGCTCTGTCTGGCACAGCTTTTTTCTCCTGCGTCACTTTTTCTGTCCTAGCTTCCTCCTGAGCTTTTTTGTTTGATTTTTAAGAGCTAAGATGTAGCAGAATGCAAATGTCAACATTCTTTTCTCTCCCCCCGGCTTTTTTTTTTTTTTTTTTACTGAAACGGAGTCTCACTGTCACCCAGGATGGAGTGCAGTGGTGCGATCCTGATTGCGGCTCACTGCAACGTCCACCTCTCAAGTAGCTAGGATTTAGACGTGCGCCACCACACCCAGCTAATTTTTGTATTTTTAGTGGAGATGCAGTTTCACCGTGTTGGCCATGCTGGTCTGGAACCCCTGGCCTCAAGTGGTCTGCCTGCCTCGGCCTCCCATAGTGCTAGGATTACAGGTGGGAGCCACCGTGCCCAGCCTGATCTCTCTTCTTGATGGGACACATGGCCCCCACCTTCCCTCCATGACTCATTCCCCTGAACCCCCTCCGCCTCCGGGTGGCTTTCCTGAGTGCCCCCTGGTGACTGTGCGCCTGCCCTCAGGTGGCGGCTGGGTCTCTTCCTCCCCTTGAATGTGTTTGTGTTACCTCAGGGCTGACATGGGGACCCTTTGGCTCGTGTTCCTGGCTCTCAGTAGAGGGCCCTCTGGCCTGCACGCTGGCACTCATTCGGCTCCCCCCCCTTCCTCTCAGACTTAGTGAGTTCAAGGTCAGGGCAAAGTAGACCCTGTTAGGAGATGTCAGCTGGGGAACAGACACCCTTCCTGCAGGCCTGGAGTAACGAGTGATAAGGACGCCTTCCTCCCTGGACTGATATGTCCGGGTGAACTGTGGCTTGAAGAGGGCTGGGAGAACAGGGAGCCCGGACAGGATGACCCCAGCCCAGCACGTGGGAGCAGAAAGGCGTTCTTGTTCTTTACCAGTTGGAAGATGTTAAGAGCCTCATGCTGATCGGATTCATGACTCCCACCCGGAAATCCATCTCTAGAACCAAGAGATGGTGGGTGGTTTTACGTAGGTGTGGTGGCGTCCTCTCCCTTTAGGGGTAGCAGAGGGGGTTGGACGGCCGCCCGAGTTTCCCTCCGCCAACACCACCTGGGGCAGCGTGCGATTCTCTAACGGAACCTCTAAAACTGCATTTGTCCGCTGTCCTGCATCCAGGTGTACCAGGTGACACGCGTGCATTCCCATGAGGCCGGTGTGGTGCTGTGTAGTTGCTCCCTTCGTGCCATAACTTTACCTCGTGCTGGCATCAGAGCCTCATTCCCGTCCTTGGCTAGGCCTCCCACACACCTCCAAGAGAAGCTTCTTTTCTGTGTGTTCTTACTTCAGCCATTTTTCACCAGAAGGGCATAAACGCTCTCATTTCCGTGGGGAATGGGGACCCCTCTCCACTGCCTCTTGATTCTGCCCCTCCAGTCGGTGTCCCTCTGGCTGTCGTGGTGGGGAGTCGGTGCAGAGCCCGCCGGGGCCGGACTGTGCAGTGAGCTGTGTGCCAGGAGCGTGAGCCTGACTTTCTGTCTGACTCTTCCTCTAGGATGGAGATATTCTAGCGTCCAGCTTCTCTGTTGACACACAAGTCGCGTACATCCTCAGTCTGGGCGTCGTAAAAGAGTTCAGGAAGCACGGCATAGGTAAGGGCAGCTGGGCCTGTGGCTTGGCGCCCATCCCACCCCCTTGTCCCACCCCACCCCCGTCCCATCTGCACCCAGTCTCTTCCCTGACCCGAACAACTCTGGCTTGTGAACATCCCTCAGTCTCATCTTCCATCCCCATCCCCATGTGGCCAGACTTTCATCATCCCTCCCCTGCCAGCACAGCCACCACCTTCAGCCATCCTCTTTCCACATGCCCCCAGGCCTTTCTGCCACAGCCTTGCTCAGCCCCTAGGATGGAGCTGAGGAAACGGGCACCTCTCACTCCTGCTGCCGCCACACGTACAACTCGTGTATTCACTGCTCATGATTCAGAGTAGAAAGTGTGAACACACACAAGGAAGCACCACTCACCGTTTCTCTGATGTCCCATCCCACTCAGCCACACGGCCAGTGAGCGGCAGAGTCTTAATTAATTTTAAACCCAGGCCCATCTAGTCCATGTTTTCCTGGGCTCACATTTACCCTGTTTGTTGTCTGAAAGGGAGTCTCCTTGCGGGCCCAGCCCCTGGGAGGGCGCTACCAGGCCACCTCTGCAGTCCCTCCCAGCAGTCTGTAGCTACCAGGCTCCCTCTGGCCATGAGATTTTAGGGACTTTGACAATGGTGGTGAAGGAAGGCTGGTCTCTGGTACGGTGGACCGAGACATCTCTGAGAGACTCGTGCAAAGCCCCCTTCCTAGTCCAGTCATCCTTCCTTCCTAACTGCTCTGCCTGGATAACCTTTACCCTTCTCCCCAAGGTTCCCTCTTACTTGAAAGTTTAAAGGATCACATATCAACCACCGCCCAGGACCACTGCAAAGCCATTTACCTTCATGTCCTCACCACCAACAACACAGCAATAAGCTTCTACGAAAACAGAGACTTCAAGCAGCACCACTATCTCCCCTATTACTACTCCATCCGAGGGGTCCTCAAAGATGGCTTCACCTATGTCCTCTACATCAATGGCGGCCACCCTCCCTGGACGATTTTATATCCTTAACTTCTGGGGGAGAGGGACTGTGGCTTCCTGTCCGTAAGGTGGCAGAGCCAGTGAGGAAGTTGGAACGGTGGTCCCCCTCAGATGATGTTCAGGTGGCCAGGCTTATGGACGCTTCTCTCCCTGATCTGATCGTGTTGTGGGTAAATCTGACGCACATTTGGGTAAATCCAGCTGTACATATTACCATGTTGCCCAGGCTGGTCTCGAACTCCTGAGCTCAAATGATCCGCCTGCCTCAGCCTCCCAGAGTGCTGGGATTATAGGCATGAGCCCCCACACCCAGCTGGAGAGCCTCCTGCTCCATTTGCACTGGGGATCAGCAGTGCGCAAAACAGACGGGATCTCCTGCCCTCTCAGAGCCCGTGCTAGCAGAGGGGAAACAAGTGCGGTGAGAAGAGATTTTTACTTTTTTTGAACACCTGGGTTCAAACCTTCCTTATGGGATGCATGACCCAAAGGTGTGCCCTTCCCTGCTTCCTTCTCCTTAACTCTCACTGGCCCCTGACAGGTCGGAAGGAAGGCAGGAAACTAATAGTCACAGAATGTGGCCCAAAACATGCTGTGCGTGTGTGTGTGCTTTCAAATTCAGGAGTCTAGCATTTATTCATTACATAGAATAATAAGCAGGAAAGAGAGGGGTGACCCCACACTCCACAGGCCTTCTAGCCTTGAAGACGGGCCCCTGCAGACATCTAGGGGTCAGCAGTGTTGACCCCCTCCTTGTCGTAAGGACAGGGCTCTGTCCCTCTTGCTGCCTCAAGGGTTGAGGATCTAGGGAGAACCAGAAGCACCTGCTCTTCTGCCAGGCCCCTTCCCCACCCGCTGTACATCCCTGATTGTAGGGGTGTCCACATGCCCGTGGCCTCACTCAGAAGGCCCCCTCTGTCCCCAGACGCCACCCTTTGTTATTTTGCACAGCAGAGGCCACTTCGTCTCATGAGCCTTTCCAGCTTTGCAGAGGCTTAGCGGGCTCTCTGCCTCCCGAGCGTGGCTTGCCGTCTGCACACAGTCCCGCAGGCCACTGTGTGGGCCCCTGATGACTGTGCCCTGGTGAGCATGGTCAGGGCAAGTCGGAATCTTCCTTAACAGAGCCCCACGGACTACATCCAGCACCTGGGCTCTGCACTAGCCAGCCTGAGCCCCTGCTCCATCCCGCACAGAGTCTACCGCCAGGCCCATAGCCTGCTCTGCAGCTTCCTGCCATGGTCGGGCATCTCTTCCAAGAGTGGCATCGAGTACAGCCGGACCATGTGATGTCGGCTGGGCAGCCGCTGCCAGGCCCCACCCTTTGGCCCCCTGCAGAGCCCGCCTTTCTGTCCATCTGACCCCTGCTATCTTCTGCAAGGAGCTGCCAGCCATCTACTGGGCTCGTCGGCCTGCCCCAGCTGCAGGCCCGGTGCTACACGGGCTTGGGAACAGAACATCGTGGGCACGCGCAGAGCGTGCCCATCTGTGGCAGGTATGCCACAGCAGACAGGAGGGTATGGGAGCTTGGTGCCTCCAGCCACAAAAGCAGAAGGCCCTGGATGGGCACAGAGAACGGCAGAGCTGGAAGGGGCCGTGGGGACTGCAGAGTCCACCACCTTGTGCACCAGCATAGCCCAGAGGTTTGGTGACTTGTGCCAAGGTCACACAGCAGGCTCCACGGCCACTGGGCTGTGCAACCAACTTTGGATCCA
This sequence comes from Macaca fascicularis, assembly GCF_037993035.2. Lineage (NCBI taxonomy): Eukaryota > Metazoa > Chordata > Mammalia > Primates > Cercopithecidae > Macaca > Macaca fascicularis. Next base: position 4,258,118 of record NC_088394.1, read on the forward strand.
TCAGTGCCTTTATTTGTGTGGGGACTGGGAGGTGCCTGGTGGCTGCAGGGAGACACCATGGCCTGGAGAAGGGCTCATGCTCGTGGAGCACCCAGGCCCAGATATGTGGCCCATAGGCAGGGTGTGGGGTGGGCAGAGTGTCTCCGCTGGGCCTTCACCCTGCCGTGCTCTTCTCTTCCCCACAGGCTCTTCAGCTCCCCTTCCTGCTTCTGGAAACCTCTGCCTCTGCTGCCGCCCTGGCCCTGCCTACCTGCGCATGCACCGTCCCCAGGGCTGACCCAGTGTGGCTGCATTCACTGGGAGGGGGCTGCCCTCACCGGGCCTCTCCCACCCTGCTGCCTGTTCCTGCAGCTCCTTCCTGCAAAGCCGGAGGGGACTTTCTGCTGCAAGGGAGGAACACAAGTATTATGGACACACTTGACCGTAAAGGCACAGGAGCCTCGGAACAAGGGGGCGCTATAAAGGGAATGCCCCATCCCCCTCCAGAACCAGCCCAAAGAAGCCTGGGGGGTGGGGAGTGGCCCCCAGTCCTCCATGAGGGGCTGATGAGGGGTGGGCAGCCTGGGGGAGGCTTTCCTCGCAAGCACAGAGCTCTGAGGCTCAGCCCCCCAGCACAGGCGGTCACACGCCTAGACGGTTCCTGCTCCTTGGCACCTTCCGTGCAGTTCCCAGTGCCCTGGGGTCACGCTGCCCATTGGACCATGGCATGCCCCTTTCAGCTGACCTGCTGAGGACAGGCACTGCCGAGATTCCTTGGGTCCTCCCCGCCCGCCCTCATGCTGCCACGAGCTGCTGCTCCGAGGCCTGGCCACGTGCAGACAGGAGGAAGCTGAGCTCGTCATTGGGCCTCAAGGCTGCCATGTGTCTCATAGGGCCTGGTGGGCAGGGGGCAGTCCTGTGCCTTGTGGGCCCTCAGCCTCTGCGGGTGGAGAGGCTGTCAGTGCCGTGGGTGCATCACACACTTCTAGCATCCTCTCCACCCTGCATCCCCCAAATGCTGCTTGCTGCCTGCCCTACACTCCGATGCAGGGGTGGGGTGGGGGACAGGGGGAGGGTCCCGCCGAGCATAGCTGCAATGTCACAAAGCCATGGCAGAGGGTCCTAGCAGTGCCACCCTGCCCCAGCCTGAGGAGGAGGGAGGGGGAGGAACAACCCTGGGCAGACGGGGCCTCAGGGACCTGTGTCCTTTCTCCTCCAGAGCTGCCCAGCCGGGGCTTTCAGGGTGCTGGGGCAGCCCCAGGTCCCCTCTTGACCTCAGCTGGGGCCAGGGGCCCTCAAAATGAAGGCAGGCCCCAGGCAGGAGCAGCATCCCCCTCCCTGACAGTGCTGGCTGGAGGGCCGCGCCATGCTGACTGCCTGAACCTCTGCTGACCTGACGGTGCTGGCGGGAGGGCCGCGCCATGCTGACTGCCTGCACCTCTGCTGAGGCTGCCTGCCTGCCGGGCCCAGCTCAGCGCCCTCTCCACTGCAAATCAGCGGTGATCATGTGATTTCTATTTCTGCCCCGCAGGGTAAGGGACGAGTCTTCTGGAAGCCTCTGTCATGGACATTTGTCCTCGGGCTCAGAGGCCTTACCCTGCCTCACGCCTGCCCCTAATCACTGCAATGTCCAGCCCAGTGTTGAACAGATTGTAGCGTTTGTCTCATGATGAGCAAATAAATAGACTTTCACTGGAGTTGGTCACAGCCTGTTTCCCGTACCCACCTGGCTGCACCTCGGGCCTCGCCCTGTAGCTGAAGTTGGCCTGGAGCTGCTTGTCACTGGCAAGGCCCCAGGATTGCTTCCAGATAAACAGGCCGATGGTTTTGTGTGATTAACCCTGCCAAAGAATGAGAACCTTTGGCTGGGCACGGTGGCTCTCACCTGTAATTCCAGTACTTTGAGAGGCCGAAGCGAGTGGATCACGACGTCAGGAGATCGAGACCAGCCTAACCAACACGGTGAAACCTTGTCTCTGCTAAAATAACAAAAATTAGCCGGACGTGGTGGTGTGCACCTGTAGCCCCAGCTACTTGGGAACCTGAGGCAAGAGAATCGCTTGAACCCAGGAGGCGGAGGCTGCATTGAGCTGAGAGGATGGCACTGCACTCCAGCCTGGTGGCAGAGCAAGACTCCTGAAAAAGAATTCGAACCTGGGGAAGAGGTTCTAAAGCGCGGTGGCTCACGCCTGTAATCCCAGGACTTTAGGAGGCCGAGGCAGGCGGATCATGAGGTCAGGAGATCGAGACCATCCTGGCTAACATGGTGAAACCCCATCTCTACTAAAATTACAAAAAATTAGCCAGGCGTGGCAGTGGGTACCTGTAGTCCCAGCTACTTGGGAGGCTGAGGCAGGAGGATGGCGTGAACCTGGGAGGTGGATCTTATGGTGAGCTGAGATTGCGCCACTGCACTCCAGCCTGGGCGACAGAGTGAGACTCTGTCTCAAAAAAAAGTTGAGAAGCACACTGGGTCAGTTTTTTACTGGAAGGTCCCCAGCAGCTGCCCTGTCTGGGCATGTCCCTGGCTGTAGGCCTTGAGCTGGGGCCCAGTCCAGACAGGCGGCTCCAAGGGTGATTGGGTGCACCCCACTGTGGAGCCTGAAGTGGGTGCCTGCCCAGCACAGACCTGGTGCTTCCATCAGCCTCTCATGGCAACTCCTGGCCACCCTCAGGGGATGTTGCTATTCCTGTTAGAGATGAGGAGAGCTGGCTTGGGGTCTGGGAGTTGCCCAGGGGCCATGCAGTTTGTGAGTGTCGGGCCCAGGCCTGGACCACTCTGAAGCCTGCGTGGCTGCTCTGTTATACACCATTCCTGTGCTGTTGACCTCAGCCAGTGGCCGGGAGACATGCAACTTGCTGAGGGTCCTCTCAGGAGAGGGTCTGAGGCAGCTACTGAGGAGTAGCTGGTGCCCTGGGAGGCCAGGCAGCTGGGCATGGGGGACACATGTCCAAAGCCATGGGGTGAGTGAAACCAGATTAACCCGCTGAGCTTGCCCACAGGAGCGTCTGCTGGGGAAGTACAGTCTCGGTTACTCCAGCAAGGACAGTTTCACCTTTGCTGATGAGTCACCTTGAGGTTTAAGAGGGTACCTCTTGGGGGCCTTTGGTCAATCGTGTGACCAATTAGTAACTTGCCCAGGTGGGGGGGCTGCAGCTCCTCAGGCCCTGCTTCAGTGAGGCCAGGCAGGACTGTCGCTGCTCCAGGCCTCTCACCATAGCCCCACCAGACCGCAGAGCTGGGACACAAATTCTCCTGCTCCACTGGGGGGCAGAAAGGGAGTGTGGGACGCAGGGAGAGATGGGACACTCACACGGGATGCACCCAGACATAGCACGGAGGCCAGCCCTGAACGGAGCCGGCTCTGCCCCAGGCCTGCTCAGGGGTGGAGCCTGAGGCAGCCCTGGGTCTCCCCGGTCCCTGCATGCACCACCCAAGGATCTCCTACAGGGTAGGGGTCCTTCATACTTCCAGGACGGAGACAGACTCCTGGTCCTTCATTCCCAGCCCACCGGTGTTCAGGGACTCACAGGGTGAGGGGCGTGCCCAGGGATGGTCAATGTGTGTTTTCCTGAGCGTCCGCTTGCTCAGGCCAGGTGCTGCTTTCTCCACATGGACTCCCGCCCCAGCACACCATGACTGTGGGTTTTTTGCCTCTCAGCCTGTTGGAGTGCTTCTCCAAAAGGCTTTGGGAGGTTTTGCAGGAGGAACTGTCTAGAGGCCAATTTAGAGCCAGTTTTCTTTGGGGCCAGCATGTGGCTGCAGCAGATGTCTTTCTCAGGGGTAAAATCCTGGCTACTGCTGTCTGTGGCTAACAGACTGTCTTTTTTTTTTTTTTTTTTTTTTTTTTTTTTAGACGGAGTCTTGCTCTGTCGCCCAGGCTGGAGTGCAGTGGTGCAATCTCAACTCACTGCAAGCTCTGCCTCCCGGGTTCACGCCATTCTCCTGCCTCAGCTTCCCGAATAGCTGGGACTACAGGTGCCCGCCACCATGCCCGGCTAATTTTTTTTTTGTATTTTTAGTAGAGACGGGGTTTCACCGTGTTAGCCAGGATGGTCTCGATCTCCTGACCTCATGATCCAACCACCTCGGCCTCCCAAAGTGCTGGGATTACAGGCGTGAGCCACCGCACCCACCCGAGTAACAGACTATATTAAAGTTTCACAGCCTAAGCAGGGGCCATTCTGTTTGCTTCCAATTCTAGCTGGGACAGGAGTCAGCAGGGACTCCATGTGGCATTAGCTAGGCAGGCTGGCGGGGCTGGAGGACCTGCGTGAAAGATGGCGCTACCCACAGGGCTGCCCTCAGTGAGCTCAGCAGTGGCCATGGGCTTGGCTCCTTCCTTCCATGGCTTCCTCAGGCTAGGCTGGTTTTGCACCATACCACAGTCCCAGGGTAGACTCTTTATGGGGCCACTGACCTCCTGGGAAGCTGCCAGGCTTCCTTACTGCCCAGAAGTGACACCCTGCCACTTTTGCCACATTCTACTGGTAAAGCAAGATCTGGAGCCTGTCCCAATTCAGGGGGAGGAGCCTACACAGGGGCCAGAACACCAAGACACATGGCTCATCGGGGTAGCAGAGGGGCCACTGGCCACAGCCTGGGACACTCCCACACACACACCATCTGGAGCCTGGGGAAAACGGTGCTTCTCTCTGAGCCTCCACTCTGTTCAGAAGTGAGTGGAGTCCAGGTATGGTGGCTGAGGCCTGTAATCCCAGTACTTTGGGAGGCCAAGACAGGAGGGTCTCTTAAGCTCAGGAGTTCAATACCAGCCTGGGCAACATAGTGAGACCCTCATCTCTTTAAAAAAATAGAAAATTAGCTGGGCATGGTGTCCCACACCTGTGGTCCCAGCTACTTAGGAGGCTGAGATGGGAGGGTCACTTGGTGCAGGAGCTCAAGGCTGCAGTGAGCTCTGATTGTTAAACATAGAGCCCAGTGTGGAGCCTCACCTGTTAGCCCAGCACTTCAGGAGGTGGAGGCGGGAGCATCACTTGAGGCTGGGAGTTGAAGACCAGCCTGGGCAATATAGTGAGACCCTTTCTCTACCAAAAAAAAGTTTTTAATTAGCTGGACATGGTGGCAAGTGCCTTTGGTTCCCGCTACTCAGGAGGCTGAGGCAGGAAGATCACGTGAGCCCCGGAGTTCAAGGGTGCAGTGAGCTAAGATCATGCTACTGCACTCCAGCCTGGGAGACAGTGAGACCCTGTCTCAAAAAAAAAAAAAAAAGGAAAAAAAGTGGATTAGGCCCCTAATGGTCTCCAGACTCCAAGGACTTTGTATTGCTGGCCTCTGGACGGCCTCAGTTCTGCCCAGCATCCACAGCTGGTCGCTGGGGTAGGTGTCACTTGGTGTTCCCTCAGCAGCCTCCCTAATGTCCGTCTTTAAGTGGTCTCTTGGGTCCACCTGGCCTCTGCGTCTCTGGGGAGTGGGTGTTGTGGGAGAGAGAGAAGGCAGCTGCCCTTCCACCACCCCATGTGGTGGACCTCAGGCCAGCTGCATCCCACCCACACCTGCCCCATCACAGCTGCTCTTGGGTGCAGCATCTAAACACCTGCTCTCTCAGAGCTCCCCCTCCTGGGGACCACTACAGCCCTGGGTGTCTACCACCCCAGGCCATGCTTGCATACTTAGAACAACCCAAAAACCACCCAAGGACTGAAGTCTCCAGGATCTGCTTTCCCGGGGACACAAGAACTGTCCAGGGTGGGCCCAGGGTACAGGGGAAGGGAAGGAGCCTGGCAGGCCTGGGCATATCACATGTGACCTGGCAGGAGCCCAGAGCATGCGACCTGGCAGGAGCCCAGTGGCGCTCAGCCCTAGCCTGACCCAGGCTGTAGTCGCCAGACGGTAAGGTCACTGAGGCAAGCCCGGGTGCTCCCATATTCTCCCCATAGGATGGAGGCCTGGTGGAACAGAGCAAGTGTATTAGTCCGTTTTGACACTGCTACCTGAGACAGGGTAATTTATAAACAAAAGAGGTTTAATTGACTCAGTGTTCCACGTGGCTGGGAGGCCTCAGGAAATTTACAGTCACAGTGGAAGGCAAAGGGGAAGCAGGTACCTTCTTCACAAGGTGGCAGGACAGAGAGGCAGTGGTGGGCAGGAAGGGTGGAATTGTCAAACACATTTTATTGTTTGCTTATTTTTTATTTGAGATGGAGTCTCTCTCTGTCACCCAGGCTGGAGTGCAGTGGCACGATCTTGGCTCACTGCAAGCTCCACCTCCCAGGTTCACGCCATTCTCCTGCCTCAGCCTCCTGAGTAGCTGGGACTACAGGTGCCCACCACCACGCCTGGCTAATTTTTTATATTTTTAGTAGAGATAGGGTTTCACCGTGTTAGCCAGGATGGTCTCAATCTCCTGACCCCGTGATCCGCCCGTCTCGGCCTCCCAAAGTGCTGGGATTACAGGCGTGAGCCACCGCGCCTGGCCCACTGCCAAACACTTTTAAAGCATCAGATCTTGTGATAACTCACTATCATGAGAGCAGCATGGCAGAACCCCCCACCCCACCCCATGATCCAGTCACCTCCCATGAGGTCCCTCCCTTAACACGTGGGGATTACAATTCGAGATGAAATTTGGGTGGGGACACAGCCTAACCTAAGCCTAAGACACAGCAGGCTTCTCACTCACAGTAACAGTGCTCCCCAGGGACACCAGACAATGTCTGGAGACACTTGCTGTGACAGCTTAGAGGAGGGTGCTACAGGTACCAAGTGGGTGGTGGCCAGAGATGCTGCTTAACATCCTACATGCACAGGACAGCCTCCATTCCAAAGAATGATCCAATCCCAAACATCAACAGAGTCGAGTGGAGACACCCCGGCACAGAGGAAGCCCACGCCTGGGTGTCCAGAGTCTGGTCCAGCTGGGAGGAGAAGGGCTGTGCTCATCCTGCCCAGAGGGACCTGGTAGCTGAGGTCCCGCAGAGGAGTGACCTCACCTGGTAGGGGGCAGGTAGGGCCTAGGTCCACATCCCTGCCTCGGCTGCTCTCCTCCCTGGTGCCCTCCGCGACCCGGCCCTGCCTTCCTTCATCCACTGTGCCCTCCACCCACAATGCCATGGCCTGCATTTAGGATCCTCCCGAGGTGGGAGGATCACTTGAGCTCAGGAGTTAAAGACTAGCCTGGGCAACATAGCAGGACCCCCCCAACTCTTAAAACAATAGAAAATTAGACCGGGCACAGTGGCTCACGCCTGTAATCCCAGCACTTTGCGAGGCCGAGGTGGCTGGATCACGAGGTCAGGAAATCGAGACCATCCTGGCTAACACGGTGAAACCCCATCTCTACTAAAAAAATACCAAAAGATTAGCCGGACATGGTGGCGGGCGCCTACAGTCCGAGCTACTGGGGAGGCTGAGGCAGGAGAATTGCATGAACCTGGGAGGTGGAGCTTGCAGTGAGCCGAGATTGCACCACTGCACTCCAGCCTGGGTGACAGAGCAAGACTCTGTCTCAAAAAATAAAAACAAAAACAAAACAAAACAAAAAAATAGAAAACTAGCCGGGCATCGTGGCTCATGAGGTGGGCTGTTGAGCCCCTACCCACCCTGTGGAGCCAAGCTCAGCAGTGTCTCATCCAGGAAGCCCTCCCAGACTACCTCCTTGGTGTTCCCATAGGCCCTTGCCCCAGCTCACGCTTCTCATGCCCTGGCAACTAAGGGCAGGGGGCACAGCAGACCCATCCCTGGAGAGACACAGGACTGTTTTTCTCACCAAACTGGCCTGATGACAGACAGGCAGATGGACAAGAACGTGCAGGCCTTGGCTTTTATTGAGATCAGACCTGTGGGCTCCCCGGCCTCTCAGGTAGGAGGCAGGGGGGCCTGATTCTCCACTCAGCCCAGCCTCCCAGGTACAAGTGGCTGACTGGAGTCTGAGCGGGCTGCAAGGGCATGGCCATGCTTCTATTGCTTCTGCCCCTCCCTCGGGACCTCCTCCTCCTCCCACTCCCCATCTCCCGAGGCCCAGGCCTGGGCACTGGGCCGCTGCCTGGGCCACCCCATGTGGCAGGGCCACTGCCGGGAGCTGAGCCCCTCCTGCTCGGGCTGCCTCCTCGGCCATCCGTCCCCTCCTGTCCCCAGTCCTGGCACTTGGGATCCCTATAGCCTCTCCAGGGCCCCAGAGCGGGTTCTCTTGCACAAGGGACACATGGCCTCTTCCCAGGCCCCCCAGGACCTCTTGGGCCTGAGTCCGAAGCCCTCAGAAGGACCAGGCTGGGGGAGGGCACTCTTGTCTGGGTCCATGCTGGAACTGGAAGCTGAGGAAAGAGGAGAGAGGAGTCACTCGAGGAACCCAAGGGGAGGCTGGCGGGGAGGCTGGCAGCCCACCCTGGGGTTCCCAGCATCCAATATTCTTGAAAACAGAAGGGAAGAGGGCAATGCTTCTTCCCTGACAGAATCCCCAGGGAAGGGAGGAGGTTGAGGGAAAAGAATGGTTCAAGCTGGAAGGACCCTCATCTAACCTGAATCCTCATTTTACAAGTGGGAAAACTGAGGCCCAGCAAAGGAGACAGCTTCCAAGGCCCCTCACCGAGTGTGGAGCTGGGGCAGTCACCCAGACCTCCCTCCCAGAGCCTCCCTTTTTCTCGCACTTCTTTGTCCCTGGTGGATTCTCCAGGCCCCACCCAGCTGTGCGTGACACAGGGATAGGGATAGATTCATCAAGATCTTGGCCTCCTGGGGCATGGCACCACTGTGGAGGCTTGGGAGTGGAGAAGGGCCCGTCTGAGGCCCTAGCCCAACCATCCCCTAGGGTCTTACCCCCTTGCCCAGTCCTGCCTTGACAGAGCTCACCACTGCTTCCCAAGCTGTCCCTGGGCAATCGGGCTTCCAGAAGGGCTGAGCAGAGGCTGTTACCTGGGCCCAGAGTCCCCTGTGGCAGGTCCAGGGCCCAGGCTGTGCCCTCAGGCTGTGGCAGGCAGCCCCCAGCCATGAGCCGGCTCAGCCAGTGGCTCTCACACTGGCCAGCTGGTGGCGGGTGGCTCTCCAGGTAGAGGCCAAGGCCCCGGAGGTGGCGCAGCCGGAAGTTCTTGGGCTTGCTTCCCTGGGCACTGGGGCACTGCGGCTGCGGGGACCCCAGGCCCCCCTCGTAGATGTTGGGGGGTATGTCGGGGTGGCCGGGACGTCCTTGGGCCTGGCTCACTGCATCTGCAGAGGAGACAGCGGGAGGGTGGTGGCCAGCCCCCCACAGCAGCCATGAGGGGAGGGTACGGTCACATGCCTCTGAGACCAGCTCACATGATGGGCTGCACCCCCAGTCAGCCTGGCCTCAGTTTACTTGTGTGTCAAATAGGGTCAGTCCACTGCCTCCCCCTGCCCATGCCCAAGACATGACTCCTCTTCCCACTACCAACCAACAGGGAGGCCTGGGAAGCCTAGGGCCTTGGTACTAAGAGTGCTTTCAGAACCTCAAGTCCTTTCTACTACCCTGTTCTGCCCACTACCCTAGAAAGAGTATTCTGGTCCCTGCAGAGAAATTGCACAGTGGGTTTGAGAGAAAGTGACCAGCCCAGGGACTCATGGCCTGGCCCAGTGGCCATTCCCCTCTCCCAAGCATACATGTCCCTGAGGCCACCCCACGGCTTTGGGCCCAGGTGGGAACAGGAGTCCATCTCTCTTCCTGCCACTCCTCCCTGCAGCCCGGCACCTTCTCTTATGCGCAGCTCAGAAAATGCACAGACCAAGGCTTCCATGGAGGGCCAGTGTGGTGGGGAGGAGCGACCAGGACTTGGGTGCAGCAGGGCCCTGCTCTCCCCTGCCTAGGGGGTACATTGGCAGGTCTCCCCTGGCAACTGGTTCTTATGACATCACAGGGAAGACTCCCACCTTTCCTGGACCCCTAGTTTGGGAGAGGACAGTGCCCAAGGCAAGGGCAGGGTGAAAAGAAGGCATGGGAAGGGGCCAGAACCCTGGGGGAAGTCCCTGGTCCCTCTGGCTAGGGTCAGGCCATATAAAACAGACTCAGTTCTGGCAAACTGGGAGTCCCTTTCTGAGGTGATCTCTTGGGACCAGCTTCCTCATCTGGGGTGGGAAATGAGGGTTCAGGAGTACAGACCTAGGAAGACCTAGGTCAGTGTTTTGAAAATGCTGAAAAGGGGCTGGGCGCGGTGGCTCACGCCTGTGTTCCCAGCACTGTGGGAGGCCGAGGCAGGAGGATCAGTTGAGGTCAGGAGTTCGAGACCAGCCTGGCCAACATGGTGAAACCCCATCTCTACTAAAAATACAAAAATTAGCCATGCGTGGTGGTGTGCACCTGTAATCCCAGCTACTCGGGAGGCGGAAGTGGGACAATCACTTGAACCCGGAAGTTGCAGTGAACCGAGATCGTGCCACTGCACTCCAGCCTGGGCAATAGAGCTAGACTCCGTCAGAAAGAAAGAAAAGAAAGAAATAAAGAGAGAAAGGAAAGAGAGAAAGAGGGGAAGGAAGGGAGGGAGGGAGGGAGGGAGGGAAGGTTGTTCCGGAGGGAAGGTTGTTCTGGGTGACTGAGCAATTAACTTTTCTAACTGTTCATTTTCCAGTTAATCAGTTACATATATTGTGTAGACCACATCAAATGTAAGGATGTGGAGGAACTGGAACTCCCATATACTGCTGGTGGGAGTGTAAAATGGTGCAACAACTCTGGAAGACAGTTTGGCAGTTTCTTAAAAAGTTAAACATTCAGGCTGGGCGAGGTGGCTCACGCCTGTAATCCCAGCATTTTGGGAGGCCGAGGTGGGCGGCTCACAAGGTCAGGAGATCACAACCATCTTGGCTAACACAGTGAAACCCCATCTCTACTAAAAGTACAAAAAATTAGCCAGGCGTGGCGGCGGGCGGCTGTAGTCCCGGGAGGCTGAGGCAGGAGAATGGCGTGAACGCGGGAGGTGGAGCTTGCAGTGAGCCGAGATCGCGCCAGTGCACTCCAGCCCACACAGCGAGGCTCCGTCTCAAACAAACAGACAAAACATTCATCTTCCCTGACCTGGCTGAGCAGAAGGCGCCATCATGGGAGTTGACATCCGCGGCAACAAGGACCTAAAGGTTTGGCGCAAGGAGCCCAAGAGCCAGGATATCTACCTGAGGCTGTTGGTCAAGCTGTGCAGGTTACTGGCCAGACGAACTACCTCCACATTCAACCAGGTTGTGCTGAAGAGGTTGTTCATGAGTCGCACCAACCGGCCACCTCTGTCCCTTCCTCGGATGATCCGGAAGATGAAGCTTCCTGGATGAGAAACAAAACGGCCGTGGTTGTGGGGACGCTAACGGATGACGCGCGGGTTCAGGAGGTGCCCAAACTGAGGGTGTGTGCGCTGCCCGTGACCAGCCGGCCCGCAGCGGCATCCTCAGGGTGGGGGGCAAGATCCTGACTTTCGACCAGCTGGGCCTGGACTTCCTCAAGGGCGGCGGCACCGTCCTGCTCTCCGGTCCTCGCAGGGGCCGACAGGTGTACCGGCATTTCGGCAAGGCCCTGGGAACCCCGCACAGCCACACCAAACCCTATTTCTGCTCCAGGGACCAGAAGTTCGAGCGCCCCAGAGGTCGATGGGCCAGCAAGAGGCTACAAAAACGAACCCTCTTATTAAAAAGATTTTGGATGCTGACCAAAAAAAAAAAGTTAAACATTCAGTTTTCTCTAGTCACAGACAACCTGACTGATTCTTTTTTTTTTTTTTTTTTTTTAAGACGGAGTCTCGCTTTGGTGCCCAGGCTGGACTGCAGTGGCGCGATCTCGGTTCACTGCAACCTCAGTCTCCCAAGTTCAAGTGCTTCTTCTGCCTCGGCCTCCCAAGTAGGTGGGATTACAGGCACCCACCACCACGCCCAGCTAATCTTTGCATTTTTAGTAGAGACGGGCTTTCGCCATGTTGGCCAGGCTGGTCTCAAACTCCTGACCTCAGGTGATCTGCCCACCTCGGCCTACCAAAGTGCTGGGATTACAGGTATGACCCACCGCGCCCAGCAACCTGATCTTGTATATAGGAAATATTAAATAATTCACACTTGAAAAAAAAATCCTAAACCTAGTAGAGTTTTTTCAGAGCTAATGAAGTTCAGAAAAATCTCAAGTCATAAAATCACCACACAAAAATTAATTGTATTTCTAGATACTAGCAAAAAATAAAAAGAATAAAATAGGAATACATTTAACCAAGGAGGTATAAGACAACTCTGAATACTATAAAACATTGCTGAGAGAATCTAAAGACTTAAATAAATTGGAAAACATTCCATGTTCATGGACTGAAGACTTAATATTGTTAAGATAGCAATACTCCCCAAAGTGCTCAGTACAATTCTTATCAAAATCAAAATGGCCTTCATGTAGTGTATTCGGTTTCTACAGAGAAATATAATCAGCAGGATGTAGATAGATATTTATAGATAAAACATTTATTAGGGGATAAATAAATCTCTTTATATAAGATAATTTTTTTTGAGACAGGGCCTTGCTCCATTGCCCAGGCTGAAGTACAGTGATATGATCATGGCTCACTGCAGCCTCAACTTACCAGGCTCAGGCAATCCTCCCACCTCAGCCTCCCAAGTAGCTGGGACTACAGGTGTGCGCCACCAGGCCTGGCTAATTTTTAAATTTATTTTTATTTTTTAATTTTTAATTTTTTTACTTTTAGTGATGGAGACCTCACCATGTTGCCCAAAGCTGGTCTTGAACTCCTGGGTTCACGTGATCCTCCTGCCTCCACCTCCCAAAGTGCTGGGATGATAGGCGTGAGACACCGTGCCCGGCCAAGAGAAGATTTATTAGGGATATTGGCTTATGTGATTATTGGGGACAAAAAGTCCCACAATATGCTGCCTGCAAGCTGGAGAACCAGGAAAACTGGTGCTGTAATTAAGTCTGAGTTCAAAAGCATGAGAATCTGTGTAGGGCTGGGGGTGAGGGCTGGTGTAAGTCCTGGTGTCCAAAAGTCCAAGAACCAGGAGCTCCAATGTCCAAGGGCAGGAGAAGAAGGATGTCCCAGTCCACGAAGATAGTGTGAATTCACCCCTCCTCTGCATTTTTGTCGTAATTGGGTGCCCCGCAGATTGGATGATGCCTACATTGGTGAGGGCAGTCTTCTTTACTCAGTCTACCAATTCAAATGCTAATCTCTTCTGGAAACACTTACACAGGCACACCCAAAAATAAGGTTTTACCAGCTATCAGGCATCCCAGTCAAGTTGATACGCAAAATTAATCATCACAAGCAGAAAGGGAAAAGCTAACCCTAAAATTCATGTGAAATTACAAGGGAGCCCAAATAACCACAACAATCTTGGAAAAGCAGATCTTCAGAAACTAGAAACACAGCTGGGCATGTTGGCTCACGCCTGTAATTCCAGCACTTTGGGAAGCTGACGTGGTCAGATCACCTGAGGCCAAGAGTTTGTGACCAGCCTGGCCAACATAGTGAAACCCTGTCTCTACTAAAAATACAAAAAATTAGCTGGGCATGGTGGCGGGCACCTGTAATCCCAGATACTTGGGAGGCTGAGGCAGGAGAATCGATTGAACCCAGGAGGCAGAGGTTGCAATGAGTCGAGATTGTGCCACGGCACTCCAGCCTGGGTGACAGAGCAAGACTCCAAAAAAAAAAAGAAATCAAAAACACACTTTCTGATTTCAACACTTACTACAAAACACAGTAATCAAAACAGTGTGCAACAGGCATAAGAATAAACATCTAGACCAATGAAATACAATAGAAAACCCAGAAATAAACCCATTCATCTGTGGTCAATTGATTTTGATAAAGGTACCAAGACCATTCAATGTAGGAAACAGTCTCTGCAACAAATGTTGCTGGAGAAATGAACAGCCACATGCAAAAAAAAAAAAAAAAAAAAAAAAAGATTGAATTCCTATCTCACATCAAATTTAAAAATTAACTGAGAATTGACCCAAAACCTAAATGTAAGAGGTAAAACGATAAAACCTTCAGAAGAAAACACAGGGATTTGGCCATTGATTTTTGGATATGACACCAAAAGAAAAAATAGATAAATTGTACCTCATTAAGATTAAAAACTTTCATGCTGCAAAACCTCCATCAAGAAGAAAAAAGAAGATGGGCACAGTGGCTCACACCTGTAATCCCAGCCCTATGGGAGGATGAGGCAGGCAGATCTCTTGAGCCCAGGAGCTCGAAACCAGCCTGGGCAACATAGCAAAACCCTGTCTCTACAAAAAATACGAAAACAAGCTGGGAATGTTGGCATGTGCTTGTAGTCCCACCTACTTGGAAGGCTGAGGCAGGAGGATTGTTTGAACCCAGGAGTGGGTTACAGTGAGCTGTGATCGCGCCACTGCATTCCAGCCTGGGCAAGAGAGTGAGACCCTGTCTTAAAACAACAACAACAACAACAACAACAACAAGTGAAAAAAGCCCAGGCGCGGTGGCTCACACCTGTAATCCCAGCACTTTGGGAGGCTGAGGCAGGTGGATCACGAGGTCAGGAGATCGAGACCATCCTGGCTAACATGGTGAAACCCCATCTCTACTAAAAATACAAAAATTAGCTGGGCGCAGTGGCAGGCGCCTGTAGTCCCAGCTACTTAGGAGGCCGAGGCAGGAGAATGGTGTGAACCCTGGAGGCAGAGCTTGCAGTGAGCTGAGATCTCGCCACTACACTCCAGCCTGGGTGACAGAGCGAGACGCCATCTCAAAACAATACATAAATAAATGCAAATAAACAAGTGAAAAGGCAACCTATGAAATGTAAGAAAATATTGGCAAATCATATATCTGATAAGGGTCTCATATGCAGAATATATAAAGAACTCTTACAATTCAAAAACAAAAGGATGTACAACCCAATTTTGAAATGGGCAAAGAACATGACTGGACATTTTTCCAAAGGAAATATACAAACGGTCACCAAACATGTAAAAAGATGTTCAACATCTTTAATCATCAGGGAAATGCAGGCTGTGTGCGGTGACTCACGCCAACATGGCAAAACTCCATCTCTACTAAAATTACAAAATTTAGCTGGGCGTGGTGGTGCACATCTGTAATCCCAGCTACTCCGGAGGCTGAGGTAGGAAAATGACTTGAACCCGGGAGGCGGAGGTTGCAGTGAGCTGAGAATGTGCCACTGCACTCCAGCCTGGGCAACAAGAGCAAGACTCCGTCTCAAATAATAATAATAATAAATGAAATAAAAATAAAAAAGTTCAAGTTGATCAACATCGTTTCAAGCTCTTGTCATTGTCAAGAGTTTTTTGTTGTTTTAGCCATTTTATCTAGATTTAATTTTTAGGTTTTTTTTTTTTTTTTTTTTCCCAGACGGAGTCTGGCTCTGTTGCCCAGGCTGGAGTCCAGTGGCCAGATCTCAGCTCACTGCAAGCTCCGCCTCCCGGGTTCACGCCATTCTCCTGCCTCAGCCTCCGGAGCAGCTGGAACTATAGGCGCCTGCCACCACGCCCGGCTAGTTTTTTGTATTTTTTAGTAGAGACGGGGTTTCACCGTGGTCTCGATCTCCTGACCTCGTGATCTGCCTGCCTTGGACTCCCAAAGTACTGGGATTACAGGCATGAGCCACCGCGCCCCGCCAATTTTTAGATTTTTAACGTGTTACCTGATATGGCACGTTTTAACCAATTTAATAACTTCATAGTGATATCTCATTGTGGTTTAATACGCACTTCTCTAATAATAACCTTAATCATCTCTTCATTTGCATATTAGCCATCCATATATCTTCTTTTGTGAAGTACCCTTTTTTTTTTTTTTTTTTTTTTTTTTTTTTTTTTTTTAAGACGAAGTTTTTGCTCTTGTTGCCCAGGCTGGAGCTCAATGGTGCGATCTCGGCTCACTGCAACCTCCACCCCCGGTTTCAAGCAATTCTCCTGCCTCAGCCTCTTGAGTAGCTGAGATTACAGGCGACTGCCACCACGTCTGGCTAATTTTTGTATATTTAGTAGCGATGGGGTTTCACCATGTGGACCAGGCTGCTCTTGAACTTCTGACCTCAGGTGATCCACCCGCCTCAGCCTCCCAAAGTGCTGGGATTACAGATGTGAGCCACCGCACCCGGCCTTGTGAAGCATCTTTTAAAATGTTTTCTCCATTCTCTAGACTGTTTCTTATTGAGTGTTGAGAGTTCTTTATACATTCTGAATACACGTTTCTTTATCATATATGTGTTTTGTGAATATTTTCTTCTAGACTGTGGCTTACCTTTTGTTTTTCTTAATAACACGTGAAGTAACATTTATGGGAGACCATTGTTTTGGAGCAAGCTCCTGCACAAGGTACCAACGGACCAGACCAAACCAGAATGGAACCGCTAGTGCAAGGTGCCACGTAATCAAAGCGAACTTAGAGACAGGCCAGTGTGCCAAAACACAAAAGATTCACTGCAACCAACAGAAGGGGCCCTGTCCACCTAGGCTGGCATAAGGAAGCCCCCTCTCCTTTAACCCATACAAAGAAACGCATCTGAAATAACCTGATGCCAACCAATCGCTTTGTGCACTACGCTGTTTCCTTGTTCCTGCTCAAGCTACCTTACAAAACCCGGCTGCTGTGCCACGCCTGTCGGGGTATCTCCCCAGTTCACACATGGGGGGGGGGCCCTTTCCGGCCGCCTGCTGGCGCCCTCATGCAGACGCCGGGGCTTCCTTGACCCGTACGGCTCGCGCGGCTGTGGGCAGCTTTCTGGCCTGTTGAGAAGCCCGAGCCGTCTGCGCGTGCGCGAGACCCGGGCCTGGCCTGCCTCTGGCCGCCCATAGTGCTCCCGTCCTCCGCTCCACAACCGGATTCCGACGGCGAGCGCGCTGTGCCTTGGACCCGGGAAGGCCGGCTTCCTAAGTATAGTGCATTCTTTGTTTTTTTTTTTTTTTGAGACAGAGTCTCGTTCTGTCGCCAGGCCGGAGTGGAGTGCAGTGGCGTGATCTCGGCTCACTGCAACCTCCACCTCCCGGGTTCAAGTAATTCTTCTGCCTCAGCCTCCCGAGTAGCTGGGATTACAGGTGTGCGCCACACACTTGGCTAATTTTTGTATTTTTTGGTAGAGACGGGGGTTTCGCCATGTTGGCCAGGTTGGTCTCTAACTCCTGACCTGAAGTGTCAGCCCGCCTCGGCATCCCAAAGTGCTGGGATTATGGGCGTGAGCCATCGCGCCCGGCCGAGTATCGTGCATTCTTTATAGAAATGAGGGGGAAATAAGCATTATGGGAAGCGCCTAGCGCAATGTCAAGCACATAGTAGGTACTTAGAGTCTGTCAGCCAGCGCGAAACGTCCGCAAAGCGTTTAAACACAGGCCCAGAAGCCGGGGAGCTTGCAGCCCCCATAGAAGCTGGGATCACCACGCCCTCTGCCCTAGACGTCTCAGGAGCGCCCTCTGCCCGCCCGCTCTCCCTGTACGCGTGCACGAACCGCGGCGCCTTCGCTTCCCTTCTTATTTGTCCCTGACCGTGCGCCGTCCAAGGGTCCTTTGGTTGCCATAGAGACCGGCGAGCGCTGGGCCTGTGAGCGCTGAGGGGCGAGCAGCTGCCACCCTGGGCTTCTGGGGACCTGAGCGTCATGTCTTTCCGCGACCTCCGCAGTAAGGCAGCCCCGCGCCCCTGTGACCTGCAGGTCTTCCAGAGAGTCAGGTCTCCCGCCTGCCGGGTCCCCTATGTAGGCGACCCCTGAGGTTTGCGCTGCCAGAGCCTCCTTTCGGGCCTCTGCGCCTCAAGGAACGCCTCTGACCCGCGGCTGCAACCCCGCCCAGTGCCCCAGGCCCTTCTTAGGCCATTTCTAGCGAGGATGTAAAGTTCTTTATCTGCCACTGGCCGCGTTTGGCTCAAAGCGCTCGAAATGTGGCTAGTGCAGATGAATAACTGAAATTTTAAGTGTAACTCATTTCTATTTGTGTAGCTGCATGCCGCTGTTAGCTACAGTATTGGAAAATGCATGGATAATTTAGAGACAATTTTTTGAGTTGGGTTTGCTTAGCTCTTAGAAAACCGGGCTTGGTGGCTCACGCCTGTAATCTCAGCACTTTGGGAGGCCGGGGCGGGCGAATCACCTGAGGTCGGGAGTTCGAGACCAGCCTGACCAACATGAAGAAACCCCGTCTCTACTAAAATTACAAAATTAGCCGGGGGGTGGTGGCGGGCGCCTGTAATCCCAGCTACTCGGGAGGCTGAAGCAGGAGAATCGCTTGAACCCGGGAGGAGGAGGTTGCGGTGAGTCGAGATCGGACCATTGCACTCCAGCCTGGGGGACAAGAGCGAAACTCCATCTCAAGCAACAAACGAACAAACAAAAACAAAAAACCCCAAACCAAACCAAAACAAAAAAACAGCAGCGAAACCGAGGAGAGGGGCTGGGTGATGATCATTGCAGCTAACATTTTTTGAGTTTTAACGATGTGCCAGGGCCCACTCTGTGTTATGTGCATTTCATTTTAATCATCTGAACAACTGTACCGCCTGCATCTGGAAGTGAGGAAACGGGCACAGAGAGGTCAGGTAACTTGAGCAGGTGACACAGGCGATAGGAGGTGGCACTGGGGATTGAATTCAGGTTGCCTGAACTCCAGACCTCCTGAACTCCGTCTGCATCCTTTCTGCAGGGCTGGTGAGGAGAAGGGAGCTCGAATTCCTTTGCTAAGAGGGTGGGGAAGTGGAAGAATGAGGCTAAGAGTGTTGGTTACGACGGGGCACAGTGGCTCACGCCTGTAATCCCAGCACTTTGGAAGACTGAGGCAGGCGGATCACTGAAGTTCAGGAATTCAAGACTAGCCTGGCCAACATGGTGAAACCCCGCCTTTGCTAAAAATTCAAAAAATTAGGGCATGGTGGCGCACACCTGTGGTCCCAGCTACTCGGGAAGCTGAGGCAGGAGAATTGCTTGATCCCTGGAGGCAGAAGTTGCAGTGAGCTGAGATCATACCACTGCTCTCCATCCTGGGCGACAGAGTGGAACTGTCTTTAAAAAAAAAAAAAAGGAATAGTAGATGATTGCCAATTTGGTGTGATCTTAGGGGTCTCTTAAAGAGTCAATTTTCTCAGCAAATTGCTGGTGCCTGAAATTTTAGCATTAGAGATTACTCCTTTGGTTATGAATTGCTCTTTTCTACAATATAAAAATATCTAGGAGGCCGGGCGCGGTGGCTCACACCTGTAATCCCAGCACTTTGGGAGGCCAAGGCGGGCGGATCACAAGGTCAGGAGATCGAGACCACGGTGAAACCCCGTCTCTACTAAAAATACAAAAAATTAGCCGGGCGCGGTTGTGGGCGCCTGTAGTCCCAGCTACTCGGGAGGCTGAGGCAGGAGAATGGCGTGAATCCGGGAGGCGGAGCTTGCAGTGAGCCGAGATCGCGCCACTGCACTCCAGCCTGGGCGACAGAGCGAGACTCCGTCTCAAAAAAAAAAAAAAAAAAAAAAAATATCTAGGAAAACGCATTACCTTTTATTCATGCAGCCACTGAGCACCAGAGTGTGAATCCTGTCCTCTGGAGTTTGAAGGTTTTTGGTGGCCACACATCATACAGGATGAGTGTCTCCTCCCACATAGTTTTTAGAGAGGCCAGCACCCTGCCAGGGGACGTAGAATGGGGTTTTGTTGGGAAGACCATACACGGAGATTTCAAAATATTTTGACCTTAAATTAATGCTCTGCAGTTGTGCGTTGTATGGTAAGGATCTTACTCAAATTAGTCTCTATTTTGACAATAACACTGCAACATTAACAGAACTTGACTAGTACCTAGTAGTCAGAAGTATTTAGGCAGTGCCTTACTGTGTGAAGGAAAGGCTGTTCTCTTGCCCAGACTGGAGTGCAATGGTGTGATCTTGGCTCACTGCAACTTCTGCCTCCCAGGTTCAAGTGATTCTCCTGCCCCAGTCTCTTCAATATCTGGAATTATAGGTGCCCGCCACCACGCCCACCTAACTTTTGTATTTTTGTTTTTATTTATTTATTTATTTTTGAGATGGAATCTTGCTCTGTCGCCCAGGCTGGAGTGCAGTGATGCAATCTCGGCTCACTACAAGCTCCGCCTCCCGGGTTCACGCCATTCTCCTGCCTCAGCCTCCCGAGTAGCTGGGACTACAGGTGCCTGCCACCACACCTGACTAATTTTTTTGTATTTTTAGTAGAGACGGGGTTTCACCGTGGTAGCCAGGACGGTCTCGATCTCCTGACCTCATGATCCGCCCGCCTCGGCCTCCCAAAGTGCTGGGATTACAGGCGTGAGCCACGGTGCCCAGCAACTTTTGTATTTTTAGTAGAGGTGGGGTTTCACCATTTTAGCCAGGCTGGTCTTGAACTCCTGACCTCAGGTGATCTACCCTCCTCGGCTCCCAAAGTGCTGAGATTACAGGCATGAACCACCCGCGCCTGGCCTTTTTTTGTTTTTCTTTCTGAGACAGGGTCTCACTCTGTTACCCAGGCTGAAGTGCAGTCACATGATCTCAGCTCACTGCAACCTCCTGGGCTCAGGTGATCCTCACACCTCAGCCTGCTGAATAACTGGGACCACAGGCATGCACCACCACACCCAGCTATTTTTTTTTTAATCTCCATATTCACATTTCCCAGAAAACAGTTACAGAGTCCCTTTTGTGACTTTGCTGTTTCCTGTGCTCACACTTTTTCTTCCATTGTCTTGCGAAGTCTGACCTGACTTCCAGTACCGGGGTAGGTTATTTGTGAACACTGATGGACCATTTTGAACATGGATCTTCAAGAAGAGTGCAGACAGACCTTAAATAACCAGGAAGCACACTGAATGTAAATCTTGGTACATCATGGGAGCTCAACAATGTTTGTGGTGTTCATTTCCAAGTCTTGCTCTCTTGAAAGCACTAATGCTTTTCCCGAGGTGACCCCAACCTATGGATCAACAAGTATTAGTAATACTATTACTTAATCTGTTTTGTAATAAATCTAAACATGGTTGTGTAGTTCAACCACTGTATTTAAGATTTCCCTAAATACATGGCAACTGATCTTTGAAACATGTTATTTGGGTCCTATATGCTCACTAAAATTTAAAAAAAAAGGACAACTCAGAAACATGAATGTTATCCTACCGATTCGCCTCAGAAATAACCACTGTTAACATTTTAAAATAATTTTTAATCAGCTGAATTTGAGTCAGACCACTGTTGACATTTAAAAATACTTTTTCTAGGCCGGGCGCAGTGGCTCACGCCTGTAATCCCAGCACTTTGGGAGGCCAAGGCGGGCGGATCATGAGGTCAGGAGATCGAGACCATCCTGGCGAACACAGTGAAACCCCGTCTCTACTAAAAATACAAAAAAAATTAGCCGGGCGTGGTGGCGGGCGCCTGTAGTCCCAGCTACTCCGGAGGCTGAGGCAGGAGAATGGCGTGAACCCGGGAGGCAGAGCTTGCAGTGAGCCGAGATCAGGCCACTGCACTCCAGCCTAGGCGACAGAGCGAGACTCCGTCTCAAAAAAAAAAAAAAAAAGAAAAAGATAAAAATACTTTTTCTTCATGACATTTTTTAAGGACAGGTGTTTCTTACTTTTAGCAGTAAAAAGAAATGAGATATTAAAGAGATGAAATTCACAGCTAATCCCTCAATTCTATTTTCATGTATAGCCATCTACTTCTCCTGTTGAACTTACATGCTTTTTAGGTAGCATTTTTGGTATTTTAAATTTTATCTCTTTTTTATGTTCCCTTGTAGAAAGTTGACAGATAATCCCTAAAGCTGTTAATAGATTGGCAATAAGAAGGAAAAGTAAAGACAATATCTAAGTTAACAAGTAGTTGCTATGTGACGGGGAACTGAATGAATTATATTTTTCCCTGGACAGATTTCACAGAGATGATGAGAGCCCTGGGATACCCTCGACATATTTCTATGGAAAATTTCCGTACACCCAATTTTGGACTTGTATCTGAAGTGCTTCTCTGGCTTGTGAAAAGGTTAGAACTGCACTTTATTGATGTCTAAGAGTGAATACTGGATTTTATTTGTTAGTCACCTAGAAAACAGGACATAGTTGTGACGCTGCAAAAGGAAGAGTTGTTTGAGTTTGACAGACCCAATTGTAATCTGTTGAAACGTAGCTGTGGCTGGGCACAGTGGCTCGTTCCTATAATCCCAGCACTTTATAATCTCAGGAATTCGAGACCAGCCTGGTCAACATAGCACGACCCTGTCTCCACACACAAAAGAACAATTAGCTGAGCGTGGGTGGTGCACACTCATAGTTCCAGCTACTCAGGAGGCTGAGGCAGGAGGATCACCTGATCCTGGGAGTTTGAGGCTGCAGTGCCACTGATCATGCTACTGCACACCAGCCCGGGCAGATTGAGACTGTGTCTCAAAAAAAAAAAAAAAAAAAAAAATCAGTGGAGTTTAAAAAATGCTGTGGGAGAGGGAAATATACCAGGAAGTGGTGAAAGGAGACTGACTATTCCTCAGTAGGGTGCTGGGCCAGGCTGCTCTTCAGCCCCTCACTGCAGAGTGACAGGGGGGCCTTTTTGCACGTTCTAATCAATACAGTTGATTAGAAATAATGTAGGTTTCTTTTTCTGTGAAAAATTGAATATGATATATGATTCAGGGTTGGCAGCTTTTTCTGTTAAGGACCAGATAATAAACATTTTACCTTTGCTAAACATAAAATTAAGAGACTGCATACGATCTCTATTGCCTCTTCTTTTTATTAAAATGTAAAAAGAGTTCTTAGTTTGGAGGCTGTACAGGTTGGAGGCTGCAGTCTGCTGACCCCTGGTATCAATACCTTGAAGAAAATAACTTCGTCAACTCTGCTGCTGCTTAGAGCTGACTAATCAGCCCTAGTACTGCTCTGAGTCAAGGGCCGTCAGCCAGGGTAGCAGTTCTGATTAGTTTCATGATATGTTGAGGTCTGAGAGAGATTTAATTTTATAAGCTGAGACCCACATTTAGTTTTTGAAATCTTTTGTTCTTAGGTGGGGATTTGCTCCCTTGGTATTTTGGTTTTACTTTTGAAGTTTGCATTGATCTTACTATCACACTTGGGGACTTGGAGAGCTTTGTTCCAGACCCCCTGTCCTCTCAGTTGCCCACATTCTCTTTAGTGGACTTTCTCCTTGGTTAACCTGTGCTCTCTCCTCTTATCTCTCTGATAGGTATGAGCCCCAGACTGACATCCCGCCTGACGTGGACACTGAACAGGACCGAGTTTTCTTCATTAAGGCAATTGCCCAGTTCATGGTTAGTGGACACTTATTTTGTGGAGTTGTAAAATTAAGTAAACTAGAAAGGATGACTCCTCGTTAGGGCTACTTTGAAACTGAGTAATTGAATTTTTCTTTCTTTTTTTTTTTGAGATGGAGTCTCATTCTCTCGCCCAGGCTGGAGTGCAGTGGTGCAATCTTGGCTCACTGCAACCTCCACCTCCTGGGGGGTTCTCCTGTCTCAGCCTCCTGAGTAGCTGAGATTACAGGCACACGCCACCACACCTGGCGAATTTTTGTGTTTTTAGTAGAGACTGGGTTTCACCATGTTGGCCAGACTGGTCTCAAACTCCCATCCTCACGTGATCCACCTGCCTTGGCCTCCCAAAGTGTTGGGATTACAGATGTGAGCCACCACATGCCTGGCCTGAGTTTGCCTTCTAAAACCATTCCATTGCTGGGTTTCTGTGGCGCCATTTCACCAGCGAAGTTCTTTTTGTTTGTTTGTCTTTTAATTCATTATTTGTTAAGAATTTTGTTTATACCAGGCATGGTGGCTCATGCCTGTAATCCCAGCACTTTGGAAGGCTGAAGCAGGCGGATCACGAGGTCAGGAGATTGAGACCATCCTGGCTAACCACTAAAAATACAAAAAATTAGCTGGGTGTGGTGGTGGGTGCCTGTAGTCCCAATTACTTGGGAGGTTGAGGTGGGAGAATGGTGTGAACCCGGGAGGCGGAGCTTGCAGTGAGCTGAGATCACACCACTGCACTCCAGCCTGGGCAAAAGAGCGAGACTCCATCAAAAAAAAAAGAATTTTGTTTCTTTATTTTTGAATAGGTAACATATTTCGTGGCTCACAGATTGAAAGTAGGCTGGGTTTGGTTGTTCATGCCTGTAATCCTAGCACTTTAGCAGGCCAAGGTGGGAGGATAGCTTGAGTCCAGGAGTTTGAGAACAGCCTGGGTGATGTAGTAAGATCCTGTCTCTACAAAAAATAAATTAAAAAAAAATTAGGTGGGTCTGGTGACATGTGCCTGTAGTCTCAGTTACTTGGGAGGCTGAGGTGGGAGGATTGCTTGAGCCCGGGAGGTTGAAGCCGCAGTGAGCCATGATCATGTCATTGCACTCCAGCCCAGGTGACAGAGTGAGACCCTATCTTTAAAAAAAAAAAAAATTAATTACAAACATTATGTAACAAAATGGAGTAAAATGACTTTCTACACTATCTGTCCTGGGCCGAGTTCTATTCCAAATAATCACTATTTTAAATCTCTTCCAGAGTGTGTGTGTGTGTGTGTATCTGCAAATAAAAATATTTTTTTCCTTTATTTTAAACAAATGGTACTGTATACTACTTGATGTACTTACTGTACACTACAAGGTGTTTAGCATCTTGTTTTACTTAGTGGTATATTTTAGAGAACTTTCCAAATACATATAGAATTTCCTCATTCTGTTTACACCTGAGTGGTATTGTTTGCATGGATATGCCATAATTTATGTAATTTATATAGGTAGGCTTTTAGGTTGTCTCAAGCTTTGCTGTTTGAAACAGTGCTATAACAAGTACCCTGTACATCTCATTTTGTTTTTGTTTGAGCGTGTCCCTAGAATAAGTTCTTAGATTTGGAATTGCTGGATCAAAAGATATGTGCATTTGTAATTTTGGCGTCTTTTACCAAGTTGCTTTCCATCAAGATTGTCCTAGTTTATATACCCACTCACAATGTTTGAGTCACTTGAATGCTTACTCTTATTAGGTTGTATCCCAGTTGTCAGCAGAGGCATTTTCAACTTACCTACATGGGATTTGGTTTAGACATTACATGGAAAGGGCCCTCAACTTTTTTTTTTGGTCTAAAAATAGGCCACCAAGGCACATATAAAACTCAACACTAAGAAGCTTTATCAAGCAGATGGGTATGCAGTAAAAGAGCTGTTGAAGATCACATCTGTCCTTTATAATGCTATGAAGACCAAGGGGATGGAGGGCTCTGAAATAGTAGAGGAAGATGTCAACAAATTCAAGTTTGATCTTGGCTCAAAGGTAAGGACAACGAAAGCCTTGTAGTGAGCGATGGAGCATTGATTTCTTGAACTCTGAAATGGAAGGAGTGTGATACAGCTCCGCTGCTTTTCTTCCTCCTCAACTGAGGGCAGTTTGTCAGTTTTGTGCTCATCAGCGTTTGGATAAAGGCAAATTCACAATCCAGTAATTCAACTATTTATTAAAAGCTTAGTATTTGTCAGGTAGCATTCAAGCGCTGGGGATACAGTTGTGGACAAAAAGGACAGAAATCACGTGTTTCTGCTCTTTAGTTGGAGGAGTCAGACTGTGAACAATAATGTAAGAGGTGTGGAAGGTCAGATGCAGTGCAGTCTACGGAGAATAATAAGCTGGGATGGGGATGGACGCTGCCCGGGGTGATCTTAAATAGGGCGATCAGGAAGGCCTCATAGATTGGATGGTGTTTCCAGCAGAGATCTGAGGGAGGGAAAGAGTGAGTTGTGCAGTTGGCGGGTGGCGACAGGGTGTCTCAGGATGAGAATTTGTTTGGGGCTGGGTGCGGTGACTCACTTCTGTAAGCCAAGCATTTTGGGAGGCTGAGGTGGGAGGATCCTTTGAGGCCAAGAGTTCGAGACCAACCTGGGCAACATAGTGAGATGCCATTTTTACCAAATAAAGAAGAGAATTAGCAAGGCGTGGTGGTGCACACCTGTGGTCCCAGCTGCTCAGGAGGCTAAAGTGAGAGGATCTCTTGAGCCCAGGCAGTCGAGCCATGTTCAGGCCACTGCTCTCCAGCCTAGGCAACAGAACGAGACCTTATCTGGGGGGTAAAAAAAAAGAATGTGTTTTGTGTGTTTGAGAAAAAGCAAGGAGGCAATGTGATGAGGGTTGGGAGTGACAGACCCTCTAGTGCCTGGGAAGCCCCTGGAAAGCCTTTGCCTTTGCCTCTGAGGTGGGAATTATTGGGAACCAAGCAGAATCTTCTGTGCTTATTTCCCATCCAAAGGGTTGCTCTGGCTGCTGAGCTGCCATCAGACTGAAGCGGGAGGCAGGACTGGAAGCAGCGAACCTGTTTGAAGAGTGAGGGCTGACCATGGCTTTGAGCAGAGTGGTGGTGGGAGAGGCGCTGTCAGGTGTCAGGGAGCCACTGCAGCAGCAAGCCAGAAATAAGGGTTAAGCCTTTAGTTAAGCCCAAGGCCTCAGAGCAGGAGACCTAGGAAAGAAGGCCCCGGGGCTGGGAATGCACCTAGGAGCGTGGCCACGCGGGGTGCCTGAAACCACAGTGTGCTGGCCGAGCTCCAAGTCTGGTGCAGGGAAGAAAGCTTCCCCTGTGAGGCCTGCTAGGTGAGGCCTTGTCATTGTCTATGGTTGGGCTTGAAAAGTCACACATAGATGTTTAGTTTTGTTTTGTTTTGTTTTGAGACAGAGTTTCACTCTGTTGCCCAGGCTGGAGTACAATGGCACGATCTTGGCTCACTGCGCCTCCGCTTCCCAGGTCCAAGAGATTCTCCTGCCTCAACCTCCTAAGTAGCTGGGATTACAGGTGCACACCACCATGCCCGGCTAATTTTTTTTTTTTTTTCTTTTTTTGAGATGGAGTTTCACTCTTGTTCCCCAGGCTGGAGTGCAATGGCACGATCTCAGCTCACCGCAGTGTCTGCCTCCCAGGTTCAAGTGATTCTCCTGCCTCAGCCTCCTGAGTAGCTGAGATTACAGGCATGCGCCACCACGCCCGGCTAATTTTGTACTTTTAGTAGAGTCAGGGTTTCTCCATGTTGGTCAGGCTGGTTTGAATTCCCGACCCTGGTGATCCACCCGCCTCAGCCTCCCAAAGTGCTAGGATTACAGGCATGAGCCACTGCGCCCGGCCTTGTATTTTTTTTTTTTTTTTAGTAGAGATGGGGTTTCCCCATGTCGGCCAACTAGTCTCAAACTCCTGACCTCAGGTGATCTGCCTGCCTCGGCCTCCCAAAGTGCTGGGATTATAGGCGTGAGCCACTGCGCCTGGCCTCACACATGGGTTTTTAACCAGGAGCGACACTTGTCAGCAGAAGTGTCTAGAGATTGAGGCATATTTTGATGGTAGATCTCATGGGATGAGGCGTGGGTTGAGAGTAAGCCAGGTGCTACAGGCAAGGTCTTGGGGCAGCCGTGTGGCAGAGCTTGCAGAGCTCGTGGGTGTGTTCCACCTCTGTGCTGTACTCTACAGGAACCACTGGCCACATGTGGCGAGCACAACTGAGGAACTGAGTTGAGTTCTGCATTTTCTTTAATTTGTAAGTAATTTAAGTGAAAATAGCCACATGTGGCTAGTGGTTACTATATTAGACATCACTCCTCTGAAGTTTTTTATGTGAGCCCCTGAAAGGATGAAGTTGCCATGTACTGAAGCAGAGACGGTTCTGGACATGCTTCATTTGCCACGCCCATTGGCTGTCCGGGTGGAGATGGTGCGCAGGTAGCTAGTATGTGAGACTAGAGCCCAGGGAAAGCCCAGGCTGGATCTGGGAGCTGGGGGAGGAATCAGCACACAGATGGTATTAAAGCCGTGTGGGTAGGAGCAGAGCCAGCAGAAAAGACAGGGGGTCCCGGGATGACACTGACTCCCTCCAGTGTTGAGAAGCAGAGAAGGTGACAGACTCCTGCAAAGAAGTTTGGGGATGTGCTGCTCGGAAGGGAGAAAAGCAGCTAGAGCCAGAGCAGGCGGGATCCTGGAGGACTAAGGAAGAGGGAAGCAAGCTATCAAAGCCATCAGCTGCGAATGAAGAGGGAGAGTTGTTGCTAGTGGGTTGAAAATGAGAGCCAGAACGTGGGGATTAGTTGTCCAGGAGAGAGGGAGAGTGAGCAGAGCAGGGTGACGTTTATGTTTGGGCTCATTAGAAGAGTTAGCATATTCCAGGAAGAGGGGGGTGACACGCGCATCCTAAAAAGCCTGTGCAAAGGGATCGGTGCTAAATCCTCACTGTGCTTGTCATCGCCTTCCTGGCAACAGCTGCCCCTCTGTGGAGCCCAGAACCATTGTAAGTCCTTAGTGGGTGCCACCCCATTTGAGCCTCTCCAAGCCTGTGGAGGAAAGTCTGAGGCAGAGAAGGAGGACAGGGGGGTACAAAACACAGGCTGTCAGGCTGCTGCAAGAGGATGTGTGTCCCTCAGGCTGTCCCTTCATGTGGTCACTCTGCTGCTGCCGGACACCCTCTACTGTGACAGAGTCCAAGTAGGAGGCATGTGGGCTTTCTCCCAGCTATGCCCTCCTGGTTGGGGCTTCAGTTTGATGTGACATTAGGTTTTTTGGAGAGACCTAAGCATCCTGAAATTGGTCTCTTTAGTACTTAGATGATCATTTCTTGAGTGTGTGTCCTGAAGCTTGTGAGCGTGTGACTGGGGAAGCACATGTTTGTGGTCACGTGTCCCAACCAAAGGTAGGAGCTGACATGAACAGGCTGGTGGTTAAATGCATGTTAAAAATCTGTGGCTGGCTGGGCGCGGTGGCTCACGCCTGTGATGCCAGCACTTTGGGGGGCCGAGGTGGGTGGATCACCTGAGGTCAGGAGTTAAAGACCAGTCTGACCAACATGGAGAAACCCTGTCTCTACTAAAAATACAAAATTAGCCAGGCGTGGTGGCACATACCTGTAATGCCAGCTACTTGGGAAGCTGAGGAAGGAAAATTACTTGAACCTGGGAGGTAGAGATTGCGGTGAGCCAAGATCGTGCCATTGCACTCCAGCCTAGGAAACAAGAGCGAAACTCCGTCCATCTCAGAAAAAAAAAAAAGAAAGAAATCTATGAGTGGCTGAACATGGTGGTTCTGCCTGTAATCCCAACACTTTGGGAGGCTGAGGTAGGAGGGTCACTTGAGGCCAGGAGTTAGAGAGCAGCCTGGGTAACATAGCCAAGACCCTGTCTCTATTAAAAAAATCTGTTGCTGAGGGTTCTGTTTTTGTTATTTTCCTTCCAGATTGCAGATTTGAAGGCAGCCAGGCAGCTTGCGTCTGAAATCACCTCCAAAGGAGCATCTCTGTATGACTTGCTTGGCATGGAAGTAGAGTTGAGGGTAAGCATTCCAATACTCCTTAACTATGCAGATTTTCTCTTCAAGGTTTTCTTTTTCAATTCTGTTTCTCCCTTTTCAGTTCTGATTTAATGAAATACACCTGGTTGAATGAGCAAATATGTGGAAAGGTGATACAGGATGTTAGCTGCCCTTCCTGCTTCTGGTGGGCACTGGTCTACATTCATTCATTCATTTATTTGAGACAGAGTCTCACTCTGTCGCCCAGGCTGGAGTGCAGCGGTGTGATCTCGGCTCACTGCAAGCTCCGCCTCTCGGGGTCACACCATTCTCCTGCCTCAGCCTCCCGAGTAGCTGGGACTACAGGCGCTGCCACCACGCCCGGCTAATTTTTCTGTATTTTTAGTAGAGACAGGGTTTCATCATGTTAGCTAGGGTGGTCTTGATCTCCTGACCTCTTGATCCGCATGCCTGGGCCTCCCAAAGTGCTGGGATTACAGGCATGAGCCACCGTGCCCAGCACTGATCTACCTTTAACTTCTCGTTTAGGAGTGGCAGCTCCATGGCATGTGACTGAGCTGTCCTTGTTGTGCCCTGGCAGACTTTGTTGGTCATGATGCTTTTTTCTGGTGTACCCTGCTTCAGCATTGTTCTCAAAAATGATCTTCTGAGATTGCAGTTCCCAGACCTTGCTATCCAGTGCAAACACCTGGGAACCTCTAAAGACTTCTGAAGCCTGGCTTTCACTCTGGGTTCCTTGTTATGGAATGTGACCTGGGCACTGGGAGTTTTCAGATTCTCCCGGGTGATTCTAACAGCAGAGTTTGGGACCAGCGATCTTGGTGTCACTTCCAGTCAGCTGAAGTTGATGTTGCAATGCAGAGTGATTTGATTTGCAATCCTTGTTGCAGCCAATGCCAGCCAAGAAGTATGTGCCATCACCTACATTTAAGCAGCTGTTTAAGAGTAGAGTGGTGTTTATTTTTTATTTTTTTAATTTTGTTATTTTTTTGAGACGGTCTCACTCAGTTGCCCAGGCTGGAGTGCAGTGGCTCAATCTCGGCTCACTACAGCCTCCGCCTCCCAGGTTCAGGTGATTCTCCTTCCTCAGCCTCCCGAGTAGCTGGGATTACAGATGTGTGTCACCACGCCTGGCTAATTTTTGTATTTTTAGTAGAGACAGGGTTTCATCATGTTGGCCAGGCTGGTCTCAAACTTCTGATCTCAAGTGATTCGCCTTCCTCTGCCTCCCAAAGTGCTGGGATTACAAGCGTGAACCCGTGCGTCTGGCCTAGAGTGGAGCAGTGTTTAATCCTTACCTGTAAAGATTTATGGCATTTGGGCTGGGCGCGGTGGCTCACGCCTGTAATTCTAGCACTTTGGGAGGCCGAGGTGGGCGGATCACGAAGTCAGGAGATCGAGACCATCCTGGCTAATACAGTGAAACCCGATCTCTACTAAAAATACAAAAAATTAGCCAGGCGAGGTGGTGGGCGCCTGTAGTCCCAGCTACTGGGGAGGCTGAGGCAGGAAAATGGCGTGAACCCGGGAGGCGGACCTTGCAGTGAGCGGAGATCATGCCACTGCACTCCAGCCTGGGCGACAGAGCAAGACTCTGTCTCCAAAAAAAAAAAAAAAGATTTATGGCACTTGAAGCATATGTGCTCAATCTACTGCTTTAAAATTAAATGAATTTCTTTCATTCACTTCCTATCAGGAATGCCTTCCATGGCTTCTCTCTCTCACTGCCTTGCCTATGTTTGGCATACCCTGGGAGCAAACCGGAAGTGGAAGTCTGGGGAAGAGGGGCTTAGGTGCCAGGTTGCTATGTCTGCTTATCATATATTGACCTGTCAGTTGCCACCCAATGAAGTGTGGTTGGCAGAATGAAACTGCCACTGACATCTGCTAGCTAATTCAGATGATGA
Source organism: Macaca fascicularis (assembly GCF_037993035.2). Taxonomy (NCBI): domain Eukaryota; kingdom Metazoa; phylum Chordata; class Mammalia; order Primates; family Cercopithecidae; genus Macaca; species Macaca fascicularis. The sequence continues at coordinate 4,289,190 of NC_088394.1, forward strand.
ATAAGGCACCTCCAGGCTTTCCCCTGTTCTGTTTGTAGTGCAGTGGTGTACATATGTCTGTGTGTGTCCCTAAGAGACCCAGAGACAGGAGCTGGACACTTGCTGATTGCCACTAGAGCTGTGGCATCATTGTGAGACTTCACTTCCATCCCACAGGGACTCTTTCAGCAGCATCCTGTAAAGAATGATGAAGTAACCAGTGGCAGAACTGTTCCCAGGGAAACCAAGAGAGACCCTGAATGTAGTACTTTTCAAACTCTGTATGTAGTCATGATCCGAGGAAGAGCCCCTATCCAATGTTTGTTTTTCTTTCATTCAGTAAACATTTACTGAGGTGCAGCCCCAGCCACAGGCAAGGCACTGAGTTCTGCCTCCTTGACTAAGTCCTCACCCTGCCCTCAGCCGTTCCCACCAGCGTGTGCAGGTGCACCGTGGAAGAAAGGAAGCACAAGACGAGTTTTGACACAGTGCTCTAGGAACCTTGTCTTACTCCATTCAGGCTGCCGTCACAAAACACAATAAGCTGAGTGTGACTTGTAAATAACAGATTTCTTTCTCACAGTTCTGGAGATTGGGAAGTTCTAGATGAAAGCACTAACAGATTCAGTGTCTGGCGAGGGCATGTTCCCAACAGATGTTGCCTTGTTGCTGATTCCTCACATGGCAGCAGGGGTGAGGGATCTCCCCAGGGTTTCTTTTATGAGCTAATCACCTACTAAAGGCCTCACCTCTTAACATCATCACATTGTGGGTTAGAGTTTCAACATATGAATTTTGGAGTCACGCAAATATTGTCTATAGCAAGCCTCATAACTATATCCACATTAAAATCCCATGTCTCAGAAGTTTTCAGCACTGATGTGATAGTCACGGATGTCTCCCTTGATTGGTTAATGGTTCATGCTAGGGGCAGGGCCATGGTAACTGTTCTTGTCGGTTGTGTTTGTTAGCGATAGGCAACTGAGAGGAACTTCATCCTAAGAAAGATTATAGAGGCTGGCAGGGGATCCTGACAGCAAGTTGAACTGTACTTAGTTTGGGCGTCACTGGACAGAATGCAGGTAAAGAAGCAAATTTGGGGCTGGGCACAGTGGCTCATGCCTGTGATCCTAGCACTTTGGGAGGCCAAGGAATGTGGATCACTTGAGCCTAGGAGTTTGAGACCAGCCTGGGCAACATAGTGAGACCCTATCTCTCTTAAAAAAAAAAAAAAAAAAAGCAGCAAGTAAATTTGGGAGAAAAAATAATGGATGCTAAATTCAGTTTTGCTCATAGAGTTGGGGTCACATGGGCCTCTGGCTGAAAAGGAGGATCTTGAGCTCTGGAGAGAGGCTGGGTAGGCACTTAGATGATGGAAGACATTATAGGAGGTGATGGTGGAAGTGTTTTTGCATCAGAGATTCACGTTGTAATGAAACTTTGGAGAATCAGTCCATAAGGCACGTCTAGATCTAGGAATACTGATTTTGAGAACTCCTTTTCTGAAAATATTTGTAAATGATTTTACCGTTTCCCTAGGAAATGAGAACAGAAGCCATTGCCAGACCTCTGGAAATAAATGAGACTGAAAAAGTGATGAGAATTGCAATAAAAGAGATTTTGGTAAGATAACTTTGCTTTTATATAATGTTTTTAATTCCTGGGATTCAAAAATACTGATTTCTTGCCCGTACAAGACAGAACAAGCTAGACTTAGTAACGAGGGATGTGTTAGTGGGGAAATGAAAAACTCAGAGGACATTCGAGCATACCTAGGTCACTTGCTATCATTTTTTCCCCTCATTATAAATAAAAACAACTTCTCATGTTGTTAAAAATTCATCAGTTTCAGTAATTTGATAATTTTCAGTTATTCAAGAATTTTAATAAATAATGTTCTATTTTATTTTATTTAACCAATTCCTCACTGCTTAGTATTTAAATTATTTCAGGGTTTTCTAAATTCCAGACAGCACTGTAATAAGTAGAAGGATCACCATTGTTTACTGCCCACCCACATCAGTTATCCTCTCCTCTAAAGGAGTCAGTTGGAAGGCAGATCATGAGGGTGACTTTAGACTCAGATTGCTTGGGTTTGAATTCCACTGTGTGATCTTAGGCAAGTTACTTAACCTTTCTGTGCCTCATTTTCCTCATCTGTAAAATAGCAAGAACTGCATTCCCAACTGTGTGGGGTCCTTATAAGTATTAATCACGACAGGGCATATCAAGCCTCGTCTCTAATGCACAATAGATATTCAGTCATCATTGATGATTTCTTTTACTCAGTAGACACAGATGGGGGCCCCTGTGTACATTCAGAGTAGGCATAGAACAAGAATTTGCTATGAGTTATACAAAATTCTAAAAATCATAGGTTTTTAAAAATATATCATTCTCTTGTCATTAAACTGTAGTGACCCCTGGGTAGCCCAGCCCAGGAAGTCAGAGCCTCACAGGGGGAGAAGGGCACCACAGCCCTGGTTTGGAGGTTGGTGACAGATAGGCAGATGGATCAGATAAGTAAAAATATGGTAATGGCCGGGCGCGGTGGCTCAAGCCTGTAATCCCAGCACTTTGGGAGGCCGAGACGGGCGGATCACGAGGTCAGGAGATCGAGACCATCCTGGCTGACACGGTGAAACCCCGTCTCTACTTTAAAAATACAAAAAACTAGCCGGGCAAGGTGGCGGGCGCCTGTAGTCCCAGCTACTCGGGAGGCTGAGGCAGGAGAATGGCGTGAACCCAGGAGGCGGAGCTTGCAGTGAGCTGAGATCCGGCCACTGCACTCCAGCCTGGGCGGCAGAGCGAGACTCCGTCTCAAAAAAAAAAAAAAAAATATGGTAATGATAACGAAGCCACGTTTCTCACTGTTGGAGAAAAAAGTCACAAAAATGTCACAAAAATGGAAAGAGAGAAAATTAGAGTGAACCTGAAATTGGAGGTGTTGGTTAAATGCATAGTTTTCAATATATAGATAGATATAGGAATAAATTTTGATATGCATGTATGTACATTTAAGGAATTACATACACATGTATATAAGTATGTTTTATTTGTATACATACACATAGACACACACACACTCATACATTTCTTAGCTCTGAGCACACCTAGCACCTGGTTTAATACCATTCTCCACCAAAAGGAACCAGAACTCTTAGGGGTGAATGGCTGATTCCAGAGTTGGGCAGGAGCAGTACAAGAAAGCAAGGAAGAGCTCAAAGGAGGAAAGGGAGCTGTTGCAAGCATGCAGAGGTCAACTTGAGTGGGCCTCTCCTGGCCAAAGTAAGGACAACTTAAGCATCAAAATAAGTTAGAATAATTAATTTTATGGCATAATAGAATGAAATAGGAAACCATGAGTTCTCACTGGCATAAAAAAAAATGAGGCCGGGCGCGGTGGCTCACACCTGTAATCCCGGCACTTTATGAGGCCGAGGCGGGCAGATCACGAGGTCAGGAGATCGAGACCATCCTGGCTAACACGGTGAAACCCCGTCTCTACTAAAAATGCAAAAAATTAGCTGGGCGTGGTGGTGGGCGCCTGTAGTCCCAGCTACTCAGGAGGCTGAGGCAGGAGAATGGTGTGAACCCGGGAGGCGGAGCTTGCAGTGAGCCGAGATCATGCCACTGCACTCCAGCCTGGGTGACTGAGCGAGACTCCATCTCAAAAAAAAAAAAAAAAAAAAAAAGAATATTGGAAGCTGAGGAGGAGCAGGTCATTCACACAGTTTCAAAGTAGCTTTCCACAAAGTACTTTTTTTTTTTTTTTTTTTTTTTTTCTGAGACAGAGTCTTGCTCTGTTACCTAGGCTGTAGTGCAGTGGCACAACCTCAGCTCACTGCAACCTCTGCCCCTGAGGTTCAAGTGATTCTCATGCCTTAGCCTTCTGAGTAGCTGGGATTACTGGGGCACACCACCACACCTGGCTAATTTTGTATTTTTGTTTTATTTTATTTATTTATTTATTTTTGAGACGAAGTCTTGCTCTGTCGCCCAGGCTGGAGTGCAGTGGTGCCATCTCAGCTCACTGCAACCTCTGCCTCCTGGGTTCAAGCAATTCTTGTGCCTCGACCTCCCAAATAGCTGGAATTATAGGCATGTGCCACCATACCCAGCTAATCTTTGTGTTTTTTTTTAGTGGAGATGGGGTTTTGCCATGTTTGGCCAGGCTTGTTTCAAACTCCTGACTTCAGGTTATCCGCCCACCTTGACCTCTCAAAGTGCTAGGATTACAGGCATGAGCCACTGTGCCTAGCCCACAGAGTACTTATTAATTACAGAGGGGAAAAGAGTCGCTTCTCAGGGAGAAGCCTGTCAGTCACCCCCTTAATCAAGTGATCAAAGTGAAGATTATCGTTGTAGAACAAATCAAAATGATGCATGCCTGGTAGGATGCAGTCACTTCTGAGTATTCCTGCCAACAATGCATATCTGACTCTAATGAGACAAAGCCAAATTGAGGGGCATTCTACAGATTAAGCAGCCTGTATGCTCCCAAAGTGAAAAGGTTCTGAAAGTCAAGGAAAGCTGAGGGGGCATTTCAGACTAAGGGAGGCTGTGGAGATGTGATGACTGGACACATAGGCAGCTCCTGTCTGCTGTTGGGGACTTCACTGGGACAAGTGGGGACAGTGGAGTGGGGCTGGGGTTAGATGGTGGTAGTGTGTCAGTGCTGGCTTCCTGTTTTGATGATTGTATTGTGGGGATGTAGGAAAAAGTCCTTATTTGTAGGAAATACACACTAAAGTATCTAGGATGTTGGAACATCTGGTCAGCAACTTACCTAGGCTGGGAAAACCGTTTTGTGTTGTACAACAGGTCTTAAGTAAATTTTTGATTGTTTCTAAATTTAAAAATTAAAAAAAAAGTGTTATACCTCTAAATGCTTGCCAGTGTTCTAACTGAATCGGGCGAACACAGCATGAATGTGCCCTTAGCACTAATATGTTAAAAGTAGAACACCCAAGAGGGGACAGGGTTCATTTCTTGGTAGAAATCTCTTAAGACTCCTTTCATTGTTAGAAAATATCTGTGATGTTTGATCATTCTAAAAACTAAACCAAAACAACAACATGGGTACTTAAAAGGGGTTAGGAAGTACAGGCCATTAATTTCAGAAACCAGGGGAAATTGTTTGTGTTTACACAGCTGTTTTGCATTGTGGATCTTTCTTGTTTGAAGAACAGATATGTTTAAGGTGGGATAAATGTACAAGGTTTTAATCTGACTTTGGTTCAAGGAAATAGTTGCCATTGACTGAAGTTGTTTAGAAAGGAGACCCACCTTTCTTCCTGTGAGGGTGAACTCACATTTCTCCTGGGGGCTTTAAGGCACTTGCAGCAAATGGATGATAAGGATTTGATGATTTTAATGAAAGTATCTTAAAAATGGCCAGTGTACTTAGACCAAAAAAATCAGACCATAAATGCATTGTCAGTAACAGTGGCTGCTTCCAAAACACACCATCCCTGAGAGTTGTGGAGAGTGTCTGGGCTTCTTAGGCCATTTCTCTGTGGAGCCCATAGCTTTTCAGAGACTTGCAGGAAAACAGAGTAACCCCTTTACGGGATGCTACACGTAGGCAAAGTGCTGGAGGAGAAAGCCCCACCTTGGCCACCAGGAACTTAATGCAGGGCTGGAAAGCCAGAACCCTGGGGGGGCAGTTCCACGCTCAGCTGGGTGGCAGTCCAGATTCCTCATGAAGAGATTGGAGCCTGAACCACAGGCATGTGACCTGGCAGGCCACTGGACAAGACGCATGTGAAGACAGTGCGCTACCTGTCACTCTACCTGCTTCAAATGAGCCTTTTCTTAGGATAGGGAGACTTGTGTCATTGTCAGTGGGCCCGTGTCCCCTTTCCCTTCTTTACTCAGCCTCTGTTGCCCAAGGGCCTCTCTCTGACTGTTGCTCTGGGCCCCTTCCCGAGCTGGTGCACGTCAGTGTGGCCAGTGCCACTGCGGGAACTGCTTTTGTACTGACTTCAGCATGGTTTCTTCTCATTTTTAGTCTGTAGTCAAGCTTCTGTTGCCAGGGAGAGGGAAGAGGGACCTTCTCTCAGTCCCAGCAGGCAGTGGGTTAGGGCTGGGACCAGCTGTTTCTTTCTCTCCCCTCTAGCAGTACTTGGTGTGTGTGTATTCTATAAGTCGGGTGTTTGTAACTAGGGGCATGGCCTGAATGATAAAAAGGCAGATTGACCATCCAGACTGATGTGTACCTTGTTCTAACCGAGTGAGCCAGACGAAAGATGGCAGGCCTCTCCACCTTGACCAGGACACTCTTCTTTCCATCTTCACTTCTTTCCCTGGGCAGAAATGCCTGCTTTTCATGGGGGAGAAAAAGATAACTTTTTCTGGACCTGTGTGACATTCTCCCTGGAACTAGTGGGTTAAGTGAGTCATTGCTTGGGGAAGTGTCTACTTTATTTATTTGCTTTTGTGTTTGTTGAGCATAATGTTGCCATGCCTGAAGAGTTGCAGAATTCTTCTGTGAGTTAGGATGGCTGTTTTTATTGCCACCTTGTCTCATTATTTCCCATTAAATATAGACACAGGTTCAGAAGACTAAAGACCTGCTCAATAATGTGGCCTCTGATGAAGCTAATTTAGAAGCCAAAATTGAAAAGAGAAAATTAGAACTGGAAAGAAATCGGAAGCGACTAGAGACTCTGCAGAGTGTCAGGTAGATATGAACACTTGGAGAATGAGTAGAAAGATGTCCTGGAAAGTTCAAACAAACTGGGCGTGGTGGCTCATGTCTGAAATCTCAGCTACTCATGAGGCTGGGGCGGGGGGTTCTCTTGAGCCCAGGAATTTGAGACCAACCTGGGCAGCATAATGAAACCCCATCTCTAAAAATTTTTAAAAATTACCTCAGTGTGGTGGTACACACCTGTAGTCCCAGCTACTTGGGAGGCTGAGGCAGGAGGATTGCTTGAGCCCAGGAGGTTGAGGCTGCACTGAGCTATGGTTGCATCACTGCACTGCAGCCTAAGCAAAAGAATGAGGCCCTGACTCTAAAAGAAAAAAAGAAAAGTTAGAACAAAGACTTAAGAGAATAGAATATGATCTTAACTCTTCTTAAGCAATGAAAAAAAGCCTTACATAAAGATATCTTCACCTCAAAATGTGCATGTGTTGCCTGTCGTAACAAGCAGATGGCTAAACTCATTCTCTTTACTGCTTGCAGTATGTCTGGAAAACTGCTTTATGCTTGAACTGCCCTTTAAGCTTTTATAGCTTCTTGGAACTCAAGGCAGAGTAAGTGAATCCAGATGGGGAAATCCAGACGTGGTCTGCTAAGATCTTGCCATAAATTAGGTAGAAACAGAAACATACTCCTGCCTCTTTGTTGGCATAGATTTTAGACTTTATTTAAACCTTGATCATTCCTCACCAGTCAGTAATTTGTCTTTCTTCCTACTTTACCTCATTGGAAATGTATTTCCCAGGAATACTGATGGAGAATAGTGGTGCCGGCCCTCTGTTCTCTTCTTCATTCTGCACCTCTTTCCCTCCCCCGTGCTTCTGCTCTTTCTCCCTTTTCGTTCTCCCTTTATTTTTCTTTCTTCTTGGCTCCCTCCTCTTCCCAGCTGCCTGCTCTGGTCGAATATGTTTTGCCTTTTTGGATGTTGGTGGCCGGCTACACCCTGGCCACTGTCCCAAGGTCTGTGGGGAGACAGCACCTGGGGCAGTGACAGCAACCACAGGGAGCGCCCTGGCTCCTCCCCACCCAGCACAAAGCCGAGGCCCTTCCTGAAACTGGCTATTTACCTCTGGAGCCTCACAGAGGGGAAAAAAAAACAGAAGTCAGTGCTGCCAGATAGATTGATCTCCTCGACATATTCCACTTTTAAAGCATCAGTTCATTTTTGTTAAGCTCCAAATCCTTTTAACAGAAAAAAAAGTTTCTTTGTTTTGCTGTAGTTCAAAAGATTATAATTATTTCTTAGTTTATCTGCTTATATTTTTAAAAGAGTAAAATTTTTCCTTTAAGGTCAATAATAAAAAAAGAAAAAGTTCAGCAAATCAATTGAAATAGATTTTTATGTTTTTTTGTTTTGTTTTGTTTTTGTTTTTATTGTTTTTTTTTTTTTTTTTGAGATGGAGTTTCGCTCTGTTGCCCAGGTGGGAGTACAGTGGTGCGATCTCAGCTCACTGCAACCTCCGCCTCCCGGATTCAAGCAATTCTCCTGCCCGGGTCTCTCAACTAGCTGGGATTACAGGCAGCCACCACCACGCCCAGCTAATTTTTGTATTTTTAGTAGAGATGGAGTTTCACCATGTTGGCCAGGCTGGTCTTGAACTCCTGACCTTATGATCCACCCGCCTCGGCCTCCCAAAGTGCTGGGATTACAGGTGTGAGTCACCACGCCTGGCCTTTTAAAAAATTTTTTATCATTTAAAAACCTCTTTAGACTGGGCACAGTGATTCATGTCTATAATCCCGGCACTTTGAGAGGCCGAGGCGGACAGATCGCTTGAACTCAGGGGTTCAAGACCAGCCTGGGCAACATGGCGAAATCCCATCTATACAAAAAATATATATAAAAAATAGTAGGGCATAGTGGCATATGTCTGTAGTCCCAGCTACTTGGGGGCCTGAGCCAGGAGGATCACCTGAGCCCAGGCGTTCGATGCTTCAGTGAGCCATGATCACACCACTGCACTCTAGCCTGGGTGACAAAGTGAGACCCTGTCTCAAAAAAACAAACAAAAAAACACCAGCTTTAATTCGTAACAACCTATGGTCCCCTTTTTAGAGGATTGCTTAAAATTTGTAATAGCCTGACAGTAGAACACTATTATTGTTACTATTATTTCTTTTGAGATGGAGTCTCGCTATGTCGCCCAGGCTGGAGTGCAGTGGCGCAATCTTGGCTAACTGCAACCTCCGCCTCCCAGGTTCAAGCGATTCTCCTGCCTCAGCCACCTGAGTGGCTGAGATTACAGGCATGTGCCACCATGCCTGGGTAATTTTTGTGTTTTTAGTGGAGACGAGGTTTCACCATGTTGGCCAGGCTGGTCTCAAACTCCTGACCTCACTTGATCCGCCTGCCTTGTCCTCCCAAAGTGCTGGGATTACAGGCGTGAGTCGCCACACCCGGCTGACAGTAGAACATTATACCCAAATAAGATAATAATATATATATTTGTTGATTTTGAGAGATGTGTCTGGTATGTGACTTTTTGCCTTTAGAGATGGGGTCTCAGCGTGTCCCCAGGCTGGAGGGCTGGAGTGCCATGGCAAGGTCAGAGGATCCTCACTCACTGCAGCCTTGAACTCCAGGCTCAATCCTTCTCCTACCTCAGCCTCCCTAAATGCTAGGGTTACAGGTGTGAGCCGATAAACCCGGCCTGATCTTTTTTAACTCTATTGACATTATGATATATTGAAATGGAAAAAAAAGATTATAGAATTTTTTAGTATGTTTAATTTTTGTTTAAAATGCATTCCTATCTATATGCATAGAAAAGTCTGCAAGGATATATGTCAGCTATCAAACGCTTATACCTGGTGATGGGATTATCAGTAATTTTTACATCATTCTTCATACTTTCAGGATTATTTCAAGTTTTTACAAAGAGTACATCTTATGATGAAAAAGAAGTATGTCCATTTTCGGGGGAGAAAGGAGAAGAGGGAAAATATTTGTAAGCAGTTACAAGAATGAAGGCCCTTCTCTAATTAAGGGTTTCCAGAGAAGGCCACCATGGAGTCTAAAACTGTGAATACCCATTTCAAACTACTGCACATTAACTCACCTTTCCCTTTTTATTTCATTTGCTTGTCTTAGGCCATGTTTTATGGATGAGTATGAGAAGACTGAGGAAGAATTACAAAAGCAGTATGACATTTATCTGGAGAAATTTCAAAATCTCACTTACCTGGAGCAGCAGCTTGAAGAGCATCATAGGATGGAGCAAGAAAGGTTTGAGGTGAGCTGAGCCTGTCCTCTGTTCAGCCATTCCTTCTGGTGTGTTATTTTGTACTGGGTAACAGGTCATTTTGTTAATATTATTGTAAAAAAAATATCAGTACATGTTTTTTCTCCCTGGTCATTCTGAGGATTGCTCATGTCATGCATTTGTTTTGCTGGCAGTGTACCCTGGACTCCAGGGTTGTCAAATCTTTGATGTCATATTTCATCAGGTTTAGTCAGTTGAGAGTACAGACAGGGCCGACGTGAGGCCTATGCGGCTGCATAAGACCCTGTGCCGACATGGGGCCTGTGCTTGCTTTCAGGCCCTGTTGTCAATGTCTGGAAATTCATAATAATTTTTTTTTTTTTTTTTTGAGACGGAGTCTCACTCTGTCGCCCAGGGTGGAGTGCAGTGGCCGGATCCCAGCTCACTGCAAGCTCCGCCTCCCGGGTTTACGCCATTCTCCTGCCTCAGCCTCCCGAGTAGCTGGGACTACAGGCGCCCGCCACCTCGCCCGGCTAGTTTTTTGTTGTTTTTTTTTTTTTTTTTTTTTTTTTGAGACAGAGTCTTGCTCTGTCACCCAGGCTGGAGTGCAGTGGCCGGATCTCAGCTCACTCCAAGCTCCGCCTCCTAGGTTTACGCCATTCTCCTGCCTCAGCCTCCTGAGTAGCTGGGACTACAGGCGCCCGCCACCTCGCCCGGCTAGTTTTTTGTATTTTTTAGTAGAGACGGGGTTTCACTGTCTTAGCCAGGATGGTCTTGATCTGACCTTGTGATCCACCCATCTCGGCCTCCCAAAGTGCTGGGATTACAGGCTTGAGCCACCGCGCCCGGCCCATAATAATTTTTAAGTGTATTTTATTTTCCGCTGATCCCAAAAATTACGTAGCTGGTCTCGAGTGCAGATTTAAAAGCTTGCTTGGCTTTGGCAGGTCAAGGCGGGTGGATCACTTGGGGTCAGGAGTTTGAGACCAGCCTGGCCAACATGTGAAACACTGCCTCTCCTAAAAATAAAAAAACTAGGCCGGCACAGTGGCTCAAGCCTGTAATCCCAGCACTTTGGGAGGCTGAGACAGGTGGATCACGAGGTCAGGAGATCGAGACCATCCTGGCTAACACGGTGAAACCCCATCTCTACTAAAAATACAAAAAAAAATTAGCTGGGCGAGGTGGCAGGCGCCTGTAGTCCCAGCTACTCGAGAGGCTGAGGCAGGAGAATGGCGTGAACCCGGGAGGCGGAGCTTGCAGTGAGCTGGGATCCGGCCACTGCACTCCAGCCTGGGCGACAGAGCGAGACTCTGTCTCAAAAAATAAATAAATAAAAATAAAAATAAAAAATAAAAAAATTAGCCGGGTGTGGTGGTGCATGCCTGTAGTCCCAGCTACTCGGGAGGCTGAGACAGGAGAATCTCTTGAACCTAGGAGGCAGAGGCTGTAGTTAGCCAAGATTGTGCCACTGTACTCCAGCCTAGGCAACAGAGCAAGATCCTGTCTCCAGAAATAAAAAAACAAAGCTTGCTTAGTCAGTTCACATAAAGATTTTCAAGGCAAGGTGCAATGGCTCATACTTGTAATTCCAGCACTTTGGGAGGCTTAGGCAGGAGGATCACTGGAGCCCAAGAATCCGAGACCAGTTTGGGCAACATAGTGAGACCTGTCTCTACAAAGAAGTAAAAATAAATTAGGCCGGGCGCGGTGGCTCACGTCTGTAATCCCAGCACTTTGGGAGGCCGAGGCGGATGGATCACGAGGTCAGGAGATCGAGACCATCCTGGCTAACATGGTGAAACCCTGTCTCTATAAAAATACAAAAAATTAGCCGGGCGTGGTGGCAAGCGCCTGTAGTCCCAGCTACTCGGAGGCTGAGGCAGGAAAATGGCGTGAACCCAGGAGGCGGAGCTTGTGGTGAGGTGAGATCGCATGACTGCACTCCAGCCTGGGCGGCAGAGCGAGACTGTCTCAAATAAATAAATAAATAAACAAACAAACTAACTAACTGGGCATGGTGTTGCACACCTATTGTCCCAGCTACTTGGGAGCCTGAGATGGGAGGATTGCTTGAGCCTGGGAGTTTGAAGTTGGAGTGAACCATGATCATGCTACTGCACTCCAGCTTGGTTGACAGAGCAAGACTGTCTCAAAAAAAAAAAAAAAAAAAAAAGCGGGGAGGGGGGCCCGGCGTGGTGGCTCACGCCTGTAATCCCAGAACTTTGGGAGGCCACAGTGGGTGGATCACGAGGTCAGGAGTTTGAGATCAGCTTGTCCAAGATGGTGAAACCCCCTCTACTAAAAATACAAAATTTATCTGGTATGGTGGTGGGCGCCTGTAATCCCAGCTACTTGGGAGGCTGAGGCAGGAGAATTGCTTGAACCCAGGAGGCGGAGGTTGTAGTGAACAGAGATCGCGCCACTGCACTCGCCTGGGCAACAGAGCAAGACACCGTCTCAACAGAAAAAAAAAAAAGAGAAAAAACAGATTTTCAAATTATGGTTAATTGAATCACCAAAATAGCTCATTGGAGATTGTTTTGTAAAGAGGAATGGCAGTTTATTGGTTGATTGTGGGAAATATATGTGGCCTTGTACCTGACCAACCATCTTACAGGTTCCTTTCATCCCCATGGGTAAGGCCATTTAGGAAAGAGTATTTCAGATCCGAGCATGAGTTGATAAATGTGGAATTTAGAGCAAAAGAAATTGAACCAAGTTGTGATCAATTTTTGAATTGCCCTATCCTTAACCTGAGAATGGTCTTTTAGACTCCATTTTCATGATGAAATTGGTCTGCAGTCTCCCCTTCTCATGCCCTTGACAGCTTTTGGCATTAAGGTTATTATAATTCTGAGCATTTGAGTTGGGCAGAGCTAGTTTGTTGTCCAGGAGGGCTAACTGGGAGTACCTAACGCATCCATGTGGACACATGTCATCTTGATGAGGAATTCATTAATAGCATTACTCTGTGGCAGAGGCAGGCCATGGAGAAATGGTACAGGACAGGCACATTTCAAGGGCACTGGAAAGAGCCTGGAGTTTAGAACATTTTAAACATTGGGTACCTGGGAAAGAACAGTCAAGGGCAGTGAAAAGAAACATTTTGTTGTATTATCTGGGGCAACCTCTGGGTTCAGAGAACAAACCAAACAGTATGCCTCAGAATGGCGGATAGGTGGCCCAGGAGACTTCCGGGGGAGCCCTCTACCCTACCCTTCCTTCAACGAGTACATCTCTTTTTCTCTTACTCTCGCACTCTGTCCTTAGAATACCTGTTCCCTCGAAATACCCCATGACTGAAACACAGTGCTTTATTTTTAATGTTTAGAACAACAACAATATTTAAAGCCAGCTTCCTCCCTCTGTCTGTCCCTCCCCCACCCCACACCCCCCATCCCTCTCTCTCTCTCTCTTTCTCTTTCTTGACAGGGTCTCACTGTGTTACCTGTCACTCTGTCTGGAGTGCAGAGTGTGATCATAGCTCACTGTAGCCTCAGACCTAGGCTCAAGTGATCCTCCCACCTCAGCCTCTTGAGTAACTGGGACTGTAGGCATGTGCCACCATACCTGGCTAAATTTTTAAAATGTATTGTAGAGATGAGGTTTCCCTATGTTGCCCAGGCTGGTCTCAAACTCCTGGGCTCAAGTGATCCTCCTGCCTTGGTCTCCCAAAGCATGGGGGTTATAGGTGTGAGCTACCACGCCCAGCCCCCATTTTCTTTCTTGATAATAAGGCCGTATTTTATGATCTGAGATGTTTCCTCTTTTCCCCACCCCTATTCCCATCCTTACCTATCCTACCATTTAGCATCTTTTGAGCTGGAATCTGAAGGCAGGGCAGGAAAGATAAATGATAAAATCTATACTTTCTTCCTTTGAAAGCAAGAGGCCTGTCTCTACCCTAAAATTAAATGTGTCTGTTCTGTGTCCCCAGGCCATACAGGCATGCATGGTGGGCATTTAGTTCTCCTCAGAGGCAGGGAAGTGTAGTTGGAGAAGCATGGGGGTGGGGCAGCTGCTTCATTCTGGGTGCCCATGTCCACCAGGCCACCAGGTGACCTCAGAGAGAAAGGGCAGTAAATTTCGGGACCCTGGAGTTGCTCAGGCCGTGTTAATTCTTTTCCCCTTCCTTGAGTTTAGTTCTTTTTTTGTTCTGTAGCACAAACTTAGCAGTCCTTACGCAGTGGTGAAGAAGAATAGAACAGTCCAGAAAAGGGCCGTCTCTCCTGAGTCTGTTTTTCCTCTTCCACAGGAAGCTAAAAACACTCTCTGCCTGATACAGAACAAGCTCAAGGAGGAAGAGAAGCGCCTGCTGAAGAGTGGAAGTAAGGCTGGGCTTTGTAGATGAGCAGTTTACTCTGAACTAGCATTTTCAGCCTTGAGATATATGTGTGTGTATGTGTGTGTGTGTGTATATATATATATATATATTTAAATATGTGTTTTCTTCTTTTTTTCAGCAGTTTTTTTTTTTTTACTGTAATAAGAACACTTCACTTTACATCTTCAATTTTGAAAAGTAAAGTAAAATATTGTTGACTATAGGTACAAAAATATTTTCAAAAGGCAGTTTTCTCACAACTTCTATTTTGTGTACCATTGTATTCACTCAAGAGTCTGGTTTAAATATAGCATTTAAAACACATTTCATTCTTGTGCCAGTTAAGATAGTGTTTTCCCCTGTTTAAATTATAGTTTGAATTATATATGATGTGTAACTGTAAGAAAAGGTGGTCCTAGAGGTGTGTAGGGTTCTGTATTTTCAGGCTGACTGATGGAAAACAAGCATTGGGATGCAGTGCAGGGAGAGGGGCCACTCGCTTCATGATGGTCCCCATGCCGCTGAGATGCCCCCCATAATCCAGAATGGCTCAGCAAGACACTCAGCTGGAGAGACACAGGGTTACGTCCATACAAGGCCGAGATTCCAGGAAGGAGCTCTCTGTGACCAGGCAGCTTCCCTTATCCCTGAACTTCATTGTCAAGTCACTGTCAGGGACTAGTAGCAGCCCAGGATCTTCCTGCTGAATCAACAGCCTTCTTGCACAGAGTTCCTCCTCCTCTTGCTGATTGCTCTTTCTTTTCTTCATGGCGAAATATTCTGTTTGATCTCATGTTGAGGGCAGCGTACTCTCTCTCTCTTTCTCTTTCTTTGCCATTTCCCTTGTATCTCTCTCATTTTGCACCTGTTCTATGACTCTGTCGTCTGAATCTCAGGAAACCCTGGAGGAAGGATAGGGACTGCTGGGAAGTCCTCCAGGAACAAGGTTAGGAAATTTGAAGGGCATGTCTAGCCAAAGCAGCCCTCCCCTTTTTATTTCCATGTCAGTCAGGAGCATGAGAAGCAGCCCTCAGTGATCAGCCTGCATGAGGTTTGTCCCTTGCGAGAGGCCCGACTCAGGTAGGAGCCCTGGTTGGTTACTTGCATCCCATTCTGTCCCTGGGCCAGGATGCTAAGACCTGTCATGCTGATCTTGCTTTATTCACCAAGATTTACCTCTGTGTTTTCTTCTAGGAGTTCTGTAGTTTTAGCTCTTACATTTAGGTCTCTGATCCACTTTGAGTTAATTTTTATATATGGTGTGAGACAGGGGGTCCAACTTCATTCTTTTGCATGTGGCTGTTCAGTCATCCTATTATCATCTGTTGAAAAGACTATTATTTCTCCATTGAATTATACTGGCATGTGGTCAGCCATACTTAATTTTAATTGTCACTGTCAGCTCAGTGGTTTCAGTGTCAGCATGCATTAATGTCTTAGTCTGTTTTGTGCTGCTATAACAGAATACCTGAGACTGGGTAATTATATATTTTACATAAAATATATACAGCATTATATATATGGATACATGCAGTCATCCCTCAATATCTGTGGAGAACTGGTACCAGAACCCACCTGTGGATACCAAAATCCACAGGTGTTCAAGTCTTTTGCATATAACCTATGCACATCCACCTGTATACTTTAAATCATCTCTAGGTTACATAAAATACCTAACATAATGCCTATATATCACTTCATTCACATGGATTCAGCATAGTACTTGGCATGTGGCAAATTCAAGTTTCGCTTTTTGGAACTTTGTAGATTTTTTTTTTCCCAAATAATTGTAGATTTTTTTTCCAAATAATTCAGATCCATGGTTGGCTGAACCCATGGATGTGAAATCCATGGATACAGAGGGCTAGTTTTGTATGTGTCTGTATGTGTGTGTGTTTATATATATGTGACATATATATAAAATATATAATATATGACATATATATAATATATAATATATGACATACATAATATGACATATACTGCCATATATAACATATGACAATTATATAACATATAATATATTAGTATTAGTTTATATTATTATCATTATAAACAGAAATTTACTTGTCTGAAACTTAATGAGCCACAGTTCTGGGGGCAAGTCCAAGATCAAGGAGTTGCATCTTGCTGCACCATCCCATGACAGAAGGGCAAAGAAAGCGGGAGAGAGAGCAAGAGATCAAACCCACAGCCTCAAGCCCTTTTATAACCAGCATTAGTCTGTTCTTCAGGATGGAGCCCTCGTGACCTAAACACCTCCCAATCTGCCCCACCTCCCAACACTGTTGCTTTGGGATTTAAGTTTCCAACGCGTGCTTTTCAGAGACACATTGAAATCATATGATAGCAATTGACTTTAGTTTACCTGCTCGCTTCTCAAGTCTGTATTGGTTTGAGTTATAAGAAGAAATTTTATTGAGCCTGAGGTACCTGTATTAATTTTATTTTAAAATTGATTATATAATTTGATTTGCATTGCATGGGATAAGGATTTAATGTCTTAATTTCCTGGATGGCATAAGAAATGAACTGAGCTGAATAGTGGTTTCATTTTGTAGTCATTAATTGATGTTAATATTTAATAATATTCTCTGTAAAGACTTTCAGAAGGTTTCAAAGTAATTGTGTCGAAGCCCAGGATGTTGTTATTGATACTTTCTCAAGCTCCTAGGTTGGCCCTTCCTGTACTATAAAGCACAGCTCTTCTCTCCATGGCTAAAGAAAGCAGAAAACCTTCCCACAGTGCCTAGCTAGATACTGTTACCATTTCATTACTCTCTCTTTTTTTGAGACGGAGTCTCGCTCTGCTGCCCAGGGTGGAGGGCAGTGGTGTGATGTCGGCTCACTGCAACCTCCGCCTCCCGAGTTCAAGCAATTCTCATGCCTCAGCCTCCTTAATAGCTGGGACTACAGGTGCGCGCCACCACGCCTGACTAGTTTTTGTATTTTTAGTACAGACAGGGTTTCACCATGCTGGCCAGGCTGGTCTCAAACTCCTAACCTCAGGTGATCTGCCCACCTCAGCCTCCCAAAGTGCTAGGATTACAGGCATGAGCCACTGCGCCCGGCCACATTACCCTCTTATAGTAGGGGCATAGCAAAGCCTTTGGGCAGACTAACAATTACTGTTCTTCCAAACTAACTTCTGAGTCAATCATCAGAAGAGGGTCCTCCAAGTCCGTCCTTACAAAACCTGTGTGGCTCCCTGGGTGCAGAGAAGTCAGGTGCCAGGCAGTGAAAGGTCTTTCTCCCCACAGTGGAGACTCCTTCTATAGGTTCCCTTTAGGAAATATTCAGCCTATAGGTGTAAGACTCCAAAGAATGTATTTAAGAAATTAGGCCGGGCACGGTGGCTCAAGCCTGTAATCCCAGCACTTTGGGAGGCCGAGGCGGGTGGATCACGAGGTCAGGAGATCGAGACTATCCTGGCTAACACGGTGAAACCCTGTCTCTACTAAAAATACAAAAAACTAGCCGGGCGTGGTGGCGGGCGCCTGTAGTCTCAGCTACTCGGGAGGCTGAGGCGGGAGAATGGCATGAACCCGGGAGGCGGAGCTTGCAGTGAGCCGAGATCACGCCACTGCACTCCAGCCTGGGCTACAGAGCGAGACTCCGTCTCAAAAAAAAAAAAAAAAAAAAAAAAAGAAATTAATAGGCTGGGCGCGGTGGCTCAAGCCTGTAATCCCAGCACTTGGGGAGGCCAAGACGGGTGGATCACGAGGTCAGGAGATCGAGACCATCCTGACTAACACGGTGAAACCCCGTCTCTACTAAAAATACAAAAAACTAGCCGGGCGAGGTGGCGGGCGCCTGTAGTCCCAGCTACTCGGGAGGCTGAGGCAGGAGAATGGCGTGAACCCGGGAGGCGGAGCTTGCAGTGAGCTGAGATCCGGCCACTGCACTCCAGCCTGGGCGACAAAGCAAGACTCCGTCTCAAAAAAAAAAAAAAAAAAAATTACTTTGGAAAAAATCTGTCTTTGTGATGGGATTTTCCCCAGGGGAGAACATCACATCACCAGTTTTCACTGCCAGTCACTAAGATCATCGTTCTCCTCAGGGCAGCCCCATTCGTGCCATTCCTAGCCTGGCCTCCCTGCCTCCAGTCTTGCTGTGTTACCTTATTAGCAGCCTCCACTTCCTCATCTTTGTCACGATCTAGGAACTTGAGTTCTGGTAACGCAGCCTAACATTAGTCAGAGAATGGGTTTTTCCCTGAACTAACCAAGCACTTGACAGCTGGCTATTCAGTTTTTAAATTTTCAGATTTTCTTCAAGGGCTTCAACACAATTAATTTGAAAACTATCTTCCAAAAGTCTTTGCAGAGAATATGTAAAAACTTCACTGCTTGGCACCTGATTTCTCTGCACCCAGGGAGCCATGCAAGTTTTAGAAGGATGGAATTGGAGGCGTTTGCGTCGCTGTTCTGATGACTGTAATAGTGTTTCTAACTAATATATCCGACCCACTTTTTCCTTGCTTTGGAAAATTATTTTTTTTTAAAAAAACAGCACATCATTGTCCACATTAATTCTTCACTATGCATCTACAGGCAAATCCAGAGTCTTATAAAATCTAATGCATCCAAAGAAAGGCTAATGCATGCAAACCTTACTGGGCAGAGCTGTTTAGTTGTGATGATGAAGCCACTCCTTTGTTTTGCCTGCTTGTGTTCCTGCCAGGTAACGATGACTCGGACGTAGACATCCAGGAGGATGACGAATCCGACAGTGAGTTGGAAGAAAGGCGGCTGCCCAAGCCGCGGACAGCCATGGAGGTGCTCATGCAAGGTACCCCCGCATCTTTCGCTGGCCTTCCTCCATGTGCCCCGTTTCACAGAACACCTGGCCAGGACTGGGGCAGGCTGCTTAGTGTTGAGGCCCACAAGCGCACTGTGAATGGCCCCTGGAAGCAGCTCTTGCTCAGGTTTATCCTGTCCTGTTGTTTATGGCTCTTGAACTGTTCAGTGGTCATGTTTGCTCCTAATATTCTTACTTGTCTGTGATCCCAAGACTGGATGGTTCATATTTATGGCTTGGTATTTCTCACAGAGCCACAAGAACACATTGCCTCTGCCACTGTCAGTGCAATGATATACCTAATAGCCTGAGAATTAATGCAGAAAGGGACTTAAATGAGCATCTCTGCCTTAAAAAAAAATGTTTTTCTAATTCCTTTACTCATCACAAAAGATTCAAGTAACAAAGCTCAGCGCAGTCACGCATGCCTTATTCCCAGCTACTCAGGAGGCTGAGGCCGGGGGATCGTTTGAGCCCAGGAGCTCGGAGCTGCAGTGTGTGATGATTGTGTCTGGCAATAGCCACTGCACAGTGGCCTGGCGACATAGAGGGGCTCTTAAAACTAAGTTAAAACATAAAAAGACTCAGGCAACAACATTTGTAGAGCGAATGTGAATGCTGCCCTGGGGTCTTCCTCATGTCCCACTCCCACCTGGGAGGGCTCATGGCTAGTGGCCAGGGTGGGTGTGTCTTTACAGATTACCTTTCTGTACATATACATATGCACACACATGCACACTCACACACACGCATACACACACAAAGATCACCTGAAAAATTTAGCCTGAGTGCAACCAGACGGTATGTATGGTTCTGCAACTTGCTTTTGTTTTTAAAAATTAAATACAGTTGGGGCCGGGCGCGGTGGCTCAAGCCTGTAATCCCAGCACTTTGGGAGGCCGAGACGGGCGAATCACGAGGTCAGGAGATCGAGACCATCCTGGCTAACCCCGTGAAACCCCGTCTCTACTAAAAAATACAAAAAACTAGCCGGGTGAGGTGGCGGGCGCCTGCAGTCCCGGCTACTCGGGAGGCTGAGGCAGGAGAATGGCGTAAACCCGGGAGGCGGAGCTTGCAGTGAGCTGAGATCCGGCCACTGCACTCCAGCCTGGGCGACAGAGCGAGACTCTGTCTCAAAAAAAAAAAAAAAAAACAATTGGAACTCTTCTTTTGTCAGTAATAGATCTGCCCCCTACTTTTTTTTTTTTTTTTTTTTTGAGACAAAGTCTCGCTCTTGGTCCCCAGGCTGGAGTGCAATGTCATGATCTTGGCTCACTACAACCTCCGCCTCCCGGAGAGAGCGATTCTCCTATAATCCTGAGTAGCTGGGATTACAGGCCTGCACCACCACACCCAGCTAGTTTTTGTATTTTTAGTAGAGATGGGTTTTCACCATGTTGGCCAGGCTGGTCCGAGGTGATCCACCCATCTCGGCCTTCCAAAGTGCTGGGATTACAGGCTTGAGCCACCACACCCGGCCATGTCTGCCTATCTTTAGGTTGCATCATTTAAAGTCAAATTCTTAGGTCAAAGGTTCTGCAAATTTTTGATTTAATACTACAAAATTCTCCTATATTTGCCTTTAAAAACATTTCTTATCTACCACCTGTTAATGTTTGGAGCACTGTTACTTTTTTTTTTTTTGGAGACAGAGTCTCATTCTGTTGTTCAGACTAGAGTGCAGAGGCACAGTCTCAGCTCACTGCAACCTCTGCCTCATTGTTTCAAGCGAATCTCCTGCCTCAGCCTCCCAAGTAGCTGAGACTACAGGTGTGAACCACCATACCTGACTAATTTTTTTAAAAAATTTTTGTAGAGATGAGGTTTCATCATGTTGCCCAGGCTGGCCTCAAACTCCTGGCCTCCTGTCTCAGCCTCCCAAAGTACTGGGATTATACGCATGAGCCAACATGCCTGGTCAGAAAACAAATCTTGAATGCTATTTCCTGCTTTATGTTCCAAGATCTTTATGACTTCTTCATGCTTTTGTTATTCTCAGGAAGACCCGGCAAACGCATTGTGGGCACGATGCAAGGTGGAGACTCCGATGACAATGTAAGTCCCCCACTCCCCTCAGCGGTTCTGTGTGCTCTGGGCTTGGCTGTCCCATAGATGGGAGTGGCTGAGTTGCTGCCAGCAGCCAGGGAGCCGTCTGTGGTCAGTCCAGCTATGCCTCGATGCATGGCAAGGTTTGGCCTCATGAGGCTCTGGACTCTTCCTTGCTCGTGGATGGTTCATTTCAAGTGAATGTGCTTGCTCTGCTTTTTTTGCCTTCTCACTGTTCTTTCCATTCTCGCTTTCCAAAGATGGAAGCAGCACCAGCTCTCTTAGGTAAATGCAAGACTTCCAACTCCAAGAAGCAGGTTGGTTTTCTGTTCTGCCTCATGTGTTTGTGGGTGTCTGTCAGCCCTTCCAGGGCCAGCCAGGGGCCTCTCCCTAGGAGTGCTGCTTCCTCTCTCCTGGGCAAAAAGCCACTCAAAAGGGATCCCATGGTGACAGCGGGATCACTGAAGGCCCTTATGCTAAAGAGGAGGCGCAAGCACCGAGCCTGGAGAGGGGGAAAGCTCAGGCTAGCAGTCCTCAGGCCCTGGGCCGTAACCTAGAAATGAAGGAGGACGCCGAGGGCTGGGCTCAGGACCAGCCCTCCTCCCTGCTCTGTGCTGGGGAAGGAATGGTGAAGCAGCACTGTCCCCAGACCAGGCCTCTGGGGTGCTAGGCATGAGGCTGAGACATCAGGCTGCCTTGAGCTTTACTGAGTGGATAACTCCCTGGAGCACTTAACCAAAAGGGGAGTCTAGGGGACCTTGGTGGGATCCGGTCATCAGGGCTCTGCTGGGCATTACTCAAGTCTGCGTTCTTTGTTGCATCCCTGGCAGTGCTGCTCAGCCCACACAGCGAAGGGCGACTAGACAGAGACTGACCCCAGGCTGCCTCCATTGGTGGATACACCTGTGTCTGTGGCATGGCGCTAGTGGCAGCACAGAGACAGAAACAGGGCCTTGCGTTCTTGCACACAGATTCACGCATCCGCAGCCTGTGCTGCTGCGGAATTCACAGTGGGGAGAGGCCGCTCAGGCTTGCCAGCAGGAGGCACAGAGATCAGGCCTTGAATTCATAGGGCACGGTCTGTAGAGAAGCAGAGAGAGCAATTAGAATATAATTTTCTTAACAAGCTCGGGCGTGGTTGGTAAATAGCTTCTCTCTGTCTTGCCCATCCAAGAGAGAAGCAGAGGGAGTGTGGCATGGGGATGCTGGAGCAGCACCGCCTGTCTCTTCTCCAAGGTGTGCCTTCTCTCAGAGCGAATGCATTAGTCGCAGCTGAGCTTTATGCCTGGTGCTCACTTGTTTATTTCAAGGAGGCTGTGTCCATGCAGCCCTCCAGGCACAGGGTTCCGTGCTTTACGTGTTCAGGCATCCAACACGTGTCTGTTGAGTGCCTGCCACATGCCAGTGCTGTCATGGATTACGGGGAACGCAGCAGGGGGCAGAGACAAGCCCCCAGCAATAATGATGGAGCGGCGGATCCAAGGCTCATGGTGTTAACGGAAGGAATAACAGCTTCAGGGGACAGGGAGTGACAGGGAACAAAGAGGGGGTGGCATCTTCCATGAGCTCAGCAAAGGGCTCTGACGTGGTGGTGTTTGAGCAGGGCCTGAGTGGAGGGAGCGAGTCCGTGGGTTGGCGGCACCTGGGCATGTGGAATGTGCTCCTCACGTTGAGGAGCAGAGGCAGCTGGTGTGACTGTGGGTGAGCGTGAGAGGCAGCAGGGGCCATGCAAAGCCTTGCAGGGTGAGATGAAGACTCTGTTCTCTGAGTGTGATGGGGAGACCCTGGAGAATCGTGAGCCCGGAAGGGTCAAGAGCTGACACCCATTTGAGAGAAGTCGGTTAGGAGGCGCCTGCACCCGTGGAGGTCAGAGGTGATGGTGCTTGGCCAAAGGTGTGGCAGCAGAGGTGTTGAGAAGTGGTCAGGTCCTGGGTCTGTCTCTAAGAACCATCAGGTTTTGTGAATTGATTGGACACGGGCTGTTAGAGAAAGAGAGAAATGAGGGTGCCTTGGCGGGGTCTAATCAGCAGAAAGCAGAGTTTCATTTTCTGAGATGGGGCCGACTTGACAAAGGGGCTTGGAGGGCAGGTCGAAAGTTTGGTTTTGGACATTCTGAGTGTGACAGCCACATGCTAGGGTTGAGTAGTCAGGTGGAATTTAAGTCTGGAGTTCAAGAGCCAGGTCTGGGCTAGATATTGAATTTTGGGAGCCACTCTTATTTGGTTGATACCTAAGCCACAAGGATAGATGTGACTGCCTAGGGCGAGCAAGTAGAACGAGAAGAGAGGTGACCCAAGGTCCTGCGTGCACCTGCCCTGCAGAGGTCAGGGAGGAAGGGGCAGGCAGGGGAGGCTGGGGGGCATCAGCAGTGAGGGAGGGGGACCTGGACTAGAGAAGGGGCCCTGGGGGATGGAGAAGATGGGTTTAAAGGATGAAGGGGTGATTCCACAGCCCAAGCAGAATGAGGCCTGAGAATCAATCCTAATCCATTGCATGTTTCCGTCTTGATAGGAGCAGTGCTGGGGTCAGTGGGTGAGAGTCCGGGGGAACTGAAGCATTCGTGAGGGGCAGAGGTGTAGACAGTGAGTTCAACGACTCGCTCAGGAGCTCTGTGTGAGGGGAGAGAGACAGGGCAGAGCAGCTGGAGAGGAAAATGGGATTACGTTTGGGTTTTTTTCCAAGAAGGAAATTACAGCATTTGTGTGCACCGATGGGAATGATCTAGATAGAACGACCAGCCATCCTGGTTTACATGGGACGCAGGACTTGCCGTTTTAAAGCTGGGCTGAGTTGTTGCCCTGGATCTGATGAGGAGGGAGAAGGTGTGTCTTTCACTTTGCTCCCTTTCTTTTTTTTTTTTTTGAGACGGAGTCTTGCTCTGGAGTGCAGTGGTACAATCTCGGCTCACTGCACCTCCGTCTCCCAGGTTCAAGCAGTTCTCTTGCCTCAGCCTTCTGAGTAGCTGGGATTCACTTCACTCCTTATACCCATGCCTGTGTTGCTTTTTATCCACAATCTGCAAAAAGCCAAAATAGGCCTCCCTTCCCTGTCTCCAAGCCCCTGTCCTTCTTGCCATTGGTAGGGAGAGTCTCTGGGTCCATTGGCCCTCAATGCAGATCCAGAGTGCTTCTGAGACACTGTGGGAAAGCCAGCCCCTGCAGCACCACACTCAGATGCACCTGGAGTTTGGAGGATTCTGGATGGATGATAAATTCCAGCCAGCAGTACATCGCCTCGGTCCCATCCATATGCCCTCCCACAGCCTGCCTGCCACTCTGCCGGCCTCTTCCTTCACGCAGGGATGGTGCTATAGAAAGGGAGGCAGAGAATCTTAGGACAAGATGTCAGGAATGAGGTGGAACCCCCTGTTACATCTGCCATTTTTTTCCTATAGGAGGACTCGGAGGAGAGTGAAATCGACATGGAAGATGATGATGATGATGAGGATGATGATTTGGAAGATGAGAGCATTTCTCTCTCACCAACCAAGCCCAATCGAAGGGTCCGGAAACCTGAACCCCTGGATGAGAGTGACAATGACTTCTGACCCTCTTGCCAAGGGACCCTGGCAGATTAAAACCCTCAGACTTGTAGGTAAATGGGAACTTAGAAGGTTAGGCAGGTAACACCTGTTTTGTTCACTAAGCTGGCTGGACTCATGATTACTGAAGCAATACTTATTTCTGCTTCAGCCTCCTATGTTTGCATTCCATGAAGCTTAAATAAGAATTGAAACAAATCCCTAAGATTTTTTTTTCACCTTATTTATCTCCTAAAACTTGAGGAATGCATGTGTTCTTAGTGATTCACATCCACAGGACAAAATCTCAAGGAGAAATAAGAGCTGACGCCACACAAGTCTTGGCTGCTTTTTTACTATACATTTTCTCCGAGAGTCCAGCAGAGTTGAGGCTAGAACTTGGCACTGGGGACTCATGTTCGGAATCATAGGGGGACATCTGGCTGTTAATCACTTGCACAGTTGAGAACATTTCCTGTGCTTCGGCTTTTAATTCTAGCCCTTATTTCATTTTGTCATCTTTCTTTCTTCTGCATGTTCACAATACCAGACATTAAATGTATTTTAATTACTACAATTTTCTGAAAGAAGCTTAGCTAAAGTTAAATGAAAACTGGGTTTCCTTGAAAATCAGGCGATAGAGACAGGCTCCAGATGAGGAATCCTCCATTTTCTCTCCAAAGCTGACATTCCTCTGGGAGTCAAGTTCACCTTGGATTACAGCCACCTTCATGTTTCCACGGCTGGTACTAAATTTGGAAACTCTGGTGACCTGAGCTGCCCTCTTGGAGACTCCAGACTCCCATGGCAATGACAGCCAGGACACTCTCCTTCCCTCCAGCCAGAGTTTCTCTAAAGGAGCTTTGTTTTGTCTAAAGTGTGGAAAGATATAGTGCACAACACAGGGACAAATAGGTTTCCTGCAGCTCGCTACCTAAGTGTTTCTGTAGGGGAAGGAGCCTATTAAGAAAAAGGTGTTGGTACAGATTCATGTTTCTGACTTAAAAAAACAACAACACAGGATTGAATTAGGTAGAGTAGTATCACTAGAAGATTTTTTCTGTTGTGAAATTAGAAGTGGAGTTGGTTTTTTTTTCTTTTTTCTTCTTCTTTTTTTTTTAATATGAAAAGTACTTAGCTGGACATGGTGGCAAGCGCCTGTGGGCCCAGCTACTCAGGAGGCCAAGGTGGGAGGATCACTTGAGCCCAGGAGTTTTAGACTAGCCTGGACAACTAAGTGAGACTCCATCTCTACAAAAAATTTAAAAATTAGCCGGATGTGGAGGGGCATGCCTGTGGTCCCAGCTATTCAGGAGGCTGAGGCAGGAGAATCACTTGAGACCAGGAGGTCGAGGCTGCACTGAGCTGTGATTGTGCCACTGCACTCCAGCCTGGGTGACAGAGTGAGACCCTATCTTAAAAAAAAAAGAAAAAGAAGGCTGGGCACGGTGGCTCACGCCTGTAATCCCAGCACTTTGGGAGGCCGAGGCAGGCAGATCGTGAGGTCAGGAGATGGAGACCGTCCTGGCTAACATAGTGAAACCTCGTCTCTACTAAAAATACAAAAAGTTAGCTGGGCTTGGCGGCGGGCACCTGTAGTCCCAGCTACTTGGGAGGCTGAGGCAGGCGAATGGTGTGAACCCGGGAGGCGGAGCTTGCAGTGAGCCGAGATCATGCCACTGCACTCCAGCCTGGGCGACTGAGCAAGACTCCGTCTCAAAAAAAAAAATAAAAGCACACTGCTTGTAAAAAGCATACAGTAGGCCAGCGCCTGTAATCCTAGCACTTTGAGAGGCCAAGACGAGTGAATCACCTGAGGTTAGGGGTTTGAGACCAGCCTGACCAACGTGGCGAAACCCATCTCTACTAAAAATACAAAAATCAGCCAGGCGTGGTAGCACATGCCTGTAACCCCAGCTACTGGGGAGGCTGAGGCAGGAGAATCACTTGAACCTAGGAGGTGGAGGTTGCAGTGAGCCAAGATCACACCGTTGCACTCCAGCCTGGGCAACAGAGTGAGACTCCATCTCAAAAAAAAAAAAAAAAAAAAAAAGCATACAGTAAATTAAAAAGAAAAGCACAAAACAGTTTTCACTTATTTTTACAATTAAAAAGTCAGAAGACTTCTGAAGTTACTTTTAATAAATGTTTTTAACACCATATTTCATATTATTAAATAGGTTTTACTTAAAAGCATAATTATTTTATTTGTACCTGTCAGATATAAATACTTATTCAGGAGTTCACAAGTATGAAAAGATACACATAAATTTTAGGAACTTTCGACAATTATTTCTGTCATTTTTGCTTTTTTCTCTTTCTTTTCATAAATTTTATGTATAAGATTACCCCTTTAAAAAAAAAAAAAAAAAGGCCAGCATTCAGTGAATTCACCAGTAATTTGAAATGCACCATATTGTAAACGATCTGCTGACAGGGAAGCCAGCGTGTTGGAGCCATGCCAGCCGCCACAGACGCCGTGGTTCCAAGACGCAGAAGAGTCACTGCACCTTTTGGATGTTACGGATTTGGTTTGCCTGAATGTGACTTGACTTCTGTTTTGAAAAAACATACAAATAGAGTTCTGTTTTCCTTATGTGATGCTTTCTTCTAACGCACTTTAACACAGAAGCCTAACCTAGCTACAAAGAGCCCATCCACAGACATAGGCAACAGCTCCAAAGGGTATTTCATTGTGTCACCTGCTTCTAGATCATCTGTTAGTTAACTGACTTTGTGCAAAGTCTCACCATGTATAGCACTGCCTTGCTTGAGCAAGGAAGTTTCTGTCAACAACAAGCTGTTTGTACTCTATCGTTTTTACTAAAGTATGACCCATTGTAGTGGGTCATTACTAAAGTGGTGACCCATTGTAGAATGGATCCAGGAGTCACATGTGCAAGTGCTTTATGACCTGGCACCATTTGGTTTTGGCCAAGCAGTAGAGCAGACCTCAGGACCTAAGGAGGATGGTTGTGATTAGGTCAATAAAAAACTAGCAGGCCGGCCGGGCGCGGTGGCTCAAGCCTGTAATCCCAGCACTTTGGGAGGCCGAGACGGGCAGATCACAAGGTCAGGAGATCGAGACCATCCTGGCTAACATGGTGAAACCCCGTCTCTACTAAAAATACAAAAAACTAGCCGGGCGAGGTGGCGGGCGCCTGTAGTCCCAGCTACTCGGGAGGCTGAGGCAGGAGAATGGCGTAAACCCGCGAGGCAGAGCTTGCAGTGAGATGAGATCCGGCCACTGCACTCCAGCCTGGGCGACAGAGCGAGACTCCGTCTCAAAAAAAAAAAAAAAAACTAGCAGGCCATTGCTGATAATTTTTTACTATATAATTAGAAGACTTCCTCAAATGCTTTAAAAAATGTGTATTGATGGAAAATACAAAGGAATTTTTCAAATACTCAATTTTTATTGGTAGTAGTTATCAAGAACAAAGTCCTCGGACTTCTGATGGGAAATCTGAACGACTGTTTCTCTTTTAGCTTGGACAAGAAGAAACAGATCCCTCTCATTAGCACTTTAATATCAGTGTCACATGTCTGGAAGGAAATTGTATTCATTTAGGTAAGCAACACACAACATAAATATCACAGCTGTTAGACCCAAGGGACTCTCAGGTGCTAGAATTGAGGACTCCTTTAATTGGAAGGGAGCTAAAGGGTATACCTCCTACCTAGAAGTCCTTTCTGTGTGGATATGAATTAAATTGTCTTGTCTGTTTTGCTCTGATGGGGTCTGTGTGGGCTAGCTGGCTCTGGTGTGTCCCTGATGACAGACTGAACTCTTTAACCATTTCAGACAGCTTGAAGATGTATGAACATTATTTGAAAAGGGAGAGAGGGAGGACTGTTTGTTTTCTCCACCACTTTGGCTCCTCAGGTTTCTTCAGTGTTAGGTTTCTGTAGGGCCCAGCTTTCTCCAGCGTTTGGCTACTGCAACTCTGTTCTGCTAAGCTCTTAACTCAGACAGAAACAATGCAAACCAGCAGACAGAGCATCACCTTAAAAGTACTAAAACAGCTGTCAATCTAGAAGTCTATGCCCAGCAAAAACCGTCATAAATACTGCAAGACCCATGTTCAGATTTCCCCCCTTTTACAAATAATGTTTTGTTTTGTTTTATTTCCCAGCTACTACAAGTGATCCAAATGTTCTTTGTAACAGACTTTTTCCTCCAGTCTAGGATCCAGTCAAAGATCTTGCATTAAGTTATATCTCTGTAATCTTCAATTTCACACTATCTGCAACGTTTTGCATTTTTCATGACATTGATGTTTTTTATGAGTTCAGGCCATTTATTCTGCAGAATGTTTGTCAATTTGGATTTTTTTTTAATTGTTCCTTCAATGATTAGAATCAGGCAAACAGTTTTTGACAAGAATACATCAGACGACTCCGTGCTGCATCAGACTGGGGGCATGTGATGTCCACGTGTCCCATTATTGGCGATGTTCAATTCTGTCACTTCTGTTGAGGCTGCATTTGCCAGATTTCAGATTAAAGGTACCTTTTTCCCTTTGTAAATTAGGATATCACCTTTGTGGGGTGCTGTTTTGAGACTGCAAGGATATCATCTTCCCAAGACATGGCCTTAGCATCCATGTCAGCATCCTGTCCAGATGCTCACTTTTGAAGAAACATTTCAAATAGCTATTCCTTTCAAATTCAGAAGTGATCATTGCTTTATAGTCTTAATAAATACTTTCTGTGGTTATTTAGTTGATGAGAGCTGTGATGTCCATTTGGATTTTTTTCCCTCCAACACAAACAGCTGCAGGAATTGGTGCCACATAGAGGCTCAGCTTGCCTGTCTCCATGGAAGCTGTGGCCGCAGCAGTGGCTTTGGAAGCCTAATAAGGAAGTGTAGTGGCTCACACCTGTAATCCCAGCACTTTGGGAGGCTGAGGCGGGCAGATCACTTGAGGTCAGGAGTTTGAGACTAGCCTGATCAACATGGTGAAACCCCATCTCTACTAAAAATATAAAAATTAGCTGGGTGTGGTGGTGTGTGCCTGTAGACCCAACTACTTGGGAGGCTGAGGCAGGAGAATCACTGGAACCCAAGAGGTAGAGACTGCAGTGAGCCAAGATCATGCCACTGTACTCCAGCCTGGGTGACAGATTCTGTCTCAAAAAAAAAAAGAAAGAAAGAATGACATCACTGAATACATTGAATGTGCTATTGATAACCAGTGTGCCAGACTCCAGATAACATGTGCCAGGTATCACCCACGTCTTTGATTTTGTAATAAATAAAAAATGGGGCCAGGTGCGGTGACTCACGCCTGTAATCCCAGCACTTTGGGAGGCCCAGGCTGATCACCTGAAGTCAGGAGTTCGAGACCAGCCTGGCCAACATGGTGAAACCCCGTCTCTATTAAAAATACAAAAATTAGCTGGGCATGGTGGCAGGTGCCTGTAATCCCAGCTACTGGGGAGGCTGAGGCAGGAGAATCACATGAACCTGGGAGGCAGAGGTTGCAGGGAGCCGAATTGCACCACTGCACTTCAGCCTGGGTGACAAGAGCAAGACTCCATCTCAAAAACAAACAAACAAAAAAAGGCAGACTCCTTGGAGAACTCTATTGTCTCTGTTTCCAGAATGCTAGAATTAAAACTCATTTATCTTCACAATTTTCCTATAGTTTTTTCATGTCTGTAAGGATGATACCCTAAAACTTTCTTCTTGAAAAAATAAGGGTCCCCTCTGTTGCCCCTGCCACACGGATGCTCCTCACGAGCTTGAGATGGCAGCTTATCTCAGAGCATGGGATGATTTTTAACCAGGTGAGTGGAACGGGGCAGTAATAAACATTTTTAAAGGTAGGGGGCATATGAAGTACTCAGGGTGTAAATAAGCTGGAACCAGCCTCCTACACTGCTGAGCTTCAGGCCTTTGTCCCCTAGTCCCTTGGTGGTGGCCCCCTCCCTCCTCTGTGCCATAGCAGAGTACCCGTCGCCCCCTGCCTGAACCACTCCTGCACCAGGAAGGGAGCTCACGACCTCCTCTGGCAGCACCTCTCCTTTCTCCGTGCAGAGCCCCACTCTCGTGCTGAGTGAGCAGCGTTCCCAGCTCCCAGCAGGTCCCCAGAAGTCGGCCTTTCTGTTCAAAAGCTTCCAGCTGAGTCTCTGCCCATCCTCCTGCTCCATCCACCAGGAACTCCTTTTGCTCACATTTCAACAGTGCACGTGGGAGCATTTGTCTTGATGGCCTCTGAGATCATCCTAGCCCCAGAGTCCCCAATGTGGTTTCCTTGGAGGCTAGAAGACAACGGTTAAGGCAGGGCTTGAAGCCTACAGGTTCTCTTTAGTAGAGCAGGTCATAAGATAGAAAATGCAGGACCCCATGCAAAGCCTTTGTGCTTCTAGGATCCCCTCGCTACATGGACAAGGCTCAGGGTAGCCCCCCTTAGACCAGGTTTCCCTGTAGGGCTGCTGAGGGGTCTGGGGGTCAGCTGGCTCTCAGAACTGAGCAAAAGGCAATGCGTGACCTGGAAGCAGTTCTAAGGGCAAGCAGGAAGGGCAGGTGCACTCACTTGATATGCTGGAGCCTGTGGTTTCCAGACAGTGCCGTGGCAACACATATCGCCCCGCCCATCCCCAGGGAATTCTCTTGAAGACTAAGTGGAGAAGAGATGGAGACACACGGTGAGCCATCAGGGCAGAAGGAAACATCCGGGGAAGCAACACTGCATTGTCTGGGGGCAGTAACCCAGGCAGATGTATCGACAAGTGCCATGGCAACGCCAGGTGGGAGTTGACCCTGGAGACAGGTGTCTACAAGTGGCCAGATTGTCCCATCCAAGTGCGATGGAGGATATAAGACCATAAACGCAGATGCGAGTGACTTCTGACTGAAGCTAAGCAGACTCAACAAACCCAGCTGCAGTGGAATGTGGACTATAAGTCTGATTATATTCAGGAGGAAGTAGCTACAGAGGAAATCAGGAGCATTTTATCCTGTCGAGGAGGACACAGCAGAGAACTCTGCTGCTCCAGGATGCAGGTAAGGCCCTCCAGCCACTTACTTGAGTCTCCGGAGACTTGAGTTTACCTTCAGAGCATTTGCCAGGGCTTTGGCTCCAGACACCCCGATGGCATTTCCTCTTAAGCTGTGGGGAAAGACAGGAAGCCTAAGGCATGGGTACAGGATGAGAGGTGATCCTGACCTCTGCAGGTGGGCTTGGGGCTACTTGGTAGAGGAAACAAGGACTTCAGCAGTCACAGGAGAGCAGGGCTCTGTCTTCCTCACTCCAGGGCAGCAGGGCAGAGCTGGCTGTGGGAAGCAGGGCACACAGGAAGGGGCATGGCTGGCCCAGCCAGGTGGGTAATTGGAGCCTTCCTCCTCTTCCACTCCAAACAGAAAAGCAAGGCTGAGATAAGAGAGGCAGCCCTCCATCCGGGCAGGTCCGCAGTGCCCCCAGCAAGGGCAGGAATTCTGAGGACATGCCTGAGCCTCAGAGCTGTAGCCTCATCCCAGGACTTTGGATCTGCCCAGAGAACAAGATCAGCCACCCCGGGACCCATAAACCGGGCCTCTAGACGTGTTCAGCCTGGCAAGGCCAACCTGGAGAGGAGGGCAAATGATAGCGACTCCCAGGAAAAGGCATGAAGTGGGGCTGGGAAGCTGGTACACTTGTGCCGAAATGAAGATCACTAGGATGATTTGTGAGTTACCTGTAAACTTTGTCCCCATATCTATTCATTAAGGATTCATTGTTTTTTGGGGGGGCTGAAGACCATAGCTGGAGACTGGAATACTTACTCAAGAATCTCCAAGGTTCTGTTCACAGCCAAGGCTTCCCCTAGCACCTGAGCACCCGGAGCACCAATGGAGGCCACCTGGAGACTGGGGTGGGGAGGGTGCTGTCAATATGGGCCAGCTGGGCCCACCTCCCTCTACACACTCCATTCCCTTTCACTACCCGTTGATTCAGGGTGGAAAGTAGAGAAACAGCACTGAGAATGGTTGGCCAGCGCTATGTCTAGGCACTCCATCTCCTATCTACACTGTTGCCTAAGACAGAAATCTGGATGCTAAGGATACGAGAAATACAGGCTATCCCTGGAAGGGCTCGGGGAGAACGCTCCTTGCACCTCCTCATTACTACTATCTAGGTGTTTGAGCCCCCAGTTGCTAATGTAATATTTCCTATAATAATACTAGGAAAATCAAATACACCTTCTTTGACTTGTAAACAAAAATAACGTCTAGGTCAGGTGTGTTGGCGCACACCTGTAATCCCAGCACTTTGGGAGGCTGAGGTGGGCAGATCACCTGAAGTCAGGATTTTAAGACCAGCCTGGCCAACATGGTGAAACCCCGTCTACTGATAATACAAAAATTAGGCTGGGTGTGGTGGCACACGCCTGTAATCCCAACTGCTTGGGAGGCTGAAGCTCGAGAATCACTTGAACCCACGAGGCGGAGGTTACAGTTAGCTGAGATTGCGCCACTATACTCCAGCCTGGGTGGCAGGGCAAGAGTCTTGTCTCGAGACAAAAAAAAAAAAAACATGAAAGGATGGTGGAGGGGCCGGTTTCCTGACTGCTGCGCACATCTAGGACTTACTAGAGAGCAGTGAGGGCTGTGTTGACCTTCAGCGCATGGGCCACCGCACACGCTCCGTCATCCCCGATAGCGTTCTCCTGTAAACTGGACACAGAGTGTGACCTCTTTGGGTGCATGGGGCACACGGAGCATTCTAGCAAGGCCCTGCCACGCTTGGACCTGCCAGGTTTAACTGACTACACACACCATAGACATAGACTCCCAGGGTTTGCCTGGGGATAACTGCCCTTCCTCTACAGGCCCTGCAGCCCGCTGCCTCATACTAAGCACACAGAAGGGTCTGGGGGCCTGCATGAGTCTGAACCGCCAGAGGCAAGCAGGAAATGGGACACATAGAGTGACTTGTCAGTAGGGGCTTGGGACCCAAAAAGGGTTGCTTTTCACAGCCAACCAGAAAATGAACTGAAAGCCTCAATCCCTGAGCCATTCTTGTCTGTCTTGTTTTCTCTTGAGACAGGGTCTCACTCTGCCACCCAGGCTGGAATGCAGTGGTGAGATCACAGCTCACTGCAGCCTCAACCTCCCAGGCTCAAGCGATCCTCCCACCTCAGCCTCCCGAGGAGACTAAAATACTTAAATAGAGACTGGAACTACAGGCACATGCCACCATGCCTGGCTAATATTTTTATTCTTCTGTGGAGATAGGGTCTCACTATGTTGCCCAGGCTGGTCCTGAACTCCTGGGCTCAAGCAGTCTTCCCACCTTGGCATCCCAAATTGCTGGCATTACAGGCAGGAGCCACCATGCCCAACCTCCTTGGCCATTCTTGCTTATTAGGGTTTTGTGTCATTTTTTCCCCTTCTAAATTGGAGGGAACTAGCAGGCCCTGGTGCAATAAGTGACTGAGTTTAACTCAGGTGCACATTAATACATTCAAGGCTAAGAGCTGTTTGCGTTCATTATTTTAACAGACATTTGAGTGTGGCCGGGCACAGTGGCTCCCGCCTTTAATCCCAGCACTTTGGGAGGCTGATATGGGTGGATCACTTGAGGTCAGGAGTTCGAGATCAGCCTGGCCAACATGGTGGAACCCCATCTCTACTAAAAATACACAAATTAGCCGGGAGTGGTGGAGGGCATCTGTAGTCCCAGCTACTGGGGAAGCTGAGGCAGGAGAATCACTTGAATCCAGGAGGCAGAGGTTGCAGTGAGCCAAGATCGTGTCACTGCACTCCAGCCTGGGCGACAGAGTTAGACTCCGTCTCAAAAAATTAAAATAAAATAAAAAAGACAACATTTCAGTGCGTCTCATGTGCTAGGGCTTGTATAAGGCAGTGGACCTGAGTCCCCTTCTCGAAGCTCAGGTAGGAAGACGTGATTAAATGAGCAGGTACAACAGGCCAAGTGCAGGCTGCAGGGAAAAGCAAGCAGCGTCTCCCGCCCCAGGGTGTCCACAGAAGGCTCCCCAGAAGAAACAAGTCAAAACCCAAACCCAAAGTGGGGAGTGTGCCTGGCTCAGCTAAGGAACCCAAACGAATTGAGTTCCTGGGGAAGTGAGAAATGAGTCCAGGGAGGGACAAAGGAAGCAGATTTTAGGGGCCCCAGAAGCCACCCTGAGGGGCTGTGTGTACTTTACTCTGCAGGCCCTGAGCAGCCATTCAAGGATGGCACCCAAGATGGAACAGAGTTGCTTTGGAAAGGTCTCTAGCCAGCAGTGTGAGAGGATGGACTGAGGTGGAGGCTGCCACAGGGATGGAGATGAGTGGTGCCGATGGCCTGGGTGGGGGCCGTGGACGCAAAGGGAATTGAGTGGGTGGCAGGGACACAGAGGGGACTGACCCAACAGGACTTGACAGTGAATAGGAAGCAGGAGCTGGGCAGGCACAGTGGCTCACACCTGTAATCCTAGGACTTTGGGAGGCCAAGGTGGGAGGATCGCTTGAGCCCAGGAGTTCGAGACCAGCCTGGGCAACATAGTGAGGCCCCATCTCTTTTAAAAAATTGTAAATATTATTTTAAAAAATAATGTGGATGTGGTGGTTCACGCCTGTAATCCCAGCACTTTGGGAGGCCAAGGTGGAAGGATCACTTAAAGGTCAGGAGTTCGAGACCAGCCTGACCAACATAGTGAAACCCCATCTCTATTAAAAAAAAAAAAAAAAAAAACACCAGGTGTGGTGTTGGACACCTGTAGTCCCAGCTACTCGGGAGGCTAAGGCAGGAGAATCGCTTGGACCCGGGAGGCAGAGGTTGCAGTGAGCTGAGATCATGCCTCTGCACTCCAGCCTGGGTAACAGAGAGACTCCATCTCAAAAATAAAGTAAAATAAAAATTATAGAAAAGGAAGTGGGAGGTGAGAGTGAAGTCCTTGTTTCTAGCTTGCACAGTTGGTTCCATTCACAAGATGGGGAACCAAGAAGCAGGTTTTTGGGAGAGAGAATGCAGGGACCCCGCACCCCAGCAAGACCCTGAGGGGAGGTGCAGAGGGAGTGTGGACGTGCCGGTCTGGGGCTCAGGTGAGAGGCCTGGGACATGCACATGGGAGTCGTTAGGACTTTAAAGATCACTGGAGCCCAGGGAAACAAGAGCTCCAGGAAAAGAGATGCCAGGCAAGGGAAGATGACATGGGACAGATCCCTGAGGAGCCCTGCACTGAAGAGCCAAACAGAAGAAAAGAGGACAAGGCCCAGCTAGAGGGGACATCCTGGAAGCTGAAGGAGAAGAAATGGTCAAGGAGAAAGACCAATGAGGCTCCAAGGGTTAAACCTAGAGTTCCCTCACGCCCCAGCGACTCCACTCCCAGGTATATCCACCCAGGAGAAGGAAAGCTCACGTCCACACAGAAACTGTGCACAAAGGTCCACAGCAGCGCCGTTCCTAACAGCCAAGTAGGAACAACCCAATGTCCATCAGCTGATGAATGGAGAAATAAAACCTGTGTACTCATACAATGGATATCATTCAGCCTTAC
This sequence comes from Macaca fascicularis, assembly GCF_037993035.2. Classification (NCBI taxonomy): domain Eukaryota; kingdom Metazoa; phylum Chordata; class Mammalia; order Primates; family Cercopithecidae; genus Macaca; species Macaca fascicularis. The sequence continues at coordinate 4,325,264 of NC_088394.1, forward strand.
AAAGGAACTATGTACTGAGACTGGCTACAATGTGGATGAACCTTGAAAATCTGACACCAAATGAAAGACACCAGCCGCAAAAGGCCATGTGTCGTATGATTCCATTTTTGGCCATGTGTCGCACAATTCCATTTATATGCAGTGTCCAGGGTAGGAAGATCATGGAGACAGTAGATTAGTGGTTGCCAGGGTTGGGGGAAAGGGAGAATGGGTAGTGAGTGCTAACGGGGATGGGTTCGTTTTGGGGTGATGGAAATGTTGTAAAATTGATTGTGATGGTTGCATCACTGAATACACTAGAAACCAGTGAACTGTATACTAAGTGGGCAGATCTTCTGGTGTGAAGATTATATCTCAATAAAGCCGTCATATGTATATATGTGTGTATATATATATGTGTACATATATGTGTGTGTATATATATATTTTGAGACAGAGTCTTGCTCTGCCGCCCAGGCTGCAGTGCAGTGACGTGATCTCTGCTCACTGCAACCTGTGCCTCCTAAATTCAAGCAATTCTCCTGCCTCAGCCTCCCAAGTAGCTGGGATTACAGGCATGTGCCACCATGCCCGGCTAATTTTTGTATTTATAGTAGAGATGGGGTTTCTCCATGTTGGCTAGGCTTGCCTTAAACTCCCGACACCTCAGATGATCCACATGCCTCAGCCTCTCAAAGTGCTGGGATTACAGACGTGAGCCAACGCACCCGGCCAATACATTTAAAAGGCAGACAAGGACTGAAATGTGCCCGCTGGCCTTAGGGAAGAGGAGGCTGTGTGCCAAGGGTCACTGTATTGAGCCTCTCCCTGGTGGGTACCAGCAGGTTCACCCATCCCCGACAGCCCCCGCCCTGCAGCCCCTGGGCAGGCCAACTTACTCTAAGCTGGTGAGGCTCCTGTTGAGCTGTAGTGCTTGTCCCAGGGCCTGGGCAGCGCCGGCCTGGATGAAATTCCACTGCAGGCTGGGCAGACACAGACACATGTGACTATGTGACTATGTGACTATGTGGCCCTGGGGCAGAGCCAAGGAGGCTCTGATGGCAGGGGGTGGAATCCCTGCAGGATGTGGCAGGAGAATTCCTGCAACCCTGTGACCACCTCTTAACACATGTCTGTCTGTGGGTCAGGAGAGCACAGGATGGGGCACAGTCTGCTGGCAGCAGTCTAGCCTGGGCAGCCCCTGAGACCTTTGCAAGGGGTGTCCCCAAACCAGGCTTGACCTGTACATCATTGGTTTGGGTGGAGCCCGGCAGCTCTGCAGAAGGGGGACAGGGCAGGGTGGAGAGCTGCAGACTCACTGAAGGGAGGTGAGGGTGCGGTTTTCTCTCACTGCCACTGCGATGGCCTGGGCACCCTGGTCGTGGAGGAGGTTGGCTGTCAGGCTAGGAGAAAGGGAACAGGAGCAAGTGAGCGGGGCTGGCTGTGAAGCCTCTGGTCCTTGGTCACCAGGGATTCCAGGGCTCAATGCCAGGTCACACAGCCAGGACGTGGGGGAGCTTCCTGGGGATACGCTGCCCAATGGCATGATCACATCCTCATCCATCCCCACCAGGTAAGGCAGATGGTGTCATACCAGCCTCACCCTCATGCAATTTACACTATGAGAGTGGGGGACTTGCCACCCGATGCCAGGTAGCCTGGCTGCACCCTCCCCAGTCAGCGCCTTCTCCAACCCTGTGATGCAACGAGGGTGCCCGTCAGCCCAGGCTCAGTGTGGGTGTGGTCATGGCATGAACAGCCTGTGGAGTCACAGGCCCCCACCACGTACTCCAGGTTCTTCAGGGTGCTATTGGTGCAGAGGGCATGAGCGATGGCCTGGCCTCCCTCGGGACTGATGGAGTTTTCTCGAAGGCTGAAAAAAAAGGGAAGACCTGAGCTTCTGACCGGGCAGATTAGGCATCTGGCAGAGCCAAGCCCAGGTGTTTAGGCTTCTGGAAGCCCAAGAAACTGTAGGCAGGGGACCTAGGGTTCTGCACAGTCTGGGCTGAGGTGTGAAGGAGCCAATGCCAGCAAGCCAGTGCTGGGCCAGCCAGGCGCCCCCGCTTTAGGACCATCCACAGTACAGGGAGAGGATAGGATGACAGGGCCCCAGAGGTGCGAGGGGACAGGTGGCTCAGCATGCATCTGGGAAGGGAGCAGCAGAATGGGCCACTGCGGGCAGCAGCTGTCCCCTGCACCCCAAGAGATCAGGAAGAGGGCCAGGCTGCCAGGAAGGCTTCCCCAGCAATAGATATCCCTGAGACAGGCTTCCCAGTGCCAAGTCCCTGCAGACAGGTGCCCGGTCAAAGAAACGCCATGTTTGGAGAGGGTGGCCGGGACTTACCTGAGGCTGAGGAGGGTCTGGTTGGTGCAGAGGGCCCCCATCAGTGCTGCCACTCCTGCGTCACTGATGGAATTGCTCTGCAGACTGCGGACAGAGAAGGAGGCACCCTGGGTGTGGCTGTCGCAGGACCCAGAGGGAGCTGCCCTGTCCAGTCTGGGACAGCAGGCACTGGGTTCAACAGGGAGTTGGGGGCTCCAGGGACAGTGGCAGCCACACTGCTCCTCTCCTCATCTCTCTTTCTTTGCCCATCCCCTCACCTAGCCCCTGCCAGGGGAGGGCAGGTGGGTTTAGCGCAACAAACCCCCAAATTTAGACCCTGCCTTGATGTGGGTGGCCCCAGACAGCCTCAGAGCAGGGTGTGTTGGGTCTGCAGCCCCCAGAGGGAGTGGTGCAGCAGGCTCCCCAAGTGTAGGTGCAGCGCTGAGCTCTCCTGCCCCCACCAAAGCTGCTACAGCTGACTCCCTCTCTAGTCACCCTTGCTGGCTTCTCAAGGACACTTGGAGCTCATCATTCCAAACACTCCAGACTCCACCCCAGCCCCCACCGTCTAGGGAAATGGAGCTAGTGGGGCAGGGGGCACTGAGGGCAGTGTGTACCCAGGGTTGATGTTGGCAGGGAAATGGCCCTGGGGGACAGCCATATTTCAGGACTGCCAGCCCACCATCTACTGGAAAGAGAATGCAGGGGGACTCGTCACCCTGGCAGGGGTCAGGTGGACTCACTCCAGGCTCTCCAGGCCCTGGTTCATCTTCAGGGCCTCGGCCAGGGCCTTGGAACCTCCATCACCAATACTATTACTGGAGAGCCTGCAAGAGAAGGGATATGGATGAGTCAGCCTCCAGGAGTTGCCAGGCAGGGCTGGGCAGAGGGATCAGGGTCAGGGAAGCCCTCATGGGAGGGCTGGCTCTGTTGTCTCAAGGATGGCCAGTGCACAGTTTGTTCTGCCTGAGGCCTGTTGACTGTAGTCTCTGCATGTGACCACCTGTTGCCTGTGAGAAATCAGGATAGCAAAGTCCCTCTTGACTCCCTGGCAAGAAGAGTCAACCCTTCAGTGATAAGTATTTTGGGGGGTTTTGTGAAGATGGTCAGGAAATGTTTTCTTCTGCCAGGTGGGAAGATAGTAAATGTGAGCCCGAGAAGGTTGGGGTTCACCCAGTCCTGGGAGTCTCCATTCTCCTCGGTTAGTGCTTTTGGAGTCCAAAGTCAGCTAACCAGCACCCACACATCCATCAGTCTATCCATCCACTCACCCATCAATTTATCTACTTACCCACCCACTCATTCATAAATCCATCCATCCAGTCATTCATCCATCCATCTACCTACCCACCTACCCACTTACCCATTCATCTGTCCACTCATCCATCCACCCACCCATCAGTCCGCTCACCTATCAATTCGTCTGTCCATCCACTCATCCACCCATCCATCCATTTGTCCATTCATCCATCCATCTATCCATCCATCCACTCACCCATTCATCCACTCATTCATTCAACCATCCATCTATCCACTGACCTGTCCATTCATCCACTTACCCATTTATCTATCCACTCACCCATTCACCCATCCATCCATTCATGTACCCATCCACCTATCCACCCATCCATCTCTACCCACCCATCCACCTACCTATTCACCCATTCAACCATCCATTTATCTACTCATCTACCCATTCATCCACATACCCACCCATCCATCCATCCCTCCATCTACCCACTCACCCATTCATCCACTCATTTATTCAACCATCCATCCATCCATTCACCCATCCACCAATCTGCCCATCAATTCATCCTTTCATCCAGTCATCCACCCATCCATCCATCCATCCACTCATCCATCCATCCATCCATTTATTCAACCGTCCATCCATTCATTCAACCATCCATCCATTCATTCAACCATCCATCTATCTATCCATCCATCCATTCGCTCATTCATTCAACCATCCATCCATCCACCCCCCACACATCCATCCACCCACCCATCCATCCATCCACCCACCCACCCAGCCATCCATCCACCCATCCATCCATTCACCCATCCCTCAGTCCACTCACCCATCAATTCATTTATCCATCCAGTCATCCACCCATCCATCCACTCATCCATCCATCCATCCATCCATCCATCCACTCAGCCATTCATCCACTCATTCATTCAACCATCCATCCATCTATCCATTCGCCCATCCATCAATCCACTCATCCATCCATCCACTCATTCATTTATCGATTCATTCACCCGTTCACCCATCCATCCATCCATCCATCCACCCACCTACCCATCCACCCCTACCCACCCATCCATCCATCCACCCACCCGTACACCCATTTAACCATCCATCCATCTATCCACTCACTCATCTGTCAGTCCACTTATCCATCCATCCATCCACTCATCAGTGTATCCATTCATTCACCCATTCATCCATCCATCCATCCATCCATCCATCCATCCATCCATCCATCCATTTACCCAGCCACCCTTCCACCTACCCACCCATCCATCCATCCACCCATTCATCCATCCATTCACCCATCCATCCATCCATTCATCCATCCATTCATCCATTCATCCATCCATCCTCAGGCTCACAAATATTTGTGCTGGGTTGGGCATTGTGCTGGACTGAGGATACTAGTGTGGGCCTTTCATGTGTCTCACATGAGCTCTTTCAGACTCCTGTTCTGCTTCAAGGCATTTGCCATCCGCTGGGCTCCCATGGGCCCAATGCTGTTCTTCTGCAGGCTGTGGGAGAAAAGAGAGGGGTCCTTTAGAAAGGCTGGTTACAGCCATTCCCAGACCAACGTTCAAGGTCAGGGACAACTAGTGTGCCCTCTTCATTTACTGGAGCAGGCGGGGAGAGGGTTCTCCAGATAGGTCTTTGGATTGTTGCCTAAGTGATAATGGACCGACGTTATGATGAGGGAGAGTAAGGGGTCAGAACAGCTGAACCTCCCTTGCAAGGGGTAGAAAGCAGAGATCAGATTATCAGCTGATAATGCCCAACAACCTCCCGAGTGGGGAACTCCATGGACAAGTCTCTCTGGTGCCTCACCCGCCAATCTGCCTCCCATCTAGACCAGCAGGCTGCCTCCCACCCCAAGAAACCTCCCTAGGGGCCGGGTACAGTGGCTCACGCCTGTAATCCCAGCACTTTGGGAGGCCAAGGTGGGCGGATCACGAGGTCAACAGATCGAGACTATCTTGGCCAACATGGTGAAACTCCGTCTCTACTAAAAATACAAAAATTAGTGGGGCGTGGTGGCGTGCACCTGTAGTACCAGCAACTTGGGAGGCTGAGGCAGGAGGATCACTTGAACCAGGGAGGCAGAGGTTGCAGTGAGACGAGATCCACCTCTATTGCCAGCACTCCAGCTGGCAATAGAGGGAGACTCCGTCTCAAAAAAAAAAAAAAAAAAAAAAAAAAAAAAGAAACAAAAAAGAAAAAAAGAAAAAAAAAGAAACCTCCCTAGGGAGACCCTGGCTTAGGTTCCTCTTCTGAAAAAGCTACTTCCTCTTGCACTAAATCTGGTGGAGGGAGACAGCACAGGAGAAACCCTGTCCTCATCCTACAAGGACAGACAGGCAGGACCCCTCCTGTGTGAGGCTAAATACAAATCTTCAAAAATGTAATTTTCCCTGGTTCCAAAAAGGAAAGAGACTCCGCACCACCCCCATTTTCTTAGAGCATTTCCTGAGAAAGACTTGAGGTTGCACATGCTGCCTCTGTCCCTTTAAGATGTATGTAAATCTTTTTAAAAGCAAAATCAGCCTCTGGCCAGTTTCACAGCCTGGGAATGTCTTTTATAAGGGTTTGGAGCCATCTCTTTGAAATGTAAACGTTAAGGAAGATAGAGTCCCTCTTTCCCTGCCTTCGTGGGAATTAGGCTAGGCATCTGGCTTGAAGCTCCAAAGTACCTGCATGTCAAAAAGATAAAAGAAGCTTTGCTTTTCCTTTGGATAAAGGCAATTAGGGACCACAAATGGCCACTCCAATTATCCGGTGTATTTAGGATAAACGGCAAATGGTGCTGCCTGGCCCTCTTGCCTGAGGACATCGGCTTGGCTCTAGAAAAGCGAGCTTCTGTCTTTACACTCTCATTCGTGGGTTGCCCTGATGCACTGTGCAGTCAGTTTAATGTTTATCCACTAATTGTTGTATTCCTTCCTACATTTGTGGGTTGGTAGGAGGTATTTTATTTTATATTTTATTATTTTATTTTATATTTTAATTTTATTTTTTGAGACAGAGTCTTGCTGTCGCCCAGGCTGGAGTGCAGTGGCACAGTCTCAGCTCACTGCACCCTCTGCCTCCAGGGTTCAAGAGATTCTCTCAACTTAGCCTCCCAAGTAGCTGGGACTACAGCCTTGCACCACCCCGCCTAGTTATTTATTTTTATTTTTATTTTTATTTTTTAAATAGAGACGGTGTTTCACTATTTTGGCCTGGCTGATCTCAAACTCCTGACCTCAAGTGATCCGCCTGCCTTGGCCTCCTAAAGTACTGGGATTACAGGCATGAGTCCCTGCACACAGCCTGGAGGTTTTATTTTTAATTATTTCCCCAACACCTGCTCTCTTGAAAAGCAGTGGGCATCAGGTTTTCCAGAGGCCATCCAGATGGGTCAGAAGGCCTCAGGTCCTAGCCCCATCCATTCTTCCTAGCGGGTAATAGGCAGAGAGGCCCTTGGAGGAGGAGGGAGAAGGGAGAGAAGGAGGGGAGAGGAGAGGAGAGAGGAGACGTGTCCACTCACTGCAGCACGGAAAGGGTCCGGTTGGAGGCCAAGGCCTCAGCCATGGACCTGGCCCCATCATCCCTGACAGTGTTGCCTTGGAGGCTGCAGAGACAAGAAGAGGCGCATCACTGATGGAACAGAAGCTGGAACCCAGTGGCCTGAACCGTCTCTGCAGTGGGGGCACCTCTATGGAGCAAGGGGTTCTGACCACTATGTGCCCTCACTGCCCACCATGCAGGGAGAGCAGTTGACCCTTTGCACCACTGCCTGGAGCTTAGGTTTTTCTTTGGGTTGCTAAGCATCTGCCTGCCACCTGGGAACAAGCTCTCTGAATAACCACAACAGGGTCATCAATCATCCTCATTACAGCTGAAAGACACAGGATCCAAGTGTTGGTGAGAATATGGAGAAACTGCAACACTGCTGATGGGAATGCAAAAAGGTCTGCTCTCTGTGGAACATGGTCTGGCAGGTCCTTAGAAGGTTAAACATGGGTTGACCATGTGACCCAGCAATTCCATTCCTAGGTATATACTCAAAAGAATTGAAAACAGGCACCGAAAGTCTTATTCACCAGTGTTCACAGCAGCGTTATTCATATAACCAAAAGGTGGAGACAACCCAAATGGCCGTCATTGGGTGAATGGCTCAACACATCATGGTCTGTCCATCCCACAGAATATGATTCAGCCTTAAAATCGAGGGAAGAGGCTGGGTGCAGTGGCTCACACCTGTAATCCCAGCACTTTGGGATATCAAGGTGGGTGGATCACTTGAGGTCAGCAGTTCGAGACCAGCCTGGCCAACATGGTGAAACCCCATCTCTACTAAAAATACAAAAATTAGCTGGGTGTGGTAGCACATGCCTGTAGTCCCAGTTACTCAGGAGACTGAGACAGGAGAAGCGCTTGAACCCAGGAGGCAGAGGATGCAGTGAGCTAAGAACATGCCACTGCACTCCAGGCTGGGTGACAGAGTGAGACTCTGTCTTTAAAAAAAAAAAAAAAAAAAAAAGTTAAAATAAAATGGAAGGAAGCATTGACACATGGTACCACACAGAAGAAGCTTAAAAACATCATGCTCAATGAAGAAAACCGGCCACCAAAGGCTGGACTATATAAATCTATTTACATGAAATGTCCAGTATAGGTAAATCCTTAGAAATGGGAAGCAGATTGGTGATTGCAAGGGGCTGGGGAAAGGGGAGAATGGGAAGTGACTGCTTGTGGGTATGAGGTCTCCTTCAGGGGTGATGAAAATATTCTGAACTGGACAGATGTGATGGTGGCACAACATTGTGAATGTGCTAAATGTCACTGAACTGTACACTTGAAAACAGGTGTTTTTAGATGGAGTCTCACTCTGTTGCCCAGGCTGGAGTGCAGTGGCGCGATCCGCCTCCCAGGCTCAACTCAACCTCAGCCTCCTGAGTAGCTAGGACCACAGGCACCTGCCACCATGCCTGGCTAACTTTTTGAACTTTTTTTTTTTTTTTTTTTTTTTAGTAGAGATGAGGTTTTACCATGTTGGCCAGGCTGGTCTCGAACTCCCAACCTCAAGTGATCCACCCGCCTTGGCCTCCCAAAGGCCTGGGATTACAGGCGTCAGCCTCTGGGACCTGCCTAAAACAGTCAATTTTATGGTACATGAATTTCACCCTAATAAAAATAAATAAATAAATGAAAACAGAACAGAAAAGCGGTACCCACTCAACTAATGATAGATACAACCACAGGCTCTTAAAAGCGATACAACGGGCTGGGCTCAGTGACTCATGCCTGTAATCCCAGCACTTTGGGAGGCCAAGGCAGGCAGATGGCTTGAGTGCGGGAGCTCAAGACCAGCCTGGCCAACATGGTGAAACCTCGTCTCTACTGAAAATACAAAAAAATTAACCGGGCTTGGTGGCAGGTGCTTATAATCCCAGATACTTGGAAGGCTGAGGCAGGAGAATCGCTTAAACTTGGGAGGCCGAGGTTGCAGTGAGCCAAGATTGCGCCACTGCACTCCAGCCTGGATGACAAAGAAAGACTCCGTTTCAAAAGAAAAAGAGAGAGAGACATAACAAACCACATCACACATCTGTCCCCTGCTCGGGCCACACACACAAGCTCAAAGTCTAGGGAAGAGCTGGAGCCTGGAAACTTGTTTAGGGCACAAGATCCCCAGAACCCAGTGGGATGGAAGTCAGTATCCCATGCCTGCCATCTTTGTTTGTTTGCTTGTTTCTTTTTTTTTTTCTTTTTTCTTTTTTTGAGATGGAGTCTCGCTCAGTCGCCCAGGCTGGAGTGCAGTGGCGCGATCTTGGCTCACTGCAAGCTCCGCCTCCCGGGTTCACGCCATTCTCCTGCCTCAGCCTCCCGAGTAGCTGGGACTACAGGCGCCTGCAGCCTCGCTCGGCTAATTTATTTATTTTTTGTTTGTTTGTTTGAGACGGAGTCTTGCTCTGTCACCCAGGCTGGAGTGCAGTGGCCGGATCTCAGCTCACTGCAAGCTCCGCCTCCCGGGTTCACGCCATTCTCCAGCCTCAGCCTCCCGAGTAGCTGGGACTACAGGCACCCGCCACTTCGCCCGGCTAGTTTTTTGTATTTTTTAGTAGAGACGGGGTTTCACCGTATTAGCCAGGATGGTCTCGATCTCCTGACCTCATGATCCGCCCGTCTCGGCCTCCCAAAGTGCTGGGATTACAGGCTTGAGCCACCACGCCCGGCCTTTTTTTTTTTTTTTGAGACAGAGTCTCGCTCTGTCGCCCAGGCTGGAGTGCAGTGGCCGGATCTCAGCTCACTGCAAGCTCCGCCTCCCGGGTTCACGCCATTCTCCTGCCTTAGCCTCCCGAGTAGCTGGGACTACAGGCGCCCGCCACCTCGCCCGGCTAGTTTTTTTTTGTATTTTTTAGTAGAGACGGGGTTTCACCGGGTTAGCCAGGATGGTCTCGATCTCCTGACCTCGTGATCCACCCACCTCGGCCTCCCAAAGTGCTGGGATTACAGGCGTAAGCCACCGCGCCCGGCCCTAATTTTTTGCATTTTTAGTAGAGATGGGGTTTCACCGTGTTAGCCAGGATGGTCTCGATCTCCTGACCTCGTGATCCACCCACCTCGGCCTCCCAAAGTGCTGGGATTACAGGCGTAAGCCACCGCGCCCGGCCTGTTTGCTTGTTTTGAGACGGAGTTTTACTCTGTCAGTCACACAGGCTGGAGTGTAGTGGCGCGATCCTGGCTTACTGCAATCTCTGCTTCCCAGGCTCAAGCGATTCTCCTACCTTAGCCTCCGAAGTTGCTGGGATTACAGGCACCTGCCACCACGCCAGCTAATTTTTGTATTTTAGTAGAGATGGCGTTTTGCCACGTTGGCCAGGCTGCTGACAAACTCCTGACCTCAAGCAATCCACCTGTCTCAGCCTCCCAAAGGGTTGGGATTACAGGTGTGAGCCACTGCGCCCAGCCCCATGCCTGCCATCAGGAATCACCTCCCATTCTCATAGTTGGTGCCTGAGGAGAGGGTTTTCTGGGCCCTCTCTTGGGGTCACAAGACAGGGAACAGGTGACACACACCTCAGAGAGGTCAGGGTGCGGTTGATCTTCAGAGCATCTGCCAGCGCCTTGGCCCCTTGTGGTCCAATGGAGTTACCGCGGAGGCTGAAGGAGGAAGAGAGAAAGAGACGCCTCCATCTGTTTCCCAGGCAGGGAAGGGGAAACAAACTGCATTGACCTTGAAATTCATGATCCTCTAAGTGAATGTCTGAGGGCTTAGGATCTCATGTTTGGTGGAACCGGGGCAGAGATCCTTATATGAACCAGGAAGGAGTTTCCCCAAGCCTGTCCCAGGTGTTGGGGGGAAAGAAAGCAGGACCTGATGGACTAGTGGGCTTGGGCCAAATGTGGAGATGAGAATCATGGCCCCAGATGTAGGGCCAAACATCTGGTGTGTCCCTGGCTGGAGCCCAGCAACTAAGGAGCCATGGTTCTGCCCGGCTGTCCTTCCGTCCCACCAGGAAGGCATGTGCGCTAAGGTGTGGCCTCCTTGTGTCTTACTCCCACAGGAGTCTTAGAAGCTACTCCAAATGAAGTATGGGTGTTATGTCCAGATGCTACCCAGGGGCTGAATCATGGGAATCAGGGACGAACAGACAGGTAAGACCCCAGTCATTTCCTACGAGGGGAGGGGACTTCACGAGATGCCTCACAACTCTTCTGGTTCCAATGGCAAAGGTTCGGCCTTGGTTGTCCTACTTACTCCAGAGAGGTCAGACTTCTGTTGACCAGGAGGGATCTGGCCAGAGCTTTGGCCCCTTTGTTACTGATCTGGTTCTCTGCCAAGCTGCCCAAGGAAAGGGAGAGGAGTGGTTATTTTGGGCATGCACATCTCATGGCCTCTTCCTCAACACCGTGCCCATGATTATTCCTGTGGGCCTCCCCACATCATCAGGGTCTGGACACAGCTGGAGATGAGGTGACCCCTGGAGCAGAATGCCAGGCACAGCAGATCTCCTGAGCCTGGGCAGCATAGGGCCAGAGTGGGAGGACAGACCCTCACCATGGCAAAGGGTCCCAGAAAAAAGTTTAACCAGAATCCAGCACAACAGCTTCTACACAAACAGCACAGCAAAGAAAATGGAAATCTCAGAAGCCTAACATGCAGATGGCAGCCAGTGGTGTGCTGGTAAACTGGCTCCCAGGAAAAACAAAATTTCAAAAACTGGGCTGTGCATGGTGGCTCATGCCTATACAATCCTAGCACTTTGGGAGGCCAAGGTGGGAGCATCACTTGAAACCAGGAGTTTCAGACTAGCCTGGGCAACATAGGAAGATCTTGTCTTTACAAAAAAAACATAAAAATTAGCCAGGTGTGGTGGCACACCTGTAGTCCAAGCTACTTAGGAGGCTGAGGAAGGAGGATTTAGCCCAGGAGGTAGAGGCTGCAGTGAGTCATGATCAGTGACATCACTGCGCTCCAGCCTAAGCGACAGAGTGAGACCATGTCCCAAAACAACAACAAAACAAAAAGCAAATGCAAAAACAAATGCTACCAAACTGATTTGTAGCATTTGCCAATTTCCACGGTATAAATACTCCCACCAACACTAAGTTCAAGCACATCCAGCTTGCAAAATTCCTGAAAATTTAACAATCAGCTCTTGTGAACTGGTACAAATGAATTTAGGCACACTGCTGATCCTAGCCTCTTTTCTAGTGCAAAATGGCAAATAGTAGAGTTATTTAAAATTAGCTTTAAAAAAAAAAAAAAAAAAAAAAAAAAGCACATCTTGATCTGCCTTGAGAGCATGGTTCTGGGAATATGGTGATGGATCAACAGCGTTGCTTCATGTTTCCAGTTGCAGAAATAGTAGCTGTCTAGGCTCTTTGCCGTTTGTAGGCATTCAGCCCCATGAGATATAGTAGTTCAATTAGAATCCCCAGGCTGGTGCTCTTCTTTTTCTTTTTTCAGACAGGATCTCATTCTGTCACCCAGGCTGGAGTGCAGTGGCACGATCATGGGTCACAGTAACCTCGAACTCCCGAGCTCAAGAATCCTCCCACTTCAGCCTCCCAAGTAGCTGGAAACAGAGGTGCATGCCACCACACCTGGCTAGTTTTTTAATTTTTTGCAGAGACAGGGTTTTACTATGTTGCCCAGGCTGGTTTCAAACTCCTGGGCCCAAACGATCCTCCTGCCTTGGCCTCCCAAAGTGCTGGAATTATAGGCATGAGCCACTGAACCCGGCCTGGTACTTTTCAAGCTATATTCAAGCAAACTGTTCACTGGAATAAAGTCTCTTTTCTCTAAATTCCTTTTCAGAGAACTTCAATTCACAGCATTCGCCCAGGCCACCTCTATATAAATGTTCTCAAATTCTAAAGTGCTTCCATCCCCTGAGACTTTATGGTATTTTATAAGTTGTATTTAATTGATAGTTGAAATAGAGATGTGGCACTGAGGATCAACTACAGAGAGGTAAAGAAGAGCATGTGGCCAGAGAAGAGATTTTTGACTTCATTCAGAATAATTTACTTTTATTTTTATTTTTAGTAAAGATGGCATCTTGCCATATGTTTCCCAGGTTGGTGTTGAACTCCTGGCCTCAGATAATTCCCCCACCTTCCAGATTGCTAGTATTATAGGAAAGAGCCACTGTGCCTAGCCCCCGAATAATTTCTGAGCACTACCTAGCCTCCTTTAAGCAAAACTAAAAGTTGGCTATTTTGTCATGTGCTAAAAATGCTGGGGGTTGGCCGGGCGCGGTGGCTCAAGCCTGTAATCCCAGCACTTTGGGAGGCCGAGATGGGCGGATCACGAGGTCAGGAGATCGAGACCATCCTGGCTAACACGGTGAAACCCCATCTCTACTAAAAAATACAAAAAACTAGCCGGGCGAGGTGGCGGGCGCCTGTAGTCCCAGCTACTCGGGAGGCTGAGCCAGGAGAATGGCGGGAACCCGGGAGGCGGAGCTTGCAGTGAGCTGAGATCCGGCCACAGCACTCCAGCCTGGGCGACAGAGCGAGACTCCGTCTCAAAAAAAAAAAAAAAAAAAAAAAAAAAAAAAAAAAATGCTGGGGGCTCTCACAAAGGAAAAAAAAGTATTAATAATGAGAATTTGTCATTCTTTTTCTTTTCTTCTTCTTCTTCTTTTTTTTTTTTTTGTGAGACGGAGTCTTGCTCTGTCACTCAGGCTGGAGTGCAGTGGTGCAATCTTGGCTCACTGCAACCTCTACCTCCCGGACTTAAGCAATTCTCCTGTCTTAGCCTCCTGAGTAGCAGGGATTACACGCACCCACTACCACGCCCTGCTAATTTTTGTATTTTTAGTAGAGACAGAGTTTTGCCACTTTGACCAGGCTGGTCTCGAACTCCTGACCTCAAGTGATTCACCGGCCTCAGTCTCCCAAAGGGCTGGGATTAAAGGCGTGAGCCACCGCCCCTGGCCTAGATACCCTTCTAACCCCATTTTTACCCTCTTTAGGCACAGAAATGACTTGTTCAAACTCACACAGAGCCTACACCTCTAACCACACTCCCCAGTGATTTATTTTTGTTCCTGAATCAGTCTAAATTGCCATTAACTCAGATAAAGATTATTTCAGCCGGGCGTGGTGGCTCACATCTGTAATCCCAGTACTTTGGGAGGCCGAGGCGGGTGGATCATGAGGTCAGGAGATCGAGACCATCCTGGCTAACACGGTGAAACCCCATCTCTACTAAAAACACAAAAAAATAGCTGGGCGAGGTGGCGGGCACCTACAGTAGCAGTTACTCGGGAAGCTGAGGCAGGAGAATGGTGTGAACCCGGGAGGCGGAGCTTGCAATGAGCCGAGATGGCGCCACTGCACTCCAGCCTGGGCGACAGAGCAAGACTCTGTCTCAAGAAAAAAAAAACAAAAAAGATTATTTCAGAACCCAGAGGCTTGTATGAGAATGAAGAATTACCCTTGGGTGCGATGGCTCACACCTGTAATCCCCGCATTTTGGGAGGCTGAGGCAGATGGATCACCTGAGGTCAGGAGTTTGAGACCAGCTTGGCCAATATAATGAAACCCTGTCTCTACTAAAAATACAAAAATTAGCTGGGCGTGGTGGTAGGTGCCTGTAGTTCCAGCTACTTGGGAGGCTGAGACAGGAGAATGGCTTGAACCTGAGAGGTGGAGCTTGCAATGAGCCAAGATAGTGTCACTGCACTCCAGCCTGGGCAACAGAGTGAGACTCTGTCTCAAAAAAAAAAAAAAAAAAAAAAAAAAAATTACCCCTGGGGTTCTCTTCTCTAAACTCACCTCCCTAGGTCTCCAACAGCCACCCTTAGAGGATCAATCACATCGATTCAACCACAAACCTTGGGTGTGTGTAGTTTCTCAGATCCAGGAATGTTACTCCAGGAGAGATTTCATAAGCTCACATTCAGCATGTGAACTTTTGTCTAATTACAAGATGCAAGGTTTTTTGTTTGTTTTGCTTTTTGAGACACAGTCTCGCTCTGTTGCCCAGGCTGGAGTGCAGTGGCGCGATCTCAGCTCACTGCAAGCTCCACCTCCCAGGTTCACACCATTCTCCTGCCTCAGCTTCCTGAGTAGCTGGGACTATAGGCGCCTGCCACCACGCCCAGCTAATTTTTAGTAGAGACGAGGTTTCACCGTGTTAGCCAGGATGGTCTCAATCTCCTGACCTCGTGATCCGCCCGCCTCGGCCTCCCAAACTGCTGGAATTACAGGTGCGAGCCACCACGCCTGGCCACAAGATGCAGTTTTAATTAAAAATTGCTTAAACTGATTTATAATTAAATTTGAAATTAAATTAAATTTGAAATTTAAAATTTTAATTATAAATGCAATTGGCTGGGTGCAGTAGCTCACGCCAGTAATCCCAGCACTTTGGAAGGCCGAGGCAGGTGGATCACGAGGTCAGGAGTTCGAGACCAGCCTGGCCAACATGGTGAAACCCCATCTCTACTAAAAATACAAAAACTAGCCAGGCGTGGTGGTGGGTGCCTGTAATCCCAGCTACTCAGGAGGCTGGGGCTGGAGAATTGCTTGAACCTGGGAAGCAGAGGTTACCTGCCTCCAGTGAGGTAAGAACCAGTGAGCCGAGATCGTGCCACTGCACTCCAGCCTGGGCAGTAGAGCAAGACTCTGTCTCGGTGGGGAAAAAATGCAATCCTGTGCCTAGAATGCTGTTGGACAGCAAACTTGGAGAGGTGCTTAGAGAACATTGTGCTTGGTATTATGTCAGCACATGCAGTGCTGTGGAAACACCTGCCCGTACACAACGGTGTCAAGTCCTCGGCCAGGTCACCTCCCTCTTCCTCCTGATGAGGCACCTGAGCCTCTGGCACTTTCTGGAATTGGGCAGAAACAAGCAGGCTGCATCTGGAGCCACATGCTCCAAGACACCTCTCCGTGGCAGCACCACTGGCCTGCTGAGTAGAGGATGATGAGAAGAGGGTTCCATACCCCACAAGACTGTGGGCACCCTGGGGGTCCCCTGGGTCTGCATTACCTGATCTTCTGAATGCGACAGTCCTTCCCACTCAGCACGCTGCCCAGCAGCTCCATCACGGGGTCCTGGAACTGGTTGGTGTCCAGCCTGGCCAAGGGGAGCAGTGACAGTGAGTGTCCCACCCGCCCACTGGCAGGGTGGGGGCCTTGGCCCAGGGCCTCTGCCTCTCTCCGTCCCATTCAGCGCCATCACCGCAGCTCTGAGATCTGCGCTCAGCCCCAGTGCTCGAACCTTTCCCATGAGAGTGAACAGGAGGCTCGGTCCCCATGAGACCTGCAGTTCCTATGCAGAATGGCATCTTCCATGGGCTGTCGTCCTCACCACCCCACACGCCGCCTGCCTCTGCGGGACACCTGGATGACCCTCAGCCTGTGTCCTTTCCTCCCTACTCACTAAGGTCCAGAGCAGCGGGCGGGGGGTGGGCTGAGAGCATTCAGGGGGGCAGCTTCTGTCAGACTGGATGGTTCTGAGGGGTTATGAAGTGAATTGTGTCCCCACAAAAGATATGAAGTCCTAACCCCTGGTGCCCCAAGTATGTGGCTTTATTGGGAAATGGGGTCACTGTGGATGTACTTTGTTAAGGGGGGGTCATGCTGGAGTGGGGTGCGCCTGTAATCCAATGTGACAGTGTCCTTTTAAGACTAGGAAGCACTGGCCAGGAGCAGTGGCTCACACCTGTAATCCCAGCACTTTGGGAGGCTGAGGTGGGCAGATCACCTGAGGTCAGGCGTTCAAGACTAGCCTGGCCAACATGGTGAAACCCTGTCTCTACTAAAAATACAAAAATTAGCCAGGCATGATGGTGGGCACCTGTAATCCCAGCTACTGGAGTGGCTGAGGCAGGATAATTGCTTAAACCCTGGCCGGGCGCGGTGGCTCACGCCTGTAATCCCAGCACTTTGGGAGGCCGAGGCGGGCGGATCACGAGGTCAGGAGATTGAGACCATCCTGGCTAACACGGTGAAACCCCGTCTCTACTAAAATACAAAAAATTAGCCGGGCGCGGTGGTGGGCGCCTGTAGTCCCAGCTACTCAGGAGGCTGAGGCAGGAGAATGGCGCGAACCCGGGAGGCAGAGCTTGCAGTGAGCCGAGATGGTGCCACTGCACTCCAGCCTGGGCGACAGAGTGAAGACTTCGCCTCAAAAAAAAAAAAAAAAATTGCTTAAACCCAGCAGGCGGAGTTGGTAGTGAGCCAAGATCGCGCCACTGTATTCCAGCCTGGGCGACAGAACAAGACTCTACCTCAAAAAAAGAGAGGACAGCACCATGTGGAGACAGACACAGGGAGAAGATGGCCAGGCAGTGGGGCAGAGACTGGAGTAATGCAGCCTTTAGCCAAGGGTTGCCGTCAAACACCAGAAGCTAGAGAGGCAGGAGGGAACCTCTCCTATATGTTTCAGAGAGCACGTAGCCCTCCTGGCACCTTGATTTGAGACTTCTGGCCTCTAGAACTGCGAGAAAACACACTTCAGTTGTTTTAAGCCACTAAGTTCATGGTCCTCTGTTACAGCAGCCCTAGAAGACTGATGGAGAAGCTCGGTGGTGGGGAGGGGATGGTTTCTGCTCTCTCCTCTGCCCCTTCCGCAGCCCCGACCCCCGCTCTGGCGCCCACCTGAGCTTCCGGCAGTAGAGCAGCTGGGGCAGCAGGCTCTGAAGGACGCCCTGGCTGAGGCTCAGGGACAGGTTGGCCTCCTGGGCACAAGCGTCGGACACCTGCAGGAGGTAGGCCAGGGCGGCGCGGTGCGGAGGACCGGTCAGCCTGGCCAGGGCCCCGCTCTCCATGGCCTCCTCCACGCTGCGGACCAGCTCTGTGTGCTGCAGCTCGTGCAGGCAGTGTAGGACATTGATGTCCCGTGCACAGACTGCAGCATCGGGGCGCAGGCAGCCCTGCAGGAGCTCAGCCACTTGGGTCCGGTAGGCCTGGTGCTCGCCTTGGGCCAGGAGGGAGCCAGCCAGGAGGGCATTGACCCTCGGAGACAAGAGGCCGGAGAGGAAGCGTAGGAACACGTCCAGCCTCCCGTCCTCTGCCTGCATGGCCCGCTGGGCTGCGCTCCTGAAATGCGTGAGGAAACCCAGCCTGGGCCAGGATACGCCGCTCTCAGTAAAGAGGTCGAAGATGGCCCTCCTGGATGCGCCATAGTAATACGCGGCTGCCACAAACTCCTGCAGGGACAGGTGGGTGAAGCAGTAGGCCACCGACGATGCCAGCGTCTCCTCTCGCTGCAGGAAGCAGCTGCACAGGGCACCCTGCAGCAGAGCGAGGTCCACACCGAACGCCTTCATGTCTTGCTCGTAAAACACGTATTTCTTCTTGAGCAGCCCATGGAAGGCCAGCCGGCCCAATGTCCCCACCATCTTTCGGCCACCGTGGGCCACCTGCTCAATGCGAGGGCTTGCCTTGCCCTTCTCCTGCCCCTCCCTGCTGAGGGCCATCCTAAAGTACCATGAGTAGAGCTCGCACAGGGTCCTCGGGGGCCACAGCTCTGCGTCTTGGGGCCCCGTCCTGCTGCGCCACAGGTGGCCTAGCGCCACCCCCATGAGCCTGCAGAAGGCTGGGATAGTGCACATCAGGTACAGGGCCCTGTCGGCCTGTACTTGGCTCAGCACCCAGCCCAGGAGGGCCTGGTCCTCGGGGAACATCTGCTCCAAACACACTTTGATCTCCTCCTCGTTAAAGCCCCGGATCTCCGTCATCCGGTCCACCAGGCCCCCCGGGATCTGGCCAGATGCACTGGGACGGGAAGTGATCCAGATGGAAACTTCTGGAAAGAGGTTGCCACGGATGATGTTGGTGATCAGGTGGTCCACCGGGATCTCCTTCTTGGGGTCCATGCAGGCCACGGTGTTGGAGAAGTCCAGAGGCGTCCTGCACTCATCCAAGCCGTCCAGGATCAGGAGGGCCCTGGCTGGGACTGCCACCGCCAGGCTGGGCTCGCCGATGTGCGGGAAGATGGAGCAGATGAGTCGGTCAGCACACAGCTTCTCGTGGGTGTTGAGATCTCGGAAGGTCAGAGGCAGCACCAGCGAGAAGTCCTTGCCGACCTGCCCATGGGCCCAGAGGCGGACGAAGTGCCTCACCAGGGTGGTCTTGCCCATGCCGGCCACCCCAATGGTGATGGAGACCCGGGGTGGGACAGACACCCGGGAGAGAGGCAGGAAGAGCCGGTCTAGGGCGACGGTCCTGGCGGGGCGCCCACCCCCGCGGGTGGCCTCCACCTGTGTGAAGTCGTGCTCCCTCAGCTGCAGGTCCGTCAGGCCCTCCACCAGCAGGAGGGAGGCCAGCCTGTGCCAGGGTCCAGCCAGCTCCGAGCCACCTCCCACCTTGCTCAGAAGGGCCTTGCGGTGCCTCTGTATCATGGAATCTGTGGGAGAGAGGCCAGTGGGGAGGGTGGGTAAGGGAAGAGTGGGCACAGACAGCCCAGGTATCCCCCACCCCGTGTCTGCCTCCCAAGCCAGTCCTACCACTGCTGCAGGGCCCCAGCGAGGAGTCCGGTGTCCTGTCCAGGGCCTGAGGCACCTGGGAGCTTTGACTGCCCTTCCCAGACAGCAGATCCATGAGGGCTTTCACCTGCTCCGCCGGGGAGCCTGTGCCGTGGCCCTGGCCGGCCTCCCTGCCGGTCCGTACCTCTTGCTTCCTCATGAAGTTGGGTATTACTTCCAGGAGCTGTGAAGAGAGGGCCTGAACCTGCTGCCTGCCATGCCCGCCATCCAGCAGCCTGGGACAGGTGAGCAAGCCCCCAGGAATGGGGTCAGAGATCCCCTCTTCCTCTTTCCTCAGCCTCACTGACCTGATTTCTAAGAACAGACTGGAAGGGCCATTTGTTTCTGGATGGTGACAATGATCACACGAATGCAGGGGCCCAGTGGATGAGAACTGGGGCCCCGGGCTTGCACCGTGGCCCTGCCACTTACCAGATAGGTGACCGTGGGCAGGCTGAGTCTCCTCTCTGTGCCTTGGTGTCTTCATTTGTGACCTGGAAATGGTGATGAGGTTACAAGTAAGTTCGCTCAGAAGGAGGGAGGAATGAAAGAAGCCACCCTGTTGGAAGATGTGGGAAAAAGAAAAAAAAAAAGAAGCCACTCTGGGGATGCTACACTGTGTGATTCTGACTGACATTCTGGAAAAGGCAAAAGCATGGAGACAGGAACACAGTGAAAGAAAGGCCAGTAGGGGCCAGGGGTTGGGAGGAGGGGTGAACCGGTGGAGCATAGACAATTCCTAGGGCAGTAACATGACTCTGTAGGGTACTATAGTGGTGGGTCCATGTCATTATCATTATACATTTGTCCAGACCCACAGAATGTACAACTCCAAGAGTGAGCCCCACAGTGACTCACACCTCCAATCCCAACACTTTGGGAGGTCGAGGTGGTGGATCGCTTGAGACCTGGGGTTTGAGACCAACTTGGGCAACATAGAACCCATCTCTAAAATTTTTTTTAAATTAGTCAGGTTGGAGGTATGTGTCGGTAGTCCCAGCTACTTGGGAGGCCAAGGCAGCAGGATTGCTTGAGCCCAAGAGGTCGAAGCTGCAGTGAGCCATGATCACACCATGGCACTCCAGCCTGGGTGACAGAGCAAGACCCCATCTCTAAGAAAAACAAAATAAAACAAAAATCTCTTAATTATTCTTGCTACTGAGTTAAAGCAAAAAAAAAAAAAAAAAAAAAAAAAAAAGAGTGAGCCAGAATATAAACTATGGGCATTGGGTGATGGCAACATGCCCATGTAGGTTTATTGATTGTAATCAATGGACCACTGTGGCAGGGGATGGTGATAGTGGCAGTCTGGGTGGGGGCAGGCATGGGGCGTGTCGGAAGTCTCTGTACTTTCCTATCAGTTTTTCTATAAGCCTGACCAGATGCGGTGGCTCATGTCTGTAAGCCCAGCACTTTGGAAGGTCGAGGCAGGCAGGTCACTTGAGGTCAGGAGTTTGAGACCAGCCTGGCTGATATGGTGAAACCCGATCTCTACTAAAAATACAAAAATTAACTGGGTACGGTGGCTCACGCCTGTAATCCCAGCATTTTGGGAGAACAAGGCGGGCAGATGACCTGAGGTCAGGAGTTCAAGACCAGCCTGACTAACATGGAGAAACCCTGTCTCTATTAAATATACAAAATTAGCCAGGCGTGGTGGCAGGCGCCTGTAATCCCAGCTACTCAGGAGGCTGAGGTGGGAGAATCACTTGAACCTGGGAGGCGGAGGTTGGAGTGAGCTGAGATCACGCCATTGCACTCCAGCCTGGGCATCAAGAACGAAACTCTGTCTCAAAAAATAAATAAATAATAAATGAGCCAGGCGTGGTGGGGGGTGCCTGTAATCCCAGCTACTCAGGAGGCTGAGGTAGGAGAATCACTTGAACCTGGAAGATGGAGGCTGCAGTGAGCTGAGATCGCACCACTGCACTCCAGTCGGGGGGAAAGGGCGAGACTCCGTAATCCTAAAATTGCTTTACAAGGAAAAGCTTATTAATTACAAAAAGGAAATAAAAGAGAGAAGGAGGAGGAGTTGAAAAAGAGAAAATGCTGGTTCTCAGAGCAGCTGTTTTTCTTACTATGTTCCTGGGGTCTCCTGGGAGTGCAGGAACTCCTGGGCTCCCAACAGCGCTATTGGCCTGCTGCTGCTGGGGCAGTGACGCAGAAATTCAGAGAGGCAAAGCCGAGGACCCCCACTCCCATTTGCCTCCTTGTTGCCAAGACTGGTTGTCATCCTGCCCCCACAGCCCTCCCACAGCCAAGGTGGACACTGAGGCTCCGAGCTTGCCCCCACCCACCCTGCTTCCCTCCTCACCAGGCGCCCTGGCCACAGCAGCCCCTCCAACGCGGCCCCAGAAACTCAATGGATGGGGCTCAGCCCTCCATTGTCCACGGTTCTAGGAGAAAAAACACAATGTGGCTAGCAGAGGTGATGGCCCACTGCTGCTGATGGCAACCCTGCATTCAAAAATAACCCCAGGTGTTGTCACTGCACAGAGAAGCAGGTTGGACCCCACCTGTCCACAGGGCATTTCCCTGGTTCTCAATGTTTAGCTTAAGAGTTTGCTGTCAGGCTGGGTGCAGTGGCTCACACTTGTAATCCCGGCACTTTGGGAGGCCAAGGCGGGCGGATCACCTGAGGTTAGGAGTTCAAGACCAGTCTGGCCAACATGGTGAAACCCCATCTCTACTAATAATACAAATGAGCTGGGTGTGGTGGTGGGCGTCCGTAATCCCAGGCACTCAGGGGGCTGAGTCAGGAGAATTGCTTGACCCTGGAAGGCGGAGGTTGCAGTGAGCTGAGATCATGCCACTGCATTCCAGCCTGGGCAACAGAGCGAGACTCCATCTCAAAAAACAACAACAACAAACAAACAAAAAACTTGCTGTCTGCAGCCTTGGGATTCAGCAGGCTCCCTCACCTTGGATTTGCAGTGGGGAGCCTGGCTTTTTCTTTTTCTTTTTTTTTTTTTGAAACGGAGTCTTGCTGTGTCACCTAGGCTGGAGTGCAGTGGTTTGATCTCAGCTCACTGAAACCTCTGCCTCCCAAGTTCAAGCGATTCTCTTGCCTCAGCCTCCCGAGAAGCTGGGATTACAGGCACCCGCCACCACACCTGGCTAATTTTTGTAATTTTAGTAGAGGTAGGGTTTCACTGTGCTCTCCATGCTGGGCTCGAACTCTTGACCTCGTGATCCGCCCACCTCAGCCGAGCCTGGCATTTTAACACAGGTGATGCTTTTTATCTGGAAAATGATAAAAGAAGCTTAGCAATAAGTAAATAAGTAAATAGTAAAGAAAAATAAGTAAAATAGTAAAGTAAAAATAAGTAAAATACCATTTTTCAGGCATTCACGTCATGGTGTCGAAAAAGTAAGGAGTGTGATCAATTTGAGTTTGGTGGCACCCAGGCCAGCTGAACTAACCTGGAACATTAAGAACAGGCCAAGGCCAGGCCAATCTCCTTATGCTGCCCAAATCTTGTTGGCTCTTCCCATTCTTTTATTCTTCTAAATGTCAAAACCAAGAGGGATAAAAAAGATGGGATTTTGGGCTAGGCACAGTGGCTCATGCTTGTCATCCCAGCACTTTGGGAGGCTGAGGTAGGAGGATCACTTGAGCCCAGGAGTTTGAGACCAGCCTGAGCAAAGTAGTGAGACCCTAGCTCTACAAAATGAAAATTAAAAAATTAGCCAGGCATAGTGATTCACACTTGTAGTCCCAGCTACTCGGCAGGCTGAGGTGAGAGGATTGCTTGAGTCTGGGAGGTTGAGGCTGCAGTAAGCAGAGATTGCACCATTGCACTCCAGCCTGGGCAACAGAGTGAAACCCTGTCTTAGGAAAAGAAAAAGATAGGATTTGAATTGACATTGCCTCATGTGCATGGGTCCATGTGGGAAATCTGAGGTCCTTTAGATCCTTCGGTAAAACTTTATATTTTTTCTCACCTCGATCTTGCCAGTTTCTTATTTGCATCTAGGTATTTTTAAAAATAGTTTTTGTTGTATGATGAATATTGTTGGTATAACAGATGATTGACTTTTGTTTATTTTATCTCATGTCTCATCAGCGTATTAAATACTCACATTGGTTCTCATCATTTTCCAGTTAATTTTCTTCAGGTTTTCAAATTACTTCAGCAAGGCTGGGCACGGTGGCTCACACGCATAATCCCAGCACTTTGGGAGGCCGAGGCAGGCATATCACTTGAGGTCAGGAGTTTGAGACCAGCCTGGCCAACATGGCGGAACCCCATCACTACTAAAAATACAAAAGTTAGCTGGGTGTGGTGGCGTGTGCCTGTAATCCCAGCTACTGGGGACACTGAGGTTGGAGAATCGCTTGAACCCGAGAGGAGGAGGTCGCAGTGAGGCGAGAATATACCACTGCACTCCAGCCAGGTGACAAAGAGAGACACCATCTCAAAAAAAAAAAAATTCTTCAGCAAGAATAATTTTTATCTCATTTCTGAAAGCATGAGCCACTGTGCCTAGCCCAAAATCCCATCTTTTTTATCCCTCTTGGTTTTGACATTTAGAAGAATAAAAGAATGGGAAGAGCCAACAAGATTTGGGCAGAAATGAAATATATATATATATATATTTTTTTTTGAGGTGGAGTCTTGCACTGTCACCCAGGCTAGAGTACAGTGGCACGATCTCACTGTAGCCTCTACTCCCATGTTCAAGTGATTCTCCTGCCTTAGCCTCCCCAGTAGCTGAGATTACAGGCATGCACCACCATGCCTGGCTAATTTTTATATTTTTAGTAGAGATGGGGTTTCACCATGTTGACCAGGCTGGTCTCGAACTCCTGACCTCAAGTGATCCTCCCGTTTTGGCCTCCCAAAGTGCTGGGATTATAGGTGTGAGCCACCGCACCCAGCCCAAAATCTGTAACTCTTATTTTGAACAATTTTACCACATTGGCCTATCCCTTCCCTGGAGCAGTGAAGTTGCTGCAGCCCTTCTTCTTTTACTCTAGACTAGACCAGGAGTGGTTCTTGCCCAAACTGTTAGGTGTGATGTTTGTGACAGATTTCTAGTTTTCTTCTCCAATGGAGAAAGATTTCTTGTGTTCTGTTACCATTCAAATACTATTATGTAATATTTGCTGAAGGCATACTGTGTTCTGGATTTTCTGTTAAGCACTATATTTCCATAATTTATTTCTCATAATTCTCAATACCATTATTTCTCCCATTTTACGGATGAGGACACTGAGGCTCAGAGAGGTTAAGTGACTTGTCCAAAGATACATAGCTGGGAAGTGGGAGTTGGGATAGAAACCAATTCTTCACTGACACCAGTGCTTGTGCTGTATAATCTACTGCCTCTTAAGGTAGTTTTATGCTTTGTTTTGTTTTTTTGTTTTTTTTTTTGAGACAGAGGCTCAAACTCCTGACCTCAAGTGATCCACCCACCTCGGCCTCCCAAAGTGCTGAGATTACAGGTATGAGCTGCCGTGCCTGGCCACATTTTTTTAAAATGAGGAATGTCTGTTAAATTAGCAAATTATTTTTTAGCACATATTGATATATGATTTATTTCTCTTCATTTATTCAACCAGCAAATATTTATGGAGAGCCTGTTGTATGTTCTGGGCCCTGGGGATGTGAAGGTGACCAAGTTAGATCAAGTCCTTGACCTGGGGTTTGACAGGTAAGGAATAATGACAATGGAAAGGAAAACAAGTCAATAAGCGAGGCAGTTTCTGCTGGTGGTTAGTGCTGTGGGTGGAATAAACTGTGAGTGACAAAGAGGCCTGGAATTCTAGGAGGAGGGGGAGCAGAGGTGGTAACTGGGGAAGACTGCTGTGAGAGGCCTCTGAGAAAAAGCATCTAGGAGCAGAGAGGGCGAGAGAGAGTCATGCAGAGAGCTAGGGGAGGGGCATTTCAGGCCAAGGAAACAGCAGGTGCTTCGAGGAAATGCTGTTGGAGCACAGTAAGTGAGCAAGTGGCACCACCCCCCTGGGATGGGAAAGCCAGTCATCGCTGTTGTAAGGAGTTTGGATTTGTTTTGAGTGTGGTGGGGAGCCACTGGGGGGAGTGACATGAGCAATGGATATCAGATCTCTCCTGGAATCCATGAGCTACACGAAACAATTTTCTGATATTGAACCAACTTTGCATTCTAGAATACAATCTTCCATTTATTTATTTATTTATTTATTTATTTATTTTTTTTTTTTTTTTTGAGACGGAGTCTCGCTCTGTCACCCAGGCTGGAGTGCGGTGGCCGGATCTCAGCTCACTGCAAGCTCCGCCTCCCGGGTTCACGCCATTCTCCTGCCTCAGCCTCCCGAGTAGCTGGGACTATAGGCGCCCGCCACCTCGCCCGGCTAGTTTTTTGTATTTTTTAGTAGAGACGGGGTTTCACCGTGTTAGCCAGGATGGTCTCGATCTCCTGACCTCGTGATCCGCCCGTCTCGGCCTCCCAAAGTGCTGGGATTACAGGCGTGAGCCACCACGCCCGGCCAATCTTCCATTTATATTATTAAATAGAAGATGTATATATTCCATATATGTAAAAAATGCATGGGCTAGCACAAGAATAGATATGTAAGTTAATAGAACAGGATATAGAGGCCAGGAACAAATATATTTATATTATCTACATATTAAGGAGTTTGGTAACGTGACAAAAATAGCATTTCAAATCAGTGAAAATGGCACTGGGGCAATTGACCAGCCTATGAAAAATATTTTCCAGCTCTACTTCACATTAAACACAAAATTTATTTTCAGGTCAACTAAGGAGTTAAAGTTGTAAACACAAAACCATAAAAGCACAATTAAAAAATATGAGATAGTATTTTAAAATATTATTTGGGTAAAGGCTTTTTACAGTGAGACGTAAAACTCAGAAGTCTCAGCCTGGGCAATATAGTGACACACCATCTCTACAAAAAAAAATAGCTGGGCCTGGTGGTAGGCATCTGTGGACCTAGCTATGGGGAGGCTAAGGTAGGAGGACCCCTTGAGCCCAGGAGGCTGAAGCTGCAGTGAGCTATGATCGTGCCACTGCAATCCAGCTTGGATGACAGAGCAAGACCCTGGCTTAAAAAAAAAAAAAAAAGAATTCATGAAGAGGGAGACTAGTATATTTGCCTTAATTAAATTAAAATATTAAATATTTAGTTTGATATTAAATAATTAACCTATTTATAAGTAATAATAGATGCCATAAAGTTGAAAGAAAAACCATAAGCCAGGAGTCAACACTTGTAACATACATGAAATATATGAACATCCTTAATATATAAAGAATGGTGATAAATCAATAATAAGTAACCAAATAAAATTATGAACCCCAAATGAAATAGAAAAAAGGACACAGAGAATTCATCGAAGTATAAATGACCAAGATATTGAAAAGATGCTCAATGTCACTAAGGATCAAGAAAAAAGCAAAAGAACAAACTATCATTTTTCATATGTCTCATTGGTGAATATTATAAGAACATAACAGACTGCATTGGTGAGAATGTGGAGGTAGTGGGAATCTTTTTTTTTTTTGAAACAGGGTCTCACTGTGTCACCCAGGCTGGAGTGCAGTGGCACGATGAGGGTTCACTGCAGCCTCAACTTCCCTGGGCTCAAGTGATCCTCCAAAGTAGCTGGGACTACAGGCGCATGCTACCACACCCAGCTAATTTTTATATTTTTTGTAGAGACAGGGTCTTGCCATGTTGCCTGGTCTGATCTGCAACTTCTGGGGTCAAGCAATCTTCCCACCTTGGCCTCCCAAAGTGCTGGAATTGCAGACATGAGCCACTGTGCCAGGCCTGTAGTGGGAATCTTAATACATAGTGGGTGGAAGTATAAATTAGTATAACAATTCTGGATTATAATTTACCATTATCTATTGTCATGAAATATCTTTTGTCCTAGAAATTCCACTTTTAGGAATTTATCCTAAAGAAATATGTGACCGGGCGCAGTGGCTCACACCTGTAATCCCAGCACTTTGGGAGGCTGAGGCAGGCAGATCATGAGGTCAGGAGATCGAGACCATCCTGGCTAACACGATGAAACCCCGTCTCTACTAAAAGTACAAAAAATTAGCTGGGTGTGGTGGCGGGTGCCTGTAGTCCCAGTTACTTGAGATGCTGAAGCAGGAGAATGGCATGAACCCGGGAGGCCGAGCTTGCAGTGAGCCGAGATCACGCCACTGCACTCCAGCCTGGGCAACAGAGTGAGACTCCATCTCAAAAAATAATAAATAAATAAATAAATAAATAAATAAATAAATAAATAAAATAAAATAAAATAAAAATAAAGGCCAGGCGCAAGTGGCTTACGCCTGTAATCCCAGCACTTTGGAAGGCTGAGGCAGGTGGATCATGAGGTCAAGAGATGGAGACCATCCTGGCCAACATGGTGAAACCCCATCTCTACTAAAAATACAAAAATTAGCTGGGCGTGGTGGTGGGCACCTGTAATCCCAGCTACTCAGGAGGCTGAGTCAGGGAATTACTTGAACCCAGGAGGCAGAGCTTGTAGTGAGTCAAGACGGTGTCACTGCACTCTAGCCTGGGCGACAGAGCGAGACTCTATCTCCAAAAAAAAAAAAAGAATCAAATATCTAGGAATAAATGTAGCAAAAATTTGCAAGACCTCTATACTGAAAACTATAAAACATTACTGAGAGAAATCAAAAAACATTGAAAGGAGGTATGGAGGCTGGGCGCCACGGCTCACCCCTATAATCCCAGCACTTTGGGAGGCCAAGGTGGGTGGATTGCTTGAGCCCAGGAGTTTGAGACCGACCAGCCTGAGCAACATGGGCAAAACCCTGTCTCTATAAAAAGTAGAAAAAAAAAAATTAGCTGAGCACGGTGGCACATGCCTGTAATCCCAGCTACTCAGGAAGCTGAGGTGGGAGAATCGCTTAACCCTCACCATCGAGGCCACAGTGAGCTGAGATCTCACCACTCCACTCCAGCCTGGATGACAGAGCAAGACCCTGTCTCAAAAAAAAAAAAAAAAAAAAAAAAGTTAAACTAGCAACTATCTAAACATTCAAAGGTATGTCAGCCCAAACGAAGTGGTGCTGCTGTCTGCCTGATAGGCCAGAGGCCAGGACACGGGACCCTCTGTCCTTCTCTCCATTGTGTGACATTAGGGTGTGGCCCAGGTGGACACAGTCTCCTGTTGGATGTCCAGGTGCACCCAACAGGTGACCAGCCCTGCTGCTGGGGGCAGGAGTGGCCTGGAGGATGAGAGGACCACACGGAAGAAGTCCCAGCTCAAGGCCTCTCAGCGCCGGTAGGGCATCATCTGGAGTCTTATTGATTGATTTAAAATTTTGGTGAAATACACATAACACAAAATTTACCATTTTAACCATTTAAAAAATAATTTTCCTTAAAAAATAGAGACAGGGTCTTGCTTTGTCACTAAAAAGTAAAGACAGGGTCCTGCTTTGTCAGCCAGGCTGGAGTGCAGTGGTACGATCTTGGCTCACTGCAGTCTTGACCTCCTGGGCTTAAGCAATTCTCCCACCTCAGCCTTCTGAGTAGCTGGGATTACAGGTGAAGACCACCATGCTTGGCCCATGGTAACCATTTTATCTTTTATTTTTAATTTTTAACATTATTATTATTATTTGAGACAGAGTTTCACTCTGTTGCCCAGGCTGGAGTGTAATGGCACCATCTCAGCTCACTGCAACCTCTGCCTCCTGGGTTCAAGCAATTCTCCCACCTCAGGCTCCTGAGTAGCTGGGATTATAGGCACCCACCATCAATACCATTTGTATTTTTGCAGAGACAGGATTTCACTATGTTGGCCAGGCTGGTCTGGAACTCCTGACCTCCCAAAGTGCTGAGATTACAGGTGTGAACCACCGCGCCTGGCCTTGTGGGGCATGGTTTTTAAATAACCGGTGCTCCCCCTGACCACCCAGAGATTCGATTGGTCTGGCTTGGGCCATGTGGATCTAGTTTAAACTCCTCAGGTGATTCTAACCAGAGTTGAGAACCACGGGACCTGAGTGGGGCTGGGAGAGGAATGAGGGAGGGACAGTGCTGGCAGGAGTCAGGGGCTGGGGCCAGGCAGGACTCACATGTGCCTGGGAAGGCGGGGCTGGGGCTGGCAAGCACCCCTGCCTCTGCGGCCTCATTAGTCTCTCAGTGTTGGGGGTCAGCACTCCCTCCTGACCAGACACCCCTCTTTGTGGCCCCACGACCTTGGGTCCAGGGTTGCCAGATACAGCAAATTAAAATACAAGACAAAGCTGGGTGCAGCTTTGTAATCCCAGCACTTTGGGAGGCTGAGGTGGGCAGATCACCTGAGGTCAGGAGTTCAAGACCAGCCTGACCAACATGGTGAAACCCCATCTCTACTAAAAACACAAACATTAGCCGGGTGTGGTGGTGGACACCTGTAGTCCCAGCTACTCTGGAGGCTGAGGCAGGAAAATCGCCTGAACTCAGGAGGCGGAGGCTGCAGTGAGCTGAGATCGCACCACTGCACTCCAGCCGGGGTGACAGAGCAAGGCTGTCTCAAAAAATAATAATAAAATAAAAATACGAGATACCCACAGATACTTAAATTTCAGATAAACGACATAATTTTTAGTATAGACATAGCTCATGTCATACTGGAGACATATTTCTACCAAAGAAATGGATTATCTGAAATTCAGATTTGACCGATTGTCCTGTATCTGATCTGGCACCCCTACTCAGGCCCCACTCAGACGAAACTGGCTTTCACACTCGGACACTTTCCCTAAAAAGGACAGAGGAGGGGTGAACCAACCCCCGCATTGCCAGAACCTCCCAGGGCCAGCCCCAGAGGCTGATGGGGGTTGGTGACCTGGCTGCCACCACTGCCAGGCCCTGCACACAGCCCTGACATCCGTCTGGCAGGCTGGAGCCTTCCACAGACCTCTCAGCAGAGTGAGGTCGCGAGGCCACAGATGCCACTATGGACGGTCAGGCAGCCCCTGTGAGTGCGGCTGAAAGACAGACTGAGGACAGGTGGGCCTCGGGTTGCTTTGGGGGATCTGAAGACCAGAGGTCGATCCACAGCTGGTCTGAGCTGCCGTGAGCAGGGTGAGGCCAGAGGGACGAGTAGGTGCCACTGCTGCCTCCTCCCCGGGAGCCTCCCAGGTAGCACCAGGGTTCACCCCTAGAGCTTTGTCTGTGGGCAGAGGTGGACCTGAGGCCTTCCTGGTGTGGTGTGGGCTCAGGCGCAGTCCCTCAGGCTCTGCGAATGGGCTGCTGCCTCATTCCTGAGAAGCCTCAGCCCTGACGGACTCGCCGCCTCTGCCCATCACCCGCCCACCTGGTCTGTGCCTCAGTCCTCACGGGGACCTGCTGGGTCCTTTCCTGCCACTTGGCGCCCAGGTGGGACCTCCCGGTGCTGGCCGCCCACCTGAGCTGCCGGTATCTCCCGCTGTGGCTGCTTGGACAGTCCTTTCTTCCCACACGCTGCCCCTCTCCCCTCCCAGGGCCTCGAAATTCAGGACTCGGTCCTCTCGAGGTGGCCCCAGCGTCATCACTTGAGCTCAAAGCCTTCCCGAAGGAAGAGGCACCTGCACCTCAGGGCCCCACCCTGCTCACTGCACGGACCCCTAGAGTCCAAGGGGTGGAGAGGCCCAGCCCTGGGGAGCCCAGCACCCTGGCACAGAGCGGGGCGTCGTGCAGCCTACAGCCTGTGATGGCTGACAGTGAGCCCCAGGCTTGGGGGGCACCTCCAGGGAGGGGACCAGCAAGGACACCAGGGCCCCTGGAGCCTGGCCACAGGGGAAGACCCTGCAGCCAACACCTAGGCTGGCCCAGGGCAGTGGCAGTTCTCCCAAGAAGGCCTCCGTGGTTGCCATCTCTCTCGAGCCTTGTCTCACCCAAGGCTGTGGCCGGGAGAGGCCCTGGGGCTGCCCACTCACCTGGGGGCGGCGTCTGCACCCTCCCTGCCGCTCATGACCTTGCCCCTCCTGTGTTGTCACCTCCATCTACAGGTGGGGAGCTGAGGCCCAGAGAAGTAAGTAGCCTCCCATGGGGGGTCCCAGTGCTAGGAAGGGTGTCCGGGTCTGATGATTCCCCGGGCCGTGGCTCAGCATCACCACCGCCTACCCCCAGCACCTTCAAGATGCTTCCTGCTCCTCCTGGGCCATCACTGGCACCTGGGGGAGCTGGGCTTTGCCCCTGGACCTGTCCTGGGCTATCCTTAGGCACATGTCTGGTTTTTTTTTCTCTTTTTTTTTTTTTTTTGAGACGGAGTCTCGCTTTGTCACCCAGGATTAAGTGCAGTGACTCGATCTCGGCTCACTGCAACCTCCGCCTCCTGGGTTCAAGCAATTCTCCTGCCTCAGCCTCCTGAGTAGCTGGGATTACAGGCATCTGCCACCATGCCTGGCTAATTTTTTTTTTTTTTGTATTGTTAGTAGAGATGGGGTTTCACCACGTTGGCCAGGCTGGTCTCAAACTCCTGACCTCAAGTGATCTGCCCGCCTTGGCCTTCCAAAGTGTTGGGATTACAGGCATGAGCCACTGTCCCTGGCCACGTCTGTTTTTTCTACAGCATGAGCCAGTCCTCCCCCCGGAGACACCTTGGAGTCTTGTGGAGTCTCCCGAGTCCCCCTCCCCAGAGTAGCTCAGGCCTTAAGGCCACCATCCTTCCTGCTAGCATCCCTTCTCCCTCCCCTGCCCGGCACTGAGGTCACCTGGACCCAGCTTACCTCTCGGGCCTCAATGCTGCTCCAGGGACACCAAGACTGGGGGGCCTGGGGGCTCCATCTCCGTGTTCCTGGGCTCAGCCCTGCTCCAGCTGGGTGGTGGTAGATGCCCTGGGGATCCCTGTGCCAGCCCGAGTCCTCAGGACCAGGGATCAGGGCGCTTCCCACACCAACCGACCGACCATGCGGCGGCCGAGAGTAGTGTAGCCCTGACCTTCTGCAGCCCCGCCGAGCCCACCGGCTGTCCCTGCAGCTCCGGGTCGTCACCTCTTCCTGTGCTGGGCTCCACCTCAACCTTCCTTCCTGTCTGATTTCAACAGCCAACAGCCTCACAGACACATCGAGGAGCCAGGGCTTCCAGGCTTGGTCACCGCCCTCCTGTAAGTCAAGTGTGGCGGTGATGCTGGGGGTCTTGACTCTGGGACTGTGTCCCTGCAGGTGGCATGCTCAGGATAAAGTGGCCGGTGCCAAGATTGTTGAAACATCACCTCCATCCCGCCACAAAGGAAGCTGCCCTGCTATCGATAAATGCTTGTTTTCAGGCGGGTGGTGGTCAGGAAATCAAGTGAGCAGCCTGAGGTCACGCAACTAGAGGGTGACCCCACCAGGACCGAACTGCGCCCTCCCACCTCCAGGCCACCCTGTGGCCTGCCCTATTTATTTATTTATTTGTTTGTTTATTTATTTATCTAAGACAGAGTCTTGCTCTGTTGCCCAGGCTGGAGTGCAGTGGTGCAGTCTCAGCTCACTGCAACCTCCCCTTCCCGGATTCAAGAGATTCTCCTACCTCAGCCTCCTGAGTAGCTGGGATTACGGGCATGCACCACCATGCCCTGCTAATTTTTGTATTTTAGTAGAGGAGGGGTTTCGCCATGTTGGCCAGGCTGGTCTTGAATGCCTGACCTCAGGTCATCTGCCCGCCTTGGCCTCCCAAAGTGCTGAGATTACAGGCGTGAACCACTGCACCCAGCCTATTTATTTTTTGAGACAGGATCTTGCTCCGTCACCCAGACTGGAGTGCAGTGATGTGATCTCGGCTCACTGTAGCCTCCACCTCCTGGGGCTCGAGTGATCCTCCTGCGTTGGCCTCCCAAAACACGGAGATTACAGGTGTGAGCTACTGTGCTCCCCCTTTGAACACCTCTTGCCTTCTTTTCTCTCTGTCATTCAGTAGGCACCTCTGACTCAGCTGTGCCCCATAACATCTTCCTGTGACCAAAGGGCTCCCCAGAGGCAGGTCACCTGTACCCTAAGAGGAAACAGGAGAATGTCACTGTCCGCAGCAAGGGATCCCACTTGGCGCATGGATGGCCTGCCCTGACAGGGAAGGGCGTGAGGGGAAAGGACATGGCCCAGAGCAAGCCACGTGAGAAAAATTACAATAAAGGAAAAGTATGGGACATCCACTGGGGACAGGGAGCAAGCAACATGGGGCCACTGAGGGAAGCAGGTGACAAGGTGGGAGCCAAGGGACAGGGGTCTTGGGGTCTGAATTTTCCTCAGCAAGCAAGTGGGAGCCTGCGATGGTTGTAGAGCAGGAGAACAGTAGGTCTGGACTCATAGAGCAGCTTGTGGCTCAGGGGAGGTGGGAGGGTTAGCTGGCTCCCCAGAGCCTGTGTGGGTGATGGGGGGAGGGAACTGAGGCAGGAGACCAGAAGTGCTCCTGCACATTCCCCTGCCTGCCTTTTTTCCCTCCTTCCTCTCCCTCCCTCCCAACAATGCTGAGCATGCAGGAACGTGCCGGGTGCTGGGAGGACACCATGGCCCCTCGAGAAGGCTGCCTGAGGCTCCAGGCAGGCAGAGTGCAGACCCGGCAGCTGCAGCCTCGGCTGTGAGGAGCAGCAAAGGCGCCTGAAACCAGGCCGCCCACAGGATGTTGGAAACCGCAGGGCCCGGTGGGTATCTGTCACATGAAAGGGGCCAAAGGCTCACTCTGCCTCCCTTCGTGGCTCACGGGGGATGGATGTGGAGCCTGAGAGGACACAGCCTCCTCCATGGGATCTTGGGGAGCAGCCCAGCCCCTGTTCCTCCCCCTCGCAGGAATGTCCTTCAGTCCACACAGGGCTGGTCCCGTTCCCCACTCTGCCCGCTCTGCTGAGAACCAGATGGGCCGTCCTCCTGGCTCCTGGTGGAGGAGGAGGCTGGGCTGGGGGCTTCCTAACTGTTCTCACTCTGAGGCTTTCTCTCCACCCAGAGCTGGGGTCAGCCGGACAGGCAGTGGCCTCAGCCCTTCCTAACTTGGCGACAGCATGAGGCCCCTGCCTGCAGGCTCTTTCTCTGTGAACCTCCTCGCCTGGGCCCAGGCTGGGCTGTGGCTCCCCTGTAACTGCCTTGAGGGGCCGTGCCCAAGCCATGCCGGGTTCGGGCCACCAAAAGTGGAACAGGCCTGAAGGCCTCTTCACATTACAGTGAGGCAGGGACAGACCCGTTTTCTGATTTAGTTGTTACCAATGAAAGTTCTGCTGCCAGCCTTTTTTACCCCCTTTAGAAATTTTGTTAATATTGTTTTCAAAATAGAGACTTGGCCTCACTATGTTGCCCAGTCTGGTCTCAAACTTCTGGGCTCAAGTGATCCTCCTGCCTTGGACTCCCAAAGCACTGGGATTACATGTGGGAGCCACCGTGCCCGGGCTGCCAGCTTCCTTCTCAGTCACACGTGGAAGGGAATTCTCTCCCGCCTTGTCCACGAGGAGGCCCCATTGCCTGCCAGCCTTGCTGCGGGTGCTGTGAGAAGGCATTTTCCATCTGTCAGCTGGACCTGGTTTTATGCTGCCTGGGTCAGCATCATCCCCGTGGCAGGGGCCAGGTCTACTCCTGGATGCCACCACACCTCTGTGGGCTCCTACAGTGACTCCTTCAACCCCTTTCCCTCTGGAGGCATCAGCTGCGTCACAGCTTGTTTCAGGACAAGGAAATGTGTCTTTGTACAGGTTCAGGGCCAGCATCTAGTCACCTGGCCGGGTGGCAGTGCATAAACTGAGCCTCTGCCCAGTGTTGGCCCATTGGCCCAGGAAGTGTCCAGCGTCCCCAACTGAAACCAAGGTCACTGCGAGGCTTGGATCCAGTCCCCAGGCCATGCCTCCCCCGGCCTTGGACTCACACTGCACTCAAGGCTCCTAACCTGGCTTGTTAACTACTTGGAACCCCTCCCCCAACCGGTCTTTACCAGCCCTGAAGTTCTGAACTTTCAAGTCATGGCACACAACACATGCGTCCAAACCACAAACCCTGCGACGCCGGACAGGGGCCCTGAGTGCCCCACCTTCACCACTCCCTCCTGCTTCCCTAACACCAGGGAGGGGGATCAGCCCATCAAGGAAGCAGCGCGTGATGCCTTCCAAAACAGGCCAGAGGCCAGCCTCAGATTGATCACAGCTGATCTCAGGCTCTAAATTGTCCGCCCCGGACACCGTAAGCTGGGAAGCCGGGGCCTCTTCACTGGCTTACGTGCCAGGACACAGTATGTGTGCCAGAAACCACATTTCACCCCCTAAATTCTGCTCAGCCCTAAGATGCAGCTCACAAACCCCAGTTCTGGGAGGCTGTCCCTGACACGGCCCTTCAGGCCACCGAAGCCCAACCCCCCACCAGGCCAGGATAGGCCAGTGTCTGTCTCCTCCACTGGACTGGACGCATTGGTAAAGGCACGTGGTGACTCGGTGAGTTGTGTGGTGGGCTGGGTGGTGGCGGGGGTCTGAGTCCGCTTTTCTAGCAACCCCCAGCTGAGGCAGCTGCTGGGGGTGCTTGGGCCCCACTTCAAGGAGCAGGGGCTGGAGCTTGGCACCCGGCCAGGGCTCTGTTGGATGTGGGTGTGGGGATTAATGAACATCTGCATCTCTGGTCTAGGAACTGAAATAAGGAGACAGCAGGCCCAGCTTACTCCGAAGGGCAGGTGCAAGGTGGGGGCTTCCGCAGGCGTGGGGCGGGGGCTCAGGGCCACGGTGTCTCCAGCTCCCACCTGTTTCCCTCTTGATCTTCCTGGAGTGTGGCAGCCAGGAGATTTTAATAAAGCCTTTTTGGTTTATTGCACATCATATAAAACTGACTGCACCGTATTTGAAACAGACGAGGACATTCACAGGGATGGAGAGACCGAGGTTTCCTTCTTTCCTGGCCCTCATCTTCCTCCACACTGCTCCTGAGGCTGGAGGCAGCTTTAACCCAAAGAGTGGAACCCGCTAGTGAACATGTTTGTTTTGCGGGCATCAGAGTTGTTCTGGGCCCTTGTGCACTGTCCAGTTGGGAGACTGCTGGTAACAATGACAAGCGTCCAGGTAGCACGGCTGGCCAGGAGAGCTGCACCTGGGCTGTGGCAGTGCAGGGAGTCTGAGGACACCTGGTCTCAGGCTGGTGGTGGCTGGGGTTGGCCTGAGTGCTAAGGAGGACGGGCCCAGGCTGCTGGGGCAGGCTGGACCTGATGTCCATCTCAGAACAGACGTGTGGGGCAGCTGTGCCCAGGACTGGTGGGCTCAGAGGGTGGCAAATGTGGCAGAATAGGCCATGCCCTGGCCAGCTGGTGATGGCCCACTGCCCCCTGGGACACCTGAGGGCCCTACTGGGTTAAAGGGAGACACACTGGGCTGGGTGTGGTAGCTCATGCCTGTAATCCCAGCACTTTGGGAGGCCACGGCAGGCGGACTGCCTGAGCTCTGGAGTTAGTGACCAGCCTGGGCAACATGGGGAAACCCCATTTCTACTAAAATATAAAAAATTAGCTGGGCGTGGCAGTGTGTGCCTGTAGTCCCAGCTACCTGGGAGGCTGAGGCAGGAGAATCGCTTGAACGCGGGAGGCGGAGGTTGCAGGGAGCTGAGATTGCGCCACTGCACTGCAGCCTGGGTGACAGAGCGAGACTCTGTCTCAAAAAAAAAAAAAAAAAAACAAAAAGGGAGACACACTGTGGGCATGGACAGAGGCAGGGGCTGGAGTCTCTAAATCCAGTGGGTGACATGCTCCAAATGCCACCTAGAAAGCAGAGCCCAGAGGAGGAAGCCTCGGACTGGGCTGTGGTCATTATCACAGTGCAGAGCTGATGTGGTCCCCAGGCCCAGAAATGCCTGTGGAGGCCTGACCCACACCGGGTGTCCCAGGTCCTCCCTGCAAATGGTGGGGGTGGGGGCTGCTGATGGCGGGGTGGGGTGGGGTCGGGACGCCCCGTCAGTTCCGCGCCGCCTTCTTCTTGCTCCGAGGCCACCGCCTCCTGCCCTGGAGCTTCTCCCTGCGGGCAGCGGCGGTGGTGAAGGTGATACAATGGGTGTCCAGGAAGTCCAGTAGCCTGCGCGAGGATACACGGAGGCCGTTCTGCTTCAGCTCCGCCTGCAGCTCCCCCAGCTCAAAGGGCTGGTACAGCAGCACCTTCTGGTACAGGGCCGGCTTGGAGCGGATGTAGCATCTCAGCGCCTCGTCCGTGTCCGCCGCCTGCACGGCTGCCTGTGAGGCGCTGACCTCCTCCTCACCCTCCTCCTCTTCACCTGCAGACTCAAATGCCGCTCCAAACTCACAGGAGGAAGAACTGAAAAGGGCCAGACCAGGATGTTTTGCACCTGAGACCAGGTGCCTCTTTAAAGGAAGGAGGGTGTCTACAGGTCCCATGGAGCCTGGCCTGTGGCACAGACGATCCCCAGCAAGGCAGGACGGGCCTGAGAGATCCCTGCAGGCTACTCCAGTGGGATCCTGCCCCAGCCAGAAATGTCCAGCGTGTGGGGCGGGAACCAGGAGGCCTGTGCAGGGCTGGGGTCAGGGAACCAGCCCCCTAAACCCACCTGGTTTTCCCATAGGTCAAACCCAGAAGGTGATGGGGGTTTTTGAAGATTGGCCATTAGGCCTCACTCATGCCAACCCTCACACCCACGGGCCAGAGGATACATGAGGCCACTAACCCCATCGCGTCTATCCTGTTACCTCTGTGAGCTCAAGGAGCTGTCACTGCCGTCCACAGAAGTGGCCACGGATTCCTGGGAGGCTGGGAGCTGGGCATCATCATCAAGGCCTGGAGGTGCCTCCTTGGTGGGCGACCTGCTTGGGGGTGCGGGTGCGATGCTTTCATGATGATTCCTTTGATGTTGGGGGCCCTTGGTCTTAGCAGGTCCCTTGGGCCTATGGGTCCCAGGTCCTGTGGTGGCCTCCTGCTGGGCATGGGCCCCTGCCCTTGAAGGCTTGTAGGTCTGGGAGGCGAGGGTCTGGCAGCGAGGCGCCTGCAGTAGCGGCTGTGAGGACTGGCTCTCATCCTCAGAGTCTGAGTCCACGGTCTGGTGAGTGTACTGGAATATCTCCTTCAGCTTCAGAACCATCTGGCGTTTAGGCAGAGGGCGGACTCCAAACCTGACGGAGGGACAGGTGGGCCTCAGGACCCACCCACACAGCTGGTCCACACTCCACAATGTTCCCCATCTTAGCAAAGAGTGATG
This sequence comes from Macaca fascicularis, assembly GCF_037993035.2. NCBI lineage: Eukaryota > Metazoa > Chordata > Mammalia > Primates > Cercopithecidae > Macaca > Macaca fascicularis. The sequence continues at coordinate 4,363,884 of NC_088394.1, forward strand.
CCCAATGCATTCAGCGAATGGCTTGTGTGACAAACCATAGATGCCTGACTTCTGTGAGCATCAGAGGTTAGTGTCTATTCTAGGTGCCAACTAAGCTTACTCTGAATATTCCAAAAGAAACATTGTCAGCCAGGCACAATGGCTCACACTTACAATCCCAGCACTTCACGCGGCTGAGGCAGAAGGATAGCTTGAGTTCAGGAGTTCAAGGCCAGCCTGGGCAACATAGCAAGAGCCCGTCTCTACAAAAAATACAAAAATTAGCCAGGCATGGTGGTGTCGCCTGGAGTCCCAGCTACGAGGGAGAATGAGGTAGGATTGCTTAAGCCTCGCAGGTTGAGGCTACAGTGAGCCAAGATCACATCACTGTACTCCAGCCTAGGCAACAGTGAGATCCTGTCTCCAAAAATAAAAAATAAACAAAAGATATGCTGCTCCCAGTTCTGAGGGATGGTGGCAGCAGAAGCTTCCCCGGGTGCCCGAGTGTAAGAGGAGTGTCATGTGGATGTGAGAGTTAAATGTTCTTTTTTTAAAAAATCAGGCCTCCACTAGACATGGTGGCTCACACCTGTAATCCCAGCACTTTGGGAGGCCGAGGCGGGTGGATCACGTGGTCAGGAGTTTGAGACCAGCCTGGCCAACATGGTGAAACCCCATCTCTACTAAACAACAATTAGCCTGGCGTGGTGGCGCATGCCTGTAGTCCCAGCTACTCGGGAGGCTGAGGCAGGAGAATCTCTTGAACCCGGGAGGCAGAGGTTGCAGTGAGCCGGGATTGTGCCACTGCAACCAGCCTGGTGACAGAGCGACACTCTGTCTTTCAAAACAAACAAAAAAATCAGGCCTCCTCACTCAGACTGCTCTGGCTAGAGGGCCATGTCTATCCACACGGAACATGGGGACCTGCTGCCCAGGGGTGACATACAGGAGTCTCATGTGTTGCCTCCCTGGGGAATGGTACGCAGAGAGAACTGGGCGGCTCACCCGGCACCCAGCAGTCACGCATGCTCCCTAAGGAGCCGACTGCAGGCCTTTCTTCCCAAGCCCAAGCCAGCTGCATCCACCAGACCCAAAGAGAACACACAGGGGACCCTTCCGCCCCCAGGCGTGTGAAACCTGGTTACTTGTGGGAGGGAGAAGACCACTGTGGGCAACAAGCTTTGAAGACCACCAACCTATCCAGTTCCTTCTTCAGCACCGGCGTCTCCATAATGGAATACTGTGGCATCGGCGTTATGGGCACTTTGGGAGGCAAGTCCTTCTTCCGATGTACACCTTCTGGGTAAAACAAAAGCAGCACATGTTTTAGCACGAGGGACACGGATTGCCCATGTCTGATCCCAGTAGCGTGACCAAGAGGAATACTGCACTTGAAGGTAACCCAAGCATCGTTTTGCTCCATGAAAGCAACAACAGTCACCCCTTCCCTGTCTGGAGCAGGGGCTTCCCGATGACAGCATCGGTGGCACGTACTGAGGACCACACCTTGTATCACACGGATACCGGCTGAACGTGGCTCCTGGGGCTGCTGAACCCAACAGCCCGGCATGTGACTAAAACTTAGGCATGGAAACTTCAAAATGTCTGCCCTGCAGTGACAACTTGAGGCGACAATGGGCCACACTGATACTCTTCAGACAGGCTTAGACATCAGTTTTGTTTTTAAAAAATAATTCATCCCATCCTGGCTAACATGGTGAAACCCCATCTCTACTAAAAAATACAAAAAAAAAAAAAAAACTAGCCGGGCGCGGTGGCGGGCGCCTGTAGTCCCAGCTACTCCGGAGGCTGAGGCAGGAGAATGGCGTGAACCCGGGAGGCGGAGCTTGCAGTGAGCTGAGATCCGGCCACTGCACTCCAGCCTGGGCGGCAGAGCGAGACTCTGTCTCCAAAAAAAAAAAAAAAAAAAAAAAAAAAAAATTCATCAATTAAAAAAACCCAGTTAAAAAATGGGCAAAGGATGTGAACAGACATTTCTCTGGAGAAGATCTACAAATGGCCAATAAGCATGTGAAAAGGTGCCGAACATCGTTAGTCATCAGGGAAATGCAAGTCAAAACCACAATGAGATACCACTGCACGCCCACTAGGATGGCCGTAACAAAAAACACAGAGGGCTCGGGCAACATGGCAAAACCCCATCTCTACCAAAAAAAAAAAAAGCTGGGTGTGGTGGCCAAAGCCACCAATGTGGGCAGCTGTTTGTGGTTGTTCCAGCTATCCGGGAGCTGAGGCAGAAGGATCACCTGAGCCAGGAAGGTTGAGGCTGCAGCAAGCTGTGAACACGCCACTGCACTCCAGCCTGGGCGACAGAGCAAGACCTTGTCTCAAAAAGACAAGCAAACAAACAACAACAGCAAAAACAGAATAACAAGTGTTGTTGGATATTTAAAATGGTGCAGTCATTTTGGAAAACGGTCTAGCAGTTCCTCAAAATGCTAAACACAGTTGCCATATGACCCAGCAATTCCACTCCTAAGTATAGAACCAAGAAGAATGAAAACTTATGTCTACACGAAAACTTGCACATGAATATTCCTAAGTGGCATTATTAATAACCACAAAGTAAAAACAACCCATATGTCCACTAACAGATGAATGGATAAGCAAAATGTGGCATAGCATCAGTGGGGTATTAGTCAGACAGTATGCTCAAAGCTGGGGCAACATAGCAAGACTCTGTCTCTACTAAAAAAAAAAAAAATTAGCCGGGCATGGTGGCAGCTGCCTGTAGTCCCAGCTACTCAGAAGGTTGAGGTGGGAGGATCACTTGAGCCTGGGAGGTCGAGGCTGCGATGAGCTGTGATTGTGCCACTGCACTTCAGCCTGGGTGACAGAGCAAGACCCCTGACTCAAAAACAGGCCAGGCACAGTGGCTCAGGCTTGTAATCCCAGCACTTTGGGAGACCAAAGTGGGTGGATCACTTGAGGTTAGGAGGAGTTCAAGACCAGCTCGGCCAATATGGTGAAACCCCATCTGTACTAAAAATATGAAAAAATTAGCCGGGCATGGCATGGTGATGGGCGCTTGTAATCCCAGCTACTCGGGAGGCTGAGGTGGGAGAATCGCTTGAACCTGGGAGGTGGAGCTTGCAGTGAGCCAAGATCGTGCCACTGCACTCTAGTCTGGGCGACAGAGCGCGACTCCGTCTCAAAATAAATAAATAAAAAGGAATAAAATACTGATCCGTGCCACATGTATGAATCTTGAAAACTGTATGCTAACTGAAAGAAGCCAGACACAAAAGGCCACACATTAGTAATACACGGCTCTGTTTATATGAACTGTCCAGGATAGGCAAATCCATAGAGACAGAAAGTAGGTTCTTGGTTGCTGGGGCTGGGGCTGGGGAAGGGGAGAGACTGCCCCTGGGTGCGGGATTTTTGAGATGATGAAAATGTTCCGGAATTAGAGAGTGGTGACAATTGTACAACACTGTGAATGTGTTAAGAACCACTGAACTGTCCATTTTAAAAGGGTAGATTTTATGGTATGTGAATTATATCTAAATAAAGCTGTTACTTTAAAAAACAATAGGCTGGGCGAGGTGGCTCATGCCTGTAATCCCAGCACTTTGGAAGGTCGAGGAGGGTAGATCACCTGAGGTCAGGAGCTCAAGACCAGCCTGATCAATATGGGGAAACCTCGTCTCTACTAAAAATACAAAAATTAGCTGGGAGTGGTGGCGGGCCCCTGTAGTCCCAGCTACTCAGGAGGCTGAGGCAGGAGAATCCCTTCAACCTGAGAGGCGGAGGTTGCAGTGAGCCGAGATCGCGCCGCTGCACTCTAGCCTGGTGACACATTAGGAACAGTCAGACTTTGCTGCTTCTCCCTTTTATGACCATGGAGCCCTCTGAGCCCCCGATGAAAGTGGCAGGTTCTGTCTCCTGAGAAGGGCACGATTCTTCCTGTGGCCGCAGCATCATCCTGAAGCCCGCCTCAGATCTGCTCTGTAGCCTCCTGCAGCCGTTCTCACAGCACTGCCTGGGAACTGGTTAGAAATGCAAATTCTTGGTCACCCTCCTGAAGCGAGGCTCTAGGGCAGGCTGGGCCAACGGGTGCTATAAGAAGCTCTCCAGGTGCTTCTGAAGCCCCTGAGGGCCGAGGGCACTGTCAGTCACCTCATTCATCTGGATTTGGGAGGAAACAGGCCCCCAGGCCACAGGCAGGTGTTCACTCACAGCCTGGCCTTTCTCCCAGTTGTGCTCAGCCCAGCCCAGCCCTCCTGACCCTCCCTGGAGGTGCCTGGATGGGAGCAGCAGCACTGAGGGGGCCAACACCTGGGGCTCTGACTCTCCCCGGGGACTGAAATGAGCAGGGAGGTGGCATTCCTGCACCTGAGGGGACCAGGAATAACGGACCTCACAGCCTCTCACACTTGTCCCACCTGATTCTTTTTTTAATTGAGGTGAAATTCACATAAAGAAATCGTAAAGGGAATAATTCAGTGGTATTAAGTATTCACAGTGTTGTGCAACCATCACCTCTATCCATTTCCTAAACATTTTCAGCACCCCAAAAGGACACCCTGTACCTCCCAAAAATGGGGAGCAGTCACTCCCCATTCCCCCTCCCTCCAGCCGAGGGCAACCACTAACCTGAGTTCTCTCTGGATTTGCCTATTCTAGACATTTCATATCCATGAATGCAGACCTTACATGACCTTGTGTGTCTGGCTTCTCACCCGGCAGCATGTTTTCCAGGGTCGTCCCCGCGGTAGCGCGTGGCAGCGCCTCCTTCCTCGTTGTGGCCAAACACTATTCCGTTCTCTTGATGGGCCGCGCTGGGCTCCCTGTTCATCTGCTGGCGGGTGTTTGGGTTGCTTCCCCCTTTTGGCGACTGTGAACAGCGCCTCTATGAACGTGCATGTCTGAGCCCCTGTTTTAATTCTCTTGGATACACAGGTAAAAGTGGGATTGCTGGGTCCTACAGCCGTTCCGCAGTTAGTATTTTGAAGAACCACTCGCCGATACTTGCTGAATGAGTCGCGGCCTTCGGAGGTGCCGGCTCCGTGTTCTGGAGAAGGGTCCGTAGATGTGGATTTTAAACATGTGCCCAGGTGAGCACTGGATCCAGGTAAGTCTGGGAAACACTGACTTACTGGCTAAGAAGTGCAGCGTGAGAGCCAGCCTGGCTCTCCTCCACCGTGGAGGGGAGTCTGGAAGGCAGCGGAAGTGTCGTGCCTCAGGTCAGCAGACATTCAGCGCCGCCAGCCCCTGGGTCTCATGACCGACCTCCACACCCACTTAGTGTAAAACAGTAACAAAGACAGTCCCCTTCCCCAGCTCTCCTGGCTACTCACTGGGTGTCTCTAACCCTTCGGGCTTCTGAGCTCCACCGACGCTTAGCATCTGCGCTAGAGGAGGGGTCTCTGGAGGCCTCTGCTCTTCCCCGTCCCAATCGTCCCACAGAGCCGAATTCAGAAAGCTCAGCCTGCTGTTCCCCGGGGAACCCGCGCCCACTTGCGATTTCCTCCGGGCAGCGCAGCTTCCTCGGATGGGGGTGGTGTCCAGGAGTCCCGGGGAGCGGCAGTCACAGCTGTCGGCGGCCTCCTTCATCCTGCGGCTGGGGCTGCTGGTGCTCAGGGGGCCGGTCCGCTCCAGGTTCCAGTGATCAATGGGAATTGGCGAGAGGGGCTCCATCTGCCAGCAGCAGTCGTCGACTGGAATTGGAGGGTCACTGTCCAGCGGGGGGCTGCTGTTGGCCTGATGGGAGGCCACCTCCTGCTCATCGTCACTGTCCCCGACTTCCACCACTTCACTCGCTGTGGTCTGGTTCAGGAAGCTTGGCCCAGGTGGCGAGTGTTTCAGGAACCGCCTGCTGAAGTGGGCACAGTCCCCTGAGATGGGACGTGGAGCCAGCGGAGAGGAGTGCGGGTGGCCCCCAGGGTGGGGACGGGAAGGGCTTTTGTGGCCTTGCCTTCTGCCGTCAGAAGTTCCTGGAGAGACGGGAGTGAGGCAGGAGGACGGTGTCTGGGGCGGTGGTGTCTGGGGCCTGATGACGGAAAACTTCTGTGCAGCCTCGTTCCCTTCCCTGTTTCCTACCGAGGCCCTGGGCGTGTGCTGTGTCACCACCTCCACGGCCAGCCCGCTCCTGAGGCTGCTGATTTGGGTCTGGGAAGAACAGTCGCGGCTTCTGCTGGCCAGCGGGGTGGCGGGCACCAGCCATGAGGTGTCTATGGTGCTGCCCTCGCCGGGGCTGCTCTCACGGTCGCAGAACAGCCAGGGAGCCCCTCTGCTGCCCAAAGAGCCCCGGTTCTCCGGCAGCGCCCCCTCATCCTCCCGCTGCAGCGCAGCTTCCCTTCTTGGTGGGCTGTGGGAACGTTCCTGATCTGCATCGACGTCAATGACGGAAAACAGCTCACAGGACCTAGCGCTAATTTCTAGAGCTTTCCTTTCTTCCAGAGGATCACTAGAAATGGACTTCATTTGGGTTTGTTCTAGCTCTAGCTCCTCATCCGAGTCCAGTAAGAGGATGACCTCGTCGTCTTTGTTCACTTTGGATGGAGACTTCTGAGATGTGGAGCTCAAATGGTCAGGATTTGACTGGGTTAGGTCAATGGACAGAGATTTTTCTGGGGACATCAGGACCCCCTTATTTCTGCACTCCAGCATGGAGCGACGCTCTGTGCCTTTCTGGTGGCCTGGCTCTTTAGACAGCGTGAGGACGCTCCTGTCCCTTTTCTGCTTTGATGGCACAGCTGGAGACAGCGAGGTTGGGGAGCCCACCTGGGAAGTTCCGCCACGGGACCGGGGTGTTGACAGGGGCAACCCGCTTGTGCGATGAGGCTGATGAGACCCGCGGGGACTCCTGCCCTGGGGAGGCCCCAGTAGGAAGCGGCACGGGTGTGGTGGAGACACCTGCCAGGGAGCCAGGCGATGAGAAACCTCCAGCCCCCTTTCCCTGACAGTGCCACTTCGTTCCTCAGGCTCACTTGTTACTCGGGACAGCTCTGAGACCTCTCCCTGAGTTGATGAGAAGAGCTGGTCGTAATCACCGGCACCATCCGAGTGCGGAAGGGGGCCTTCTTTTCTCTCTGCGCGGCAGCCCCTGGAAGGGGTGGAGCAACTGGAACGGCCAAGCGCCTCCTGCTCGGGGGCCTCTGCTCCCCATGCCCCTGAGCGCTGGCCCTGGGGTGGTGGGAGAGGGCACTGTCCCACCTTCTCCCAGGTGGTGGTGGCCTCATCTCTTCCTGGCTCCGACGGCTCCATCTCCTCCACCTTGTCCGACTGTTCCTGCACCTGGACACTTGCTAGGAGCTGCCCAGAAACCGGACTGCCACCCTCCAGCCAGTCAGCATCCTCGCCAGCACCCACTGCTTTTTCTTCCTGGAGCAGCTTTCGCTGAGTAGCTGCGAATTCATAAATTTCTTCCATTTCTGCTTCATTCACGTTTTCTTGATCTTCTTCGTGGTCCTTGGATTTCAACAAAGTCTCCGCTTCCTCCTCTTCATCTGCCCACATTGACCTCAAGAGTTCCTGGAAATTCTCGGCCCTGCTTTCGCAATTCTCGGCTTCCTTCTCCTCCCATGGTTTGCCCCCTGAGTCCGTGGTGACAGGCACCTGTTCGCACAGGTGAACAAGCTCGCTCACACCAAACCTGCAACATGAAACACCAAGGGGTCATCGCCACTCTGCATGGAGATGGTCTCTGGGCACCCCAGTGGGGTGGCAGACCAGAACAGAATCTTCACTAGGAGAAATGACCATGACCCAGGCCCTGCTCCCTTTGAAGATGGAGCCCACACTCCTTGCCAGAAACACCCAGGCCACTTCGTTCCAGAAACCAGAGACTGACAACACTTAAAGCAGGGCTTGCTAACTACAGCTGCAGACATAAAGGGGTGTGTCGGGCTGAATGTAAAGTAACAGGGATTGGCAGAGTTACAAAACTGGGGAGTCTGCTGCCTCAGAGGCTCTCAAGACATAGCGTCAGGGTCAGGCATGGTGGCTCATGCCTGAAATTCCAGCACTTTGGGAAGCCGAGGATCACTCAAGGCCGGGAGTTTGAGATCAGTCTGGACAACATAGAAAGTCTCCATCTCTATAAAAAAATGTAAAAATTAGCTTAGGAGTTCAAGGCTACAGTGAGCTGTGATCATGCCACTGCACTCCAGCCTGGGCAACCGCAAGAGACTCTGTCTCTAAAACGATAAAAAAGGCCATGCATGGTGGCTCATGTCCATAATCCCAGCACTTTGGGAGGCAGAGGCAGGAGGATTGCTTGAGGTCAGGAGTTCAAGAACAGCCTGGGCAACATAGCGACACTCCATCTCTCCAAAAAATAGAACATAAATGAAAAGACATGGCATCAGATACAATCCACAGCAGACCAAGTCCTTGCATCAGCCCAGGCCAATGGGCAAGCCAGCCAGCCACCTGCTTAAAGGCTCTGTGGCCTAGCCAGTATATTTCCAACCCCAGAGGCTGAGCTGTTCCTTTCCTAAGAAAGCAGCGGAGGGAGGACGTAGGCTTGGATCAGCGACCCAGGCCCTGTGCAGAGGCACACTTGTCCCTCTGAGCTGCTGCCTCTCTCTTAAGATGCTGGCTGGGCAAGCCAGGGGAGCTGCAGCATCTGGGATGCAGCCTAAGCATTCTCTCCATGCCCGTTTTATGGGACTCTGGAGAGGACTGCCATTGTTCAGGTCTAGCAGTGGAATGATCACTGAGCAGCAGTGTTTGGGGGGCACTGTAGCCAAGGGCCATTCTCTGTCACACCTAGGGGGTTAAAAACCATGGGACTCAATAGAGTCTTCCTGATCCAGTGCTTGGCACCCCTGCAAGTGTCAGTTCTGGCCTGACTTTCACCTAACACGCCCTGTTCTACAGGGTCATCGCTGGTCATGAACTTGGGATTAAAAGGTATACACAGGACTGTTAGTTCTCTCGGCCTCAGCCCCGAAGCCCCGAGCCCTCTGCAGCAGCACAAGCCTCCCCAGAGCTGTCAACCTGCCAGTCCTCGTCAGTTAATTTCAAAGGCTGGGGAGCAATCCAGACCTGTGGGCCAGGGAACTCAGCTCAGAGCTCAGGCCAGGAGGAAGGCCAGTGTCCGCGGTGTAGAGGTAGTGCAGGAATGCGCAGGCGGCCTCAGTGCTCACGTCACCCAGCAGGACACGCTGGGTCAGAATCCCGTCCTCTACAGCGGAGAAGCCTTCGTTGTTCACCTGAAGGTGAAATGCAACACAGAGGGTTTACTGACCAGACACTTGTAACTTGGAGCAAAGGAGACGCTCTGGGGTGTCCTGCAAGTCACTAGTCTTTTTATTTTTCTCTTTAGAGACAGTGTCTCCCCGTGCCACCCAGGCTGGAGTGCAGTGGTGTGATCATGGCTTACTGCAGCCTTGAACTCCTAGGCTAATTTTTAATTGTAATTATTTTATTTATTTATTTATTTTGAGTTGGACTATCTCTCTGTTGCCCAGGCTAGAGTGCAGTGGCGAGCTCTCAGCTCACTGCAACTTCCACCTCCTGGGTTCAAGCGATTCTCCTGCATCAGCCTCCCAAGTAGCTGGGATTGCAGGTGCCCAGCACCATGCCCGGCTAATTTTTTGTAGTTTCAGTAAGAGACGAGGTTTTGCTATGTCGGCCAGGCTGGTCTCAAACTCCTGACCTCAGGTGATCCACCCTCCTCGGCCTCCCAAAGTGATGAGATTACTGGCGTGAGCCACTGCGCCCAGCACCTAGGCTAATTTTTAAATTTTTTTGTAGAGATGGGCTCTCACTATGTTGTTCAAGCTGGTCTTGAACTCCTGGCCCCAAGGGATCCTCCCACCTTAGTCTCCCAAAGTACAGGGATTTCAGGCATGAGCTGCCGTGCCCAGTCCCTAGTCTTATAAGCAGCTCCATGCCCCAGGAAAAGCATTAGGCACTGTTTATGCAGATTTTTGGCCAATAATTTTACAGGTGAGGCCTAACACTCCTCTTTTGTCAAATCGTATTGGGACTAGATATTCTAGGACCCAGTTAGAGTCCTCCTGATAGACACAACTGGGCTCCAGAACTTTGACAGAGACTGAGAATAGCTCCCTGAGTTCCTGCCCACACTCAAGTCAAATGCTTTCAGTCAGAAAGCAGAAGGTTCATCAGCAACTCATCCCTGAAGAGATCAATTATGAGCTTTTGTAATTATGCAAATAGAGGAAAGAGAAAACAATTCTGGGAAACAATAGATTTTCTTTTTTGTTTTTTTGTTTTTGACTCTGTTGCCTGGGCTGGAGTGCAGTGGCGTGATCTCAGCTCACTGCAAGCTCCGCCTCCCAGGTTGATGCCATTCTCCTGCCTCAGCCTCCCGAGTAGCTGGGACTACAGATGCCCACCACCACACCCGGCTAATTTTTTTGTATTTTTAGTAGAGACAGGTTTCACTGTGTTAGCCAGGATGGTCTTGATCTCCTGACCTTGTGATCCGCATGCCTCGGCCTCCCAAAGGGCTGGGATTACAGGCGTGAGCCACCGCGCCCGGCCAAACAATGGATTTTCATTCAACAGAACAAAACACTGATGTTTCCCAGTTCTAAGGCCACCCCTCACACCCACTCCTAACCTCAAGCGTGGGTCTGTATCTCTTCTCCGTGTGTTAGAGAAAGGGATGGGTGGGAGGGAGGAGGTGAGAACATTATGGGGCAGGAAGTGAGGGAGATGGGGGTGGTAGAAAGGGCATCTGAGACATGGGGAGGCCTGGTTGGAGAAAGGCAGGATTAGAGAGGGAGAGAGAGGAAAGGAGGGCACACGGCGGCCTGCGTACTTACATACTGGATGAGGAGCGGGCATCGGGCATAAAGCACGAACTTGTGGGCGTAAAGCACCTCCCCGCTGTCTGTCTGGAACTGGACATCACTCAGGTGTGGGTTATTGACCATGGCACCAAAGTCAGCAACCAGCAGCCCAAGGGAGAGCTGAAGCGGGAGGAGAGGAAGAGCCGTCACCTCCCCACCTCTGTTCTTCTGCTGGGGCAGTGGGAATCTCCCCGCATGGAGGTGGCGTTAGGGTGGGCCAGGAGCCAGGACCTGCGTTCTCCTTTCCTCTCCAAAATGGTTCCCACGATGGGCTCAACCTCCGAGTGACCCTAAGGCCCTGAGCAGCACAGAAGAGCAAAGCACTAGCTTGTTCCTCTGGCTCTTGCCAGTGGGTTCCCTGGCGCCCGTGGAGAGGCCAGACATGGGGCTAGATGTGAATTCACAGCGCTGGCAGCTCCTGCACTGTGTGGGCCAGGCTGTGGGATACCTAGGCTTTGAGGAGGTGCACCCGTCCCCTGTGACGGACAAGCACCCTGAGTCCAAGCAGCTCGGGGACCTGGCCAAGAGGACAGCCGGGTCCAGTATGTGATGATGTCCCTAGGCTGGCCTTGGCATGAAGTGCTTGGTTGACACTGACATGCAAATGGGAGGAGGTCCACTCTAGAGAAAAGCCAGCTCCCACCCTGGGTCCTCCCCACACAGCACACTGACAGGGAGGCCGGGCCAGTCTGCTCAGCTGTGCTCTGGAGCCCAGCCCGGACCTGCACAGAGGGGAGGGACAGCAAGCCCTCAGTGAGCTCGCAGCTACTGAGGAACGAGCAGAGAGTGCCTGGATGGGGCAGCCGTGCTGAGAAACTGTGGTCCCTCTACACTCCTGGGACCCGGGACAGAGCAGGCTCTGGGGCCTCAGCCCCAAGGTGCCCCACGGAGTCACAGACAGAAAAGGCAGAAGCCTTGTGGCAGAGCCCCTAGCGGGCGCCGGGGCGGCTATGGGTCCGTGGCTCTGCTCACGGATGTCAGGATGTGGCAGCCTTCTGGAAAGCAGAGACCTTCTTGAGAGGCCCCTGCACTTGCGTTGGGGGCCAGAGGCCAGCGGTGAGCCAACCCCATCACACACGTGGCAAGCGGGAGTGGCCAGGACCACAGAGCGTGGGACAGAGCCAGTCCTTACCGAGGTGCGGCCGCCCCTTTCTGGGTGCTTGTCCTGCGATGGCACCACAAACCCAGTCAGAGGAAGGCCGCCGGGCACCACGTCCAACCCTGAGCAGAGGATTCACAGGTTAAAGGAACATCACAGCCCAGCCACATCCACCACCAAGAAGACAGCGTTGACCACGGGCTGAGCCGGCCCCTGCGGTGCCTTGAGAGGCGCTTGCTTCCCGAGGATGCCTTCATGCAAAGCAAACCCGCACGCTCTGTTTCACTGTTAGCCAGGATGGTCTTGATCTCCTGACCTTGTGATCCGCACCCCACCAGGGAGGTAAGAGAATAGCAAAACAGTTCACCCAGAGGATTCACTCGCTGTGGGCAGACAGTTCTGTCTTTGGTTAAAGTGGAAGGAAAGTCATGACAGAGTTGTCAACGCCACATTCACCTTTGAGAAAAAATGAAAGCGCCCAGAGGCTGTGTGTTCTCCCACCAGGTCAGAGCTGCTGCCACAGCGGCACAAGAGCAGCCTCAGCCGCGGGGAAGGGAGGCCCAGGAGGGCAGGGCTGGCCCTAGAGTCCCACCCAGCATCTCACCTGCGGCCCCTTCCGAGCCAGCCAGGCCCCCACTGCTGGGCCACGGGCTGGCGCTCAGTCCCTCCCTCGCCAGGTCCACGAGGTCCTGCAGGGCCTGCTGCTCCCTCTGGCTGGCCGAAGGCGACGGTCCCCTGGAGCCACAGCCTGCAGGGGGGGTGCCGTGGAGAGCGGGTGACCTTCGCTCTGAGTGCTCAGGTGGCACCAGCGGCAGCACAGGCTCCTGCATGAGGCCCTGAAAGAAGCCAGTAAGCAGAGTGACCGTGTGGTCGCTGTCACTGACGCACACACTGCAGAAGCCGTCACATGTGGTATGCATGGCTGGACCTAAAACTACAGAGCAGGACGCGGGCTGTGGGGACGGAGCTCCAGCCACAGCCCGGGGCAGTCCTGGGACGTTTTTCCCCAGCACTCATGTCAACATGCTCCTCCTCTGTCACAGCCAAGCCCAGGCCTTGGCATCTGTTTGCACAAAGGCTTGTCAGGCCAGGGGGGCCCAGGCCTGCCACCCTCCTGAAGTCCATGGCAGGAGGACACTTGCTGCAGGACTGTCTGGAGCATGTGTTTCAAATGCAGGTTCCCGGGCTCCGTCTGAGGCATTTTGCCAGCTGCCTGGGACTCTTGCTTTTTTTTTTTTTTTTTTTGGAGACGGAGTCTTGCTCTGTTGCCCAGGCTGGAGTGCAGTGGCCGGATCTCAGCTCACTGCAAGCTCCGCCTCCCGAGTTTACACCATTCTCCTGCCTCAGCCTCCCGAGTAGCTGGGACTATAGGCACCCGCCACCTCGCCCGGCTAATTTTTTTTTGTATTTTTTAGATACAAAAAACCCCGTAGAGACGGGGTTTCACCATGTTAGCCAGACTGGTCTCGATCTCCTGACCTCGTGATCCGCCCGTCTCGGCCTCCCAAAGTGCTAGGATTACAGGCTTGAGCCACCACGCCCGGCCCTTTTTTTTTTTTTAAGACAGAGTCTCTCTTGTTGCCCAGGCTAGAGTGCAATGGCACGATCTCGGCTCACTGCAACCTCTGACTCCCAGGTTCAAGTGATTCTTCTGCCTCAGTCTCCCAAGTAACTGGGATTACAGGTGTGTGCCACCATGCCCGGCTAATTTTTGTATTCTTAGTAGAGAAGGGGTTTCACCATATTAGCCAGCCTAGTCTCAAACTCCTGACCTCTGGATCCATCCACCTCAGCCTCCCAAAGTGTTGGGATTACAGGCGTGAGCCACCGCGCCCAGCCGGGACTCTGCATTTTCAACAAACTCCAGGAACACACTCTGGTGGAAACCAAGGGTCCCCCCTGATCCAACCCAGAGTACCGTTTAGTTGCTGGACAGAGAAGAAAGCTGCAGCCACCGAGCGCCCCTCTGGCCTCCTCCCGCCTCTGCCTTTTCTTCCTGGACTTTCCATCACCTGGCTGTGGATACCCAGTGTTGCAGTTCTGGGACCGCCGGCCTCCCGCAAAAGCCTATCCCATGTGCCTGAGGGGAGGGACTCACCTGGGCAGGCCGCTGGGGCACGAGGGGAGGGACCAGCCTGGCCGTGTAGAAGGCCTCCGTGGCCCAGGCCCCAGTCAGGGCACTGCCCTCCCACAGAAAGCTCTGCTTGCATTCAGGTGGAGGAGGACACTGGCCTGCTCTTTCCCACCCTTCCTTTAAAATCCTGCTGGCAGGAAGTGGTGGCGTGCTAGACAATTCCACTTCCTCAGACAGGAGCAGGGCCACACGGTCCTCTATCTGTCGGCCTGTGGTTTCAGAGTCCTGGACTAACAACAATGGGGGAGACACTGGGGGTTTCTTCTTGCGACTTTTCTTCTCTAGAGAGAAACAAAAGCGACACCATCAACGGTGGAGTCAGCCCACTCCCCCGCGACCCGCCGGTGGTCTCTCCCAGGGCCACTGTTCTGGCCACACAAACCTGCTTCTGGTTTTATCCTCTCAGAAAAGGCACTTTCCAGCCTGAGCGCTGGCACAGCCGCACACGGCTCCATCTCCGACCGGGACAGAGCCATGGCCACCAGCAGGTCCTCGGACGGTGCCTCGTCCACCTTCCGCCTCTTCCGTGGCTCCTTCTTGCTGGCGGGTCCTCTCCGTTTCAGACCTCCACCGTGATCACTGAAGCGAGAAGACAGCCAAAAAGAAAAGTTACTGGGGCTAGAGGAGTGCACGCTTCTCAGGTTGGTCACACTGGCCTGGAGAGGGCTGGGCCTGAGAGAAAAGTGACGGATGTGGACCTGCCAGGCAGACGCATCCCCCACTTCTATTGCCTTGTGTGAACTCATTCAATCACAGGCCAAAAGTTCAACATGGCCCAGGCATGGGAGGGTCTGGGTTCCTTCACGTGCTGCTGTCCAGCAGGCTCATGGCAGATGTCCAGAGCCATCTGTGGTACCTGCACATCCTCATGTGGCCAAGCCCGTCCAATGGAGTCAACAGTCGACGGCTCTAAGCAGGCTCCCTGGACTCCCACCACCTTCACCCATCAATACTTCCGATGCTCCTTACATGGTCCTGGCCACACCGGCAGAAAAGGATCCCTTCCCTCCTGCAGGGGCTTCAGGGCAGTGCCTCTGCCCATGGCCAGAAGGAAGGGCTTCCCAGCTTAGGCTGCCAGTGGTCGACATGACACCAGCCGCCACGGGACTCTGCACTTTCAGTGGGCAGCAGCGCATTTGGTTGGGAGGAAATGAACAGGAGTTTTCAGCTGGAGAGAACCTAGGCTGCCTGGGTGACTCCCAACAAGCTGGGCAGGAGGAGGGCAGAGGCGACAAAGGAACTTAGCACAAACCGGGCCCACCTTCCCTGCACTGCAGTCATGCCTCTGGCTTTTGCAAAAGCCCGTGCTCTCCACGGGGCCAGGGATGGCTCAAATTCACCTTCCTAGGAACCTGGATAATCACAGCCTCCCAGTGGGAAAGGAGCCGCCTGGGCAGCCCAGGACCCTGCCTCTGTGAGGGGAATGCAGACTCTGTCCCCTCCTCGCTCCCCAGCAGGCCAGGTTTGGACTGTGGGGAAAGAGTATGAGGTACTCTGGCCGTGGCATGCGTTCTGAGGACCACAGGCTTGGCCTTGGGGGAGGGAGGGGTTCAAAGACCCCATAAGGGCATCCAGCTCCTGTAGTTTTCTACTCTAACAACCTTCTAAATGGATCCACATACATCTAGTTTCAGTACTTGGAAATATTCTAAAAAGCAGACATACTTTATCTGAGCAGGTGCTTTTGGTGTGGTCCTGACAAGAAAGAAGACCTCTATTCTAAGGCCTCAAGGCTTGCACCCCTACCATGCTGGTGTGGAGGTGCTAAATACAGATGGGCTCCCCCGCCAAGAGAATCCCTTCTGCCCTCTGCCATCTCACCCCCAACTCAGCTCGGCTGCCCATGACCTGTGTGCAAAGCAGTGGGCGGGACAGAGTCATCGCCTTTGGCGTTCCCTTTGCTCTTGACAGCGGTCTCAAAGATGGAGGAGTCAAAGGTCCAAGCTGCCTTTGTTCACTATGAACCTGGTGTCAGCTCTAGCGTCCTCAGCAGCAGGACAGGGTAGAGCAGGGCCAGCCCTCTGGCACTTGTGTGGCTGTGGTTTGCATGCTGAGGACTTGTGTCCTGGCTGTGAGCAGGGCCTCTAAAAATCTTCTGTTTCACCAACTTTGTTGTTGTTTTTGTTTTACGAAGACAGGTTCTTGCCCTGTCGCCCAGGCTGGAGTGCAGTGGTGCAATCACAGCTCATTGCAACCTTGACCTCCCAGACTCAAGCGATCCTTCCGCCTCAGCCTCCCAAGTAGCTGGGACTACAGGTGTGCAGCACCAGCCAGCTAATTTTTTAATTTTTTGTAGTGATGGGTCTTGCTATGTTGCCCAGGCTGGTCTTGAACTCCTGGGCTCAAGTGATCCTTCTGCCCTGGCCTCCAAAGTATTCAGATTACAGGTGTAAGCTACCGTGCCTGGCCAATCACCAACTCTTTGAACTGTGCTGAATAATCTTATGTTAACAGTGTGAACACTGGACTGCGCTGAGGTGGAAACCATGCCATACAGCAATGAAATGGATGGAGTAAAGTGACTAGCAAATTCTTAGATGTGGTAGAGCAGCAGTCCCCAACCTTTCTGGTACCAGGAACTGGTTTCATGGAAGACAGTTTTTCCATGGGACACGAATCGGGGAAATGGTTTCAGCATCAAAGTGTTTCACCTCAGATCATCAGGCTTTAGAGTCTCATAAGGAGAGCTCAACCAAGATTCCATGCATGCGCGGCTCACAATAGGGTTTGTGTTCCTACGAGTCTAACGCCAGCACTGATCTGACGGGAGGCGAAGCTCAGGCGGTAAAACTTGCCTGCCCGCTGTTCACCTCTTGCTGTGTGGCCAGGTTCCTGACAGGCCACAGATCGGTACTGGTCCGAGGCCAGGGGGTTGGGGACCCCTACACTAGAGGGTACCGACTGCGGGATCATGGGATTGGAAACTCAGGAAGGACCTTGAGGAAAATAGTGCGATGATCGTTTCTGCACCCACATAAAGGGGCAGGTCCAGAGCCTTCCAGAATGCAGACTCTGTCCCCTCCTCACTCCCTTCTAGACTGTGCCTGATTTCCACCCTAAGTGTTTCATTTCCAGAATGAAAGAGGGCTCTTTTTTCCTCCACCATAAAGCTTCTTTTTTTTGTAGACGGAGTCTCACTCTTGTCCAGGCTGAAGTGCAGTGGTGTGATCTTGGCTCACTGCAACCTCTACCTTCTGGGTTCAAGTGAGTCTCCTGCCTCAGCCTCCCAAGTAGCTGGGATTACAGGCATGCACCACCACGCCCAGCTAATTTTTGTATTTTTAGTAGAGACAGGATTTTACCATGTTGGACAGGCTGGTCTCGAACTCCTGACCTCAGGTGATCTGCCCACCTTGACCTCCCCCAAAGTGCTGCGATTATAGGTGTGAGCTACTGCGCCTGGCCCATAAAAAGCTTTTTTAAATAGAAAAAGCCCTGAGTGCACACAGCAATATTTGGCTTGGTTTTCTTCCTTTTCGTTGACTCACCTGGACACTGGCAGGCTGCTGCTCCCCTCAGGCTGTGCTGTCTGCAGCCGGACGGCCTGCAGCAGGAGCTGGGGGCCAACCTCCATCTTCACAGCACACTGCTTCAAGTGGCTGGCTCTGTTCTTTAAGGTCAGAAATGGTTTCCCACAAATCGGGCACTCAGGGATCTGAGGCACGGAAGGTCTTAGTGCCTTTTCAGCTTCATCCAGGCACCTGAAGGAAGACAGTTAATACAGGAGAACCACCCTCCCCGGGAATGTGGATTGGAGCACATGTGGGTCTAGGTCATCATGGATGTGCTGTGGTCAAAGCAAGTTCCCCAAAGCTAATCCCTCCACACAGCCTGACTCCGTCTCCTGGCAGTCAGCCCCTAGACACTACACTTAGGTATCTGTTAGCAAAGCTGGCTAAATAAAGCAAGGAAAGATTAAATGCAGTTACATGATAACTTAGAAATTCCACTCCTAAGTATAGACCCCCAAGAACTGAAAGCAGGTACCCAAACAAATACATGAAACCCATGTTCACGGCAGCTCTATCCACAATCCCAAAGAGTAGAAATGCTCCAAATGTCAGTCAATGGATGAAAGGATAAACCACGGTCATATTCCTCATCTAAGAATGGGAAAAAAACACAGTCTATCCATACAATGAGATACTACTCAGCCACAAAAAGGAATGAAGCCTGTCCCATGCTACAACATGGATGAACCTCAAAAACAACATATTCAGTCAAAGAAGGCAGACACAAAAGGACAACTGTGCAATTTCAGAATCGGCAAATCCATCCAGACAGAAAGTTGATTAGTGGTTGTCAGGGGAGAGAGGGGCAATAGGGAGTGGCTGCTAATGGGTGTGGAGATTCTTTTGGCGGTGATGAAAATAATCCAAAGTGATTGTGGTGACAGTTGCACAACTGTGTGAATAAATGGGTGAACTATATGTTCTGTGAATTATATCTCAACAAAGTTATTTTTTAAAAAGGGGTAGGTTGACAACAAAGCTGAGGTGCTATTTTCACAGTAAGGTGTGGAGATCCCCACTCCAGCCCTGGGGTGCCCGGGGATTCTGGTCACGTACACGGGAGAGGTGATGGCCCACGCTGCCCCCACCTGTTTACATGCTGTTCCCTTCGGGTCACGTTCATGGCTGACAGGTTCTTTTGACAAATCTGGCAGAAGAACAACCCTTTTTCCTCCAGGCTATCATCATGTGCCGATGCTCCTACCCGTGCAAACTCCTGCTGCAGGGTCAAGGCCACCGCAGCGTCGCTCTCTGGGGCAGGGGGCCCAAGCCCAAACACTGTGGAGAAGCACCAAAGATCCGTGAGGATCAACTCCAAAGACAAGCTCACCCTCAGACCTCTGCTCTGTCGGCTCTTGCAGACCATGGGGAGCAGGGGGAGCACAAATAAACCAGAACCCAGCTCCACTCTGTAGACCGGTGACTCAGGCACTGTCCAGTGAGACTGGGCACTAGTCAGCACTTCTGCAACAGCCATCTCCAACTTTAACATGCATATGCATTGCCTGGGAAGCTTGTCGACACTCGGATTCAAGTTCAGGGGGTCCAGGTGCAGCCTGAGACTCTCCGCCTTCCTAGCAGCCCCCAGGCTTGGCGATGCTGGCACCGCAGGACCACTCTGAGTAGCAAGGACCTACACTTCCCCACTTCTGCTGAAGTCAGCTACCTTGGGCATTGCAGGTTCACAAGGCTCATATTCCAACAAAGCTAGATGTTCTCTTCGAAGCTCAACCTTTCCTGCTGACCTTTTACTGCCCGTGATAAAACCAGGGCAGAGTGAAATGCCCTTGGCGGTTAAAAAGCAGCATCTCTTACTTAGCATCAGACGCAAGAATGGACTGATTCTGGTCTTGAGATGGCTCCCAGGGTGGCCCATCTGGTATTGCTGGAGCAGACCCCTGTCACTCACAAGGGATACGCCCTGAACGCCTCATAAACCCCCAAGTTTTTGATGGCTGTGGCCTACCAGTGCCTGCCACTGAGGCCAGCAAAACAGCACACCTTCATTTTGGTGCCCTGTTTTGTTTGGTCGTCTTCTTTTTTTTTTTTTTCCTGAGACAGTCTTACACTCTGTCCCCAAGCTGGAGTGCATCGATGCGATCTCAGCTCACTGCAACCTCCGCTTCCCACGTCCCAGTGATTCTCCTGCCTCAGTCTCCTCAGTAGCTGGGATTACAGGTGCACACCACCACACCTGGCTAATTTTTAGTAGAGACGGGGTTTTACCATATTGGCCAGGGTGGTCCTGAATTCCTGACCTCAGGTGATTTGCCTGCCTTGGCTTCCCAAAGTGCTGGGATTACAGGTGTGAACCACCACATCCAGCCTGGTTTGGTTTCTTAACAAAGAAATGGTTTATCTCTTTCTGAGAGCTTGCTGGGTGTGATGTGAAGATACAGAGAGAACTGAGTCAAATGCTGGGCAGGGGCGGAGCTCACACCAGCTGGGTGCCTCCTCTATACCTCACATGTGCATCCAGGACTGATGCCTCGGCAGGACATCAAATCACTGCCTGCTGTGGACCCTGGGGCGGCCTGAGACTCATCGGTGTTACTGAAGTGAAATCTGCAATGCAATGCCAAGAGCCTGCATACTTATTAGCTCTAGGTCCGCCAATAATAGTTTCTTCCTATTTCTTTTCCCTTTGTAAATTTTCATCAGAAATGAGAATCCATATTGTTTCAGGGATGGAGAACAGAAGCACCTGGCATTATTATGCTTATGGAGCTGGTGCTACACCAAGTGCACAGCAGCTATGGGGCACTGTCTCCACACGCTGTCACCTGGAGCCAATGAGCCTCTAATCCACTCAGAGTGGGGCAACCCGGGGCAACCCAAGGGTTAGAGGAAGGAGTTAAAGGATCCCATAAAGAAATAAACAAATCCAGAGAGTGGGAAATCTTATAATACAATTAGCCTAGCCTCTTCAAAAACTCAGTTTTTGTCATGGGGCTGGGTGCAATGGTTCACACCTCTAATCCTAGCACTTTTGGAGGCTGAGGAGGGCAGATCGCCTGAGCTCAGGAGTTCAAGACCAGCCTGGGCAACATGGCGAAACCCCGTTTCTACTAAAAATACAAAAAAATTAGCCGCGTGTGGTGGTGGGTGCCTGTAATCCCAGCTACTCAGGAGGCCGAGGCACGAGAATAGCTTGAACCCGGGAGGCCGAGGTTGCAGTGGGCCGAGATCGCGCCACTACACTCCAGCCAAGGCTCTGTCAAAAAAAAAAAAAAAAAAAAGTCAATGTCATGGAAAACAAAAGAAAACAAAGGGACTATTCTAGAATCTAGACCTTAGGAGACTGCTGAGCTACAGCAATATGCAGCATGTGAACTTACTGAATCCTTGTCCCGAAAAAAAAGAAACCAGCTATAAAAAATAACCTTGAGACAACTGGGGAAATTTGAATTTGAACTGGATGCCAGGCACTATGATGGAATTAAGCGTGATAATGGTATTGTAGTTATGCAGCAGAATCTAGGGGTGAAGGATCCTGATGTCTATAACTTACTTTCAGATAATATGGAAGAAAAATATGTATATTTGGCTAGGCACAGTGGCTCGCATCTGTAATCCCAGCACTTTGGAAGGCTGAGGCGGGCAGATCACAAGGTTAGGCGTTCGAGAACAGCCTGGCCGGCCAGCATGGTGAAACCCCATCTCTACTAAAAACACAAAAATTAGCTAGGCGTGGTGGAATGCGCCTGTAGTCCCAGCTACCTTGAGGCTGAGGCAGGAGAATGGCTTGGACCTGGGAGGCGGAGCTTGCGCCTGGGAGGTGAGCTGAGATCGTACCACTGCACTCCAGCCTGGGCAACAGAGCGAGAGTCCATCTCAAATAAAAAAAAAAAAAAAAGGAAGAGGGCCAGGCGCAATGGTTCACACCTGTACTTCTAACAATTTGGGGGGCTGAGGTAGGCAGATCACTTGTCAGGAGTTCAAGACCAGCCTGGCCAACTTGGCGAAACCCTGTCTCTACTAAAAATACAAAAATTGGCCAGGTGTGGTGGCGCATGCCTGTAAATCCAGTGGCTGGGGCAAGATAATTGCTTGAACCTCGGAGGCGGAGGTTGCAGTGAGCCGAGATCATGCCACTACACTCCAGCCTGGGTGACAGAGCAAGGCTCTGTCTCAGAAAAAAAAAAAAAAAAAAAAAAAAAGGAAGAGGTACCTTATCAAGGAAGCTAGGTGGGAAATGACCCCAGAGACTCTTCAATCTCTGGCTAGATCCAGTGAAGTGGCAAAGGTAAAACATCAAGCAGAGAGCCTATCCACAGAAGAAACCCAACAAATGCTGATTCCTTCCTGCCTCCCTTCCTCAGTTATGTTCATAAACTATCTCTGTGTGGAAGACAGAAACACACCCATCATACCATTCCTCGCCATCATCTCCTCTTGAGGATCCTTTGGGACGTTTTCTTCCTGTGCAGCCTCGAGGGAGCACTCTTCTGAAGCATGTCTCAAACGCTCGGGGTCTGCTCTCTTGAACTGCTGCATTCGCTGTAGGACCAATTGTGCTGTGCGGGGTTTGGAGGGACTTGGCACTGCTGTTGTCAAACAGGAAGGAGGAGGCTGAGAGTTGCTGTTAGGCGCATTCTCTGGCAAGGAGGGAAATATTCACAACCATCTGTTGTAGCTGGAGAAATAAAAGACTTTTCCACCAGATACAGGTTAGACGCAAGTTTCAGGCGTCCTTTATCAACTAGTTTAGGTTTGACTCACAAACGTGAAGAGGACTGGATGCTTATTGGTAACCTCTTTGTTTATGGCAATACAGACATAAATATCAATGACAGGAGGGGAATGGGATGTGACTGCTAATGAGCACGGGGTTTAGTTTTAGGATAAAACTGTTCTCAAGTTAGGTAGTGGTGGAGTTGGACAACTCTGTGAATATACTAAAAACCACTGAGCCATACCCTTTTAAAGGGTGAATTTTATGGAATGTCAATTATACCCCAATAAAGCTATTATTAAAGAAATATTAACGACAAAGGTTTATGTCCTAGATCAGTTCTTCTTTAACTTGGGATCCACAGATCTTCAGTGGGGATCCAGGAACCCCATGAAGTTGTATGCCAGTTCTGCAGGTGTGCGCATGGATACGTGTTTTGGGGGAACCACGCATAGATTTCATCTGACTGGAAAAGAGCACGAGAGACCAGTAAAGTTGGTGAGGCAACACTGTTGACGCCTTCCAGCAGTCTCTGCGGCCTGAGACTCTACCACCACTCTAACCACTCTACCGAGAGGTTATTAAGATCAGGAAGTCAGGGCAAGGAAAATTGAGAAACAGAACTCAGGAGCTCAGAGAGCCCATGGTGTATTATACATGCAAGGCTGGTTTTCAGTTTTGCATGAAGAATGTGTACTAAGCATATGGCTCAGTATATCAAGGGCAACAGGGCAAGAAAACTGCTGTAAACAAACTGTTAAAAAATTATCCAGGTGCGGTGGCGGGTGCCTGTGGTCCCAGCTACTCGGGAGGCTGAGGCAGGGAGGACTGCTTGAACCTGGGAGGTCAAGGCTGCAGTGAGCTATGATAGCGCCACTGCACTCCAGCCTGGGTGACAGACCAAGATCCTGTCTCTAAAAACTAAGTAAGGAAATAAATCAGTAAAAATAACAAAGGAAAAGATTAAAAGGTCTTCTGAGAGAGAAACAAAAAACCTGAAGAATCTCCTGGGACTTGAGCCCACACAGCGCCCTCATGCGGCCCTCTCAGCAGCCTTTCCAAATTGGCTGACCCCGTCCAACTTACCCAGTTTGGAATAAATTCAAGAAAACAAGAGAAGCAACATTATTGTGTTGTTTGTGTAACTCATGTCAACCACATAACAGAATTTCATAGGAAATTCTCAAAGAGCAGAGGACTCCAAACATAACCATGTGAGCAATTCACACAGGGGTTATATTTTTCTTGACTGTTGTTTAAACCAGGAGTCAACCGGGCGCAGTGGCTCACGCCTGTAATCCCAGCACTTTGAGAGGCTGAGGCATGAGGATTGCTTTAGCCCAGGAGTTCAAGACCAGCCTGGGCAACATAGTGAGACCTCCAGCTCTAAATTTTTTTTTTTTTTAATGTAAAAATTTAAAAAAGGCCGGGCGCGGTGGCTCAAGCCTGTAATCCCAGCACTTTGGGAGGCCGAGACGGGCGGATCACGAGGTCAGGAGATCGAGACCATCCTGGCTAACACGGTGAAACCCCGTCTCTACTAAAAAATACAAAAAACTAGCCGGGCGAGGTGGCGGGCGCCTGTAGTCCCAGCTACTCGGGAGGCTGAGGCAGGAGAATGGTCTAAACCCGGGAGGCAGAGCTTGCAGTGAGCTGAGATCCGGCCACTGCACCCCAGCCTGGGCGACAGAGCAAGACTCTGTCTCAAAAAAAAAAAAAAAAAAAAATTAAAAATAAACCAAGAGTTAGCAAACTATGGTCATGTGGCTGGCTGCCTATTTTTGTAAATAAAGTTTTACTGGCATATGGCCATGCCTGTTCATTTACATATTGTCCACGCCTGCTTTCTCACTATGACAGCAGAGTTGCGACAGAGTCTGTATGGCCTACAAAGCCAAAATATTTACAATCTGGCTCTTTCCATAAAGTTTTCCAGCCCCCGGTTTAAAAGAGTACAAATTACCTGTGGTTTCCTCTTTGGAAAGGTTTGGCGATGGTTCTTGCCGGTTACCCGTCTGGGTGTTTTGTGCTGTCTCCCAGAGCACAGGCTGATCTGGAGCAGAGGCGAGCACACCCGCCTCCCCATTCACAGAGAGGGCCGGTTCACTTGCTTGCCATTTGGTTACCCCTTGCTTTTTAGTCCTAGGGGCCTGGCTGCCAGATGGAGGTTTCTTCTCTGCAGGGCCTTGAAGGGTTTTGGTCTTGGTAGCAGTTTGTTTGGTCCTTTTCAATTTGCGTCTTACCTGAGTGCCGTTTGAGGAGGCGTTTTGTGTCTTCCTTTCTCCTGACACTTCCTTGATTCCATGTTTTTTCACCCTTTGGAAAAAGCTAGCGCAGAGTTCTTTAAAGTCGTCATCAGACTCATCCATCACTGACCAGTTTTAAGGCTTTCAGGCTGGTCTTCAGAGGAGCGAGGGTCAATCCCGGGACATGCAGACAGATGAGAAAGTGAACCCAAGTAGAAGCCTAGCTGAGCCTCATTCACACTCACAGTTTCATTAGGGTTCCTCTCTACTTCTCAAATAGATACTTGGAGAGTTTGCACAATTGAACAAAAAGTACTGTTTTCCTCTCTATAATGACTGAAGTATCTTTGTTCAAATTGGGCCGGTGGTTAAACATGTTTAAAGCTTCCCTCTGTTGAAGTCCACAACTGGGCCGGGTGCGGTGGCTCACGCTTGTAATCCCAGCACTTTTGGAGGACAATGGGGGTGGATCATCTGAGGTCAGAAGTTCAAGACCAGCCTGGCCAATATGGTGAAACCTCGTTTCAACTGAAAATACAAAAAATTGGCCAGGTGTGCTGGCAGACGCCTGTAATCCCAGCTACTCGGGAGGCAGAGGCAAGAGAATCCCTTGAACCTGGGAGACGGAGATTGCAATGAGTGGAGATCGTGCCACTGCACTCCAACCTGGGCAATGAGAGCAAAACTCTGTCTCAAAAAATAATAATAATAAATAAATAAAGTCCACAATTGAAAAAGAGTGTTTTGTTGTCCAATAGATGCCTCTAGATTGAATACATATGAACCTGGTGCTCAGATAATTCTCCAAGATCTCCACGATGATGAAACATATATGGTTCACTTAATTTCACATCTGTGGAAAACCAAAAGCATGTAAGTGTAATCGGACATTGTCATTTTATGTCAGTTCTTCCAGGGAGGGACAAGGGCATGTGGGGTGAGGGAAAAGTCTTCAGAGTAACAATACTGTCAAATACTCAGTCCAGCCTGGTTAACATGGTCTAATCGTCCTATCAGACATCACGACAGAAGGATCCAGAAACCTGTCAAAGCATGTTCTTCCACAGGAATTAACATGTGTGTATCTTGGGAGAGTGTTTTCTTAACTGAAATTTAGGGAGCAAACCCCATGAAAGGCAGTCACCATAGAAACAGGATGATCCCCAAATCTCGGAAAACTATCTCCTACACTGATTTAAGACCCCTGGCTGTTAAAGAGGCTGTTTCTGTAAATACTGGAACATAAGAGACAGGAAGAGAAACTATATTCTCATGAACACTCAGGAGACAAAAGGTCACTTTTCCTTATCTTCTCAACCCAGCAAGGCTCTCCAAACCTGGATGACTGGAATGTCGCCTCTATACAAAGGTTGGGCCTTGTGGGCATGGCTCTTTACTTTGGCGCATGCTTAGTGTGGTTCAAAAATGAAAACTGAATGACCCAATGGCAAAAACTTATTCCTTTCAAATACAATAATGCAATCTCCACTGTCCAAAGAATCTGATTAATCATTTTGTTTTCCAGAGCTGAAAATACTCCTACCTAGAATCTACTTTGTATGGCTGGCTCATTCTCTTCTGTGTTTTCCCCTCAGAGAAGTATCCTCTAATCCTTTATGGACCCTCTCCATCCGCATCCCTATCATTGTCCACCGTTTTCACAATGGCATCTGTCATAGGTTATAATCATATGAAACAGATAATATCTATTGAATGCTTACTGTGTGCCAAGCTCTGTTCCAATTGTTTTTCAAGTCAAACTCATTTAATCCTTACAAGAAACCTATATGGTGGAATCTCCTGTCATCCTCTCTTTACAGCAAGGAAACGCGCAAGCAGAATAAGGAACTGGCTCAAAGCTAGTTCAGGAATAGCTTTCAAAGTGGCAGGGCTAGGATCAAACCCAGGAAGCGTCGTTCCAAACTATCCGCTCTTGTATCTTTATTCATCGGCTTATTATCTGTCCCCCATTATGCTCAACACTTCAGGAGGGTAGAGATCCATCTATTTTACTTTGCATCCTCTTTGGCTGATCCAGTGCCTGACTTGAAGTAAGTGCTCGACAACTACTTGTTGAATTCATGAATTGCAAAGAGTTTGGTATAATGGGAGTAGATAGAAAGGTGTAGGAGAAAAGGCTGCGGGGAGAGGCAGGGATCGGCTCACAAGGGCCTGGAAGGTCAGGCTAGGCAAAGTGAATTTTATCGTGTTGGATGTGGGGAGCGGCTGGAACAAATGCCACCCTCCACAACTGTGTTGATCTCTGCATCTCTGTAGATATGAACCTCGCAACAGTCTATCTCCTCCTGTAGGTGCCCAATCAATATTTACTGAATGACATAACGGATCCTGCAAGCCTACAGGTTTCCAGAGGGAAGGGGACTTGTGCCTCCTAGCTTCTTACCTACCGCAGCGCACGGCTCACAGCAGGAGCGGGATGAATGAATGGATCGGTGAGGGGCGGACCCTCCCGCTTCCCCCAACCCGGCGACCTACGGAAAGGGGCTGAGGGATTCCCTGCCTGGGAAAAGGGCTGCCAAAGACTCTAACGGCTCTAAAGTCAGACGGAGAACCCCGATCCCCGGACTGGCCCAGACCGAGACCGCCGTGGGGATATAGATCAGCCACCCTCCTCCCTCCAGGCGGGCCCCGGCCCCTCTCCACCCGAGCGCAGCTCCTGCCTCTCCGTCGGGGCTGCGGGCCTGCAGAGGCCACGGAGTCAGCGAGGGAGACGGGAGAGAAAGGCTCTTCTCCCTAAGAAGAGCGAGAACGGCTCGAGGTGACAGGACCTCCACCTCCCGGGTGCAGACTCCCAACCCCACAGCCCGGCTCCTCCTACCTCCGGCGGCGCCGCGGCACCTTCTTAACGGAGACTCACGCGCCTGCGCATGCGCCGCCCGCGCCCCCGCGGAGAATTGCCTGCGCGCAGGCGCAGAGCGGGCGCGCGCGGTGGTGCGGCAGCCTCACTTCCCGTCTTCCTCTGCGGCTCCGGGCGCGGCGCGCGGCGGCCAGCGCTTCCGGTCGGAAGGAGGCGGGGCGAGGCGGAAGCGGCGCTTGCCGCAGATGGAGTCTATTAGTTTTGATAAAGAGTTAGGGCAAGTTTAGGGCACTGTGGCAGCATTGAGATAAAGTCTGGTTCCTCCCCAGCTCGCTCAGGAAATGTTCGCGGATACAATGGCGGCCCCCTGTGGGCATACCTGCCTGTGGAGCGGAGAGTGGACCGGGTGAGGGGAACCGGGAGAGGCACCGAATCTGGCCTGGGGGCCCGGGAATCTTCCTCTCAGGTGGGGTGGCTTGAGAGTCGAGGCCTGGAGGTCGGGGAGGGTTAGCTACGTGAAGAGGGGATTATACCGGGCTGCAGCGGCCTGGAGGGGATGCCCGAGCAGGGCTAGGGTGAAGCCAGCTAGCGCCTGAGGGAAAGGTGGCAGAGGTTTGCCACGGCTTGGCATTTGAGGGACTTTACACATCGTATTAAGGCTTTGAGCTTCAACTTGGGGTCGTCGGGAGCCATTGAAGGTTTTTTTTTTGTTGTTTGTTTGTTATTTTTTGAGACAAGAGTTTTGCTCTTGTTGCCCAGTCTGGGGTGCAGTGGTGCTATCTCGGCTCACTGCAACCTCTGTCTCCCGGATTCGAGCGATTCTTGTGCCTTACCTTCCCAAGTAGCTGGGATTATAGGCGGTGTTTTTAGTAGAGACTGGCTTTCACCGTGTTGCCCAGGCTTGTCTCCAACTCCTGACCTCAGGTGATCCGCCCGCCTTGGCCTCCCAAAGTGTTGGGATTACAGGCGTGAGCCACCGCTCCTGGCTTTTTTTTTTTTTTTTTTAAAATAGAGACGGG
This sequence comes from Macaca fascicularis, assembly GCF_037993035.2. Lineage (NCBI taxonomy): Eukaryota > Metazoa > Chordata > Mammalia > Primates > Cercopithecidae > Macaca > Macaca fascicularis. The sequence continues at coordinate 4,392,162 of NC_088394.1, forward strand.
AGGTCTCACTATGTTGCCCAGGCTGGTCTCGAACCCTGGCCTCAAGAGATCCTCCCGCCTGGGCTTCCCAAAGCGCTGAGATTACAGGTGTGAGCCGCCACTCCCGGCGTAAGATTGTGTTTTTAAAGGCCTAATTACAGTGAGAACAGATGAGGCCAGGACATCCATTAGGAGGCTATTACATAATCTAGATGAAAAGTGGGGGCGGCCCGAATTAGGAAGTGGAGCGAAAAGCATGGAGAAATATCGAGCATAGTCATGACCCAATTGTTAACGATTTGCCGGTTTCTGACCTTAGCATCTGAGTAGTGTGCTTCCAGTCACTGAAATAACACAGGAGAAGTGTAAAGGAATCAGTTTGCAGGGCAAACAATATGTTTTTTAAAAGATACAAATATCATAAAATTCACACTTGAAGTATACTTTCAGTGGTTTTCAGTACATTCACAGGATTTGCAGCCATCATCGCTAATTCCAGAATGTTGTAAAACCCCAAATGGAACCTGCCATACCCATTAGTAGTCACTCCCCAATTCCCTCGACCCCATCTCCTGGCAATCACTAATCGGCTTTCTGTCTCCGTGGTTTTGCCTATTCAGTACGTTTTATGTAAATGGAATGATGTGATACTTGGCCTTCTCTGCTGGGCTTTTATTAAGCATGTTTTCAAGGTTCATCCAGGTAGCATGAATCAGTACTTCATGCCTTTTCATGGCTACATAATCACGTGTATGGATAGACCATGTTTTGTTTATCCGTTTATCAGGTGATGGGCATATGGATGTTTTACTTTTTGGCTGTTAGAAATAATGCTACTATGAACATTGGTGTTCTTAGCACAAGTTTTTGTGTTCTAGGAGTGGAATTACTGGGTAAGACTACATTTAATTCTGAATGTTGAGCTTCAAAACCTTCCAAGTGGCCGGGCGCGGTGGCTCAAGCCTGTAATCCCAGCACTTTGGGAGGCCGAGACGGGCGGATCACGAGGTCAGGAGATCGAGACCATCCTGGTTAACACAGTGAAACCCTGCCTCTACTAAAAAATACAAAAAACTAGCCGAGCGAGGTGGCGGGCGCCTGTAGTCCCAGCTTCTCGGGAGGCTGAGGCAGGAGAATGCCGTGAACCCAGGAGGCGGAGCTTGCAGTGAGCCGAGATCGCACCACTGCACTCCAGCCTGGGCGACAGAGCGAGACTCCGTCTCAAAACAAAAAACAAAAACAAACAAACAAACAAAAAAACACAAAACCGGCCGGGTGCGGTGGCTCACGCCTGTAATCCCAGCACTTTGGGAGGCCGAGGCTGGCGGATCACAAGGTCAGGAGATCGAGACCACGGTGAAACCCCGTCTCTACTAAAAATACAAAAAATTAGCCGGGCGCGGTGGCGGGCGCCTGTAGTCCCAGCTACTCAGGAGGCTGAGGCAGGAGAATGGCGTAAACCCAGGAGGCGGAGCTTGCAGTGAGCTGAGATCCGGCCACTGCACTCCAGCCTGGGCGACAGAGCGAGACTCCGTCTCAAAAAACAAAAACAAAAACAAACAAACAAACAAAAACACACACAAAACCTTCCAAGAGGTTTTCCTTGATGAAGGATGTAGGAGGTGTTTACTTGCTCTTTGGCTTGGAAATCTAAGTTTGTTTGTAATATGGCTTCCAGTTGGATAAAGTAGACAGAATAAGAATGATAAGCAGCCCAGAGGCATGGGTAGGGCAGGGTGTCTTGGGACTTTATAGAGGAGACTGAGTGACAACGTGGAGAAGCCAGTGCTGTTGAAATAATTCCTTCCTCCCTTCCTTCCCTTGCTTCCCTTGCTTCTCAATGGAGTTTGGCTCTTGTTGCCCAGGCTGGAGCGCAGTGGTGTGTGCAACCTCCACCTCCCTGGAACGATTCTCCTGCTTCAGCCTCCCATTTAGCTGGGATTACAGGCGCCCATAACCGCACCTGGCTAATTTTTTTTTTTTTTTTTTTTTTTTTTTGAGACAGAGTCTTGCTCTGTCGCCCAGGCTGGAGTGCAGTGGCCGGATCTCAGCTCACTGCAAGCTCCGCCTCCCGGGTTCACGCCATTCTCCTGGCTCAGCCTCCCGAGTAGCTGGGACTACAGGTGCCCGCCACCATGCCCGGCTAATTTTTTGTATTTTTAGTAGAGACAGGGTTTCACTGTGTTAGCCAGGACGGTCTTGATCTCCTGACCTGGTGATTTGCCCGCCTTGGCCTCCCAGAGTGCTGGGATTACAGGCGTGAGCCACCGCACCCAGCATAATTTTTTGTATTTTTAGTAGAGATGGGGTTTCACCATGTTGGGCAGGCTGGTCTCGAACTTCTGACCTCAGGTGATCTTCCTGCCTGGACCTCCCAAAGGGCTGGGATTACTGGCGTTAGCCACCGCGCCTGGCCTGAAACCATTTCTTACTTAAATTTCTCAAGAAAAGGAGGCATGCCACCACATTCAGAGCCACAAGGGAGGCATCACCTTTTGGTTAGAAGGAAAAGGTAGGAACAAGGAGAAAGTCTAGGCCAGAGCCTTTATGGGGTTCCTCAGGAATAGCAAGTCAGGGCGGAGTAAACATTTTAGGATTGGATAATTTAAATAATTCCATCAGGCTTTGCCTTTGGGTGGTCTCTAGTTGCTTGGTACCTGGCCATGCATGATTTAGGGCAGGAGAAATACTGGCTTGGTAAGAGTTAGATAAAAGGGATGGTTGAGAAATTAGCCCTGGGAGAGGCAGTCTCCTTGCCAGCAAGATTTTTAAGATTTCAAAATATCATAAAATACAGAAAAAAATTTTAAACAGCTAATAAACATGGATGTGGCTGGGATGATATGAAGGATAGTTGTAATGGTAGAAATTATTTTTTTCCAGTCAGACTGAAAATGAAGTGCCTGTTTCCTATTTAGGATTTAAATCTCTTAGAGGCCTAATGAAGAAAGTCTCTTCTACCTCCCTCCCCCAACCCCAAATCTGGCTCTATTATTTATTTACGTAAAATAAATTAGTTGAAGTGTGGTTTAGAGAAGAGAGTTTTCTTAAACCTGAGATTCTCAACGGAGTCACCTGTGGAACTTTTTTTTTAATTGGAAATTCAGGGACACTATTCTTAGGCCTACTGAATAAATCTTTGAACCTGTGTCTTTTGAAAGTTTCACAGATGATTCTGATGTTCTCAAGATTGTGAAGCACTGCATTTAACCAGCACCAGGTGAACACTGTAGGCTAAGTATAGGAGAGATGCCAAGACCTGGGTCAGGGTGGTGCATGGAATTTTGAATTATACATAAATTCCTCCCTTCAAGGAACAATGCCATCCATAACTGGGGCAGCTGCTTCTTGGGGCCCAAGGTGAACAATGGAAGCTGCCTTGTCCTGGACCCTACTGTGACTGTTAACTCTAGCAGAAGCCCTAGGGTTCATGCTGTTAGTCAGAAGCCACCCAGTGTGACTAAGTTGAGGGGCAGTGTTGAGAAACAGTGTTACTAGATGGATGTTATTTCGGTAGGAATAGTATTGTGCGTTCCCTGTCAGCATTTGAGGCGGAAACCCACTGCACTGTCAAAACAACCGGGGAGATGAAAGATGATGTCAGATATTAAAAGGTGCAGATAGTCCTTGTGTTTGGTTAACTTTACAAGGTTTATCTGAAAGAGAAAATGGATGCAGAAGTACATGAAAAAATTGTGTTACTCCAAATAGATGTGCTGTTTTCCCAGTTCATAGGAGTCAGTAATTTAGGGGTTCAGGGGAAAAAGGCAAAGGTTCAAGACACTGTGATTATAATGTCCTTACCCTCCTGGAATATTTCCTTTTTAAAAGCTTCTGGCATCTCCCACAGAGTTAATGTTTTACACAGTTCGGAGGATGAATTGAAGGGCCCTTATCCCAGGTCTGTGGTTTGATTATAAATTGTAAAGCCATAACCTGTCCACCTTCCGCTCTTTAATCTTGACAGGGGTTGGGGAGATGGCAGGTTGAACAAGGAAAGAATTGTCTCCTCAGTTCTTTGGTCGTGTTAACTTTTATTTACTGTTGTATATTCACATTTTCTAGACTGCTAAAATTGGTGAAATCAGGAGAGGAAATAACTTTTTACATGTATAAGTATGCAAAAGTTATTCAAGATGAGTTACACTGCATTTCTGTTAGTGTGCTGCTTGCCACTGCTGCCTTTCTGTGCGTTTGCTCTCTCTATTCTGCTAGACAAATTTAGGGGAGATTTAAGACAGCAAAACAACCCCCAAAGTATCTACCAGCATAATCCCTATCAAAATCCCAACAACCTTTTAATTTTTTTGCAGAAGTGGAAAAACTCATGTTAAAAATCGTATGGAATTGGCCGGGTGCAGTGGCTCATGCCTGTAATCCCAGCATTTTGGGAGGCTGAGGAAGGTAGATCACTTGAGGTCAGGAGTTCGAGACCAGCCTGGCCAACATGGTGAAATCCCGTCTCTACTAAAAATACAAAAGTTAGCCAGGCGTGGTGGTGGGTGCCTGTAGTCCCAGCTACTTGGAAGGCTGAGGCAGGAGAATCCCTTGAACCCAGGAGATGGAGATTGCATTGAGCCAAGATCACAACACTGCATTCCAGCCTGGTAACAGAGTGAGACTTTGTCTGAAGTAAATAAATAAATTAATTAAATAAAATAAATAAATTCATATGGAATTGCAAGGGGCTCCTAATACCCAAAACCCTAATAGCCTCTTTGTTCTTTTTCAAGAAATACTTCCTTATATCAAAACTTACTACAAGCGATAGTAATCAAGACTCTGTGGTACTGTACTAGCATAAGGATAGACATATGGGTCAGTGGAAGAGAAGTGAGAGTCTAGAAATAAACACCTACATTTATGAGCAATTGATTTTTGTCAAGGATGCCAAGACTAGTCAATGGTGAAAGAATAGTGTCTTCCACAAATGGAGCTGGGATAACAGGATATCACATGCAAAAGAATGAAGTTAGACCCTTACCTCATACCATGTACAAATAATAACTTAGAATGGATCAAAGACCCAATGTAAGAGTGAAAACTATAAACCTCTTAGAAGAATACAAGGGTAGGCTGGGTGTGGTGGCTCACCCCTGTAATCCCAGCACTTTTGGCATTACCAGAGGTCAGGAGTTTGAGACCAGCCTGACCAACATGGTGAAACCGCATCTCTACTAAAAATACAAAATTAGCCGGGTGTGGTGGCGTGTGCCTGTAATCCCAGCTACTCGGGAGGCTGAGGCAGGAGAATCACCTGAACCCAGGAGGCGGAGGTTGCGGTGAGCCGAGATCGCGCCACTGCACTCCAGCCTGGGCAACAGGAGTGAAACTCCATTTCAAAAAAAAAGAAGACGACAAGGATTAAATCTTTATGACCTTGGAGTTTGCAGTAGACTCTAGATGTGACACTAAAAGCAGAAACAACAACAAATAATGAATTGGACTTCATCAAAATTAAAAACTTGTGTGTGTAAAAGTACACTATCAAGAAAATAAGAAGACAACCCACAGAACGGGAGATATGTGTTAATCATATACCTGACAAGAGTCTATGCTGCTGTCTGAATGTTTATGTCTCCTGTCACCCAATTCATATGTGAAGTCCTTACCCGCAAGGTGATAGGATTAGTGCTCTTACAAAAGAGGCCCCTGAGGCCAGGTGTAGTGGCTCATGCCTGTAATCCCAGCACTTTGGGAGGCGGAGGCGGGAGGATTGCTTGGGCCCAGGAGTTTGAGACCATCCTGGGCAGCAAGATGAGACTCCATCTCTACAAAATTTTTTTTTAAAAAGAAACAGGCCCAAGAGAGAAACCCCCTGCCCTTTCTTCCATCTGAGGAAGTGGGCCTTCACCAGACAGAGTCTGCCAACACCTTGATCTTGGACTTCCCAGACTCCAGAACAGAGAATTTCTGTTGTTTATTAGCCACCCAGTCTTATGGTATTTTGTAAGAGCAACCCAAATGGACTAAGATAATCTAGTGGCACAATATAGAAATAACTTTTACAACTCAATGAAAGGACAACTCAGAAAATGGGTATGGTAGAATTTGTCCTGTGAGGAAGCCAAGACCAAAAGAAAAAGGACATGGGACTTGATTAGACATTCCAAAGAATGGCAGATGCCAACAAGCACATGAAAACATGATCAGCATCATGAATCATTAGAGAAGTGCAGATTGAAACCACAGTGAGATACTGCTTCATGGCCAGTAGGACAGCCATTTCCTAAAAAAAATTTAAAAAATAAAAATAAGTATTGGTGAGGATGTAAAGAAGTTAGAACTCTGATCCGTTGCTGGAGGGAATGTAAAATGGTGCAGCTGCTGTGGGAAACAGTTTGAGGTTCCTGAACAAGCTAAAGATAAAATCATATGATCCAGCAATTCCACTTCTAAAGATAAGTCCAAAAGAATTGAAAAAGTGTTTTCTTTTTTTGAGACAGAGTCTTGCTCTGTTGCCCAGGCTGGAGTGCAATGGTGCGATCTCGGCTCACTGCAAGCTCCACCTCCTGGGTTAATGCCATTCTCCTGCCTCAGCCTCCCGAGTAGCTGGGACTACAGGCGCCTGCCACCACGCCCAGCTAATTTTTTGTGTTTTTAGTAGAGACAGGGTTTCACTGTGTTAGATAGGATGATCTTGATCTCCTGACCTCATGATCTGCCCGCCTCGGCCTCCCAAAGTGTTGGGATTACAGGCGTGAGCCACTGTGCCTGGCCTGTTTTTTATTTTTTTTAGAGACAGGGTTTTGCTGTCATCCAGGCTGGAATGCCGTGGCATGAGCATAGACTCGAACTCTTGGGCTCAGACAATCCTCCTTCCTCAGTCTCCCAAGTAACCAAGAGTACAAGCGTGTGCCACCACACCCAACTGACTTAACAATTTTTGTAGAGATGGGGGTCTTGCTATGTTGCCCAGGCTGATCTTAAACTCAGCCTCAGGTGATCCTCCTGCCTCCCAAAGTGCTGGGTTTACAGGCATGAGCTATTGCTCTTGCCTGGTTTACCTGTTTTAGAAAAAAATACCTGTACATTGTTAATTTTTTTTCCAGGAGCTTCAGAAGGGTACAAAAATTCCATCCTACTTCTGGCCCCCTGACCTCCAAACTCCCTCCTCAGAGGCTTCTTGAAATATTCCAGATAATTCTGTGCACATACAAGTATATATTAAAATATATCTCTGCTTTTCCCCAATGTAAATAAACAGTAGCACATTTTACCATTGTTCTGAACCTCGTTTTTGCAACTTAATAAACTATCTTGGAGATTTTTCCTTATTACATATAAACCTATCATTCTGTTTAGCAGTCTTATATGTCATCATTTGGAGATATTCATACTTTATTGTATCAACTATCAAGGGACGTTAGATTGCTTTCATTTCCTTCTACAGTGGCTAATGGCACATTGAACATACTTGTATATACTTTTATGCAGATTTGCACATATATTTGTAGGATATTCCTGTGACATAAGTGGAATTGCTGGGTCAATGGATATGGGTAAATCAGACTGTTTTTGGGTGTACCCAGTTACCTCCTAAAGAAGCCGAATTGGCTGGGCGCAGTGGCTTATGCCTGTAATCCCAGCACTTTGGGAGACTGAGGCGGGTGGATCACTTGAGGTCAGGAGTTTAAGATCAGCCTGGCCAACATGTTGAAACCCTGTCTTTACTAAAAATATAAAATTAACTGGGTGTGGTGGCGCACCCCTATAATTCCAGCTACTCGGGAGACTGAGGCAGGAGAATCGCTTTACCCTGGAAGGTGAAGGTTGCAGTGAGCCAAGATCACAACCCTGCGCTCCAGCCTAGGTGACAGAGCAAGACTCAGTTTAAAAAAAAAAAAAAAAAAGCAAAAACAAAAATGGAGGCTGAATCAGTTTCCATTCCATTAACAATGAATGTCTTTTTATTCATAATCCACACTCACAGAATTTATCATGAAACATTTTGTTCTTTTACTATTTCAGTGGTTAAAAATTGGTGTCTTGTAGCTTTACTTTACATTTCTTTCATTAAGGAAACGAGTATTTTCTTCACATGATTAAAAGCTACTTGTTTACCTATGACCTCATGTTTGTGGGCTTTGCATGCTTTTAGATTGTGTGATTAATCTTTTTCCTATTGATTTGTAAGATTGTGTGATTCATCTTTTTCCTATTGATTTGTAAGAACTCTATATTATGGAAATGGATCTAGTGTTACAATGTTACAAATACTTTTTCCCAGTTTTTATCATTTGTCTTTGACTTTAAAAAAAAATTTTTTTTTTTGAGATGGAGTCTCACCGGTTGCCCAGGCTAGACTTGAACTCCTCGGCTCAAGTGATCCCCCTACTTCAGCCTCCCAAATAGCGGCTACGTGCTGCTGTACCCGGCTTGTCTTTGATTTTTAATAAAATTTTTTCCACATAGAGCTTTACAGTTTTTTTGTAATCAAATTGACTTTTATGCACATACCTTCTTCCGGTGTTTGGCTCACATTTACATTCTCTTAATGATGTCTTGTAATGAACAAAGGTTCTTCAAAGCTGGAGGCATCATATTACCTGACTTGAAATTATCCTTCAAGGCCTCCTTTGGGAGAGTGAGGGGAAAAGATTGCTTGAGACCAGCCTGGGCAACATAGTAAGACTCCGTCTCTAATGTACCTGCCCCCCTCCCCCGCAAAAAAATTAGCTGGTCATGGTGGTGCACACCTGTGGTCCTAGCTACTCATGCAGTAACTAAAACAGCATGGTACTTGTACATATTTTTGTATCATAGATCAGTGGGACAGAATAGAGAACCCAGAAGTAATGCCACTTGCCTACAACCAACTGATCTTCAATAAAGTTGACAAATATGCAGTGGGGGAAGGACACCCTATTCAATAAATAGTGCTGGGAAAATTGGCTAACCATATATAGAAAAATGAAGCTGTACCCCTATCTCTCACCACATACAAAAATTAACTCAAAGTGAATTAAAGACTTAAACATAAGACCTGAAACTCTAAAGATCTTAGAAGAAAACCTAGGAAAAACTTCTGGATATTAGCCTAGGCAAAGAATATATGACTAAGACCTCAAAAGCAAGTGCAACAACAAGAAAAATAGGCAAATGGTACTTAATTAAATGAAAAAACTTCTACACAGCAAAAGAAATAACAGAGTAAATAGACAACCTATAGAATGGGAGAAAATATTTGCAAATAAAGCCTCTGGCAAAGGACTAATACCTAGTATCTACAAGGATCTCAACAAGAAAAAAAAAAACCATTAGTAAGTGAGCAAAGGCTAGGTGTGGTGGCTAACAACTGTAATCCCAGCACTTCAGGATGCTGAGACAGGAGGATCACTTGAGGCCAGAATTGGAGAGAAAGTAGGCAAAGGAGGAGAACAGGTACTTCTCAAATGAAGACTTACAAGCGGCAAACAAACATGAGAAAGTGCTCAACATCACTAATCATCAGAGAAATGCAAATCAAAACCACAGTGAGATACCATCTTACACCGGTCAGAATGGCTATTATTAGAAAGTCAGAAAACAACAGATGTTGGCATGGATGCACAGAAAAGGGAATGCTTCTATGCTCTTGATGGGAATGTAAATTAGTATAACCTCTATATAGAAAACAGTATGGAGGCCAGGTGTGGTGACTCACTACCTGTAATCGCAGCACTTCCTGTAATCGCAGCATTTTGGGAGGTCAAGGCGGGCAGATCATTTGAGGTCAGGAGATCAAGACCAGCCTGGCCAATATGGTGAAACCCTGTCTCTACTAAAAATACAAAAATTAGCCGGGCGTAGTGGTGCACGCCTGTAATCCCAGCTACTCAGGAAGCTGAGGCAGGAGAATCGCTTGAACCCAGAAGGCGGAGGTTTCAGTCACCCTGGACTGCCACTGCCCTCCAGCCTGGGAAACAGAGCGAGACTCTGTCTCACAAAAAATGGTTAGTGGCTTTTTTTTTTTTTTTTTTTTTTTTTTTTGAGACTGAGTCTGGCTCTGTCGCCCAGGCTGGAGTGCAGTGGCCGGATCTCAGCTCACTGCAAGCTCCGCCTCCCGGGTTTACGCCATTCTCCTGCCTCAGCCTCCGGAGTAGCTGGGACTACAGGCGCCCGCCACCTCGCCCGGCTAGTTTTTTGTATTTTTTAGTAGAGACGGGGTTTCACCGTGTTAGTCAGGATGGTCTGGATCTCCTGACCTTGTGATCCGCCCGTCTCGGCCTCCCAAAGTGCTGGGATTACAGGCTTGAGCCACCGCGCCCGGCGGTTAGTGGCTTTTGTGTCCTTGGTTAGCGAGGTCTTCTCTACTTTGAGATTATAAAGTAATTTTCCTCATGTTTTCTTCTGGAGTTTTTCTTTTCTTTTTTTTTTTTTTCTTTTTCTTTTTCTTTTTTTTTTTTTTTTGAGACGGAGTCTCGCGCTGTCGCCCGGGCTGGAGTGCAGTGGCCGGATCTCAGCTCACTGCAAGCTCCGCCTCCCGGGTTTACGCCATTCTCCTGCCTCAGCCTCCCGAGTAGCTGGGACTACAGGCGCCCGCCACCTCGCCCGGCTAGTTTTTTGTATTTTTTAGTAGAGACGGGGTTTCACTGTGTTAGCCAAGATGGTCTCGATCTCCTGACCTCATGATCCGCCCGTCTCGGCCTCCCAAAGTGCTGGGATTACAGGCTTGAGCCACGGCGCCCGGCCGAGTTTTTATTTTCACATTCAAAGTTTTATTGACCAGCTGCGTAAGGTGCCTGGTGGTCCTCTAGCACTGGGTTAGTGTCCCTCGTGCTGAGCTCTAACCTGTCAGAATGCCCTTGCTGCCCCGGCTGAGTTCACGGTGGCTGAAGCTGTTCCTGTAAGACCTTGAATCTAGCAGCCACTGTGTACTCCACATGGAGCAGTCCGACTGGGCAGACTGTGCCCAGCATCTGAGCATCTAGACAGACAGCCATTCCCAGTAGTGGCCCAAACCAGCAAACATTGTGTAACAATTTTTTTGCAATTTTTTTTCTTTTTTCTCTTTTTCTTTTCTTTTTTTCTTTTGTCTTTTTTTTTTTTTTTTTGAAATGGAGTCTTACTTTGTCGTCACCCAGGCTGGAGTACAGTAGCGGGATCTTGGGTCACTGCAACCTCTGCCTCAGGCTCAAACAATCCTCCCACCTCAGCCTATATTCTGTTTCTGTAGCTGAGAATACAGGTTTGTGCCACCATGCCTGGCTAATTTTTTTTTTTTTTTTTAAGTAGAGATAGGGTTTTGCCATGTTGCCCAGGCTGATCTTGAACTGGGCTCAAGTGATTTGCCTGCCCCAGCCTCTCACAGTCTGAGATTACAGGTGTGAGCCACCATGCCCAGCCTGCAATTTTTCTTACTCAAACCTAATGGGGGCGGGAGCAGTGGCTCACTCCTGTAATCCCAGCACTTTGGGAGGCCTAGGTGGGTGGATCACCACCCTAATCACCATGCTGGTTAGGAGTTCGAGAGCAGCCTGGCCAACATGGTGAAACCCTGTCTCGACTAAAATACAAAAGTTAGCCTGGTGTGGTGGTGCATGCCTGTAATCCCAGCTACTTGGGAGGCTGAGGCAGGAGAATTGCTTGAGCCCTGGAGGCAGGGGTTACAGTGAGCTGAGATCGCGCCACTGCATTCCAGCCTGGTTGACAAAGTGAGACTCTGTCTCTAAAAAAAAACAAAAACAAAAACAAAAACTAATGGGGCTAGACATGGTGATATATTCCTGTAGTCCCTGAAACTTGGGAGACTGAGAAAGAATTGCCTGAGCCCAGTGGTTCAGGGCCAGCTGGGGCAGTGTAGTGAAACCCATTGCTACAAAAAAAAATTGTTTAAATAAGCCAGCATGGTAGCACGTGCCTGTAGTCCCAGCTACTCAGTAGGCTGAAATGGGATCACTTGAGCCCAGGAGGTCGAGGCTGCAGTGAGTCATAATCACACTTCCGCACTCCAGCCTGGGCAACAGAGCAAGACCCTGTGTCAAAAAAACAAATGAAACAGCCAATACAGAATAAAGGTGCTAAAAAAGGCATAGGAGGAAATCTTCATGACTTTGAGGTAGGTAAAAAATTCTTAAACAGGGACACAAGCCACTAACTGTAAAGAAGTGACAAATTCTATGACATTAAAATTAAGAACCTTTATAAGGCACCATTAAGAGGGTGTAAAGGGCTGGGCATGGTGGCTCATGCCTGTAATCGCAACACTTCAGGAGGCCGAGGCAGAAGGATCACTTGAGCCCGGGAGTTTGTGATCAGCCTGGGCAACATAGTGAGACCCCGTCTGTACAAAAAACTTAAAAATTAACCAGGTGTAGGGGCATGTGCCTGTAGTCCCAGCTACTCTGGAAGCTGAGGTGGGATAATTGCTTGAGCCTGAGAGGCCAAGGCTACAGTGAGCCTTGATTCTGCCACTGTACTCCAGTCTGGAGAGCAAGACCCTGTCTCAAAAAAGGGTGTAAAGATGTCACAGACTAGAAAATGTGTGTGATGTGCACAGGACTAGCATATGTACAATAACAAAGGACTAATAAGAAATCCTAAAAAAAAAAAAAAAAAAAAACAGAAAAGAGACACTTGAGTGGCCAACAGATATATGAAATGTTCAACTTATTTAGTCAAAGAAAATGCAAATTAAACCACAGTGAACGATCACTAAACTCAGCAGCAGCATGAATAAAATGAAGACAACTGCTAGACAATAGCTAGTGTGGTAAGAACTTCCTGTTTGAGCCATGGTTATTTAGCAGTATGTTGCTTAATATCAAGTGTTTGGAGAAGTCCCTCATTTTTTCTGTTACTAGTTTCTAGTTTAATTCCATTATGGTCAGAGATCACACTTTATATGATTTCAATTTTTAAAAATTTGTTTTGTGACTTTTATGGCTTAGAATATAGTCTGTCTTGAATGCTTCAAACCTGAACACTTGAAAACACTATATATTTTTCTGTTAGGTGGAGTGTCCTCTAAATGTCAGTTAGATCCAGTTGGTTGATGGTGGTGTTCAGGTTGCTGATTTTCTGTCTACTGGTTCTACATATTGAGAAGTGTTGAAGTCTCCAGCTCTGATAATGGATTTGTCTGTTCTTCATTTGTCAGTTTTTGTTTCATGTATTTTGAATCTCTTTTGTTAGGATATACACTTAGGATTATGCTGTCTTGATGAATTGACCTTTTTATCATTATGTAATAGCCCTTTTTTACTTATTTTATTTTATGTTTTTTAGAGACAGGGTCTTGCTGTGTCACCCAGGCTGGAGCGCAGTGATGTGATCAAAACTCACTGCAGCTTTGAACTCCTGAGCTCCAGCGATTCCCCTGCCTCAGTGTTCTGAGCTGGGACCACAGGCACATGCCCCCATGCCTGTCTAAATTTTTTTTCTTTGGTAGAGACAGGGTCTCCCTATGTTGCCCTTGCTGGTCTGAAACTCCTTAGCCTCAAGTGATCCTCCCATGTTGGCCAAGTGCTGAGATTACAGGCATGAGCTGCTGCACTCAACCCTCTTAATCACTGGTAATTTTCTTTGCTATGAAGTCTACTTTGCTTGTTTGACATTAATATAGCCACTCCAGCTATCTTTTGATTAGTGTTTGCATGACATATCTTTTTTTTTTTTTTTTTTTTGAGACAGGGTCTCGCTCTGTCACCCAGGCTGGAGTGCAGCAGCATGATCATGGCTCACTGCAGCATTGAACTCTAGCTCAAGCCATCCTCCCACCTAAACCTCCTGAGTATGGGACTACAGGTGTGTGCCACCAGGGCTGGCTAATTTTTTTAAATTTTTCTATGGAGACGAGGTCTCACTATGTTGCTCAGGCTGGTTTGGAACTCCTGGGCTCAAGTGATCCTTCCACCTCAATCTCCCAAAGTGTTGCATGAGCCAGTGCACCTGGCTTATATGTGTTTTCTTTTGTTTCCTGTGCCTTTGATATGATATCCATGTTCTTTTGCATGTGGATATCCAGTTTTCTGAGCAACATTTATTTAAAAGACTGTCTTTTCCCCATTGAATGGTCTTGGCATCCTTGTCAAAATCATTTGACCATGCATGCCAGGGTTTATTGCTGGGCTGTCAATTCTATTCCAATGGTATATATGTCTGTCTTCCTGCCAGTACCATATTGTTGTGATTACTGCAGTTTGTTAGTAAGTTTTGAAATCAAGAAGTGTGAATCTTGAGTCTGTTTTTCTTTTTCTTTTTTTTTTTTTTTTTGAGACAGAGTCTCGCTCTGTCGCCCAGGCTGGGGTGCAGTGGCTGGATCTCAGCTCACTGCAAGCTCCGCCTCCTGGGTTTATGCCATTCTCCTGCCTCAGCCTCCCAAGTAGCTAGGTCTACAGGTGCCCGCCACCTTGCCTGGCTAGTTTTTTTTTTTTTTGTATTTTTTAGTAGAGACGGGGTTTCACCGTGTTAGCCAGGATGGTCCCGATCTCCTGACCTCGTGATCCGCCCGTCTCAGCCTCCCAAAGTGCTGGCATTACAGGCTTGAGCCACCGCGCCTGGCCCTGTTTTTCTTTTTCAACATGATGTTGGCTCTCTGGGGTCCCTGGAGATTCCGTATGAATTTCAGCATGTATTTTCTGTTTCTAGGGGGGGAAAAAAAAAAGTCATTGGGATTTTGCTTCAGTTTACATATGAATCGGTAGCTCATTTTTGGGAGTATTGACATCTTAACAATATTACAATATCTTGTCTTAACAATATCATCCAACCCATGAAAGTGTGATATTTTTCCTTAATTATATCTTCATTAATTTCTTTCAGCAATGTTTTGTAGTTTTCATTGTATGAGTCTTTTACCTTCTTGGTTAAAATTCCTAAGTATTTTATTCTTTTTAATGCTATTATAAGTGGAATTGTTTTTATAATTTCCTTTTCAAATTGTTCAGTGTTAGTATATAGAAATGCAAATGATTTTTGTGCGCTGACTTTGTATCCTACTGCTTTGCTGATTCTCTTATTGTGATTATTTTTTGTGCGTAATCTTTAGGCCTGATTTTTCTGTGAATTGAGATAATTTTACTTCTTCCTTTCCAATTTGGATATATATATTTTTTCTTAATTGCTATGGCTAGAACTTCCAGTAGTAGGTTAAATAGTAGTGGTAAAGGTGAATGTTCTCATCTTAGAAGAAAATTTTTTAGTCATTCACTATTGAGTATGATGTTCAATGTTTTTTGCCTCGAAAACTTTTAGGCCGGGCACGGTGGCTCACGCCTGTAATCCCAGCACTTTGGGAGGCCGAGGCAGGCAGATCACCTGAGGTCAGGAGTTTGAGACTAGCCTGGCCAACATGATAAAATGCCATCCCTACTAAAAATACAAAAATTTGCCAGGTGTGATGGTGGGCGCCTGTAATCCCAGCTACTTGGGAGGCTGAGGCAGGAGAATTGCTTGAAGTGGGAGGCAGAGGTTGCAGTGAGCCGAGATTGTACCACTGTACTCCAGCCTGGGCGACAGAGCAAGACCCTGTCAAAAAAAAAAAAAAAAAAAAATTGTAATAAGCTTTCTCAGGTTTAACAATGTAGGTTTTTCAAATATGGCTTTATGTTGAAATATTTCCCTTGTACTTTTAGTTTGTTGAATGTTTTCATTTTGAGAGGATGTTACATTTTGAGGATGTTACATTTGAGAGGATGTTACATGTTACAAATGCCTTTTCTGCAGCAATTGAGATGATGTTATGTGTTTCCCATTATTCCATTAATGTGGTATGTTACATTGAATTTTGTAGGTTGGACCATCCATGCATTCCAGGAATAAATCTCACTTGGTTGTGGTATATAATCCTTCTAAAATGCTACTGAATTCACTTTGCTAGTATTTGTAAAGGATTTTTGCATCAATGTGCATAAGGGATATTAGTCTGTAGTTTTCTTTTATTGAATGCCTGGTTCTGATATGAGAGTAATACTGGCCTCTTAGGATGAATTAGGAATTATTTCTTACTCTCCACTTTTTTGGAAAAGTTTTGAGAAGGGTTGGTACTAATTGTTGTTTAAATGTTTGGTAGAATTAATCATTGAAGCCTTCAGGTCCAGGACTTTTCTTAGTTAGGAGATTTTTTATTATTGATTCAATCTGCTTACTAGTTACAGATCTATTCAGATTTTCTGTTTATTTGTGATTTAGTCTTGGTAGGGGCTTTTAAATTTGTTTGTTTTTAAAACAGAGTCTTGCTCTGTTGCCCAGGCTGGAGTGCAGCGGCACAATCTTGGCTCACTGCAACCTCCGCTTCCCGGGTTCAAGCGACTCTCCTGCTTCAGCCTCCCGAGTAGCTGGGGCTACAGGCACCCGCCACCATGCCCGGCTAATTTTTGTATTTTTATTTTAGTGGAGATGAGGTTTTACCATGTTGGCCAGGTTGGTCTCAAACCTCAGGTGATCCGCCCACCTCGGCCTCCCAAAGTGCTGGTTTACAGGCGTGAGCCACCACACCCAGCCCTTGTTTGTTTTTGTTTTATGTGTGGGGTGGGGGGGTTGTTGTTGTTTTGTTTTTTGTTGTTTTTGTGTTGTTTTTGAGACGGGGTCTCACTTTGTTACCCAGACTGGAGTGCAGTTGCGTGATCACAGCTCACTGCAGCCTCGACCTCCCAGTCTCAAAGCGATCCTCCCACCTCAGTGCCCCAAGTAACTGGGACTACAGGCCCACACCACCACACCTGGCTAAGTTTTGTCCTTTTTTGTAGAGACGGGTTTTCTCCATGTTGCCCAGGCTAGCCTTGAACTCCAAAGCTCAGGCAGTCTGCCCACCTCAGTCTCCCAAAGTCTAGGATTATGGGCATGAGCCACTGTTCCTGGTTATTTCTCCCTTCAGTTCTGTCAGTTTTGCTTTATATATTTTGATGGTCTGTTATTAGGTGCAATCTGTTCATAATTTTATCTTCTTGCTGTATTGAACCTTTATATAATGTCCTTTTTTTAATCTCTTATTTTTTTATTTAAAGTCTCTTTTGTCTTACAGTAATATAGCCCTGCTCTCGTTCGGTTACTGTTTGCATGGAATATGTTTTTCCATCCTTTGACTTTCAATCTATTTGTATCTTTGGATCTAAAGTGATTCTTTTCTGTAGTCCCAGTTACTTGGGAGGCTGAGGCAGGAGGATTGCTTAAGCCCAGGAGTTCAAATCTAGCCTGAGCAACATAGGGAGACCCTGTCTCTCTAAAAAATAAAAGTAAATATAAAAAAGTAAGTTTCTTATAGATGGCATATAATGGAGTAATGTAGTTTTCTTCCATGCTGCTAATCTCTATCTTCTGATTGGAGAGTTTAATCCATTTACACTTAGTTACTGATCAGGAAAGACATATGTCATTTTGCTGTTTCTTTTCTATATACCTAATAGGATTTTATTTATTTATTTTTTTAGAGATGGAGTCTTGCTCTGTCACCCAGGCTGGAGTGCAGTGGTACAGTGTTGGCTCACTGCAACCTCCGCCTCCCGAGTTCAAGCGATTCTCCTGCCTCGGCTTCCCAAGTAGCCGTGACTACAGGCATGTGCCACCACACCCAGCTAATTTTTTGGGTTTGTTTTGTTTTTGAGACAGAGTCTTTCTCTGTTGCCCAGGCTGGAGTGCAGTAGCAATCTCGACTCACTGCAACCTCTGCCTCCCAGATTCAAGCAATTCTTCTGCTTCAGCCTCCCTAGTAGGTGGGACTACAAGTGCCTGCCACCATGCCCAGCTAATTTTTGTATTTTTAGTAGAGAAAGGTTTCACCATATTGGCCAGGCTGGTCTCCAACTCCTAACCTCACCTGCCTCGGCCTCCCAAAGTGCTGAGATTACAGGCATGAGCCACCATGCCTGGCCACCTTATAGGGTTTTTTGTTTTTTGTTTTTAATTGAGATGGAGTCTCGCTCTGTTGCCCAGTCTGGAGTGCAGTGGCACGATCTTAGGTCACTGCAACCTCTGCCTCCCAGGTTCAAGGGATCCTCCTGCTTCAGCCCCCCTAGTAGCAGGATTATAGGCATGTGCCATCATGCCTGGATAGTTTTTGTTTTTTTAGTAAAGATGGGGTTTTGCCATGTTGGCCAGGCTGGTCTTGAACTCCTGACTTCAGGTGATCCACCCACCTTGGCCTCTCAAAGTGCTGGGATTACAGGCATGAGCCACCACACCCGGCCATGGATTTTAAAATCTCTCATTACCTGCATTATTGTCTTCTTTTGTGTTTAGCTGCAGTTTTGTAGGTTTTCTTTTTTCTTTCTTTCTTGTTTTTTGTAGTAACATGTTTAATTATTTTCTCATTTTATTTTGTGTAACACTGTAATTTGAATTTATAGCGGTATAACTTGAGTAACATGCAACAATTCTGCTTCTTTATAGCTTCATCTCCACCCCTTTCAGTTGTCACAAAATTACATTGTTATATACTGTGTGCCCCAAAACGTAAACTCATAATTGTTTGCTCAGGTGTGTTTTATGGACCGGAATGTGATCTATCTTGGTGAATGTTCCATGTGAGCTTTAGAGGAATGTGTATCCTGCTGTTGTTGGATGAAGTACTCTGTAGATGTCAGTTCTATCCCGTTGCTTGATGGTGCTGTTGAGTTCATTATGTCCTTACTGATTTTCTGCCCACTGGATCTGTCCGTTTTGATAGATTGGTGTTGAAGTTTCCAAGTATAATAGTGAATTCATCTGCTTTTCCTTGCAGTTCTCAGTTTTTGCCTTGAGGATTTTGATGCTCTGTTGTTAGGCGTATACACATAAGGTTTGTTATCTCATCTTAGAGAAATACTCCTTTATAATTTTGTAATATCCTTTTTCTATCCCTGGTAATTTTCCTTGCTCTGAAGTCTGCTCTGCCTGAAATCAGCATAGCTACTGGGACTTTCTTTTGATTCCTGGTATGTCTTTATCCATCTCTTTAATTTTTTTTTTTTTTTGAGACGGAGTGTTGCTCTTGTCACCGAGGCTGGAGTGCAGTGGCGCGATGTCAGCTCACTGCAACCTCCACCCCCTGGGTTCAAGTGATTCTCTTGCCTCAGCCTACTAAGTAGCTGAGATTACAGGTGTGTGCCACCACACCTGGGTAATTTTTGTATTTTTAATAGAGACGAGGTTTTACCATGTTGTCCAGGCTGGTCTCGAAATCCTGACCTCGGGTGATCTGTCCGCCTCAGCCTCCCAAAGTGCTGGGATTACAGGCATGAGCAATCGTGCCCAGCCTCATCTCTTTAATTTTAATCTACCTGTGTCTTTATATTTAAAGTGAGTTTCCTGGGTCTTCTTTTAACATTTTTTGCAAGGTGGATTTACTAATGACAAATTCCTTTAATTTTTGTTCTTCTGAGAAAGTCTTTATTTCTCTTCATTTTTGACCCAACACATGCTTGGATCTTATTTTTGGATATATTCTGACATTTTCTATTTCTTATTTGCTTGAACATTGACAATTAAAAAGATTATTGGTGCAGTTAGATTAATATCTGCCGTATTTATTACTGTTTTCTATTGCTTTTATTCTTCCCTTTTCTTTTTATTTTGGTCTTCCACTCTTTTCCTGCTTTCTCTGACTTTAACTGAACATCTTATATGATTACATTTTTTTCTCTCTTAGCATGTCAATTATGCTTCTTATTTTATACTTCTAAAAAGTCTTGGCTGGGCACAGTGGCCCATGCTTGTAATCCCAGCACTTTGGGAGGCCAAGGAGGGTGGATCACCTGAGGTCAGGAGTTTGAGACCAGCCTGGCTAACATGGTGAAACCCCATCTCTACTAAAAATACAAAAAATTAGCTGGGCATGGGGGCAGGTGCCTGTAATCTGTAATCCCAGCTACTTGGGAGGCTGAGGCAGGAGCATGGCTTGAACCCAGGAGGTGGAGGTTGCAGTGAGCCGAGATGGCGCCCCTGCACTCTAGCTTGGTTGACAAGAGCGAGACTCCATCTCAAAAAAAAAAAAAAAAAAAAATCTTTGCCCTTGAGTTTGGTATTTACAGTTACAACTTATCCAATTCCACTTTCAACTGATGCTATACCACTTCATGGGTTGTACGAGTTCCCTCTAACAGAGTATTCCCAGTTCATCTTTACCGTCCCTTATGATATCCTTACCGTCCCTTATGATATTGCTGTCATTAATTTCACTTATTCATAAACCATAACCATTGAATACATTGTTGCTGGTTTTTGTTTTTGTTGTTGCGACAGAGTTTTTTTGTTTGTTTATTTGTTTTTGAGATGGAGTCTCATTCTGTCGCCCAGGCTGGAGTGCAGTGGCTCGATCTGGGCTCACTGCAAGCTCCCCTTCCCGGGTTAACGCCATTCTCCTGCCTCAGGCTCCTGAGTAGCTGGGACTACAGGCGCCCGCCACCATGCCCAGCTGATTTTTTGTATTTTTAGTAGAGGCAGAGTTTCACCATGTTAGCCAGGCTGGTCTCGAACTCATGACCTCGTGATCTGCCCACCTCAGCCTCCCAAAGTGTTGGGATTAACAGGTGTGAGCCATTGTACCCAGCGTTTTAAAATATTAATAATAGAGTCAGACCGTTACTATGTGGCCTAGGCTAGAGTGCAGTGGCTATTCACAAGTGCAATCCCATTACTGATCAGTACAGGAGTTTTGACCTGCTTCATTTCTGACCTGGGCTTATTCACCCCTCCTTAGGCAACCTGGTGGTGCCTAAGGAGGGGAGGTCACCATATTCCCGGGAGGTCACCATTTTGATGCCAAACTTAGTGCAGACACTCAGTCCAGATAGCCCAGAACTCCTGGACTCGAGCTATTCTGCCTCAGCCTCTTAACTGAGTCTATAGGCTTGCACCACCATGCCTAGCTCTTGCTGTTATTGGGTTGAACAAACCGTTAACGGTTAAGAGTAAGAAAAGTACGACGGGCATGGTGGCTCACGCCTGTAATCCCAGCATTTTGGGAGGCCGAGGTAGGTGGATCGATTGAGCTCAGGAGTTCAAGACCAGCCTGGGCAACAGAGCGAGACCCTCTCTCTACAAAAAAATAAAATAAATTGTTGGCTGGTGAATTTTGTTAAATTTCTTTGAATAGTGTTGGATTTGGGTCTGGAATGCAGTTAAGTCCCTTGGAAGCAGCGATCCTTTAGAGGCGTCTGAGCTTTTCAGTGGGTCCGGTGCTGCTTTAATCTGCAGCTGACTTAGCTCCATTACTAAGGGTGATACCCTTCTGCGGAGTCTACCCAGTACCCCATGAGTTAGGACATCTCTCCACAGTGGCTTGTGGGAACACAAAATATTCCCTGTGTGAACTCTGGGGATTTTTTTGTTTGCTGCTTCCTCAGGATTCTTTTCTGGGCCTTCTCATATAGTTTTTTCTCACCCAGGCACAGATCTGTTTTCAGCTAAAGACTCCAGAAGACCCTGGGCAGATCCTGGCTCTGCCTGTCTGTGCAGCTGCTTCCTCCCCAGGACTCTGCCCTGCAAATAACAGCAGCCTTGGCCTCCCTGACCTTTGAACTCTGTCTTCCCAACTCAGAGAGACTGCGGTTCCGGCTGAGTTTCCCTCCCTGTGCTGCAGTCTGGAACCCGCCTCCTGGCTGTAACTGGTGCAGTCATAGGACGCGCTCTCTGGTTTCCCTTCGGTCGGAATCACTGTCCTGCACTGTCTTCCACCAACTGAAGACGAAAGTATGTTGTCCAGTTTTCCAGGTGTTCAGGGTTCCCTGTTGCTGCATCCTACATGAGTATATAAACAGAACAAACAGAACAGCCTGTCGGGAGCTTGCTGAGGTTTCAGAACAGGTGCTGCTGGCTGAGCTGATGGACATGATTAACACTCCCCTTCTCCTTTTAGTGACCACAGTGTGAACGGGAACAGCAAGATGGCAAAAGCTTGCTGAGTCAGTGGCACAGCGCCAGCCTGGGTAGCGGCCTCCCCAGCAAGTTGCATGTTACTAGCTTCCTGTGGCTGTCACTGCTGGGCCCAGGCACCTCCGAAGATCAGCGCCTCCTCTGGGGCTCAAGTGAGGGCAGGAGTCTGTCACCCATGAGCTCGCAAGGGCAGAGCCACTGTCCTGTCTCGACGGCTCCACCGTGACTCCTGTGGACTTTGGACAGTGGGGAGCAGGCCCAACAGGGCCACTCGTGTGTGGTAACTCTGGCTTTGGGTGGATCAGGACCAAGCTAGACTTCATCCCCAGCCCCAAGCTGCTGTTGCTACTCCTGCCCGAGACCCCATCCACGGCTGCAGCTGTGTGGCAGGGTGGCTGGTGGTGGCCAGCGTGGCCCTGCTGCAGCTCCATGCTGGGGAGGGGCGTGGCCCCGATGAGCAGCCACCCCTCCACGTGGGCCACAGGGGAGGAGCCTAGGAAGCCACCCTGGCAAGGGGAGTGGACGCATTTATGTGGTGAGAGGTGAGAATCAGTGCCGCTTCCCAGAGCCCTGTGATTCCTGGGGAGGCTGAGGCTTGCAGACGCCTTGCCTGCTCTCCTCCTGGGGTGCTTTCCTGTTCCCAGGGCTGGACCCTTGGAGGGAGAATGCTCGAGGGCCCAGCATGGGCAGGCCCTCTGGGGAGCCGCTCATGGCTGGTGGGGAGTCTGGGGCACAGTGAGGGACGGCATCTTCCACCGATCCCAGGCTTGGGGGGCGTCTGTCCTGGAGACCACCCCTGCGGGAAGGCCTCTTTTGTGCGACTCCTTCCCCGTGAAATGGCTTCTCCAAACAGTTCAGCTCCACAAGTGCCCTGAGAAAACACAAAGTGCTTTCTGCACGTGTCCTGGCCCCCAGAGAAGAGTTTGGTTACAGAGAAGGTGACAGCTCATGGCTTCCTGAGGGTAGGGCAGTGGGAGAGGTCTCCAGGGGAGCTTGGGGCCCGTGGCCTCCCACATCCTGGGTGGGGCTGCCCACTGGGAGGCCGAATCTCAGCTCACTGCAAGCTCCGCCTCCCAGATTTACGCCATTCTCCTGCTCAGCCTCCCGAGTAGCTGCGACTACAGGCGCCTGCCACCTCGCTCGGGTAGTTTTTTTGTACTTTTTTAGTAGAGACGGGGTTTCACCGTGTTAGCCAGGATGGTCTCGATCTCCTGACCTCGTGATCCGCCCGTCTCGGCCTCCCAAAGTGCTGGGATTATAGGCGTGAGCCACCGCGCCCGGCCTATTTTATGTATTTATTTATTTATTGAGATGGAGTCTTGCTCTGTTGCCCGGGCTGGAGTGCAGTGGCGTGATCTCGGCTCACTGCAAGCTCTACCTCCTGGGTTCACGCCATTCTCCTGCCTTAGCCTCCCAAGTAGTTGGGACTATAGGCACCCGCCACCACGCCTGGCTAATTTTTTGTATTTTTAGTAGAGACAGGGTTTCACCATGTTAGCCAGGATGGTCTCGATCTCCTGACCTTGTGATCCACCACCTCGAGCTCCCAAAGTGCTGGGGTTACAGGCATGAGCCCCCACGCCCGGTCAATCACAGGTATTTTAAAGAATAGAGATGAGGCCAGGCGCGGTGGCTCAAGCCTGTAATCCCAGCACTTTGGGAGGCCGAGACGGGCGGATCACAAGGTCAGGAGATCGAGACCATCCTGGCGAACACGGTGAAACCCCGTCTCTACTAAAAAAGTACAAAAAAACTACCCGAGCGAGGTGGCAGGCGCCTGTAGTCGCAGCTACTCGGGAGGCTGAGCAGGAGAATGGCGTAAATCTGGGAGGCGGAGCTTGCAGTGAGCTGAGATTCGGCCACTGCACTCCTGCCTGGGTGACAGAGCGAGACTCCGTCTCAAAAAAAAAAAAAAAAAAAAAAAAGCAAAGAATAGAGATGAGATGGATCGTTTCATAGACTTGGAATTCATAGAAAATATAATGGAAGTTCTAAGACAGAAAAGCACAATAACAAATTTAAAATTCAGCCAGGTGCAGTAGCTTACACCTGTAATCCCAGCACTTTGGGAGGCTGAGGTGAGGAGTTTGAGACCAGCCTGAGCAACATAGCAAGACCTTGTCTCTACTAATTTTTTTTTTTTTTTTAATTAGGCTGGTCGCAGTGGCTCACACCTGCAATCCCAGCACTTTGGGAGGCCGAGGCAGGCAGATCACTTGAGGTCAGGGGTTCAAGACCAGCCTGGCTAACATGGCAAAACCTTATCTCTACTAAAAATAGAAAAATTAGCCAGGCGTGGTGGCGGGTGTCTGTAATCCCAGCTACTCAGGATGCTGAGGCAGGATAATCGCTTGAACCTGGGAGGCACAGGTTGCAGTGAGCCGAGATTGCACCCCTGCACTCCAGCCTGGGCAACAGAGTGAGACTGGGTCTCAAAACCGTAAAGATTTTACATAATTAGCCGGGGATGGTGGCACATGCGTGGGTCCCAGCTACTTGAGAGACTGAGGAGGGAGGATTGCTAGCATCTAGGAGGTGGAGGCTGCAATGAGCTATGAATGCACCACTGCACTCCAGCCCGGGTGACAGAGCGAGACTCCGTCTCAAAAAATAAAAATAAAAAATCTAGTAGGTGTATTTACCAGCAGATTGGAATCAGCTGAAAAAAGGATTAGTGCTCTAGAAGAAAGGTCAATAGAAAAATAAGTTGTGGGGCTTGGCATGGTAGCTCATGCCTATAATCCCAGCACTTTGGGAGGCCAAGGCAGGCGGATCAGTTGGGCTTAGGAGTTCGAGACCAGCCTGGGCAACGTGGCAAAACCCCATCTCTACAAAAAATACAAAAAATTAGCCAGGCCCAGTGGTGCATGCCTGTGGTCCCAGCTTCTTGGGAGGCTGAGATGGGAAGATCACTTGAGCCTGGGAGGCGGCAGTGAGCTGAGATCGTGTCACTGCACTCCAGCCTGGGTGACAGAGTGAGAGACCCTGTCTCATTTCTTTAAAATAAAAAAAAATTGAAAATACCTTGCAAATACCACCACAACCAGCTCACTTTACATTGTGTGTCCTTTTCCTGGACCCTT
This sequence comes from Macaca fascicularis, assembly GCF_037993035.2. NCBI lineage: Eukaryota > Metazoa > Chordata > Mammalia > Primates > Cercopithecidae > Macaca > Macaca fascicularis. Next base: position 4,416,995 of record NC_088394.1, read on the forward strand.
AGGGCACCCTCCCTTTTCCTTTCTGTGGCCCCCCAGCCTTGGACAGGGAGGGGGCCCTGCTGAGAAGGCCTTTGTACTTGGGAGAGACCGAGGTGGCTTTGGAATTGGGGAATTGGGGGATTACTTTTCATTGCGACCCTTGTTGGAAACATCAGCACAGTGGCGTCCAGTTGCAGTTCGCCTTGTGGCTTTGTTTAAATCCTCATTGGGAACATGAGTTCTCATTGTCCTCAGGGACTCAGGCTGTGGGTGTGCTAACCTCCCCGGTGAGAAAGTGGCTTTCTAGCCAAACTTCTTTTCGTTTGCATCTCCTCAAAGCAGAGTGCAGAAAGCGGCAGCACTGGGAGCGTGTAGGGAGGGACGGGGGCAGCCAGCGCAGGCTGAGCCAACATGCTGTGATTCAGGCCCATACCTCGTGAAAGGCAGAAGGCGAGTGCTGACCTTCCATAGCAGGCCGGGTTGGGGAAGGGGCGGTCTGCTGCCTGCCGAGCGTGACTGTGCAGCTGTTGCGAGTCTTTGTGATTCTGATGTGTGGTGGTCTGAGAAATTTCCCATCCTGGGTTAATGCTTTCTTTATAATGAACAGAAATTAATTCATGAGGGATGGTGCAACCAGGCTGGGGCGCAGGCCAAGGGCAGTGCACTGGGCTGTGATGACTGCATCCTGCTCAGGTTGTGGGACATGGGGTTAAAACATTGTCACGGCAAAGACACTGGCCTTTTACCTGAGTACAGGATAGTAGCCCTTTGTCCTCTAAGACGCTCTGTCCCTGGGGCCAGCAAACACCTCCCAAGGGAGAGGAGAGAAGGAACCCCAAGTGAAGCCAGCCGAGAGCAGGTAGGCCTTGTAGGGTTGTGGGAGCCACTGCACCCCTGGGAGCTTCCAGTCAGCTCAAGCCCAGTGCCCATAATGTCCAAGTGCCACCTGGATGCCCTGCAGTGTCCACTGTGCTGGGTTGTCAAGGTTTTTCTCTGGGGGGTCTGCGGGGAGCCTGGAGCCTGGAGCTGCTGGGTAGGAGGTGGGCTTGTGGCTCAGCTGTGTCCAGTGGCTGGCTGTGGAGTACCTCCTCTGCTCCACTAATATTTTCATGGGCAAGAAAGACCACTGCTTTCCTGGCCACCACTTCCTGGAGCTTGTGTTCCTGGAAGTCAGCCATAAATAAGCCGGCCATAAACGAGGGTAAACAGGTACCCGGGTAAACACACCAGAGCAAATGAGCCATACGGGCCAGCAGAGATGAACCTGGGGCCATGGTGGGTGTAGGGGTTGAGCGGGGAGAGGATGTCCTCTGAAAAGGTGACATTTAAGCTGAAACTGGAATGACAAGAAGGCCCCAGCTCTGCAGGCAGAGCGGAAGGCTCAGAGCTTAGAATCGCATAGGTCACGGTCAGCATTGGATTTCGTGTTAGGGACAATGAAAAACTGGTGACAGATTTTAAGTAGGGGAATAATGAGATCTAATTACACATTTGCAAGATGTTCTGCGGGCTGTGGGGATGGTTGGGACATGTACCTGGAAGCAGGGCGGCCAAAGGGTGAAGTGGTGACGATGGGTGGTGTGGAGGCTGCAGAATCTGGAGGACGTGCAGACGCAGGGTGTATGGTGGGGGTGGTGCTGGAGGGGGAGCGGGGCCTAGGATGATCTCAGGTATTCTAGCACCTGCATGGTGGTGGGGCCATAGACATGAGCAGGGAAGGCCAGGGAAGTAATCTGGGGCCATTGCGGCTGCAGCAAGTTTATGATGCCTGATGCCCATCAGACCTGTCCGAGGGGAGATGTCCCAGCCACAGCTAAAGTGTGAGACAAAGCCCCTGCTTCAGAGGACAGCAGGGGAGTGTTTCCTGAGCAGGCGTGACCAGACGGTCTTTCTAAGATGGAAACCTGGGCATTGAATGTTTTGTGTGTGGTTTCATTTTTCACATTAACTAATTGTTACCTTTTTTTTGGATGCTGCATCGGATCAAGCAGTATTGCTTAAAAAGCTTTTGATTTGTAGAATTTTAAGAAACTAATAATGGGATTTTTTTGTTTGTTTGTTTCTTTTTGAGACAAGGTCTTGCTCTGTCACCCAGGCTGGAGTGCAGTGGTGCGGTCATGGCCCATTACAGCTTTCACCTTCCAGGCTCAAGCAATCCTCCTGCCTCAGCCTCACGAGTAGCTGGGACCACAGGTGTGTGCCTCCATGCCTGGCTCACTTTTTAATATTTTGTAGAGACAGGTTCTTGCCATGTTACCGAGACTGGTTTTGAACTCCTAAGCTCAAGCAGTCCTCCCACTGTGGCCTCCGAAAGTGCGGGAGTTAGAGGCGCGAGGCTCTGCATGCAGCCAGAAAATCTCAGCATATTCAAACTCGAGACTAGTATGACGCACCTGCACGTACCCATTACCAGCCTCAGGGCCGGCATTTTGAAGCAAATCCCAGGTACTGTACCACTTCATCTTTCAATCTTTTATTAATAGTATGTGACTCTAAAATATAAGGCCAGGTATTGTAGCTCACACCTGTAATCCCAGCACTTTGGGAAGCCAAGGCAGGAGAATCACTTGAACCCAGGAGTTTGAAACCAGCCTGGGCAACATAGTGAGATCCCCACCCCATCTCTACAAAAAAAAAAATTTTTTTCCTTTTTTTTTTTTTTTTTTTTAAATTAGCCAGGTGTGGCCGGGTGTGGTGGCTCACACTTGTAATCCTAGCACTTTGAGAAGCTGAGGCAGGCAGATCACTTGAGGCCAGGAGTTCAGGACCACCCTGGCCAACATGGTGAAACCTTGTCTCTACTGAAAATAAAAAATTAGCCAGGCATGGTGGCACACATCCGTAATCTCAGCTACTAGGGAGGCTGAGGCAGGAGAATTGCTCAAACTTGGGAGGCCGGAGGTTGCAGTGAGCCAAGATGGCACCACTGTACTCCAGCATGGGCAATAGAGCAAGAACCTGTCTCAAAAGAAACAAAACAAAACCAGGTGTGGTGGCACATGCCAGGAGGCTCAGGCAGGAGGATCCCTTCAGCCCAGGCTGCAGTGCACTACGATCGTGCCTGTGAAAAGCCACTGGAAAGGCTGGGCGCGGTGGCTCACGCCTGTAATCCCAGCACTTTGGGAGGCCAACACGGGCAGATCACGAGGTCAGGAGATTGAGACCATCCTGGCTAACACGGTGAAACCCCATCTCTACTAAAAATACAAAAAATTAGCCGGGCGTGGTGGCGGGCGCCTATAGTCCCAGCTACTCGGGAGACTGAGGCAGGAGAATGGTGTGAACGAACCCCAGAGGCAGGCTACAGTGCAGAGCCGAGATTGCACCACTGCACTCCAGCCTGGGGGACAGAGCAAGACTCCGTCTCAAAAAAAGAAAAAAGAAAAGCCACTGCATCCCAGCCTAGACAATATAGTGAGACCCTGTTCCTAAAATAATTTATTTAAAAACAAAACATAAACACCAATAAGAGCCATTACAAACTTAAGAGTTTACTATTAATACTTCCCAGTTACGGGTCAGTGTTCTGCTTTCCCTGATTGCCTCTTACATGATTTGTTACACAAATATCTGTTTGCATGAATAAAAGATTGGATGTTTTATAGGATCTAAAGTCCATACATTTATTGATATATCTCAAGTTTTATTATCATTTATCATCCATCTCAAAATGTGAACTTTTTTTAATCTGTGAGTTCTGCCTCTTTCTTTTCATTTTGAAATCTATGAGGAGCCTGTCCTTTGCCATCTACGATTTCCCAGTCTGAGTCGTACTGTGTCCCCATGGTGCTGTTGAACATGAGCCTCTGTCCTTGTATTTGCTTTAAGTTGTCATTTAGATCTAGAGGTTTGATCAGATTCAAGATTGTTTTGGCAAGAACTCAGCTAAGTGCTGCTGTGTGTGGTCTTGGATTAGAAGGGACAGAGGCTGTCTTTTGTGATGTTAGCAGCCACTACATCAGGGCTAAGGTTAGGGACTGCAAAATGGTGACTTTCAAGTCTAGCATTCCTTCTTCATGTATTAGCTGGAATCCACCTATCTAAAGAGAGCCTTCTTGAACTATGGGTTACTGGGCAGTCCTCTTTCATGGGAAAGGCAGAATACCGCCTTGATCCTTTGACTTTGCCTTTTTGCAGAATAAGAAGTTGACTTCCTAGCGTCCCCCTAAGGTGGCTTTATGCCACCATGAACTTATGTATTGAAACACAGTGGTATGTTTAATCCTTTGCAATTATTCTTTTCAGTAGCAATTTGTAGAACTGAGAATTTCTTTGTGACAGAATGTTGAAGCAGTGGTGAATGATGAAGGCTAGGAAAGAAGTTATATTCGGTAAAGTAGGAAATCTAACTCCGGCATACCCATTAGGTCAGATCAGAGCTTCACACTTTCTCAGTTCAGAGCACTCTTGATTAAGGTTCAGTAATTATTTTAATAGTCGGCCAAAAGAAATCCCTGACAGTGGTGCCAGATAGGAGACGGGTTGTGATTTTTATCTTGTGGCCTGGGTAGTGTCCTGGGACTCTCTGCCACATCTGAGTACAGTGTTGTGGGATAAACAATCTCTCAGGGCAAGGAGCTTCTTAAGTTAAATCAGTAGAAATGTAGGCATGATATGGGCCTTCAAGTGTGTGAGAAACTATATCATTGTATATCTCAGTGTGTTTTCCCCAACTTCCAGTTGATAAGAAAAAATTCTTCAATAGTTTTCGTATGTGGGAGCTAAGGTGGCCTTGTAAAATTTCAAGTCATCCTTAAATAAAACGACCCACCTGAGAACTTGCTACTGTTAAGTGGTAAAATCAACTGGAGTTGGTTCCTACAAGTTGTGTTTATTCTAGTTTTGTTTGTAAGTAGGTCGTGTGAGTTAATTCATTTATATTTACTATATGTCTTTTAAATTATAACATATTTGTTATTATGTATGTCCTTTTAGATTTTATCTGCAGCTCATACTTTGCAATCATCACCCAGTAGTGTCTTATTCTAGCATCGTGTAAATCCGAGCATCATCTGGTGGACTCTTAAACTTCAGTAGAAACCATGAGTTATTCATACATTTTCCATTCAGATATCAATATCAGAAGGAAACGTAAATGAATATTCTAAATAAGGCTAATTTGTATTAATCTGCCTTTATGTTTGGGGGAAAAAAGCTGAGACATTGTATTGAAAGATGATGCAGGATATACGCCGATCTTTTGGCCCCATTGAGCTATTCGAACATTGTCCTGTTCTATTGTCAGTTTTCTTCATCATTTATTATACGGTCAATTTTTGAATTCCTGTAATATGAGACCCTTTTCTAGCTTTTAACTTATTGTGACCTAAAGTTAGTAAGTCCAGATTATATGGTCATTTAAAAAAAAAAAAGAAAAATCCCTCACAGTTCCGTTTATTAAATAAGTAAACCCCACGAATAAGTATTTGTGTCCTGGCTTATAGTGGATGTCTAGAAAAGTAATACATAAGGAAAAATGTTCATCGTATTTGTTTAGTCATGGGATGTGTGTGCCTGTCGAGCACCTCTTCAACTTGGAATCTGATAGAACACCGCCACCCTCATTGCCTCGTTTTTCATCGACCTTCACAGTAATTGCTTGTTCAGTAACTGCCACAACCCAGCATGGCAGAGAGAGGGAAGACACCCTTACAAAGCAAGGTAATGTTAACGTTGAGACCATGAACGGCCCTGAGCAGAGCAGAGCATCACTGCTTCCTTCAACATTAAGGAGGATCTTATGGTGCCCTGTGAGTTCACGGGGGTGCCTCCGTGTAGACTGGAAACCACAGCTCTGCGTCCTTCCCTATTTCACTCTTGATCAGTAGAAAGGTACCCTCCCTGGCCTGCACGTCGCCGGGTCACACAGCACCGGCTGTGGTTGCACAAAGCCACCGCCACCGGTATTCCTTTGAGGCCATTTGTTTCCAGCCATGGTGCCTGTAGGATTTTTTCCTTTATCCTGTAATTTCAGCCAAATCAGAGCATGTGACCTGGCTTAGATGTCAAGATAACTGTTATGTGCTCTTTTCCTTTCCTGTGTCTGGGACAGGTTTAATTTAACCTGAGAAGGCTGCAGATCCTCGGGGTTGATGTGAAAACAGCTCATCCTGATCTGAGAAGGCGGTCAGCTTTTCTGGTTGTCGCCCTTGGCCGACAGCACCCATTCTCTGTGGATGTGAAAATCCCAGAGACGCTGGGCTTTCTCCTTGGGCATTCCCCAGGCCTGTCTCCAGAGTGGGGCCCAGCATGGGAAGAGTGTACCCCACTCACTCCCGATGTGGGGCTTGGACCTGCAGCTCGACAGCGCCCATGGAATGTGGGTAGAAGCGACAGCAGCCGGGTCTACCTCAGCCTTAGGGCGGCGCGTGTCCTGCATGTGCGCTGGGAGCCTCCACCTTCCATGCTGTGGGAAGAGGGTGCCCAGGGAGCTGCAGTCCCTCCAGCTCAGTCCCAGGACGAGGCCCAGGCAGCAGAGCCATCCCAGCGGAGCTGCCAGCGTGAGAGAAATGCGTGTGTACACACTGAGTGTTCAGGTGGCTGTTACATGGCAGCAATGAGTGACACAGACAGAAAAGAGATCCACAAGGGAGAAGTGAGAGTGCTGGAGACGCCACAGGCCACAGGGGCAGGATGGCTTCTGAGGAGGTGACATGATTCTTCTGGGAATAACGTCACTCCATCTGACAGAGGAAGACATGGAGGGTCCAGATGGTTGAAGGCCCAGCAGTGATCCCAGACAGGCCCCACGTCAGACCAGGCTCCTCCAGGGCTGTGCTGCTGTCACCAAAGCCCATCCTGAGGGCAGCCACATGGCAGGCAGTGCTCGCCATTTGTACAGCGAGGCCCAAGTTCCAGCCTGCCTTCTGGCAGGTAGAGGAAGTAGGGGCACTGCCTGGGAGCACCTGAAAGCAGATGGGGCAGCATTTGGTCAAGAGCCAGGAGGGGATGACAGACCAGAGGGGAACCCTTGTCCCATGTGCTGAGTGCATGTGGGGGGCTGGGCACTTGCTCTGTGAGCTATAATTAGTGTCCCTGTGCCCGCCTGGAAGCTGCACCAGGCAGCTTCTTGGTGGAGGACAGTGGCCGCCCTCTAGCCTTACTCCCTTCCCCGTGATGGGTCGCTGTGAGATGGGTGTCCAGGAAAGGCAAACACCAAAGGCAGAGGACTAATTCCTACACCAAATCCTCTGGTGGCCTTGCTTGGGGACTGGATTTTGACAGCTGGAGGCTGTCCTAGACTCAGAGATTGAAAACAGGGAAGAACCATCGCTGAAACCTTTGGAAAAGCCTGCAACGGGGCCTCTGGCAGCCTGAGGAGTGGCGGTGTTTCCATCTGGTAGATGCCGTCTCAATAGGAGGGACAGATGAGTGCACTGGCGCTGCCAGCCAGAGGTGTCTGTCGGCGTGTCTTTATGGAATGGGGCACCAGTCTTGGTGAGGGTGGTTTACTTTCCTATTTCTAGTCCCCACTGGGCCCACCTTCTGCTTCATGGCCAGCTGGCCAGACCTAGCACTTTCCTGACCTTTGACCTTGGCCCCTACTGACTCTGGCCCTTGAGGCTTCCTGCAGACCCCATTTGTATTCATTTCCTGCAGTTCTCATACCTGAATCTCGCCTGGACTTCTGCCAAGCCCTCCAGGCCCTCCTCCCCCAGGAAGACCACAGATACTATGTGCAGGGCTGTCCTTGGAGGGCTAGCACACCCCTTCCAAGCGGGCAAGACCCAGGGGTGGCTCAAAAGATAGCTGTGCCCTCACCCTGGAACCTCTGAATGTTGATTTTTGTAGCAAAAAAGGATGCAGATGTGAGTAAAGGCTGGTGAGATAAGGACATCATCCTTGCTCTCTGGGAGGACCCCAAATGCAGGCACACACATCAGAAGACAAGGCAGCAACTGGGGTGATGCAGCCACAGCCAAGGAAGGCCAAGGATTGCTGGCAGCCTGCAGAAACTGGAGGGCAAGGAGCGTCCCCGCAGGGCCCCCAGGAGGAGCAGGGTCCTGCTGACACCCTGACTGCAGACGTCCAGTCTCCAGAACTGTGAGAGGATCCATTTCTATTATTTTAAGCAACCAAACTTGTGTTAGTTACAGCAGCCTCAGGAGATAAATACAAATTGGAAAATCAAAAAGATTCCAAGAAATGAGTGGACCTGGCCGGGTGCAGTGGCTCACACTTGTAATCCCAGCATTTGCGGGAAGATTGCTTGAGCTCAGGAGTTGGAGACCTTGTCTCTACGAGAAACTTTAAAAAATAGGCTGGGTGCTGTAATCCCAGCACTTTGGGAGGCCGAGGCAGGCGGATCACAAGGTCATGAGTTTGAGGCCAGTGTGACCAATATGGTGAAACCCCCGTCTCTACTAAAAATTCAAAAATTAGCCAGGTGTGGTGGTGTGTGCCTGTAATCCCAGCTACCCAGGAGATTGAGGTAGGAGAATCGCTTGAACCCGGGAGGCAGAGGTTGCAGTGAGCCAGATAGCGTCACCGCACTCCAGCCTGGGCAACACTTCGCTTCAAAACTCTGCCTAAAAAAAAAAAAACCCAATAGCTGGGCTTGGTGGCATGCACCTATAGTCCCAGCTATGTGGGAGGATTGCTTGAAGCCAGGAATTCAAGACCAGTCTGGACAACACAGCAAGACTCTACCAAAAAAACTTAAAAATTAGCCAGGCACAGTGGCACACCCATAGTCTTAGCTACTCAGGAGGCTGAGGAGGGAGGATTATCTGAGCCCTGGAGGTCAAGGCTATAATGAGCCATGATTGTGCCACTGCACTCCAGCCTTGGCAACACAGTGCAAGACCCTGTCTCAAAAACAACAAAAACCCAAAACAAAAACAAGAAATGACTAGACCTGAGGCCTGGCCTTTAGCTGCTGCCCTGCCCTTGTGATCTGGTCACTCAGGATCCCCTGGGCCCAAACACACAGCCTATTGTCCACTTCAAGAAGGCTCCCCACTGGCTGGCTGGCAATTGGGGTGGGCCTTGCAGCCCCCACCTGTCCTAGCCCCATGGCGCTGGTGCTGCAGGCGCCCGCCGCTGCTTGTTCCAAGCTCCTCAGCCTCCTGCAGGGTTGCCTGCACCTGATGGCGATGAATCCGGAAGGCAGGCGTGTCCTGGGCCACAGAGCAGTCATGGCTGTTCAGCCACCAGGGGGCTCCATTTGCAACCTTGGATGTGGCTTTGGCCTCTTAGTCCAAGGTGTCCTTGGGGGCCCCCAGACAAGAGACGGAGACTGGAGCCCAGCCCCACCCTCCTGCACATACCTGGCCCATCCCTGCCCTATCCTGGAAAATGGGGGCCACTGCACGTGCAAGGGACACAGGACAGGAACCTTCGGCCTTGTTATCAGATATTTTAAAACCAAGTACAAACATGATTATCAGATGCGGTTTTTATAGCAGCAAGAAACCTGTGCTTGCAGAAATAAACACATGCCAGCAACCCACCTATGCGGAAAGCCACACAGAGCCATTGTTTTCTGCACCCTCAGGTGACATTTGCCCCAGGGAAGGTCACAGCTGCCTGAACCTTTAAAACTCCCGGACACACACTGCCTGTGCAGGATCTGGAACCCAGCAGCACTGCCAGGGCCTTGAAGTGCTGCTTCAGAGACCTCTCTTCATAAACTACTTTTTTTCTTAAAGCAGCAAAAGGAGAAAATTGACATCAAAGGATATTCCAGATTCTTGATAGCCTTCTCATCATCTGTGAGGACAGCCCCATCATCTCAGGTGAGCACCAGCTGGAGAGCCTCCGGGTGACTGGCCAGTTCGGAGCAGGGAGGGAGGCTTACCGTCTTGTCCTCCGGCGGAGAGTGAGGAGGCGGCTCCAGCGTCCCTCCCGGGCGGGTTTTCTGATGGATGCGAGAGTGACTCGGGGTCCTCCACGTGGTGCCAGCTGTTTGGGTTTCTGGACGTTGTAGGAAAGGCTTGCGGGGTTTCCCCTGCCCACGTCCCCCGACCTTCAGCTGCACCAGCCCCTGCCAGCTGGGCCCCTGGAGGCTGGAGTGCTGTGGCAGGGATGACGTCTCACTTCTGTTATGTCTCTGCGCCCTGTGCTCTCCCAGGATGAGGGGCATGAGGCTGCTGGGGGCTCTGCTGGCACTGTTGGCCCTACTGCAGGGGGCCGTGTCCCTGAAGATCGCAGCCTTCAACATCCAGACATTTGGGGAGACTAAGATGTCCAATGCCACCCTCGTCAGCTACATTGTGCAGGTGAGGCCAGGGCGGCCTCTCCCCAGAAGCAGAGGGGCTCTGGAGTCTGGGGCTGGTGGGCGGTGCCAGCCCTGTGGGGCCACAGAGTGTCTGGTGTGGGGTACTGAGCGCCTCTGCCCCCAGCCTGGCAGAACAGGCTCTTAGCTGCGGACCAAGGTCCTCGTCCCTGCTGTGCTGTCCCTGGCTGGCAGCAGGAGTCCAGGCAGAAACATGAGGCTGCAGCTAAACTGAGCAATGCCACAAGCATGAACTGTGGCTCCCTTTGTGGCAGTGTGGGGTCCCTAGGTGGCACCAGCCCTGCTCAGCACCACTGTGGCCCTGCCCCCAGATCCTGAGCCGCTACGACATCGCCCTGGTCCAGGAGGTCAGAGACAGCCACCTGACTGCCGTGGGGAAGCTGCTGGACAACCTCAATCAGTGGGTGACAGTGGCAGGGTCCTAGGGAGGTGACATCTCGTCCAGGGCACAGTCTCACTTCACTTGGGCCCCAAGGGTGGGGACCTGGGCACAGCCTTGCTGTTGGCAGCCAGAGGTGTCCCCTAAGCCCCCTGCCCACTGGGACCTTTTGTTTCCTCAATCCAGGGATGCACCAGACACCTATCACTATGTGGTCAGTGAACCACTGGGACGGAACAGCTATAAGGAGCGCTACCTGTTCGTGTACAGGTGGGTGGTCCAGAAAGCCAGGAAGCTCGTCCTTCACCTGGGAGGGCCCCAGCAGAGCAGGGAAGGAGTTTGTCCTATGGGGCAAGAACCTGAGGCTGCAGGGCAGGTCCAGGGTGGAGTCAAAACACCCTCCTGAGGTCCCGGACCCATGGGGTGAGCAGGTGGCGGCCTGCCCGCCCGCCCTCCTGTCTGTGACGCAATGCCTGCCTCCTGGGAAGCAGGAGTGGGGCAGCTTCCAGCCTGGGGTCACCTCCTCCTGCCCGGCCTTCCCGCAGGCCTGACCAGGTGTCTGTGGTGGACAGCTACTACTACGATGACGGCTGCGAGCCCTGTGGGAACGACACCTTCAGCCGAGAGCCAGCCATCGTCAGGTTCTCCTGCCCATTCACAGGTGGGTGCTGCCACACTGGGTGCTGCCTGGGCCAGGGTGGGGCACAGCTTGGTGCTTACGGCCTCCACCCCCTCCTAGGGAACCTGGAATGCCTATGTCACACACTGCCCTCCCAGTCCCTGGGGCTTGGGTTTTCCATTCATTTGGAACATGACCCCCCAGGGGGACTGTCAGGATTCACAGTTCCAACTGACATGGTGACTGAACCTGCCCCCAGGGAGTGGCCGCTGCACAGAGGTCAGGGAGTTTGCCATTGTCCCCCTGCATGCGGCCCCGGAGGACGCAGTAGCTGAGATCGATGCTCTCTATGACGTCTACCTGGATGTCCAAGAGAAATGGGGTTTGGAGGTGAGACCCTCCCGGGGCAGTGGGCACCAGCGGCCTCCGCTTGTCCCTGGGCCCACAGGCAACGTTTCCTGGTAGGATGTCATGTTGATGGGCGACTTCAATGCGGGCTGCAGCTATGTGAGACCCTCCCAGTGGTCATCCATCCGCCTGCGGACGAGCCCCACCTTCCAGTGGCTGATCCCTGACACCGCTGACACCACAGCTACATCGACGCACTGCGCCTACGACAGGTGAGCAGGGTATCGCGCTTAGGGCAAAGAGCAACCGTGACTGATACGTCCGGCTTCAGAAATCTCGAGGCCTTTGGACACTCACCCAACTGAACTTCAGTTGATCTACTCAGGAAACGGAATAACAAGAGCCACGATTTTTAGTTTTTTAGGAAAAGCACGTTTGGGGATAAGAGGAGAGGCAGACACATGAGGCTGTCACGTGGTTTCCACTCTGAGGGGCACAGGCCAGGGTGTGCAGTTTTGGGCGCCCACAGACCTGCACTGTCAGGTCCCAGGGCTCTTAGTTTAGTTCCTGTGAGCCCTGAGCCAGGCCCATGGGTGACAGGGGAACCTGCTCTCTCTTCCCAACACCCATCAGGATCGTGGTTGCAGGGACGCTGCTCCAGGACGCCGTTGTTCCCGACTCGGCTCTTCCCTTTAACTTCCAGGCTGCCTATGGCCTGAGTGACCAACTGGTACGTGTCCTCCCTTGCACAGTCACATGGGGATGGGACACAGGAACTTAGGGTCAGCCCAGACCCTGTGCCCACTTGCCTGCAGGCCCAAGCCATCAGTGACCACTATCCAGTGGAGGTGATGCTGAAGTGAGCAGCCTTCCCCACGCCAGCTGAACTACAGGAAGAGAGGACCCATCCTGCCGCAGGAGCCAGACAAACAGCCCAGCACTCAGGTTAAGAAATACCTTTTAATTTAGGTAAATAAAGCTCAAGGCGGCGGGGCTGTCATCTGTGGTGTCAATCCTTCTGGCCCCCGGCTGTCAGTGTCGCTCCAGGGCCTTGACAAGCAGCTCATTCAAGCGGCCCACCATGGCCCTAGGGTCGTCAACAAGCCCAGCGGCAATCATGGCGTTCTCGTATATCTGAAAGGCAAGAGAAGAAACCCATTATGAGGGCCGTGGGGCATCTTTTCAATTTTTTTTTTTTTTTTTTTGAGACAGTCTCACTGTTGCCCAGGCTGGAGTGCAGAGGCACGATCTTGGCTCACTGCAACCTCAAGTGATCCACCCGCTTCCCAAAGTGCTGGGATTATAGGCGTGAGCTACCACACCTGGCCATTTTTCCCTTTTTAAAGCAGAATTTGGCTGGGCACGGTGGCTCACGAGGTCAGGAGACAACGTGGTGAAACCCCGTCTCTACTAAAATACAACAATTAGCCAGGCATGGTGGCATGCACCTATAATCCCAGCTACTTGGGAGGCTGAGGCAGGGGAATTGCTTGAACCCGGGAGGCGGAGATTGTAGTGAGCCAAGATCGTGCCACTGCACTCCAGCCTGGCAACAGAGCGAGACTCCATCTCAAAAAAAAAAAAAAAAAAAAAGGCAGGATTTTGGAGGAAACTGCTGTTCCAGCCTGAAGGTAGGCTCTCAGGGCTGGTAGCCCGGATCTGTGCAGTCATCCTGAGCTGCTCCACTCACCTGATCCACCAGCAGCTGGGCCAGGCCAGGCTCGCTTGCCCGCAGCTGATTCAGCTTCTTGATGAGCACATGCCTGCAACACAGAACCCACCAGAAAAAGCAGCTCAGGACCACGTGCTGCAACCCTCCCTTCATGTTTTGGGATTATCAGAACATTTAGTTTTTTAAAGGTATATAGATGATATGATTATATACCCAGAAAACCCAAGCGAAGCAGGAGTGTCAGTATTAGAAAATGCTGTAAGGTAGCCAAGTTCCAAGATCAAAATACACTAAAGGGACAAAAAGAGCTTATGTGAAGACATGCCTTGGTTCCCAGATAAATAATAGAAGGGAGGAAGTCCCACATGTTGAAACATATTATAGGGCTCTAGTAAATAAAACAGTTTAGCTCTGGAAAGGGGGAAGGCGAACAACTCCATGTAACGAGGGTGGACACTGGCCTGATGAGGACAGTATTTCACAGAAGAGGGAGGAGACAGATCACTCCGTCCGGCAGCACTGGGATAACTGGGAGCCATGCAGAAAACCATTTAGACCAGAGTAAATTCCAGAGGGATCAAAGATGAAAAGCACAATTCTAGGGAAGAAATGCTTCATAATCTCAGAAGGGGAAACCCAAAAGCCAAAAAAGCATCATGTAGTATTTAACATGAAAATTATAATTTTTTACTTAGGAGAAGTCTGATAAAACCGAGGGCTCCGGGGAACTGTACATTTGTACAACCTCTCCAGAGGACAACTGAACTCAGGAAAACCACATGTGGATGTGCTGAGACTCAGCTATTCCACTTCCTAACTGTAGCCCTTTAAATACTTCTTTTTTTAGATGGACTCTCACTCCTTCACCCAGGCTAGAGTGAAATTGCATGATCTTGGCTCACTGCAGCCTCCGGGTTCAAGAGATTCTCCTGCCTCAGCCTCCCAATTAACTGGGATTACGGGCACCCACTACCACCCCCAGCTAGTTTTTGGATTTTTAGTAGAGACGGGGTTTCGCCATGTTGACCAGGGTCTCGAACTCCTGACCTCAAGGGATCCACCCGCCTAAGCCTCCCAAAATGTTGGTATTACAGGCGTGAGACACCGCACCCGGCCTAAACCAGGAAACACTTTAAATGCACATCCTCACATTTCTAGTCTATGTAGCTGGAAAAAAGGACATTCTTAATATGCTAATGCGGAGATCACCTAGTTACCCTACGGGAGAAAAGCAAGGCAAGGACCCACTGCACAGCAGGTTACCCCCAGGAAATCCAAGGGTGCAGCTGCCCACAAGAGCACATCATCTCTGCAGAAATACAAAAGCCCTAATGCTGGCTGCACTGGGGACACAGGTAGGAGGAAATTTTCCCCCGTAAACAGTTTTGAATTCTGAACTATGTGGACAGAACACCAAATTTTAAAACAAAAGTGAACCTGGCTGGGCACAGTGGCTCTCACCTGTAATCCCAGCACTTTGGGAGGCCGAGGCTGCAGTGAGCTCTGATGGCGCCACTGGTGCACTCCACCCTAGGTGACAGAGCAAGACCCTGTCTCCAAAAGTGAAGTCCTTTGGCAATAGACAGAAACGAGCACTTCTGCAGCTATCTTAAAAAACTAGTTTGGCACCCAAACTAGTTACAGTGACATGGTGTCTGCCTCACTGAGCTGCTCCAGCAGAGGCGCAGGCATTCTGCAAACTGGCGCTGCTGTGGGAAGGTGCTTACTCGGCACTGACAGCCATAAGCCAAGTCAGCTTTTCCCCCAGCAGTGCCACGGCCAGGACAATGCATCTCCCTCACCGCCAGTATAATTTTTAAAGGTAAGATTCTAAAATGACAAAAAAAAAAAAAAAAAAAAAAAAAAAAAACTAGACATGTACTAAAGAACAAAATAAACCCTGGCTGGGGATGGTGGCCCACACTTGTAATCCCAGCACTTCGGGAGGCCAAGGCAGGTGGACCACGTGAGCCCAGGAGGTAGAGGTTGCAGTGAGCTGAGATCGCCCCACTGCACTCCAACCTGGGGGACAGAGTGAGACCCTGTCTCAGAAATTAAAATACGACTTAGGCTACATTGTGGGGAGTGATAAGGCTATGGATTTTTATTTCCTTTCTGTTGTTTTCTAACATTTTTGGTAACTTGTTTATGTAACTTCATTTTTTAAAAAATTGCTGTATACAAAATTTCCCCCAGAAAAGAAACTTCATCTATAACAAGTTAGAAAATGAAATTTTAAAATACCCACTAAGACACATCAAAGAATAATTCTTTTTTTTTTTTTTTTTTTTTTTTTTTTTTTTTGAGACGGAGTCTCGCTCTGCCACCCAGGCTGGAGTGCAGTGGCCAGATATCGGCTCACTGCAAGCTCCACATCCCGGGTTCACGCCATTCTCCTGCCTCAGCCTCCCGAGTATCTGGGACTACAGGCGCCCGCCACCTCGCCCGGCTAGTTTTTTGTATTTTTTAGTAGAGACGGGGTTTCACCGTGTCAGCCAGGATGGTCTCGATCTCCTGACCTCATGATCCGCCCGTCTCGGCCTCCCAAAGTGCTGGGATTACAGGCTTGAGCCACAAAGAATAATTCTTTAAAAATGGTACCAGAACTCTACAGAGAATGTAAGGTACCAAAGGATGTTGAAGACCTAAATAAAAATATCACATTCATCGGTGCAAATAAGTGATACTGTAACAGTGTCAATTCTCCTGAAAACTCATTTAGGGAATCTCAAAACAATCTCAGTCAAACCCCAACAGGCCAGACGCAGTGGCTCACACCTATAATCCCAGCACGGTGGATCACATGTGGCCAGTTTGAGACCAGTCTGGGCAACATAATGAGATCCCATTTCCACAAAATTTTTTTTAAGAATTAGGAATGATGGTTCACACTGTCTCAGCTACTCACGAGGCTAAGGCAAGAGAATCATTTGAGCCCAGGAGTTTGAGGGTGCACACATCACTGCACTCCAGCCTGGGCAGCACAGACCTTGTCTCAAAAGAAAGAAACATAGGAACAATGAATTCATGACTCTGTAAAGATTTCTTAAGATCCCAAAAAAGCATCTAATGAAAACGTAAATGTTCTATTAAGAATACCTACTCATCAAAAGATACCTAAAGGCAGGTGAAAAGACATTTACAACAGATAAAGGGCATATAAAGAATAGCGGGAAGAAAGGAGGGAAATCTTACATGCTTAGCCACTGTCAGGGCTGGGGGTTCTTGGTCCACCCTGGAAGCAGCTCCCACCACCGGGGCCACAGAGAAACCCACACAAGCCCCAGACGCGCGGACAAGAATATTCAGAGCAGCGTGGTTCTCCACCACTTCTGACCAAGAACCACCCGAGGCCCAGCAGAGCAGAACGGAGGAGTCTGCTGCCCCGAGGTGGGTTTCTGCAGCGGATATTATTCGGCTATGAAAATGAACTTGTGGCAGCCCCTCTGCGTAGGCAACCCTCATGCCAAGTGAGCAACGTGAGACTTCAGCAAACACCAAGATCCACGTACAAAGCTCAAAACAGGCAAAACTGAGCATGTTCAGGACATGCACAGGTGGCAAAGCCACAGACCAAAACAAGGACATGGTCACAAGTTGGGATGCAGCTGGCCGGCCAGGTTCCGTTTCACATGGGTGCAGCCTAAACTGAATACAGCTCCTCAGAGTTACCCACATGTCCACAGGCCTCACGCACTTCTCTTCTGTGTCACATTCCACAACAGAAGAACACCACACACAGGATTCTGGGGGATCCCGCAGGCTGGAAGGGCCAGGAGTGTGGCCTCACCTGGGGTTGATCTCCAGCGTGGGCTGCAGGAGCTGTGCACGCTCCTCCTGGGTCTTGGCCAGCTGCTGCATGCGCAGGAAGTGGCGGGCAGCCCCCATCTCCAGCACGGTGACCATGGCAGGGTGGGTGTCCAGTCGGAGTGTCACCTGTGAGCAAAGCCAGGGGTTGAAGGTGATAAAGGCTCCCAATGTGAGAGGGCTGGGGACTGGCAGCATCTTAACCAGGGGTGAAGGTCACCCAGACTCCGAGGTAGCAGGCAGGATCTCAAGGACTGTCCTGTGCCAGTGCTCCTCCCTCCCCATAACCCACTAACCTGTGGGCCCTGAGCTGATGCCCCACACAGATACTGTGCCTTAGGGGCTCCACCACCCTGGTCCCCTGCTGCTGCCTCCAGGAGCTGCCCAAATCCATCCTCTGGTCCACGCCAGCCCACCCTGCATGAGGCCCCTCCTCCAAGTGACCATGCATGGGACACTCATTTCTTGCTCCAAGCTAGACTGATTCGGTGGGGGCGGGGGCGGGTCTTAGCTCTCTGAAGCCCACCCAAAACCCCCTAAGAACCCAAGGGAGAAGTGAGCTCCTGAGGGCTGGGGTAGCATGTCCCTTCTTCGGAACCCCCACGTCCTCAGCTCCTGCTGAGGGTTGCGACCGGGACAGTCCACTGGGGCTGCGGGTTTTTCCGTTTTCAGTTCGCAGCTGCTCGGGAGCAGGGCCGGGAGGAAGACACTGCCCTCCTGCCTCAGCGGCACTCCCGGGCGACACGTGCCCACCAGCGACCCACAGGGTCTCCAGCTGACACCATGGGCTTCTGCTGCTGCTGGAAGGACACCCACCAGGCCAGGTTCTAGAAGCTACCAGCTGGCCGGCCTGTTAGGCACACTGAGGGCCACAGTGGCTAAGTGGTCATCCATCCCCAGGAAAGCCTCACCTTCACGTTGGTGACACGCGACCCCAGCACGTTTCTCATCCAGGCCATGAGCTCCTCCGTCTCCTCCTCTGACAGGCGCTCGGCAGCTGCGGAAGAGCAGGCGAGAGTGAGCTCAGGCCTGCACCCCCACTCCCCGGCTTCCATGGGGGCCATGCGGCATCCTGCTAGCTCCCACCTCCTCTCCCGCCAGGACGGAGACAGAAGCTAGCAAGATGCTTTTCATCTCAAAGTAAAACCTCAAAGGATGCTTCAGGTTGCCTGAGGCCCATACAACTTGGTTAGGGCTTTAAAAAGACAACACACAGCCTCTCAAGAAGCTGGGCCAGCTCCAGAAGCCAGCATGGTAGGAACACTGGACGGATCCTTGGTATCTAAACCAGAAGGCACCTCCCCCCCGTCACCAGGGTGCTCCCACAAGGCTCTTCTCGGGGGTGGCTGAGCCCAGGTCAACTGAGGAAAACCCAAGGGAAGCCCTCACTGCAGGACAGCAGAGGCGTGCAGGGAGTAGGCACTGGCCCCATGCCTAGAAAGCAGGGGATGCCGACCTGGGGACCCGTCCTCAAACTTCTCCTCCTTGTAGTGATCCACGACGATGTCCGTCTCCACGGAGATCAGCTGCTTCTTGTCAAACTCACGAAGGTGCAGCAGGGTGAGCTCATCGAACTGCTCATAGCAGAAGAGAACCTGCAGGTGGTCAAAAGCAGCTCGGTCAGGCCTGGGGGCCTCCCCCCACCACAGAAGAAAGGAGGAGGGCTGAGGGAGCCAAGCGGGCCACACGGGGGAACACTGGGGCAGGTGGGGATCCCAGGCCTACGTGACAGTTACTGCCACACCTGGGTCTGAGGAAGGCTCTCATCTGCCTTCAAGGCAGAAGCACTCCACGCATAAAGAAATCCACATGTGGCTGAGTGCAGTGGCTCATGCCTATAATCCTAGCACTTTGGGAGGCCAAAGCGGGCAGATCACAAGATCAGGAGTTCGAGACCAACATGGTGAAACCCTGTCTCTACTAAAAATACCAAAATTTGCTGGGCTTGGTGGCGGGCGCCTGTAATCCCAGCTACTCGGGAGGCTGAGGCAGGAGAATGGCTTGAACCTGGGAGGTGGAGGCTGCAGTGAGCCAAGATCACGCCACTGCATTCTAGCCTGGGCGACAGAGCAAAGACTCTGTCTCAAAAACAAACAAACAAAAAAACGCACATGTGACTTCCAAGTGACACACACAACCATCACAGTCAGTCCAGCCTCTGTGTCCGTGACCCTGACTCACCGTGCAGCCCCACCCTGCATTGTGGGCAGGTTCACCCAGCAGAGAGCTGAGAAGGTCAAGACCCTCCCCCGGCTGCAGCCCAGGAGCCTGCCCCACCCACCGCTCACCCACCTCTGTGTCTTTCTTCTTCATGGCCTCATAGTAGGGCGAGTGCTCTGCCAGGTGCCGGTTGGGGGCGCACAGGTAGTAGATGTTGCGGGTGCCGGCCTGCATGCGACTGGCGTATTCTGAGAGGCTGGTTAACTGCCCGGCGGGCAGCGCTGAGGACTCGTAGCGCAGCAGCTTTGCTATGTCCTCCTGGAAGGGACGGGGCAGGTCACCATTTGCTCCAGGCCCATGGGCTCAATGTCCCTCAACCAGCTGGGTGCAAACCCTCTGATGCCCATGGCCTCCTGACACTCCAGGCTGGCCCTGACGCGAAGGACAGTAGTAGACTTGGGGGTTGTCTCAGACCAGGCCTTGCTCTGCCCATCAGGCCCCTTTCGGGAGCTCTGGGGGCTTGGGAAGCACCTCTTGCAGGGGCTCTCCAGGGAGCTACGCGCACCATGCCCTGGGAGGGGACCCCCTGCCCCGCAACAGCAGAGCCTGGCCTGGACCTAGCATCTTCCCTTTCCCCGCAGCGACAGAGGCAGTCTCTGGTGAGCACACGGACATGGGTGAAGTCCACGGTTCTCAGTCTTCCTCACAGCTGGCCAGTGGGTGTCAGTGGGATTTGGAGAAGGGCCCTTAGAGGAGGGGTTTGCCCTCCTCCCCATCACCTGAACACAACTGTGACCTCTGGAGCTCATGGGAGCTGCAGCTGGAAGGACACAGCAGGGAAAACAGACGGAAAGAGGGAAAAGCAAGGAGCTGGGCATCCACCCAGCAGGGCCCAGGCCACCCCTGCACACATGGTGGGTCTGCACTAAGACATGTCACACATGCACACCTACAAAGACCTAGAAATGTCTCTGGCTCCTACCTATGTGCTATTAACTCAAATGAAGATAAACGAGAATGAAGAGGCCTGTGTCAGAAGCTGCAGGAGTCTGCAGACCACCAGAACGCAGCCTCCTTGGGACCCCACACGCGTGGCCACCCTCCTCCCGCTGCTGGAGAGAAGGGACATCAGCACAGGATGGGCTCCTAGGATGAAATGTTCTGGGATTACGGTGGAGGCAGCTGCACCACACTGTGAATGCACTCAATGCCACTGAAGTGTACGTGTTAAAAGCTGAATTCTGTGAATTTGATGCTATGTAAATTGTATCTCAATAAAAAATGGACAAAAAATGTTTATGGAACAAATGTTTTGTTTTTCAGCCATCCACTGTTTCAGTAACTGAATGACTGGCCCCAGTAGCATAGTATTTGGAGACTGATATCCAGTACATGATAAATAGTCCCTCAACAGACACTGAGACCACCCCCTTCCCCACCTACAGGATCACAGTCCTTGGCTTGTCCCGCCTCTCTGTGGCTCCCCAGCCCCCAACATCCTCTGCGGGGAGACAGTCTGCGCACACCCCCTTCCTGCCACTACCTGGGCTGCAACTTCAGACAGCAGTGAGGCTGAGCCCTTCAGAATAGAGCACAGCACTGGCAGGAGGCTCAGGACGCGGCTGGAAGGTGCCAGAGGCCCAGAGGCCCGACTTTCCATTTCCTGACCCTGGCAGCAGCAGCAGCAGTAGCCAGGGGGCCCAGCTGCACCACCATCACGTCAGGGGATGCCTCCACCAGCTTCCTCAGCAACCCCAGGGACAAGGCGGCCCAGAGAAAGGCCTGGAACACAGCTCCTACCTTGACCTCCTGCTCGGTGGTGGTCACAATGCCCTCCCGCATGAACAGGCCGTAATCTTCAAAAAACTTTGCATATTTCTCAGCATCTTTTTTACTCTGGTCAATGAAGAATTTGATCAGCCTCTGCTGTAAAACGTCCCGGAGTTTCCTACAGAAAAGAAATGCATTTAATACATACAAGCAGCCTCTATGAAATACAAATGGCCAGAGGGTACAAAAAAATGTTCAGCCCCCCTAAGAATCAAAATAGTGAAAACAACAAGGTACCGTTATTGGCCCAACTGAAAAAGACTGAGCAGAAACACAGAAACCCTGGGCAGTGGCCGGACAGGAGGCAGCAGGGTGGAGCGCACACACCCCCCGGAGGCGGGAGGAGAACCGCTGCCCCTAGAGACAGATACCCACACCCAGAAAACACTTCCAACCTTTAAGCCAGTTGTTCCGATTGTAGGAACTGCACCTTAGGAAACACGTGAGCACACCAAGATTTACGTACCAGGATTTTCACTGTGGCACAGAAAATATAATTATGAACAACTTCATGTTCAAGAATATAGGCTAAAATTATGTAATGCTAAATGGCCATTAAACAAAAACCATCTTTTAATAATCCTCAATGACATGAGAAAGTTAACTGTTGAAAGAAAAACCAGAAAAATCCCAATATGGGTAAATTACAGTATGTCTATAGATACAGGCAAAAACTGTACATTCTACATGTACGTAACAATTTTCCATAATTAGGAGCAGCATTGTCTATACTATATATGTGCACTGTAATTTGGGGTTTATACTGAATATATGTACACTCTCATTTTTCAAAATTGGGATTTGAGGGATCAGGATATTTACTGCAGCATTACATAATGGCCTAAAATTAGGAACAACTTTATCACTGGGATTAGGGATATTTTTATTTCCTTCTTAATATTTCGCCTTTCCTTTAAGCAGGTAAATTACAATGTATTTCAACAATCCAGAGCAAGGGAACAACACTGTATCAAGTTCATTTACAGCCTTTCCTCCTGCACTCCATCCCCAGTGACTCAGTGCTTCAGCCACAGGGCAGAATGGGACAGGACAGTAGCCCAGGATGCGGTGCAGAGCCCAGGGAAAGCGTCTATGCAGGGCCATGGTTGGGAAGTGCCTGGTATGGGTGTCAGAGCCCAAGAACCTCAGAGAAGGGTGTCCAGGCTGGGGGCATGACCAGCCCACTGTGGAGAGTCAGAGCCCAAGTGGGTGACAGGGACATCCGCAGAAGAGGGCAGTGGCAATGGTAGATTGGTTACATGGAGGGGGATTGGTCAAATGGGTAACTGTGTTAAGAATAATCAACCGGGCGAGGTGGCTCATGCCTGTAATCCCAGCACTTTGGGAGGCTAAGGTGGGTGGATCACCTGAGGTCAGGAGTTCCAAGACCAGCCTGGCCAACATGGTACCACCCTGTCTCTACTGAAAATACAAAAATTAGCTGGGCATGGTGGCAGGTGCCTATAATCCCAGCTACTCAGGTAGGCTGAGACAGGAGAATCGCTTGAACCTGGGAGGTGGAGGTTGCAGTGAGCTGAGATCACACCACTGCACTCCAGCCTTGGCAACAGAGCAAGAATCAGTCTCAAAAACAAAACAAACAAAAAGAATGAGAGACAGATTTCTCACTGTCCAAAGGGACTTTCAGACACAGGAGAAGGAAAGACCAGAGCATCCCAGTGGCACTGGATTCATATTGGAGGTATCAGTGGGAACATGAGAAAAATAAATCAAGGTATAGGTATAGGTATGTACACACACACACACACACACACACACACACACACACACACACACACCCCCCACTCTCTGTCTCTCCTCTTCCTAAGCTCTATCTACTAAGAGGGCCTGGGAGCACTGACACCTTAATAGTGATGAACACCCACAGTGCCCAGATCTTGGCTTCTAAATACCATTCTCCATTAAAGGAGATAGGGATCCTCAGAGAAGTAGTAGTCCTAGGGCTAAAAGGCTTCATGCAATACAAGGTGAGCCTGGAACATCTGGTACCAGAGGAAGTCCTCAGAGCAGGATCTGCCCAGGGCCTGTCCAAAAGGATGGGAGACCATGAAGAGGCTCGCACCGGCCACATCAGGGACCATCTGAACGTCAAAAATAATAGGCCAGATGCGGTGGCTCCCACCTGTAATCCCAGCACTTTGGGAGGCCAGGGCAGCTGGATCACTTGAGGTCAGGAGTTCGAGATCAGCCTGATCAGCATGGTGAAAATCTGTCTCTATAAAAAGTAATAAGCCGGGCATGGTGGCTCCCACCTATAATCACAGCACTTTGGATGGCTGAGGCAGGTGGATCACCAGAGATCAGGAGTTTGAGACCAGCCTGGTCAACATGGTGAGACCCCATCTCTATTAAAAGTACAAAAACTTAGCGGGGCATGGTGGTGGGTGACTGTAGTCCCAGCTACTTGAAAGGCTGAGGCAGGAGAATCGCTTGAATCTGGGAGGCAGAGGTTGCGGTGAGCTAATATCTTGCCACTGCACTGCACTCCAGTCTGAGCAACAGAGTAAGACTCGATCTCAAAAATAAATAAATAAATAAATAATTTTAAAAAAATTTTAGTAATAATAGCAACATATTATAAACTCTTGAATAAAACATGAAATCAGCCCATATGAATAAATTATAAATAGTATAAACATAACACAATTTTTTTTTTTTTTTAATCAGACGGAGTCTCGCTCTTGTCCCCCAGGCTGGAGTGCAGTGGCGCGATCTCGGCTCACTGCAACCTCTACCTCCCGGATTCAAGCAATTCTCCTGCCTCAGGCTCCCGAGTGGCTGGGATTACAGGTGCCCACCACCACGCCCAGCTAATTCTTCTTTTTTTTTTTTTTGAGATGAGTCTCACTCTGTTGCCCAGGCTGGAGTGCAGTGGCGCGATCTCGGCTCACTGCAACCTTCACCTCCCGGGTTCAAGCAATTCTCTGCCTCAGCCTCCGAGTGGCTGGGATTAGAGGTGCCTGCCACCATGCCTGGCTAATTTTTTTGTTTTTTCAGTAGAGATGGGTTTCACCATCTTGACAGGCTGGTAACTCCTGACCTTGTGACCCACCTGCCTTGGCCTCCCAAAGTGCTGGGATTACAGGCGTGAGCCACTGTGCCCAGCCAAATTTTTCTTTTTTTTTTTTTTGAGACGGAGTCTGGCTCTGTCGCCCAGGCTGGAGTGTAGTGGCCGGATCTCAGCTCACTGCAAGCTCCGCCTCCTGGGTTCACGCCATTCTCCTGCCTCAGCCTCCCGAGTAGCTGGGACTACAGGCGCCCGCCACCTCGCCCTGCTAGTTTTTTGTATTTTTTTTTTTAGTAGAGACGGGGTTTCACCGTGTTAGCCAGGATGGTCTCGATCTCCTGACCTCGTGATCCACCCGTCTCGGCCTCCCAAAGTGCTGGGATTACAGGCTTGAGCCACCGCGCCCGGCCAATTTTTCTATTTTTTAAGTAGAGACGGGGTTTCACCATGTTGGCCAGACTGGTCTCGAACTCCTGACCTCAGGTGATCCACTCGTCTCGGCCTCCCAAAGTGCTGGGATTACAGGCGTAAGCCACCTTGCCCGGCCAACACACAAATATTTTAAGTAAATAAATGAATATATTGAGAGTTTCATGAAGAATGTGACATTTACATAGCTTCAAAATACCACCCCTGTCACATCTGTTCATTACAAAGGGGAGGACATCCTTGTTTGTTGGAAATGCACCCCAAAGGCATCGGGAACGCAACTTCCTCTCACAGGGTTCGAGGAAAAACATGTTCTTGGTACCATGCTTCCAACTTTTAAGTCTGTGATTCTTTTAAAAGCTCTAATTTCAACTGACTCTTTTCTGACCGAGATGAGTTCTCAGACTGACAACGCAACCTTTGACAACCACAAGCTGGGATGAGGACTCCTGCTCTGCAGCTTTGGGCACCACCAGGGGGCCAGCAAGCCTGCCACAGCCAGGAATGCAGCTCCCTTACTGAGGAAGACCACCCCTCTGTGACTCAGTTTCCACAACTATGAGTGAGGACTCCCGGCTCCCCTCACAGGATGAAGCAGGTGTTTATGCAGGCTCAGCACCGTTCTCAGTGAAGAAGAAACACTCAGGAAACACATTCAGAAAGGGGAGAGGAATGCAGTCGCCTCAGCCTGCAGGGACGCCAGGAGCTCCCTCTCCACAGGGCCTGGCCCCTGCCTCCACTTCATCCGTGAGCTTCCCAGATGAGGCCAGACGTGTCCCCAGTTCAGTGGGTGTCCTTTGCTTTATCCAGCCCAGGGACATTGTGCCTGGAACCTCCCCTCCTGTGGCCACTCCTGGGCAGGGTGATGGGGGTGGACAAAGGGTGGGGACAACTCCAGTACCAGCAATAATCTTCCGGGAGTCAGCCCCAAGCCGTCTCTTCACTGAAGTGAACTGAAACATTGGGCAGACCACCAGTAACCCACAGGCGCACTCCACGCACACAGGGTCAATACACCAAAGAGCACGACTCTAACGATCACAGAACAGTTACTGCTGTGGGGTGGGGACGCATCCTGCCGAGGTCAGCACATCTGCTGCCCTGCGGTCATGTCAGCAGCAAGGTGGGGTCCTGCTGTCAGGAGCCAGCACGGCTGTGTGGGGAAACAAGGACTGAGGTCCCCTTTTCATTGATTATATAACGTATCTGTAGTGAGCAAGGAAAAAACCTTTTATATGGTCAAATCCTCTGTCCAAGTAACCCCACCCCTAGTATTCTATCCTAAGGAAATATAGCTGCAGGTAAAGATTTCAGAACAGGCCGGGTGCAGTGGCTCACACTTGTAATCCCAGCACTTTGGGAGACCAAGGCAGGCAGATCACAAGGTCAGGAGATCACGACCATCCTGGCTAACACGGTGAAATCTCGTCTCTACTAAAAATACAAAAAATTAGCCGGGCGAGGTGGCGGGCGCCTGTAGTCCCAGCTACTTGAGAGGCTGAGGCAGGAGAATGGTGTGAACCCGGGAGGCAGAGCTTGCAGTGAGCCGAGATCGCGCCACCACACTCCAGCCTGGGTGACAGAGCAAAACTTCGTCTCAAAAAAACACACACAAAAAGATTTCACAACAAAGATAAACATGTGCACTGCAGTGTCATACAGCAGAAACGCTGAGACGGCCCAGCTGTGCAGCCCCGAGGGACGGGATCGGTAAACTACGGTATGTCCCTGTGATATCCCATGATGTAGCAACTAAAAGTGCTTCCAAAAAATGACATGGGAACTGCTGCAAATAAACTAGGTAGAAAAAAGGAAACAGAGTATAAGCAATATGCATTCAGTTGTGTGAAAAACAAAAACAAAAAATCTAAGTGGCCAGGTACAGTGGCTCATGCCTGGAATCCCAGCACTTTGGGAGGCTAGGCCAAAGGATTGCTTGAGCCCAGGAGTTCAAGACCAGCCTGGGCAACACAGTAAGATCCCAACTCTACAAAAAATACAAAAAAATTAGCCAGGCATGGTAGCTCACACCTGTAGTCCCAGCTACTTGGGAGGCTGAGGTGGGAGGATTGCTTGCGCCCGAGAGGTTGAGGCTACAATGAGCTGTGATCACACCACTGCATTCCAGTCTGGGCAACACAGCAAGACCCTATCAGTCAACCAATAAAAGCATTACTGCGGCTTGCTTGGTTGAAAACAGAAAAAAATCTCCGTGGCTCTCTCTGCCTCTGAAGTGAGGTGGGAGGACATCACCGGCAGGCCATGTGACCTGTGCAGGGCTGGGCATGGACCCACCAGGCAGGAAGCCACACTGTCCACCATCTCCCCAGACCTGCTCCTGCCCATGGCACAGGACAGAATCTCTGAGGACCAGTGCCTCTCAGTATGGGCCTCTCGCCATCCCCACAGTACAGCCCAAACACACACCAACTACCCAGCCTCATCCTTTACCCGAGAAGCCGCTTCCATTTCAACACTGGAGAAAAATCGGTGGAAGAACGCACTGTAGGCACGTGGCGGGCTCTGACAAGGCCCGCTCCATGGCATGCTGCACATGGTGGGCTCTTGAGAGACCTCCCGAGCTCCTAATTCCAGCTGAATCCTCACCCCACAGGCTCCCTCTGAAACCTGCCCTATGTGGCTGCCAATCTACCCAACCCTAAACCGTCAACAGCGGTCATCTCTGGGGGAGAGCACAGGTGGCTTGAATGTGCTCTAGTAAGGAAATATTACTTGCATTAGGGGAAAAAAAGCCAGTAAGCGAGGTTTTGAACAAAGACTATTTGGTGAGCCTGGGGCCAGGATGGGGAAGTCATAGCTACTGATGGAGAACCCGGAGCTAGTGCACTGGAGTCCCCTCCACACAGGGCTGGCCTGCTGCAGGGTTGCAGTCACAACCCTGGGGCACAGGTGGGCAGGTCTGGCTCTGCGGCCCCTCCCCCTATCCAGACTCCAACCTCAGCCATGACCAGCTGTCCCCACGTTCTTCTGGACCACAGGCCTCAGAAGCCAGGCCAGCACCTGGAAGGCTCCTGAGGGCCCCCATGTGCAGGCCAGGCTTCCCCATCCACCTCTGCTCTCAGCTCCATGGGCCATGGCTAGGGCCCTGTGGGGGCAAAGGAGCGGGTAGGGGCCTTGTCCCCAGCACGGTCCTCTCCCCACGGCCCGAGGCTCACCTGATGAGCATGCTCTCCTGCAGCAGCTCCCGGCTGAGGTTCAGGGGAATGTCCTCACTGTCCACCACACCTGGGAGACACGGCGGTCAGCTTCTCCGGGGGCTGCGGCCCTCCACACCACCCAACATTCCCCATTAACCTGTCCTTTGTCTTCAGGCCTGGCCTTCAACCCAGCACGTGTGCTAAGAGGGAAGCAGAGAGGCGGCACTGGCGGAGCTTCCTCTACGTCCTGCCACCTCCCAGAACAGTGACCTGGGCTGCGGGTGGGCGGGCCAGCCTCGGGATACACTTGGACAACCACAGCCTGGGCTTTATGTTAAAAATCGTAACTCTGGCTGGGCACGGTGTCTGATGCCTGTAATCCCAGCACTTTGGGAGGTTCAGGCAGGCATATCATGAGGTCAGGAGTTCAAGACCAGCCCGGCAATTATGGTGCAACCCCATCTCTACTAAAAATACAAAAATGAGCCGGGCGTGGTGGCGCATGCCTGTAACCCCAGCTACTCCGGAGGCTAAGGCAGGAGAATCACTTGAACCCAGAAGGCAGCGGTTGCAGTGAGCCACGACTGTGCCACCGCACTCCAGCCTGGGCGACAGAGCAAGACTCATCTCAAAAAAAAAAAAAAAAAAAACTCCATCAGGGATGGTTTGCACCTATGTGTACCAAGGCTTAAATACTGAAGTCTTTCTTAAACTACAATCTCACTCAAATGTAACACAAGTCACATATAAACCTGAAACTCACACAATATCCCTACACACGGAAAGACCTCAATGTGAACACCCCAGTGCTCCCCCAAGATCAGCCATTCACACAGGGAGGCGGGGCAGCTCCCGGGGTGTGTAAACGTGGCTGACTCGCAGGCCCACGGGCAGTGAAGGCCTATGGTGGTGCAGGCCCACGGCGGTGCAGGCCCGTGGTGGTGCAGGCCCACAGCGGTGCAGGCCCGTGGTGGTGCAGGCCCACGGCGGTGCAGGCCCATGGTGGTGCTCTCGCTGCGGATGGCTGCTGAGAACGGAATCAGCCAGGTCCCTCACAGATGCAGCAGGCGACACCGGGCCACAGGGGCACAGCTCACGGACTCTGGGCAGCGTACCTCGGATGAAACGCAGCCACTTGGGCAGAATGTCCGTGGCCTTGGTCTGGATGAGGACTTTGCGGCTGTACAGTGCAATGCTGGAGCCCAGCTCCCGGCTCACGTCAAACATGGACGGTTTCTGGGGGTGAGGAGAACACGCCATCATGTGGCACTGACCCTCCCCAGGTAGGTCCTCGCTGGGAGGCAGGGGGCAGACGCGATGAATCCAGCGCCCACTGCCCCCCTCACCCTCCCCCGGCATCTGCTCTGAGTTGAAGCCCAGTGCAGGGGCCCCACAGTGCCCCACACCGTGGCTCTGCAGGGGCCGAAGGCCTTCTCTGGCAGCTGCTGCCCTCCCCAGTCCACCCCCTAAGGAGGACACAAGAAAGTGAACCTTGCACGTACCCCTGAATACCCTGAACACAGCCAAACCTTGCTACAGGTCAGGGGTCAGCAAAAAGCCCTCCAGCCAAATCCACCTCACGGCCTACCTCTGTGTAGCCTAAGAGTCATTTTCACACTTTCAAACAGTTGAGGACAGATTTCGGAAAGGAGGATCTCATGAGACATGAAGATGAAATTCAAATTTCAGAGTCTATGCAGCTCATGGGACCCAGCCCTGTGTGCTCGGGGGGCAGCATGGGCGATGCTGCTTCCTCACCCGGCAGGGTTAGTGGCTACGACAGAGACCAGGTCCGAAAAGCCGGGGCCAGCTCCTGTCTGGCTCAGTTCCTGTCTGTCCCTCACGAAACCCGTCTGCCAGCACCTGCTCCACACTGGCACTTCCGGAACCAGGACCCACACCTCATCACAGGGGATCCGGTGAAAATGCGGGGCTATCTAGTTCAAATGTGAAGGGACCTGGTTAAAATGTGGGGGGACCTGGTTAAAATCCAGGGAGTCTGCTTAACATCCAAGGGATCTGGTTAAAATGCAGGGGGACCTTGTTAACATGCGGGGAGAGCTTGTTAAAATGTGGGCTCCCACGCAGGAGCCCTGGGTGGGGCCTGAGACTCTAACAAGCCCCTGGAGGCCACACCTGGGTGGCTCTTTCCAAGACGGATGCCAACTGTGCGGGACATTACGAGAGTTCCAGGCAGACAAGGACAGGAAAGCCTGGGGCGGGACAGGCTGGCTCTCAGCCCCCAATAGGTCTCCTTACGGCAGGATCTGTGGGCACTTCAGTGTGGTAAAGGAAAGCAGGGGAGTTGGAGGGTGTTGAGGAAGCACACAGAGGCCCACAGAGCGGCAGACCACAGGCCTTCCCAGAGCGCCTGGCAGGACAGCATCCACTGATCCACAGCAGGTGATGCAGGCTCTGAGGGCCCTCCCCAGGCAGGCCCCAGTCCACAAGCCCCCACCCCAGCCTGCACTGAGATGCCCATCAATCCTTCCCTCGCCATGTGTGACCCCTGAGGGAGGAAACATCTGTGGTCACCCACCCAGAGGCATCTGTTCTTTCTTTTTTTTCAGCGATGAGGTCTCACTATGTTGGCCAGGCTGATCTGCAACTCCTGGGCTCGGGTGATCCACCCTCCTCAGCCTCCCAAAGTGCCGGGATGACAGGCGTGAGCCACTGCACCCAGCACTACCTGTTTTTTATGCCCTCACGCGGCCACGTTAATCATGTGACATCTGCAGAGCTGACGTCACGGGGGGACAAAACAAGAGTCCCCCCGAGGGCCATGGGCCTGCCGCAGCAGCTCACCGTATCCGGCACGTAGAAGAGGCTGCGGATGTTGAGCGGCGCGTCCGTCTTATAGTGCAGGGTGTAGCGGGGCTTGTCGTAAGCCTGCGCGATGTAGCGGTAGAACTCTTCATGTTGCCACTCGCTGATGTCCTTGGGGTCCATCATCCAGATGGCCTGGAAACAGAGAGCGGCGGGGAGAGCGTCGTGTTTACCACGCACGTATTCCCCACCACCGTGCAGGCCTGAGCCACCGCAGCGCCTGTCCCTAGACAGGCCCCTGGGACAGACAGGCAGTGGTCTCAGGTGTAGACCCCTCTCCAGCCCCACCAGTGGGCTGCGCTGGGAAGTGCAGGGGAGACACACAAGGCTCTGGGGCACCTCAGGACGACATGTCAGATGGACCAGCCGGGCTCTGAGGGGGCCTGTGGGAGAGGACGACGCTGCCCAGCAGGGCGAGCTGACAAATATGGTGAGGGCCGTGAGAGCGAGGATGACCCACGCTGAACCACAGCTGAACCGCGAGGAGCGGAGTCAGTCACTGAGGACAGCAGTCCGCATGACTCCATCCAGAAGAAATGTCTGGAACAGGCAGCCCAACGGACAGAAAGGAGACCGTGGCTGCAGGGGCCGGGGGAAGGGTGGTGGGGAAAGGGCTTTTTGGGGTGATGGGATGTTCTGGAATTGATGTGGGGTGGCTGCACTGAACACCATGGCTGCACACTAACATGGTGACCCAGCTGGGATGGGCGGTACACCTCAGTGAACACTGACTCCTGACCCCAGCTGCCCGGTACACAGGGGTGGGCTGTGGTGGAGCTGGGCCCTGCCTCATCCCCACACCCAGGTCTCATCTCCACAGAGCAGCTTGCCCTGTGACTCTGGGCCGCAACCCCCGGGCTCATCTCTTCCCCGCTGCCCTGAAACGTACAGCTTCGTCTCCATGGCTGAGCAGCCCGTGGAGGAGCTCAGGCCCACCTGCAAGGTATTTTTCCGCCTTCCATTCAGGTACAAGGGGAAGCTGACGAAGTTGCTGTACTTCGCTACCACATCTGGAAAGGACAAAACAAAAACCACACTGCATCTACAATGCTGGTGAAAATGCAAGCTTTGCAGCAGCTCTAGGGTGAGCGCCAGCCTGCTGGGAAGGGTCCTCCATGCTGTGCCCACTTCACAGGTACCGAAATGGGGCACACGGGGACACCTGTCCTCCCGCCAGTCTCACGGGGGCAGCAGCAGAGCCCAAGTGAGAACCAGATCTGTGGAGGCCCCGGCGGCTGCGAGACTGCAATGCCAGCTCGTGGCTGGAACATGGCTTTCTGGGCTGACTCCTGGAGGGTACTCAGGGCCTCCCTAAGCATCCAGCAGGACACATACAGGGAAGGCCACACCCACATCCTGAGACAGGACTGCGCCAAATCCCCAGGTGCGCTAAAGGCCAGGCGCTACGCAGAGGAAGGAGAATGAGGCCTGCCTCAGCCAGGCCGGCTTCCTCCCAGTCCCAGCACACGGAACCAGCAGGAGCTCAGTGCTACGCAGCCCTGGCGGGCAGCCCCTCCCAATCCTACAGCACCTTGGTCCTTCGTGGCTCTTCCTGTACACCCTTCATGCAGGCAGAACCCAGGAAAATGCCTGCTGACCTGGTGGCCTCCAGGCCACACATGGATCCCGGAGTGAGCCTGGGCCCAGGCTCCCGCTCACCTCGCACCCGGGCCTCGCTAGCAAACTCCCTGCAGTCGGATTTCAGGTGGATGATGATTTTTGTCCCGGTTCTAACTCCTGAAGCTTCAGCGATTTCAAACACTCCAGAGCTAAAGCAGGCAAGGAAAGGAAAAGCCAGATGGGCACGACACTGGGACACACCCTGCATGGGACTCCAGCGGTTCCCTAGGGTTTCACAGGCAGAGCCCAAACCAACACATGACACACCTCAAATGCCCCATTTCTGACCCCAGGGCACCACTCAGGCCATCAAATCCCCATCAGGAACGATGACCCTGTGGCGGGCGGCAGAGTTCTGGTTCCCTTGGGTGGTGGGCCGGGGGTCCTCCACCTACCCTGGGCTTGGAAGAAGCTCCTGGGCTTACCCCGAAAACCCTGGGGCACTGTGGGAGCCTGGCCCAGCTCCAAATCAGCTGCCGGATGCCCAGGGGCCAAAACAAAGGCCAGGGGGCCAGGCGCCCCCTAAGAAGAACAGAAAACCATCTCAGAAGCACAGGAGCGTGGAATCCCCCGGCAGGGTCGTGTGGATGCCTTGACCCAAGTTTACTGTGAGCCCTGCTCTCATGGAATTAAACAGGAAAGTGAGTTTTGGGAGAGCGGGGAGTCCAGCTGAGCACACGGCACACACTGTGGAACAGAAATGGCATCATGGAGGGAGGACACCTCAGCTGGCTGGAAGCGGCTCACCTGCTAAAAAGCCCCCAGAGCTGGATGTGGAGGCTGAGGCAGGAGAACTGCTTGAACCCGGGAGGTGGAGGTTGCAGTGAGCCAAGATTGTGCCACTGCACACCAGCCTGGGCAACTAAACTCCGTCCCAAAAGAAAATAAAAAAAAGCCCCCAGCAGGCTCCTCACCCTACAGAGGCAGAGGTGGGCTGGGGAGGCAAAGCCAGGAAATGCCAGGGCTGGGAGGAAGCAGAATGAGCTCCTGCAGAAGGTCGGTCACAGGAGGCTGCAGAGGGGCCACCGGGCGAGAGGCCAGTCCTGCAGCCCAGCCACTGAGGAAGGAGCTCAGTGTGGGCTGGGCCTGCCTTCCCAAGTGCAATGGTGGTGACCAACCACATGGGACCAGAGAGGCGCCATGGGCCACTTGGAGCCACAAAAGTCACTGACTCCCCAAAGTGGGAGAGTCAGATTTTACATAAAAAGCCCAGAAAATGCCTGTGTGCATTTTCTGGCCAGGTACGGTGGCTCACACCTGTAATCCCAGCACTTTGGGAGGCCGAGGCAGGCGGATCACCTGAGGTCAGGGGTTCAAGACCAGCCTAAACAACATGGAGAAACCCCGTCTCTACTAATAATACAAAATTAGCCAGGCGTGGTGGCGCGTGCCTGTAATCCCAGCTACTCAGGAGGCTGAGGCAGGAACCCGGGAGGCGGAGCTTGCAGTGAGCAGAGATTGCGCCACTGCACTCCAGCCTGGGTAACAGAGCGAGACTCCATCTCAAAAAAAAAAAAAAGCCCAGAAAATGCCTGTGTGCGTTTTCTGAGTCCAACCCTTTCCAAACTCCATGCTAAGGGCTCCAGCTCAGCTTTGAGCTGCCTGTCAGGCGACATTCGTCACTCACCCATCTGAAAGCCACCGGTAACCCGGGCTCCCCGGGGCTGCCGAGCGGGAATAGACTTCCACTCTGTCGGCCACCATGAAAGCTGAGTAGAAACCCACTCCAAACTGGCCGATGATCTTGCTGCTGGCCTCAGCCTGGTTCTGCAGCGTGTCCAGGAAGGCCTGTGGGGCAGAGGCCAGTTAGGGAGGCAGACTCCCCTCCAGAGAGGAGACACTCACGACACCGCGGCTGTTCTGCCAGTACCGCTAAGACCTCTTCATCCTTAAAACAGCCACACCGAGTACTTTTCCACCCCATTCTACACATGAAGAGCTAAGTCACAGAGAGGTGACACACTGGCCCTAGGACACCCAGCTGGCAGCAGTGGGACAAGTGTGTATTCCATTTGATTCCCAAAGCTTGTAGTCCTGCCTGTCCCAGACAGGGGGAGGCCTGCGGGTCACACCTGGAGTGGAGAAGGAGCAGCCTGAATAAGCTCCTTCCCTTGAATAAGCTCCTTCCATAGGAAGGCCAGGAGTGAGGAGAGCCTCCAAACTGGCTTCCAGATTCAACTCTCCCAGAGACTACACTTTGTGGGAAAAGAGTGGAAATCACGCACATGCGTCTGTAAGCACCGCACAGCACTCAAGTTTTCTACTATAACATTGCCAAAGATCCTAAGGCCAAAAATCGAGTAAAATGCACACACCCACTGCCCTGGCCCATGCTGTCTGATGGAACTTTCTCCGATGATGGGAACATTCTGCATCTGCCAGGTGCACTTGGACAGCCTGCCGAGCACCTGGAATGTGGCCTGTACAGCTGAGAAGCTCGATGCCCCCTTTTATTTAATTTTAATGCATTTACATTTAAACTGCCACATACAGCTGGTGGCCGCCACACAGGACAGCAGACCAACCTCGAGAGAAATACAACAAAAAACGTAACGTGGCGGGTAAAGTCAGTTATGGTAGTTTTTATTTATTTTTTTTTGCAGGGGGGGGGGTTTCGTTTTTGTTTTTGAGATGGAGTCTCACTCTGTTACCCAGGCTGGAGTGCAGTGGTGCGATCTCGGCTCACTGCAACCTCTGCCTCCCAGGTTCAAGTGATTCTGCTGCCTCAGCCTCCCAAGTAGCTGGGATTACAGGCGCACACCACCACGCCCAGCTAAATTTTGTATTTTAGTAGAGATGCAATTTCACCCTGTTGGTCAGGCTGGTCTCAAACTCCTGACCTCAGGTGATCCTCCTGCTAGGCCTCCCAAAGTACTGGGATTACAGGCGTGAGCCGCCATGCTCGGCCCAGTTTTTTTTTTTTTTTTTAGATGGAGTTTCGCTCTTGTTGCCCAGGCTGGAGAGCAACGGCATGATCTCGGCTCACCACAACCTCTGCCTCCCAGGATCAAGTGGTTCTCCTGCCTCAGCTTCCTGAGTAGCTGAGATGACAGCTCCCACCATGCCCGTCTAATTTTTTGTATTTTTAGTAGAAACAGGTTTCACCATGTTAGCCAGACTGGTCTTGAACTCCTGACCTCATGATCCACCCAACTCGGCCTCCCAAAGTTCTAGGATTACAGGCATGAGCCAAAGCACCTGGGCAGGTAGTTTTTTTAAAGTAGAAATTTCTGGCTGAATGCAGCAGCTCAAGCCTGTAATCGTAGCATTCTGGGAGGCTGAGGCAGGAGGACTGCTTGAGGCCAGAAGTCTGAGACCAGCCTGGGCAACAAAGCAAGACCCCTGTCTCTACAAAAAAAAACAAAATTAGCTGGGTATAGTGGCACATGCCTGTAGACCCAGCTACTCAGGAGGCTGAGGTGGGAGGACTGCTTGAGCCCAGGAGTTCAAGGTTGCAGTGAGCTGTGATTGCACCACTGAACTCCGGACTAGGCAACAGAGTGAGACCCTGTCTCTGAATGAATAAGCGGATCAACGAATAAATGAATAAATAAATAAATGTAGAAGTTTCTGTGAATTACTTTGGATCAACAATTGCTCTATTTTCAAGTAGTTGGTACCAAGTGCCACATGGGCGGCACTCAGGCTAACAACAACTAGGCAGAAAAGCACTCAGCCAGTAAGGAGGGCACCAGGGTGACCCAAGGCCACCCACCTTTGTCCTAGTTTGGCACAGACACTGTTGAGGAAACCCTGACCACCCACACCTGTCTTCCCTTTGCAGACTGCAGTCACACCAGCAGCCAAATGACACCCTAGACCTAAGGGCTGACTTGCCCCTACAAAGCAGTTTCCCTTTCCTTCCTTTCCCCCTTTCTCTCTTTCTTTTACAGAGTCAGGATCTTGCTCTGTCGCCCAGGCTGGATCACAGTGGTGCAATCATAGCTCACTGCAACCTTGAACTCCTGGGCCCAGGCGATCCTCCAGCCTCAGCCTCCTGAGTAGGTGTGACTTCAGGTGCATGTCACCACGCCCAGACCCACAGAGCGGTTCTGAGCAGAACCATCAAACCCACAGACATCGCATCCCAAGCCTGTTCTCATGCATGGCGCTGTGTGAGAGGAGACTGATCCCTCTGACCCTCTCTGCATCAAGCCCACGAGGCTCAGGGAATCGACTTTGCAGAAAAGTGTCGTGAGGCACAACAACACATCTGGACTCAGACCAACAGCCTGGGAAGCTCCAGCTCTCACCCTTTTCCAGCTATGGGCAAAGCCCTTACTTCAATCTCCTCATGTATAAAATGAGAACACTAGGTCGGGCGCGGTGGCTCACGCCTGTAACCCCAGCACTTTGGGAGGCCAACATGGGTGGATCACGAGGTCAGGAGTTCAAGACCAGCCTGGCCAACATGGTGAAACCCTGTCTCTACTGAAGATACAAAAAATTGGGCAGGCATGGTGGCACGCCCCTGTAATCCCAGCTACTTGGGAGGCCAAGGCAGGAGAACTGCTTGAACTGGGAGGCAGAGGTTGCAGTGAGCCAATACAGTCGGTCCTCATCTCCAGGGTTCCACATTTGCAGATTCAACCAGCCAAGGATCGAAAATACTCAGAAAAAAATAAAAAACAACACAATGATAAAAAGTAGTATAAAAAACATAACTATGTTATATCTATATATAGCATTTACGTTGTATCAGGTATTATAAGTAATCTAGAGATCATTTAAAGCATACAGAAAGACATGTCTACAAAATACGGCACCACTTTAATCCAGGACTGGAGCATCTGCAGATTGTGGTATGCAAGGGGGATCCTGGATCCAACCCCAACCCCCAGATACTGAGGGATGGCTGTCATGTCATGAGGTGTTCCCACAATGCCCGCTGCGTGGCATGCAACAATGTTGTTACTCTATCTGGCACCCAGGGCCACCCCTACTGGAGGGATCCTTGCACCCTGAGGGGAAGGGGGAGGCCGTGTGGGGGGCCCACGCTTACCTTTGACCCCGATCTGGCGATAGTCCCCAGGTTGGACACCAGCTCTTCCTGTGTCATCCCAATACCAGTATCCTGAGGAGAGAGACACGCTAAGCGCCA
This sequence comes from Macaca fascicularis, assembly GCF_037993035.2. NCBI lineage: Eukaryota > Metazoa > Chordata > Mammalia > Primates > Cercopithecidae > Macaca > Macaca fascicularis. The sequence continues at coordinate 4,454,188 of NC_088394.1, forward strand.
AGCCCCCAGCACCTGGGGAGCAGGTGCACCAGCAGCCCCAGGGGCTCAAATGGTGTCAATGACATTGGCCAGACAGGGCCCAGCCAGGTAGCACCAGATGCTCATCAGAAAAGACTAATTCTAGGGGCCAAGCACAGTGGCTCATGCCTGTAATCCCAGCATTTGGGAGGCCAAGGCAAGCGGATCACTTGAGGACAGGAGTTCAAGATCAGCCTAGCCAACATGGTAAAACCCCATCTCTACTAAAAACAAAAACAATTAGTCAGGCATGATGGCGAGCGCCTGTGGTCCCAGCTGCTCAGAGACTGAGGCAGGAGAATCACTTGAACCCAGTGAACCCAGGAGGCAGAGACTGCAGTGAACGGAGATTGTGCCACTGCACTCCAGCCTGGGTGACAAAACGAGACTTCGTCTCAAAAAAACAAAAAAAGAAAAGTAAAGAAAAACAGAAAAGACTAATTCTAGCCCTAGCAGCCCGGCCTCACCAGAGAAAACAGGAAGGGACAGCAGAAAGTTGCTTTGTTTGTTAAAAACCATCCTGAAAAGAAAACATGATGCCAGCAATTAGGAGGAAAGCACAGCTCTCCCGTCATGAAGATGTGACCCCCCGCCTTCTCCCTGGCTGTGGTTCCGGGAAACAGCGGTCCCCTCCTCTGGTGGCTCTCTCAATCCAGCAGAATGATCTGATTGAGGAGATCGCGCAGCCCTGCGCGCGGCCCCCGCACCCACCCTACCACCATGGGAAGAGCGGGCACGGATGCCTTTCCTGCGGGAAGGCGCAGCCCTCGCGTGGGAGCCTCAATCTGGCTTATCCTGTTGCAGCTGCTCTGGTCTGAGCGCTGATGTCACCCAAATCCATATGTTAAGACCTAACTCCCAAGGGATGGCCCTGGGATTGGGGCCTTGGGGAGGTGATAAAGTCATGAGTGCTCCACTCTCATGAATGGAAGGAGGGCCCTCAGAAAACAGGGTTGAGGGACCTTGTCTGTCCTTTCCACCTTCTGTGTGAAGATGCAAGAGGCACTGCCTGAGACAAAGGGCCCTCGCTAGACACCCAGTCTGCTGGCCCCTTGCTCTTGGACCTCCCAGCCTCTAGAACTGTGAGCAATACGGTTCTGTTGTTTATAAATTGCCCAGTCTAAGGTATTCTGCTATAGCAGCCTGAATCACAACACAGACCAATGCGCCGGTGAACACACAAGGCCTTACTGACCATGGCCTCCTCCTTCCTCAAAGCCCAGTCAGACGCCCATCTGGAGTTCCTTGCTCAACATGCCCATAACACAGCCACAGCCCCAGCTTGCTCTGCTACGATGTGCAAACCACCTTAAAAAAAAGAGCTCGCTCCAAGCCTCCACATCTATGAATTGGGACAAAGGCCCTCAGAAGCAGTTTTCTGAACTTCCTTCTAGGAAGTTCCTTTCTAAAGGCTTCCTCTCCAGGACAGCCCGCAGGGGCCATGGGAGCCCACTAGCACCGGGCAGCAGTGCTGTCTCCATTGGCACAGCGGGGGTGGTCAGTGCTACTCAGCAAATAATCCACAGCAAGCAGCAGGCCGGGGAGACTGGCCAGCTGTCAGCCTTCCCATTGTAGGCAGCACAGGCAGAATGGGTGCCAAAACCACATCACCACCGGTTACTCCAGTGCACACATGTGTGCATGTTCCATGGGCCCCAGCAGCCAACACGAAACATGGCACCAAGAGGCTTCTGGGCAATTATTTCTGAGGTGCTGGTATGAAGAGTCCAAAATCCAGCCTGATTCATTTATTGTACATCATGTTATAATTATGAATAAAAAACTACTTAAAATTAATATCTAGTTGACATCAGTTATTAAACATAATCTTAATTTAAGTGTTTACTTTAATACATCAGAAACTTAAATAGAGTCCCTTAAGGGAAAGGTTAATGTTAGACCAAGGTAAAGGAGAAAATGCAACTAATAACTCCTATTTCAATTTATTTTTATTTTTTCCCAAACTGATCTGCACTGCAATCCTAATCTAAATCCTTACCGGTTTTGTAGAAAATGACAAGCTGATTCTAAAATGTATATTTTAGAAATACAAAGAACCTAGAATATTTTCAAAATATTTTGAAGAACAAAGTTGGAGAATTTAAAATACTTAATTTTAAGACTTCCTATAAAGCTACAATAATTAAGACAGTGTGATGTGGGCATTTAAGGATCAACACATAGATCAAAGAACCAAACAGAGCACAGGAACAGCACTGCACAGAGAGTGTATTACTTGATTTTTGACAAAGATTCCACAGTAATTCAATGCGGGATGATAGATCTATTAACAGACAGTACTGCAACAACTGTACACTCATAAACAAAACATAAACCTCAACCCCTACCTCACACCATACACGCAAATTAACTTGAAATGGATCAAAGATCCAAATGTAAGAGCTAAAGCTATAAAACTGCTAGAAGAAAATAGATGTAACACAACAGGTCACATCTATTATCCTAGCACTGTGGAAGGTCAAGGTGGGAAAATCACTTGAGCCCAGGTATTTGAGACCAGCCTGGCCCACAAAGCAAGACCCTGTCCCTACAAAAAAAAAAAAATTTCTTGCTCTGTCATGCAGGCTGGAGTGCTGGAGTTCAGTGGTATGATCTCCGCTCACTGCAACTTCTGCCTCCCAAGTTCAAGCAATTCTTCTGCCTCAGCCTCCCCAGTAGCTGGGACTACAGGCACACGCTGCCATGCCCAGCTAATTTCTTCTGTATTTTTAGCAGAGATCGTGTTGCCCAGGCTGGTCTCGAACTCATAAGCTCAGGCAATCTACCCGCCATGGCCTCCCAAAGTGCTAGAATTAGGGGTGTGGGCCACCACACCCGGCTAAAAAAATATTTTTTTTTTTTTTTTTTTTGAGACGGAGTCTTGCTCTGTCACCCAGGCTGGAGTGCAGTGGCCGGATCTCAGCTCACTGCAAGCTCCGCCTCCCGGGTTCACACCATTCTCCTGCCTCAGCCTCCCGAGTAGCTGGGACTACAGGCGCCCGCCACCTCGCCCGGCTATTTTTTGGTATTTTTTAGTAGAGACGGGGTTTCACCGTGTTAGCCGGGATCGTCTCTCGATCTCCTGACCTCGTGATCCGCCCGTCTCGGCCTCCCAAAGTGCTGGGATTACAGGCTTAAGCCACCACGCCCGGCCTAAAAAATATTTTTTTTAAAGTTAGCTGGGCATGGTGGCATGTGCCTGTGGCCCTAGCTACAGGAGGCTGAGGTGGTACATCACTTGAGCCCAGGAGGTCAAGGCTGCAGCGAACCCTGATAGCACCACTGCACCCCAACCTGGAGACAGAGGAAGATCCTGACTCTAAACAAACCAAAAACCTTCTAGGTCAGGCTGGGCATGGTGGCTCATGCCTATAATCCCAGCACTTTGGGAGGCCAAGACAGGCAGATCACCCAAGGCCGGGAGTTTAAGACCAGTCTGACCAACATGGAGAAACCCCGTCTCTACTAAAAATACAAAATTAGCCAGGCATGGTGGTGCATGCCTGTAATCCCAGCTACTCGAGAGGCTGAAGGCAAGAGAATTGCTTGAACCCGGGAGGCGGAGGTTGCAGCGAGCTGAGATCACGCCATTGCACTCTTGCCTGGGCAACAAGAGCAAAACCCCGTCCCCCCTCCAAAAAAACCAAACAAAAAAAATCCTCCAGGTCATCAAAAACAAGGAAAGTCTGAGAAACTGTCACAGCCAAGAGGAGCCTAAGGGGACAGGACAACTAAACATCATGTGGGATGCTGGGAGAGAAAAAGGACATGAGGTAAAAACTAAGGAAATCTGAACAGATTTGCATTAAGAATAATATATCCATACCGGTTGATTAACTGTAACCAATCTAATATACTAAGATTTTTTTTTTTTTTTTTTTCTTGGAGAGACGAGGTTCACTCTTGTTGCCTAGGCTAGAGTGCAATGGCACTATCTCAGCTCACCAAAACCTCCACCTCCGAGGTTCAAGCGATTGTCCTGCCTCAGCCTCCTGAGCAGCTGGGATTACAGGTGCGCACCACCACACCCGGCTAATTTTTGTATTTTTAGTAGAGACAGGGTTTCACCATGTTGGCCAGGCTGGTCTTGAACTCCCGACCTCAGGTGATCCGCCCGCCCTGGCCTCTCAAAGCACTGGGATTACAGGCGTGAGCCGCCGCGCCCGGCCATAAGATTTCAATCATAAGGGAGGCTGGTGTTGGAGTAGATGGCAATGCTGTACAATCTTTAAAATTTTTCTGAAAATTTAAATCTGTTCTAAAATATTTACTAAAAAAAAAAAAAAAAAAATACAGATTTTTCAGATGTAGACAGAAATCATCTGTTGCCAGGCGACCCACACGATGTGATTTTAAAAGGAAATGGTGAGACCAGGGGCAGTGGCTCATGCCTGTAATCCCAGCACTTTGAGAGGCCAAGATAGGCGGACCACTTGAGGTCAGGAGTTCGAGACCAGCATGACCAGCATGGTGAAACCCCATTTCTACTAAAAATGCAAAAATTAGCCAGGTATGGTAGCATGTACCTGTAAACCCAGCTACTTGGGAGGCTAAGGTGGGAAAATCACTTGAACCCGGGAGGCTGAGGCTGCAGTGAGGTGAGATCATACCACTGCACTCCAGTCTGGGCAATAAAGTGAGACTCTGTCTCAAAAAACTAAAAATAAAAAGGAATTTGTTGGCCGGGCGCGGTGGCTCAAGCCTGTAATCCCAGCACTTTGGGAGGCCGAGGCGGGCGGATCACAAGGTCAGGAGATCGAGACCACAGTGAAACCCCGTCTCTACTAAAAATACAAAAAATTAGCCGGGCGCGGTGGCAGGCGCCTGTAGTCCCAGCCACTCAGGAGGCTGAGGCAGGAGAATGGCGGGAACCCGGGAGGCGGAGCTTGCAGTGAGCCGAGATCGCGCCACTGCACTCCAGCCTGGGCAACAGCGTGAGACTCCGTCTCAAAAAAAAAAAAAAAAAAAAAGGAATTTGTGAGGGCTTACAACAGGTATATACATAAAATATTTGACATCAAAAGAAAAAGATGATTCTGCCATTGGAAAGATACTGTTGTAAGATTCTTACATTGAAGTGTTAAATATTAATTCAAGCTAGACAGTGATAAATTAAGGCTTCATATTTTATTCCCTAAAAAATCCCCTAAAAATAACAAAAGGCAAATGTAGCTATCAGTAGAAGAGACAGAATGGCATAATATCTCTGAGATTCCACAAGAACCCTGCATTTTCTAAAACCTTAGGTAAGAATAACATATCGATATTACTTAATTAATTGTAATAAATGGGCCAGGTATGGTGGCTCATTCCTGTAATCTAACACTTGGGAGGCCAAGTCGGGCAGATCACTTGAGGGCAGGACTTCACCCAGCCTGGCCAACATGGTGAAACCCCATCTCTACTAAAAATACAAAAATTAGTTGGGCATCGTGGCACACGTCTGTAATCCCAGCTACTCAGGAGGCTGAGGCACGAGAGTTGCTTGAACCCGGGAGGCAGAGGTTGCAGTGAACTGAGATCACACCACTGCACTCCAGCCTGGGCGACACAGCAACACTCTGTCTCCAAAAATCAATCAATCAATCAATCAATCAATCAATAAATGGACCATGCTCACATCAGGTGTTGAGAATAGAAAAACTGGGTGCCAAAGGATATAATGGAACTCTGAATTATCTGCTCAAATTTTCTGTAAATCTAGAACTGTTCTTTAAGAAAAAAGAAGACAAAAGATAAAACCAAAAATCATTCTTGTAACATAAATAGTCTTGGTACCAGAAAGTACTGGCACATAGGACAGGGCCCTCTGCTGAAGACCACGAATCACATCCCCATGACCCCTCGCCCCAACACATCCATTTTCAATCACCTGCAAGGAACCTCTGTGCTGAAAACAGGAGGGAAGTGCAGGGCGCCCCAGCAGCACATCCCAGCTCTGTGCCCCAGCCCTGCCCACAAGGCCCATTCCACAGCCACGTCAGCTCGACGAAGGCAGGGAGAGAAGAAATCACTCCCCACCCAATCCTTATGACCAAGGGCTATGACAAACAGCTGGCACATACCACAGGGCTCAGTCTGGATTCTCTAAACCCAAGAGGGAGTACATAAAGCCGACACCTCACAAAAGCCCCTCTTTCAATTAAAACAGCTGTCCCTTCACAAGTCTATTCACTCACACGTGCCTGCATTCATTCATCTGACAAGGCCTTCAGAGCAAGCCAGCGCACCCTAAAAGGGGATACTCAGAACCCACCGAGGCCTGTCTGTCCACCTCTCCACAGAGATAGACACCCCCGCCATGATGCCGTGACCCTGGGACGACAGGTCCTAAGGCAGCTGTCTTGGGATGCAATGTCTCTCAGGGCCCCCACCTGACCCTCTTTGGCCTAACTTTTCAGCCTTAAAATTTCCACGAGGCTAGAGCAGCAGCCACAGCACTGCTTCATCTGCATTTTGAGGGGAAAACACAGTTAAAAATATGAAAAGAGTACATTAAAAATAAGATATGTTTAGATATGTTAATAACTGCATACACCAGAACCCTGTGTGGCCATATGCTAAAATGTTACCAGTAGTTGTCGCTGGATGGGGTGATTTCGAATTTTCTTCTTTTCTGCTTATACCTGCTTTTCCAAAATTTTCTATAATGAATGAGTGCTACTTTAACAATAAATTCTAGCCAGAGTTATCCTGGTGGTACGGACGGCTAGTACATCCCTGGGACCCCAGAGACATCACTAGAAGGCAGATGCTGTCCCTGCTGCATGGCCGGGCCCACCACATGCCTGGACACTGAGGGAGGTACCTGGATGGTGATGGTTCCTTTCTCGGCATCAGTCTGCAAGTGAATCTCCATTTCTGGCAGTGCTTGGCCGTCAGACACCAGTTTGTGACGCAGTTTTTCCAAGGCATCGCTGGCATTGGAGATCAGCTCCCGTATAAACACCTACAGGAATAGAAACGGGAGGCACAGACAATGAAGGACACTCATACTGCAGGATCTATCTGGTCAGCTGCACTTCCAATAACTGTTAAAAGGTAGAGGAGAACAATCATAGAATATTCAGTTCTCAAAGCATAAAGAGTTTCTGCTTTAGTCAAAGGTAGTTCCTCTGCGCCGGTCACAAAGTGACTAAAGGTGCTAACTTCTACTGATCTTTCCTTCAGGATTTGTTTAGACAGTCTCACTCTGTCACCTAGGCTGGAGGCTGCAATCACGGCTTATTGCAGCCTCAACCTCCTGGACCTAAGCAATCCTCCCACCCCATCCTCCTAAGTAGCTGGGACCACAGGCATGCACCACCACAACCAGCTAATTGTTTTAAAATGTGTATAGACACAGGGTCTTGTTATGTTGCCCAGGCTGGTCTTGATCTCCTAGGCTCAAGTGATCCTTGTGCCTCGGCCTCCCAAAGTGTTGGGATTTCAGGCGTGAGCCACGGTGCCTGGCCCTCTTCAGGATTTTTAATCAAGCCTGAAGTTATGTGTCCACCTGTTAATTAAAACTTTAAGAAGAGCCATCTGGCTGGGTGCGGTGGCTCACACTTGTAATCCCGGCACTTTGGGAGGCTGAAGTGGGCGGATCACTTCAGGTCAGGAGCTCAAGACCAGCGTGGCCAACATGGTAAAACCCTGTATCTACTAAAAATATAAAAATTAGCTGGGAGTGATGGAACACGCCTGTAATCCCAGCTACTCAGGAGGCTGAGGCAGGAGAATCGCTTGAACCCATTAGGCAGAGGTTGCAGTGAGCCAAGATAGCACCACTGCATTCTAGCCTGGGCGACAGAGAGACTCTGTCTCAAAAAAAACAAACAAAAGAGCCCTGCGAGGAACAATTTCTTTCCTAACTCCTGCACAAGGATGACAGTAAATCACTCAAACATCCATTTCTCCTTGATATGGTCTGGCTGTGTCCCCACCCAAATCGCACCTTGAATTGTACTCCCATAATTCCCACATGCTGTGGGAAGGATTCGGTGGGAGATAAGTGAATCATGGGAGCCGTTTCCCCGGTACTGTTCTTGTGGTAGTGAGTAAGTCTCACGAGAGCTGACAGTTTTATTTGGGGTTTCTGCTTTGCGTCTTGCTCATTCTCTCTTTGCCTGCTGCCATCCATGTAAGACGGGACTCGCTCCTCCTTGCCTTCCACCATGACTGTGAGGCTTCCCCAGCCACATGGAGGTGTAAGTCCAATTAAACCTCCTTCTTTCATAAATTGCCCAGTCTCAGGCACGCCTTCATCAGCAGTGTGGAAACAGACGAATACACTACTACTCCACAAAAACACACCCCGAGAAACACGGGACGCAGGGCCCAGCTGTCCCTCAGGAGCTGAAAAGCACCCTGACCTCAAACAGACCTTCCATTTGAGTCAGTGAAAGACGCCAGGGGCGGTCTCACACCTGTGATCTCCGCACTGTGGGAGGCTGAAGCAGGCGGATTACTTCAGCCCAGGAGTTCAAGACCAGCCTGGGCAACATGGCAAAACCCCGTCTCTACAAAAAATACAAATATCAGTCAGGCAGGGTGGCGCGCCTGTAGTCCTAGCTACTTGGGAGGCTGAGGAGGAAGGATGGCTTGAGCCCAGGAGGCGAAGGATGCAGTGAGCCGAGATCATACCACTGCGCTCCAACCTGGGCATCAGAGCCAGACCCTTTTCCAAAAAAATAAAAAACAAAACAAATAAAAATAGAAAAAATAAGTCCGCAAGAGCTCAGGAAGCAGCGGCTGATCTGAGCGGAAGCTGGAGGTCGCTGGGAGGCAGGAACGCAGCACTCGTTAGTACAAAACCTGGAAACAGCTCCTGGAAGCCCCTCTGAGCTTCGAAATTTGGTGCTTTACCTTTCTTCCAGATTCTCCTTTGCCTTCCAGCAATAATCAGCATGTCAACGATGGTGGCCTTCATTTTTCTTTTTCCTTGTCCTGTCACCCAAATGAGTTTTGTGGGTTTTTAATAGAGACGGGGTCTGACCACATTGCCTAGGCTGGTCTCAAACTCCTGGACTCATGCAATCCTCCTACCTTGGCCTCCTAAAGTACTAGGATTACAGGTGTGAGCCACCGCACCCGGAGCCAGATGCGTTTTAATTTCCTCAGTAACTCCTCCCTGCTCCACACACACAGGACTGGGGAATCTTCTTCCTACCTGCAGGTAGTCACACTGGGCAAAGCGGCCTCAGAGCACACCCGAAGCTCCACAGAAATGGGTTTCAGCAGAGCTGCATGCTAGGATTTGGGGGACTCTTTTCTTTTCTGGAGAGAGGGTCTCACTCTGTCATGCAGGTCAGTGTAGTAACACGATCATGGCTCACTGCAACCCCAGAGTCTGCCAGGCTCCAGTCATCCTCCCACCCCAGCCTCCTGAGTAGCTGAGACCACAGGTCAGTGCCCCTATAGCTGGCTAATTTTTTTAATTTTTTGTAGAGAAGGAGTCTTGCTGTATTGCCCAGGCTGGTCTCAAACTCCTGGGCTCAAATGATCCTCCCGCTTCAGCTTCCCAAAGCACTGAGTTCCCAGGCGTGAGCCACTGCACCAGGCCTGTATTTGGGGAACTTTTAACATTATTGGCAAAATTCAATTAATTCCCAGAGTTGATCCAGCCCAAAGAACCATCTGGATACACTTACTCACAAAACCAAAACAGATTCTGGTAAAACTCCTCTCACTAGTAGCTTAAGATGGGGACCTGTCCAAAGTTTAATGCTTTCTCACAGCTAATATATTATCTGGCAATTCTCCAGAATGGCAAAAAAACAGCTTTGTGAAAAGAAACTTTGCTAGCATCGGACAGGTTAGCAGGGAACGCACCTCTTTTTCTGAGTACAGGGACCGGGCAACGACGTCCAAAAGTTTCTTTGTCTCAGCCTGGAACTCATGTTTGGAAATAGAACCTAGTAATGAAACACAGACACAACCAATAAAGTTTAATTTCTATTTTTGTGCAAGAATATGCTACGTCACATTCCAAAGAATGTTTAAGTTTATGAGTTTTAAACATTTTTTTCTTTTTTGAGATGGAGTCTCGCTCTGTCACCCAGGCTCGAGTGCAGTGGTGTGATCTCGGCTCACTGTAAGCTCTGCCTCCCGGGTTCACGCCACTCTCCTGCCTCAGCCTCCCGGGTAGCTGGGACTACAGGCACCTGCCACCACGCCCGGCTAATTTTTTGTATTTTTAGTAGAGACGGGGTTTCACCGTGTTAGCCAGGATGCTCTCGATGTCCAGACCTCGGGATCCGCCCGCCTCAGCCTCCCAAACATTTAAGATCGTGAACAAAAAGAAAGAAGTAGACAGAAACAAAGTCTGGCTGGGTGCCATGGCTCATGCTTGTAATCCCAGCACTTTGGGAGGCCAAGGCAGGAGAATCACTTGAGCCTAGGAGTTCAAGACCAGCCTAGGCAACAGAGGAGGACCCTGCCATCTCTACAAAAACTAAACAAAGTAGCTGAGCATGGTGGCGCACACTTACGGTCCCAGTCTCACGGGCCTGACGTGGGAGGATCACTTGAGCCAGGGAGGTCGAGGCTACAGTGAGCCATGACTGCACCACGGCACTCAGCCCGGGCAACAGAGAAAGACCCTGTCTCAAAACAAAATGAAACAAAGTCTCTCAGAAAGGAGATCTCGCCAGGCGCGGTGGCTCACGCCTGTAATCCCAACACTTTGGGAGGCCGAGGCGGGTGGATCACAAGGTCAGGAGATCGAGACCACGGTGAAACCCCGTCTCTACTAAAAATACAAAAAATTAGCCGGGCGCGGTTGTGGGCGCCTGTAGTCCCAGCTACTCGGGAGGCTGAGGCAGGAGAATGGCGTGAACCCGGGAGGCGGAGCTTGCAGTGAGCCGAGATCGCGCCACTGCACTCCAGCCTGGGCGACAGAGCGAGACTCCGTCTCAAAAAAAAAAAAAAAAAAAAAAAAAAGAAAGGAGATCTCAGGGCAGGACAAATCAGGCTCCCATCTGCACAGAAAGAACACAGGGGAAACAATCCTCCCACCGCTGAGGCCAGACAGGCCTCGGGCTACGTCGAGGGACTGCTCAGCCTGGTCTCCCGATGTGCACGGTCACGAGAACTGGGCTGCCTCTAAGAACCAGATTATATGTTCTTTCCTTTTCTTTTTTTTTTTTTTAGAGGCAGGATCTGGCTCTGTTGCCCAGGCTGCTATGCAGAGGAATGATCATGCTCACTGCAGCCTCAACTTCCTGGGCTCAACTGATTCTCCTGCCTCAGCCTCTCAAGTAGGTAGAACCACTGGTGTGTGCTACCATGCCTGGCTAACTTTTTAATTTTTCTTGTAGAGAAAGGGTCTATGTGGCCCAGGTTGGTCTCGACCTCTTGGCCTCAAGCAATCCTCCTGCCTTGGCCTCCCAAAGTGCTGGGATTACAAGTATGAGCCACTGCGCCCAGCCTACATTCTTCAAATAAGCGGTTTCCAAATTAATTATTTAGAAATCAAAATAAGAAAACCTCACTTCTCTTTTTAACTTCAAAGATTCTACTCTTGTCGACCCACTTAAAAGCCAGAAATGGACCCACTTCAGGACTGGCTCCAAAGACCGCTTTTTTATACTTCAGAGGGAATGAAAAGTCAGCTCCGGAATTCGGTCCTGCGCAGGCTGAGCCAATGCTGAGTTTCCCCTCCCGCTTCCATGATTATTAGCAGATGTGCCATGAATCACCACTCAGGGGAGGTGCTGGATGGTAAACTCACCGGTGGCCACCAGAGGGGGCAAGACACACCCGACACTGGCAGAAGTCCCTCGCTGGGACAGAAATGGAGGGCGCAGCACTCCCTACAGCCAAACCTTCTGATTTCAGACCTGAGGCGGTGGCTCTGCCAATCACTGCCTCCACCCTGAAAATGCCCCTTTATGCACAGCAGTGAACCGAGAAGCCCTCCCAGACCACAGCGCGAGCCCAGGCTACCCTGCACGCTCTCCGTGCTGCTGATGATCGAGTGCAGGGGCTCCTCCTTGTCCTCAGCAGTCTGCGTGCTCAACAGCCGTCCTGCCTGGAAGCTCCAGGCCGGGTTTCGCCTGGGGCCCAACTGGGCTGTGGTCCTCCGAGGACACAGAATTGGTTTTCCTGAAAAGACAAATATGCAGAAAGAACGAGAATTAGGAAGACACGAGAAACAATATGGTAATTTGTCCCATCAAGGGTGTCTGGCAAAAGCCAGTGTGGACACCTCTAAGTCGGGTTGTTGCTGAAAGAGAAATCCCCAGGACCAAACGCCACAGAGTCACGGTGTGGTTTCGGCAAGGAGCCCTCACACACGTCGTCAGCTTAAGATATGGGGTCTGCTCAGAACCGCCGAAGCAAAACTGGAGCGGGTGGGCTGCTGCCTTCTTTTGAGAGCGGGTCTCGCTCTGTCACTGCAATCACGGCTCATTGCTGCCTCGACCTCCCGGGCTCAAGCGATGCTCCTGCCTCCGCCTCACGAGTAGCTGGGACCACAGGCATAGACCACCACGCCCCCATAATTTTTAAAAAGTTTTTTGTAGAAATGGGGTTTTGCTATGTTGCCAAGACTGGTCTCGAACTCCCGGGCTCAAACGATCCTCCTGCCTTGGTCTTACAAAGAGTTGGGATGACAGGCATGAGCCACCGCGCCCAGCTGGCAGGTGCCTGCTGACAGCACTTCCCACTTTCACCTCACAGGTGAGATTTTCCATCAACCCGCAAACTCAAACCTGCCTCGACCCTCGCAGCCCCCGCAGAACCCCCCAAACTCAAACCTGTCTCGATCCTCGCAGCCCCTGCAGAAGCCCCCGATGGGCCACACTTCCTTGCTCTTAACAGTCAAGAAAAAAAAAATGCTCCCGAAAGGAATCCAAATATTTAAATGTTAATATTCTCAAACTGTCTCATCATGTTCTAAAAGTTGATTCTTTTCCATGACTTTTTCATCCAAAACGGATTTTTTTTTTTTTTGAAACGGAGTCTCGCTTTGTTGTCCAGGCTGGAGTCCAGTGGCATGATCTTGGCTCACAGCAAGCTCTGCTTCCTGGGTTCACGCAATTCTCCTGCCTCAGCCTCCCGAGTAGCTGGGACTACAGGCACCCGCCACTGCGCCCGGCTAATTTTTTTGTATTTTTTAGTAGAGATGGGGTTTCACCGTGTTAGCCAGGATGGTCTCGACCTCCTGACCTCGTGATCCGCCCGCCTCGGCCTCCCAAAGTGCTGGGATTACAGGCGTGAGCCACCGCGCCCGGCCCAAAACAGACTTTTTAAAAAAAATTAGTGTACTTTAAAAACTGAAAAACAGCTGACGATGGGTTCTACCTTGTAACTAGGAAGGAGACTTGTCTTCTGTAACTTCCTGATCAGCCCAGTGGGCTGAGAAAGTCGCCTGCAGAGTCCAGCGAGGGAGGAAAGCAGCCAGTGTGTCCCCAGCCGCACGCAGTTCACCGACACAGGCCCAGCCTTTGATGCTACAGAAACCACAGACACTTTCACTCCAACATAGGACAGGACCAACCCAGCACCATCACCCACTGACCCCAGGACCACACACCAGGATCCTGCCTTGGTCAGCAGATTTGCAATACACGGTGGCATCAAGGATACGTGTGGCCAGCCAGCTACACCATGTGAAAGTCTAGGCCTAAATGAACCACATCTAACTGGGAGCCTCTCCTGTTCTTCACAAATTTGTAACGAGTACAAAAGATGGACGCAGAATATCCAGGAATCAAGGTTTTAAAAATTAACATATCAGCCAGGGGTGAGGTGGCTCACGTCTGTAATCCCAGCACTTTGGGAGGCCGAGGTAGGCAGATCACCTGAGGTCAAGAGTTCAAGACCAGCCTGGCCAACATGGAGAAACCCCGTCTGTACTAAAAATACAAAAGTTAGCCGAGCGCAGTGGTGTGCACCTGTAATCCCAGCTACTCGGGAGGCTGAGGCAGGGGAATGGCTTGAACCCGGGAAGCGGAGGTTGCAGTGAGCCAAGACTGCACCACTGCACTTCAGGCTGAGTGACAGAGCACTTGTCTGTCTCAAAAAAAAAAAAAAAAAAAAAAATTAACATATCAACTTTCATACTCCTAAAAGGTACACAAACTTGCCTATTTTTTTTTTTTGAGACCAAGTCTCGCTCTTGTTGCCCAGGCTGCAGTGCAGTGGTGCAATCTCGGCTCATTGCAACCTCCACCTCCCAGGTTCAAACAATTCTCCTGCCTTAGCCTCCCGAGTAGCTGGGTTTACAGGCACCCGTCACCACACCCAGCTATTTTTTTGTATTTTTAGTAGAGACGGGGTTTCACCATGTTGGCCAGGCTGGTCTCGAACTCCTGACCTCAGGCAATCTGCCTGCCTCCGCCTCCCAAAGTGCTGGGATTACAGGCATGAGCCACCGTGCCCAGTCAAAACTTGCCTATTCTTTAGGTTTATTCCTGGACTTACAAACAGCACAAACCTAGCCTTTTGTTTTCGTTTCTTTGAGATGGAGTCTCGTTCTGTCACCCAGGCTGCAGTGCAGTGATCTCGGCTCACTGCAACCTCCATCTCCCAGGTTCAAGTAATTCTCCTGTCTCAGCCTCCCAAGTAGCTGGGACTACAGGTGCCTGCCACCATGCCTGACTAATTTTTGTATTTTCAGTAGAGACGAGGTTTCACCTTATTGGCCAGGCTGGTCTCGAACTACTGACCTCAGGTGATCCGCCCACCTAGGCCTCCCAAAGTGCTGGGATTACAGGTGTGAGCCACCACACCCAGCCAACCCTAGCCTTTATCTCCATGCAGACACCTTAAAAACATCGACCGCAATTCAGAAAATATTCAGTTTCCAAACCATGTAAATATCCAATTATTTGGGTCTACGTAATTGTTCACTTTATTCATACAGCTAAAAAGAAAAAAGAAATCTCGGGACATTTCTTGTGGAATTAAATGGTATTTGGTGTTAGAGGAGTTCGTGAATAGTCTACACTGAACCAGGGCGCTGAAGCCTCTGCCTCCACCCAGAGCAGAGCCAGCCTTGGGAACACAGGAGGGAAGCGTCCAAGCGCCACCCACCCACCCGCAGAGCGTATCCATGTTTCTGATCATTTGTGTGAAAGAAACACAAAAAGGATAAACCAGAAACTGATGTGACTGTGTATTTTGTTTCCTAAGGCTACTGAAACACAGCACCACAAACTATGCAGTTTCAAAAAGGTCCACAGTTCTGCGCCAGGCACGGTGGCTCACACCTATAATCCCAGCACTTTGGGAGGCCGAGGCGGGCGGATCATGAGGTCAGGAGATCAGGACCATCCCGGCTCACACAGTGAAACCCCGTCTCTACTAAAAATATAAAAATTAGCCAGGCGTGATGGCGGGCGCCTGTAGTCCCAGCTACTCGGGAGGCTGAGGCAGGAGAATGGCGTGAACCCGGGAGGCGGAGCTTGCAGTGAGCTGAGATCGCGCCACTGCACTCCAGCCTGTGGGACAGAGCGAGACTCCGTCTTATAAAAAAATAAAAAAACACAAAAACTAGCCAGGTGTAGTGGTGTGCACCTGTAGTCCTAGCTACTTGGGAGGCTGAGGTGGGAGGATCGCTTGAGCCCAGGATGTTGAGGCGGTAGCGAGCCAAGATCACACTATTGCACTTCCGCACTTCAGCCTGGGTGAGACAGTGAGACCCTGTCTCAGAAAAAAAAAAGATCCCGGGTTCTGGGCAGGGGTGGTGCCCACGGGAGGTGCTGACGGAGAGTCCATCCCGCACCTCTCCCCAGCTTCTGGCAGCAGCTGGCATCCTTGGTGTTTCATGGTTTGCACATGCTCCAGGCTCTGCCTCTTGTAACATGGCAAGTTCTTCTCTATGTGGAGTCCTGGCTGTGTCCAAATTTCCCTCTTCTTATATGGATACCAGGAATACTGGAGTTAAGCCCCATCCCCATGCAGTGTGACCTCATCACAACCTGATACACCTGAAATGACCCAAATAAGCTCACACTCACAGGTACCGCAAACATATCTTTTTTTTTTTTTTTTTTGAGACAGTCTCGCTCTGTCATCCAGGCTGGAGTACAGTGGCCTGATCTCAGCTTACTGCAACCTCCGCCTCCTGGGTTCAGGCGATTCTCCTGCCTCAGCCTCCCGAGTAGCTGGATTACAGGCACGCACCACCACGCCCAGCTTTTTGTATTTTTAGAAGAGACGGGGTTTCACCATGTTGGCCAGGCTGGTCTCCAACTCGTGACCTCAAGTGATCCACCCACTTTGGCCTCCCAAAGTGCTGGGATTACAGGCATGAGCCACCATACCTGGCCTCTTTTTAAAAAAAAAAAAAAAATAGAGACAAAGTCTCTCTCTGTTGTCCAGCCTGGTCTTGAACTCCTGAACTCAAGCAATCCTCCCACTTTGGCCTCTCAAAGCACTGGGATGACAGGTATAAGCCACTGTGCCCGGCCTTCGAACCCCACAGCTCGGTTACCTACAGGAGGTGTGTATGAAGCTCCCCGTGGCACACACCCGGTAGTTTAAAGTAACAGACACTGATTCTCCCACAGTCCTGGAAGCAGGAAGTGCAAGATCAAGGTGCCAGTAGGGCTGCTTCCTCCTGAGGCTGGGAGGGAGGGTCTGTTTTCGCCTCTCCCAGCCTCTGCAGCCTCTGGCATAGATTAGGCTTGTGGGTGGTCGTCTTCTCCCTGTGTCTTCCCGCCAGGACATCTGCCCTTCTCCCTCTACACGTGTCTGTTCAAATGTCCCCATTTTATAAGGACACAGTCATGTTGGATTAGGGCCCACTCAAGTGAACTCAACTTGATCACCTGCAAAGACCCCGTTTCCAAACATGGTCACATTCACAGGTACTGAGAGTTGGGACTTTAACCTCTTCTGTGGGGAGGCACAATTCAACCTCCAACCAGCATAGATGTGGAAAATGGAAAGAAAGTGGGAAGGGGAGCGGGCCGGCAGAGCTGAGGAATGTGACACTTCCACGCACATCTTCTGTATGTCTCTCTCAGAACCACGGTCAGTGTTCTCATACCCCCCCCAAAAAAAACATTAATTAGCCAGACATGGTAGCGCACTTGTAGTTATCAGCTACTTGGGAGGCCGAGGTGGGAGGACTGCTTGAACACGGAAGTGGAGGTTGCAGTGAGCCGAGATCACACCACTGTACTCCAGACTGGGCGACAGAGTGAGACTCTGTCTCAAAAAAAGAAAAGAAAAAAAGAAACCATGAAAACAAAACATGGTGCACAGGAACAAAAAATGAAATACAAACAGCAAACACGTACAGCTGTGACAATGACATCACCACTCTGAAAGAAGAACCAACCCAAGAGACTTTAGAAAGGGCACCATGACTGTACTGTGAAACTGCCCTCGGCGGGCAGTGCCATCACCGGGTTCAGGCAGGAGACGCGCCCACCGAGAGGTCAGCAGGTCTGAGCCCGACTTACCCATGTGCCAAGATCAAGTGGACAAGCTCATTGTGGCTAACGAGCTGGGGTCCTCACGGTTGAAGAAAAGTCAATGATAAGGAAAGCGACAAAGAAAAACCCTGCGGTGTGGCAGTGGAGGCGCAGGCATCAGTATAGGCTCACGACCTTTCCCATGTGTACAGACTGGATGCAGAAATCAATATCAGAGGATTCACACACACACACATTCCTCTGCTCTGTCCACCGACGCGTGACAGGGCCCAGGCGCGATGACCCCCCACTTAGGCTACAGAGAGCAAAGTCCAAAAGCTGTTCCAGTTTCAGCACTCTAAAGTCCCACGTCCCAGGGAAAGCCTTTGTCCTGGCAAACTAGGACGGTTGGTCACCCTACCTGGAAGCCAGATCTTGGTTTGTGAATACCTCTCTCCAAAAACAGGAAGCAGAGATCCCTGTGGAGCACACGGAGGAGCCCAGGACACCCTGTGGTATGCAGAAGGACGAGAAAGGACGGAATGTGTCAAGAGGACACACAACCCAGCCAGAAGGGCTCCCAGTGGCAGAATCTAGGACAATTTGTGCAGCGAAATAACGACAATAAAGGATTGTAAGCTGGGACCCGGCGAATCGAGCAACCATCGGTGCACACTGAAACAGAGGAGCAGCAGCAGCTTGTCATCACAGCAGAATTCCAATGAATAAACACAAGGAATGGCAGCAAACAGCGCACCATCAGGAAACACCACAGTAATAACTGTAGCAGGTATAAATTACTGCTATTTTGAGACAGGGTCTCACTCTGTTGCCCAGGCTGGATCACAATGGCACAATCAAAGCTCACTGCAGCCTCGACCTTCCCGGGCTCAGGTCATCTTCCCACCTCAGCCTCCTGAGTAGCTGGGACTACAAGCGTGTAATACCACTCGTAAATAATTGTGTGTTTTGTGGTTTTTTTTGAGACTGGGTCTCACTCTGTCGCCCAGGCTGAAGGGCAGTAAAGTGATCTTGGCTCACAATAGCCTCGAGCCCCCAGGTTCAAGTGATCCACCTTAACCTTCTGAGTAGCTGAGACTACAGGCTCATGCCACCATGCCCGGCTAATTTGTGTGTTTTCTGTAGAGACAGGGATTCACCATGTTGCCCAGGCTAGTCTCAAACTCCTGAGCTCAAGTGATCCCCCAGCCTCTGCCTCCCAAGTACTGGGATGAGAGCCGTGAGACACCTCGCCCAGCCTAAGGTTATGTATTTTAAGTAGTGGTAGATACTGCCAAGTCACACTCCACAGAGATTCTATCAGTTTACGTTACCACAGCAAAGTACTAAAGTGCATATCATCCCACATTCCTGCCAAGCCAGTGCTGAGATAAAACTCTTGGATCTTTGCCTATTGGTCAGATAAAATTTTCACTGTAGTTTTCACTTACATTTCTCTTATTATAAGCAAAACTGAGCACTGTCCCATATTTTGAAATATTTCCTATTTCCTTTTTTGTTAAGGGACTGCTGGTATCCTCTGATGATTTTTCTGCTACATTTTAAATCGTATTGATTTGCAAGAGCTTTTTATATATTAAGGAAATTAGTCTTTTGGTTGTAAAAGCTTTCCTTATTCTAAGATTAAGCATGATTTCCCCATGTTTCATTTTTCTAGTCTTTTTGGTTTTTCCCCAATTAATACGCAGAATTTTTTTTCTCCCCCCAAGACAGAGTCTTGCTCTATTGCCCAGAGCTGGAGCGCAATGGCATGATCTCAGCTCACTGCAACCTTTGCCTTCCAGGTTCAAGCAATTCTCCTGCCTCAGCCTCCCAAGTAGCTGGGTACAGGTACATGCGACCATGCCTGGCTAACTTTTTTTATTTATTTTTATTTTTCAGTAGAGACAGGGTTTCACCAAGTTGGTCAGGCTGGTATTGAACTCCTGATCTCATGATCCACCCGCCTTGGCCTCCCAAAGTGCTGGAAATACAGGCATGAGCCACCACACCCAGGCTGTATTTTTTAAAGGATTTAATATAATGTTCATGATGGGAGGAGTACACAGAAGTCTTCACAGTTGGGAAAAAGAAAAAAATAAATCTATATTACTAGCCAGAACTGCAAGACCTTGTATCCTAATTTCAAGATTACGTTAATTGACAGCATTGTTAAAAGCAGATTTGACTTCAGGTTATGCAAACTTTCTACAACAACTTTTTCTTTCTTTTTTTTTTTTTTTTGAGATGGAGTCTTGCTCTGTCACCCAGGCTGGAGTGCAGTGGCCGGATCTCAGCTCACTGCAAGCTCCGCCTCCCGGGTTTACGCCATTCTCCTGCCTCAGCCTCCCGAGTAGCTGGGAGTACAGGCGCCCACCACCACGCCCGGCTAGTTTTTTTTGTATTTTTTTTAGTAGAGACGGGGTTTCACCATGTTAGCCAGGATGGTCTCGACCTCCTGACCTCGTAATCCGCCCGTCTCGGCCTCCCAAAGTGCTGGGATTACAGGCTTGAGCCACCGCGCCCGGCCTTTTTTTTTTTTTTTTTTTTTTTGATACAGAGTCCCGCTCTTTCGCCCAGGCTAGAGTGCAGTGGCCGGATCTCAGCTCACTGCAAGCTCCACCTCCCGGGTTCACGCCATTCTCCTGTCTCAGCCTCCCGAGCAGCTGGGACTACAGGTGCCCAACACCATGCTCGGCTAATTTTTGTATTTTTAGTACACATGGAGTTTCACTATGTTAGCCAGGATGGTCTCGATCTCCTGACCTCATGATCCGCCCGCCTCAGCCTCCCAAAGTGCTGGGATTACAGGTGTGAGCCACCGCGCCCAGCTTCTACAATAACTTTTAACCACTAGGTCGGGTGCAGTGGCTCATGCCTGTAATCCCAGAACTTTGGGAGGCCAAGGCCAGAGCGTCGCTTCAGCTCAGGGTTTTGAGACCAGCCTGGGTAACAAGGTAAAACCCCATCTCTACAAAAAATAGCCAGGTGTGGTGGTGCATGCCTGTAGTCCCAGCTACTTGGGAGGATCACTTGAGCCTACAAGGTAGAGGTTCCGGTCAGTCAAAATCATGCCACTGTATTCCAGGGTGGGAGATGGAGCCAGGCCCTGTCTCAAAAAAAAATTAAGAATTAAAAAAAAGAAATAAATAAACCACTAGAGGAATAAATCTGCCTGAACCAGATACCAAACATGCTATCTGCACAATTTGTCTTTGTGTTTCTCCTATACCCTACAGGAAAAACCACAAACCTCAATGTCAGACTACAAAGTTAAACTATCTGGTGGTTTGGAGTTGCACAAAATGGGAAGCACTGATAGTCTGAATGTGACACCACACATCCCTCCCCTTCCACCCCCACATCCCTACCCACTACTGCGAGTGCCCATGCAGCTCCTCCACTCTGCAGCCGCAGTCCCAGTAGCTGGGACTCCTTCCCATCCGAGTTGCTGCAGGACCCGGCTGCAGGCCCTCTCTCCCATTAAGGCCTCCCTGGCCCCTGCAGTTCACAATAATCTCTTCCTATGAATTCACTGTACTTACTTTTTATGTTGCCCATTTAACAAATTTTTGCATTGGCCAGGTGCAGTGGCTCACACCTATAACCTCAGCACTTTGGGAGGCCGAGGTGGGTGGGTGGATCACCTGAGGTCAGGGGTTCAAGACCAGCCTGATCAACAGGGTGAAACCTCATCTCTACTAAAAATACAAAAATCAGCCGGGCGTGGTGGCAAGTGCCTGTAATCCCTGCTACTCGGGAGGCTAAGACAAGAGAATCACTCGAACCTGGGAGACGGAGGTTGCAGTGAACCAAGATTATGCCATTGCACTCCAGCAGCCTGGGCGACAAGAGTGAAACTCCGTCTCAAAAAAAAAAAAAAAAAAAGAATTATTCACGTATTTACTATTTCTTTCTTTATTAGAAAAGGGCTTGCTCTGTCACCCAGGCTGGAGTGCAGTGCTGCAGTCATGGCTCACTGCATTCTTGAACTCCTGGGCTCAAGGGACCTTCCTGCCTTACTCTCCTGAATAGCCGGGACTGCAGGTAAGCACCATCACACATGACTAATTAAAATTTTTTTTTTTTTTTTGTAGAGACAGGGTATTTCCATGTTGACCAGGCTAAACTCCTGGTCTCAAGCAGTCTTCCCACCTTAGCCTCCCAAAGCTGCTGGGATTACAGGTCTGAGCCACCATGCCCGGCCTGTGCTGCTCATTTGAAACTGCTGCTATATGCCAGCATATGATATTTCCCACTGTTAATTTTTTGGTTAATGTATAATTTATCTCACTAACTTAGGGCAGGGACAAGCTTTTATTTCTCAGTAACACTCTTTGAAGACAGGAACATCCCTATTTCTTGGTATGCCAAAGTATCTACCACAAAAGCTACCCTTTACAAAATTTTTTTTTTTTTTTTTTTTTTTTGAGATAGAGTTTTTGCTCTCCTTGCCCAGGCTAGAGCGCAATGGCATGATCTCGGCTCACCCCATCCTCCTCCTCCCAGGTTCAAGTGATTCTCCTGCCTCAGCCTCCCAAGTAGCTGGGATTACAGGCATGTGCCACCACGCCTGGCTAATTTTGTATTTTTAGTAGAGACAGGGTTTCTACATGTTGGTCAGGCTGGTCTCGAACTCCCGACCTCAGGTGATCGGCCCACATCGGCCACCCAAAGTGCTGGGAGTACAGGCGTGAGCCACCGCGCCCAGACTTTTTTGTCTGTTTGTTTGAGACGCAGTCTCACTCTGTCACCCAGGATGGAGTACACAGGCACAATCTCCGCTCACTGCAAACTCCGCCTCCCAGTTCAAGCCATTCTCGGGCCTCAGCCTCCCGAGTAGCTGGGACTACAGATGCACATCACCAAGCCCAGTTAATTTTTATATTTTTAGTAGAGACGGGGTTTCTCCATGTTGCCCAGGCTGGTCTGGAACTCCTGACCTCAGGTGATCCGCCCACCTCGGCCTCCCAAAGTGCTGGGATTACAGTTGTGAGCCACCACGCCTGGCAACAAACATAAATTTTTTTTTTAATAGACATAAACCTCACTGTGCTCAAGCAGAAGCACATTCAGGGAGCCAAAAGATGGTGCCAGGGGTCCTGCAAGGTCATTTCAAACTCACTTTCAAGATTAAAAACACGCCTGTAATCCCAACACTTTGCGAGGCTGAACCAGGTGGATCACTTGAGGCCAGAAGTTTGAAACCAGCCCGGCCAATGGCATGGTGAAACCCCATCTCTACGAAAAATACAACAATTAGCTGGGGGTGGTGGCACATGCCTATAATCCTAGCAACTCGGAAGGCTGAGGCGGGAGAATCACTTGAACCCAAGAGGCGGAGGTTGCAGTGAGCCAAGATCTTGCCACTGCACTCCAGCCCAGGTGACAAGAGCAAAACTCTGTCTCAAAAAAAAAAAAACAAACAAAAAACAAAAATTAAAAACGGCAACTGCCTACAGGGGTCGCTCAAGTAAGGCAGATGAGGAAGAGCGCACTGCGCATGCTCTGTGCTTGAAGAAAAACACCTATCTGTCCCGTTCACCACCCACAGTTCTTCTGTGGTTCTGCTTCTCGACGGCATCTTCAGTTACGCTCTTTACATACACATGCTGAGTATTTTTTTTCAGCTGTGAGAAATGCTCAATTATTTTTCTGAAACTACATGTCTCAATGAGCCTACAATTTTACCACGTGCAACACAGAGAATAATTTCACATTTAGATTTAATTCCGCTCCACAGAATGCCCCTTCCTGTACGGCTGCATTGTGTCCCAGCAGAGCTCTATAGGTTATTACCTACAGAGCTCCTATAGGAACTCAGAATGTCAGCAAAATAAGACTACGAGCACGCTCTGGAGAGTCGGCAAAAGCAGGCAGTTTCTGGAGGAGGGCTGACACACGGAGGAAGGGAACAGCACCAAATGAGGACGGTGCAATCATGCCACTCAAGAGTGGGGAAAACACTAGGAGAAAATGTGTACAATGTATACCTCTAATGGTCGTAACATCCAGGTTAGAGACTAGGGCAACCAAAGAAGCTGGAAAGTAAGGGGAGACCCCTGAAAGGAACGTCAAAGGAAGAGAGCCCCAAATTCTGCAAACAAACTCTCAGAGGTCTCTGCCTGGGCCCCCTGAACCATGCACGTGCGGGGCTACGGGTAAAAGAAACGAACCACCGCCTACGAAAAAGGGTCTGCAGTCTGAGTCCAGCCAAGATCCCACTTGAAAAAAACAACTTTTCAGGAGAACATAACAGAGTTCAGAGACTCCAGAAGATGCATCCCCGGTATCCAGGATGTCATCAAAAATTACTTGACAGAGAAATGGGAAAATGTGACCCCTGCTGAACAGAATAGCTAATTAATGGAGACCAATCCCAAGAAGATCCAGATGTTGGAATCAGAAAGACAAAGATTTAAAAGCAGCCATTATAAAAATACTATACGACAAAATAAAATACGCCCAAAATAAAAGATGGGATATTTCAGATGCATTATCTTTAGCTGTAACTCTAGATATTATTCAACATAAAACAGAGACGAAAAAAATTCAGAGCCAGGCACAGTGGCTCACGCCTGAAATCCCAGCACTTTGGGAGACCAAGGAGGGTGGATCACCTGAGGTCAGGAGTTCAAGACAAGCCTGGCCAAGATGGTGAAACCCCATCTCTACTAAAAATACAAAATGTAGCTGGGCATGGTGGCAGGCCCCTGTAATCCCAGCTACTCGGGAGGCTGAGGCAGGAGAACTGCCTGAACCAGGAGGTGGAGGTTGCAGTGAGCTGACACTGCGCCACTGCACTCCAGCTTAGGCAACAGAGTGAGACTCCGTTTCAAAAAAAAAATGAAAAAAACAAAATTCAGAACAAATGAACAGGGCCTTAGGATATCTGCAACAACAGAAACAAGTTTACCATACATGTAACTGGAGTGTCAGAAAAAGAGAAATATAATGGGACAGAAAAAAAAAACTGAAGAAATAAACAAACAAAATTTTCCCCCAAATTTGGTTAAAGACATAAATTTACAGATTCAAAAAGCTCCATGAACCACTAATAGGAAAATTTCAAAGAAAAACATCTAGATGTATCGGCCGGGCGCGGTGGCTCAAGCCTGTAATCCCAGCACTTTGGGAGGCCGAGATGGGCGGATAATGAGGTCAGGAGGTCGAGACCATCCTGGCTAACACGGAGAAACCCCATCTCTACTAAAAAATACAAAAAAACTAGCCAGGCGAGGTGGTGGGCGCCTGTAGTCCCAGCTACTTGGGAGGCTGAGGCAGGAGAATGGCACAAACCCGGGAGGCGGAGCTTGCAGTGAACTGAGATCCGGCCACTGCACTCCAGTCTGGGCGACAGAGCGAGACTCTGTCTCAAAAAAAAAAAAAAAGAAAAACATCTAGATATATCATAAACAAACTGTTGAAAACCAAGGAAAAGAGACAGTTTTGGAAGGAGCCAGAGGAAAAAGACACATTCCACAGGAGAAGAATGACAGCTAACTCCTCACCAGAAATGATGGACACCAGAAGACAATGGTAGAGCATCTTTAAAGCCTTCAACAGCAGATGTGCACTAAAAGAAATGTTGCAATTCTTCAGGCTGAATGAAAATCCTATCTGATGGGAACTTAGATCTTCAGCAAGGAATGCAGAAGTATCAGTAATGGTAACCTGAGATAAAAAGTATTTTTCTCAGCCAGGTGTGGAGGCTCACGCCTGTAATCCCAGCCCTCTGGGAGGCCAATGCAGGTGGATCATGAGGTCAGGAGTTTGAGACCAGCCTGGCCAACATGGTGAAACCGTGTCTCTATTAAAAATACAAAAATGGGCCGGGCGCGGTGGCTCAAGCCTGTAATCCCAGCACTTTGGGAGGCCGAGACGGGCGGATCATGAGGTCAGGAGATCGAGACCATCCTGGCTAACACAGTGAAACCCCGTCTCTAGTAAAATACAAAAAAAAAACTAGCCGGGCGAGGTGGCGGGCGCCTGTACTCCCAGCTACTCGGGAGGCTGAGGCAGGAGAATGGCGTGAACCCGGGAGGCGGAGCTTGCAGTGAGCTGACATCCGGCCACTGCACTCCAGCCTGGGCGACAGAGCGAGACTCCGTCTCAAAAAAAAAATAAAATAAAATAAAAAAATAAAAAAAATACAAAAATGGCCAGGCGCGGTGGCTCAAGCCTGTAATCCCAGCACTTTGGGAGGCCGAGGCGGGCGGATCACAAGGTCAGGAGATCGAGACCACAGTGAAACCCCGTCTCTACTAAAAATACAAAAAATTAGCCGGGCGCGGTGGCGGGCGCCTGTAGTCCCAGCTACTCAGGAGGCTGAGGCAGGAGAATGGCAGGAACCCGGGAGGCGGAGCTTGCAGTGAGCCGAGATCGCGCCACTGCACTCCAGCCTGGGCAACAGCATGAGACTCTGTCTCAAAAATAAATAAATAAATAAATAAATAAATAAATAAATAAAAATAAAAAAATAAAAATAAAAATACAAAAATTAGCCAGGTGTGGTAGTGTGCGCCTGTAATCCTAGCTACTTGGGAGGATGAGGCAGGAGAATCGCTTGAACCTGGGAGGCGGAGGTACAGTGAGCCGAGATCAAGCCACTGCACTCCAACCTGGGGGACAAGAGCGAGACTTCGTCTCAAAAAAAAAAAAAAATTAGCTAGTTGTGGTGGCAGGCACCTGTAATCCCAGCTACTCGGGGGGCTGAGGCTGGAGAATCACTTGAACCCTGGAGGTGGAGGTTGCAGTGAGCCAAGATCACACCACTGCACTCCAGCCTCAGCAACAGAGGGAGACTCCATCTCAAGAACAACAAAAAACAATTCTTCTGAGTCCAGGCGCAGTAGTTCACGCCTGTAATCCCAGCACTTTGGGAGGCCAAGGAGGGCAGATCACCTGAGGTCAGGGAGTTCGAGATCAGCCTGGCCAACATGGTGAAACTTCGTCTCTAAAATAAAAAAAAAAAAAATTAGCCAGGCATGGTGGCACACACCTGTAATCCCACCTCTGCAGGAAGCTGAAGCAGGAGAATCGCTTGAACTCAGGAGGTGGGGAGGTTGCAGTGAGCCAACATCATGCCACCAGACTCCAGCCTGAGCAATAGAGTGAGACTCCATCTCAAAAAAAAAAAAAAAAAAAAAAGGTACTTTTCTCTTAATATATTTAAACTATATATGACAGGCCAGGTGCAGTGGCTCACACCATAATCCCAACACTTTGGGAGGCCAAAGAAGGTGGATCACCTGAGGCCAGGAGTTCAAAACCAGTCTGGCCAACATAATGAAGTCCCGTCTCTACTAAAAATGCAAAAAATTAGCTGGGCGTGGGGGTGGGCGCCTGTAGTCGCAGCTACTGGGAATGCTGAGGCAGGAGAATCACTGGAGCCCGGGAGGCAGAGGTTACAGTGAGCCAAAATCATGCCACTGCACTCCAGCCTGGGTGACAGAGTGAGATTTCATCTCAAAAAAATAAATAAATAAAATATGACAGTCAAAAGCAAAACTTAAGGCATTATCTTGTGGTATTTGTAACATATGTGAGTGTGATGCACATGACAACTGTAACATAAAAGATGGGGTGGGGAAGAGAATTCATGTATAGAGTTACAAGATTTTGACATTTTACATGAAGTATTATAATACTAATTCTAAATTAGACTATGACAAGGGTGCATATTTCTTTTAAAAAAATTGTTTTAGATGGGTGCCTTGCTACGTTGCCCAGGTTGGTCTCAAACTCTGGGGCTCAAGGGATCCTCCTGCCTCGGCCTCCCAAAGCGCGGGGATTATAGGAGTGAGCCACCACACCTGGCCAAGGGGGCATATTTCAAACACCAGAGTAACCAGAAGAATCGCTTTAAAAAGCATTAGATGAACCACAATGGAAATCTCAAATATATTTAATTAATAAGGAAAGGAAAAACGGAAAAAATCAAAAGGACAAATAAAAGGCAAAAAATAAAATGGTAGCAATAAATCCAACTATATCAATATTTACTCTTATATTAATGAACTGAACTCTAATTGTAAGGCAAGGATTGTCGGAATTAATAAAGGAAGACGTAATTATATGCAATCTACAAGACACTTTAAATATAAAGAAAAAGATACACTGAAGACAAATGAATGGAAAAATACATACCATCCAAAAAGTGTGTTTAAGAAGGCTGGAGTGCCTCTACTAATATCAAGTAAAATATATTCCAAAATAAAAAACATTAGGAAAAAAGAAGGGTATTTCAGAATACCACAAGGAACAATTCATCAGGAAAATGTAAGCACAAGTATGTATTTGCCTAATAACAGAGTTTCAAAATACATGAATTAAAATGGAAAGAATTAAAGAAAAAACAATTCCACAATCATAGTTGATCTTAACACTCCTCTCCCAACAACTGACAGAACCAAACCAAAAAACAAAACAGAAGCCAGGCACAGTGGCTCATGCTTGTAATCCCAGCATTTTGGGAGGCTGAGACAGGAGAGTCGCTTGAACCCTAGAGACAGAGGTTGCAGTGA
The DNA here is from genome assembly GCF_037993035.2 of Macaca fascicularis. Lineage (NCBI taxonomy): Eukaryota > Metazoa > Chordata > Mammalia > Primates > Cercopithecidae > Macaca > Macaca fascicularis. The sequence continues at coordinate 4,482,083 of NC_088394.1, forward strand.
GCCATGATCGCGCCACTGCACTCCAGTCTGGGCGACAGAGAGATCCTGTCCCCCCCCCCAAAAAAAAGAAAAAATAGAAAGCCAGCCAGTCCAGAAGAAAAACCTGGGGCAAAAGATATGAACGGCATTTCACGGTGGCTGCAGAAGGCAAAGCAGCAGCAAACTATGTATGAACACAGCAAGCTCTCTACGAGCTCCAAAGTAACAGAACACAGAGAAGGGTGTGTCCCTGAGGGAAGATGTATATCTGCACTTACTACAGTAGTACAAGTAAGTAGTGGCAGTACCCACAGGTAATTAATAGTAATTATGAAAGCAGCAGGTGCTCTGAGCAGCAGCAAGGCTTCTCAAGGTTTACCTGTTCACATGGTTTTGGCTTTTCAATCAAACCATATTTATTTATTCAAAACAGATATTAAATTATAAAAAATATGAGGCTGCCCGGCACAGTGGCTCACGACTGTAATCCCAGCACTTTGGGAGGCCGAGGCGGGTGAAACACAAAGTCAGGAGTTCGAGACCAGCCAGGCCAACATGGTGAAACTCTGTCTCTACTAAAAATACAAAAATTAGCTGGGTGTGGTGCCGTGCGCCTGTAATCCCAGGCGGGGCAACACAGCGAGACTCCGTCTCGGCGGGGGGCAAAAAAATATGAGGCTGTCACAAAAGTGCTAATGTTTTCCCTGCTGTCAATGTTGACGTCACGTGAAAGCTGGTATGGACACATCGGATGAGGAATTCAGTCTAAGGGCCTCTCAGGAGCCAAGGCCCAATGACCAGGCTAAGTGGACCCAGCAAAGACAGAGGGAGGGGTCCTGAGGCACGAACACAGAGAAAGTCCTATGCTCGAGGCAAACAAGGACGAGGTACAAGATGAGAGCCAGAAGGGGCCACTGTGCTGCCTCACAGACCTGGGAAGAAGTTTTTTGAGAAAAGACTTTCATTTTTCAAGAGGGAGATTACTTTAAAGAATAAGGCCTAGTACAGTGGCTCAAACCTGTAATCCCAGCACTCTAGGAGGCTGAGGCAGGCAGATCATTTGAGCCCAGGAGTTTGAGACCAGCCTGGGCAAACTGGTGAAACCCCGTCCCTACCCAAAATGCAAAAACTCAGGTGGACATGGTGGCACGCACCTGTAGTTCCAGCTACTTGGGTACTTGAGGCGGAAGCATCACTTGAGCCCAGAGGGTAAAGGCTGCAGTGAGCTGAGATCATAACACTGCACTCTAGCCTGTGTGACAAAGCGAGACCCTGTCTTTAAAAGAAATAAGAAAAGCTGGGTGCAGTGGCTCATGCCTGTAATTCCAGCACTTTGGGAGGCTGAGATGGGCAGATCACCTGAGGTCTGGAGTTTGAGACCAGCCTGACCAACATGGAGAAACTCCATCTCTACTAAAGATACAAAATTAGTGGCCGGGCGCGGTGGCTCAAGCCTGTAATCCCAGCACTTTGGGAGGCCGAGATGGGCGGATCACGAGGTCAGGAGATCGAGACCATCCTGGCGAACACGGTGAAACCCTGTCTCTACTAAAAAATACAAAAAACTAGCCGGGCGAGGTGGCGGGCGCCTGTAGTCCCAGCTACACAGGAGGCTGAGGCAGGAGAATGGCGGGAACCCGGGAGGTGGAGCTTGCAGTGAGCTGAGATCGTGCCACTGCACTCCAGCCCGGGCGACAGAGTGAGACTCCATCTCAAAAAAAAAAAAAAAAGGCCGGGCGCGGTGGCTCAAGCTTGTAATCCCAGCACTTTGGGAGGTCGAGACGGGCGGATCACGAGGTCAGGAGATCGAGACCATCCTGGCTAACCCGGTGAAACCCCGTCTCTACTAAAAAATACAAAAAACTAGCCAGGCGAGGTGGCGGGCGCCTGTAGTTCCAGCTACTCGGGAGGCTGAGGCAAGAGAATGGCGTGAACCCGGGAGGCGGAGCTTGCAGTGAGCTGAGATCCGGCCACTGCACTCCAGCCTGGGCGACAGAGCGAGACTCTGTCTCTGAAAAAAAAAAAAAAAAAAAATTAGCCAGGCGTGGTGGCGCATGCCTGTAATCCCAGCTACTTGGGAGGCCGAGGCAGGAGAATCGCTTGAACCCGGGAGGCAGATGTTGTGGTGAGCCGAGATGGTGCCACTGCATTCCAGCCTGGGGAACAAGAGTGAAACTCCATCTCAAAAAAAAAAAAAAAAAAGCATTCAGTAAGATGGTAGAATACAAAACTCAACAGCCATCCTATATACAGAAAACTAGTTAGAAAATATGACATGAGACCCCAGGAACAAAAACTAAACAATTAAGAATGCATAATGCATTCACCGAGAAAGCTGCAAAATCTTTCCTTTTTTTCTTCTTTGGCAAGATCTTTAAGAAAACTTTGAAACACTACTAGGGCCAAGGACTGTCATTAAATAACCCGCTTAAGACTGTTACATACACTACACATTCACAGGCAGAAGGCTAGTAAGTAAACTACAGACATTACCTAACACTTGGAAAGCATCAGAGAGAAATGGGGCAACGCTGTGTAACGTGTGCTGATGCTGAATTACCTCTAACACAAAGAAAAAAAAACGAGGTAGAACAGCGGTTTGCACACATTACCATGCTGTTCAAATGCATATACATAATGTTTATGTGATGCGCGCATGCATAGCTATTCTCATATGCCAGGCAGATCTCTGCAAGGACACCCAAAAACTGGCTAATGGACTTGCCACCAGGAGGGCTGGTGTCTGAGGCATGTCAGTGGGAGATGGGCTTTTCATCAGACATACCTCTGTATCGTTTGCATATTGGACTATATATATCAATAGTCTATCTACAAAATACCCTACTTATAAAACTATTTACAAAAGTTAACATTACAGGCCAGGCGAGGTGGCTCATGCCTGTAATCTCAACACTTTGGGAGGCCAAGACAGGCGGATCAGCAGAGGTCAGGAATTTGAGACCAGCCTGGCCAACATGGTGAAACCCCGTCTCTACTAAAAATACAAACATTAGCTGGGCATGGGGGTGCACACCTGTAATCCTAGTTACTTGGGAGACCAACTGCTTGAACCTGGGAGGCGGAGGTTCACTGAGCTGAGATCACATCTCTGCACTCCAGCCTAGGCGAGAGTGAGACTCTGTCTCAAAACAAAACATTGCATTATAAAAAAGACTTACAAACTTACCAGAAACAAACACATTTACAAAATCTCAAACACATTTTTAAACTATTCTCATTCTAAAATTCATATGGAAAAGTTAAGTGTACATAAATAGCCAAGGAAATTTTGAAAAAAGTGAGGAAATACTATCAAATATTAAAGAACATTAATATAAAGCTACACTATTAACATAAATTTCCAGACCAAGCATGGCTGCTCACACCTGTAAGCCCAGCACTTTGGGAGGGAGATCAGGCAGGAGGAGGATCCCTCGAGCTCAGGAGTTGGAGGCCAGCCTAGGTAACATAGTGAGACCCCCCAACTCTCAAAAAGTAAAAAAGAATTTAAATTCATTTCCAGCAGGGCACAGGGGCTCATGTTTGTAACCCCAGTGCTTTCGAAGGCCAAGTTGGGAGGATCACTTGAGGCCAGGAGGAGTTCTAGACCAGCCTGGGCAACATAGCAAGACCAACCTGTTTTTTTTTGTTTGTTTTTTTTTTTGAGATGGAGTCTGGCTCTGTCGCCCAGGCTGGAGTGCAGTGGCTGGATCTCAGCTCACTGCAAGCTCCGCCTCCTGGGTTTACGCCATTCTCCTGCCTCAGCCTCCCGAGTAGCTGGGACTACAGGCGCCCGCCACCTCGCCCGGCTAGTTTTTTGTATTTTTTAGTAGAGACAGGGTTTCACCGTGTTCGCCAGGATGGTCTCGATCTCCTGACCTCGTGATCCGCCCATCTCGGCCTCCCAAAGTGCTGGGATTACAGGCTTGAGCCACTGCGCCCGGCCAACCAACCTGTTTTTTTAATTTCCACCGTCACTTCTTAAGTTAAAATGAATTCCAGATGGGCCATAGAAGTAAAAATAAAAGCTAAAAGTACTGAAAGAAAACATGAAATATTTAATAACTTTATTGACATATATAGGTCAGGAGTTTGAGACCAGCCTGGTCAATATGGTGAAACCCCATCTCTACTAAAAATACAAAAAAATTAGTTGGGCGTGGTGGCGGGCGCCTGTAGTTCCAGCTACTCGGGAGGCTGAGGCAGGAGAATTGCTTGAACCCAGGAGGCGGAGGTTGCGGTGAGTAGAAGCTGCACCACTGCACTCCAGCCTGGGCAACAGAGCGACAATCTGTCTCGGAAAAAAAAAAAAAAAAAAGACAAATAAGATATTCTGAGGACAGGTGTCTGGGCCTGGCAGTGTCAGGGGTCAGTGAGGCCTGAAAGGGTAAGAGGGCTGAGCTCACGGGTGACTGAGGTAGTGCAGTATGGGCGAGAGGATTCCACAGATACAAGACGTACACATGTGAGGCCAGGCACACGCTAGAACCTGGAAACACTTTCCCAAGAGAAAAAAAATTCAAGAAGTCTGGATTTTCTATATAGGTAGATCTGCCTAAACCATTATTTCTCCCCTGTTGCACAAGACAAGTATTGTCTTAGCTAAATTCACTCATCATTCAATCAATCCAAACAATTTACCTGCCCACTCATCCACACAGGTGACAATGGCAAGGGCATCTGCAACACAGAAGGCTGCCAAGAACACGTTCCATTTCTTAGACTCAGGCAGAGGAATGCTTGAACCACTGCACCAGGAGGAGGAGAGGACAGAGATGATTAAGAAAGAGATAAAGGGCCGGGCGCGGTGGCTCACGCCTGTAATCCCAGCACTTTGGGAGGCCGAGACAGGCGGATCACGAGGTCAGGAGATAGAGACCATCCTGGGTAACACGGTGAAACCCTGTCTCTACTAAAAATACAAAAAATTAGCCGGACATGGTGGTGGGCGCCTATAGTCCCAGCTACTCCAAAGACTGAGGCAGGAGAATAGCGTGAACCCAGGAGGCAGAGCTTGCAGTGAGCCGAGATTGCGCCACTGCACTCCAGCCTGAGAGACAAAGCAAGACTCCATCTAAAAAAAAAAAAAAAAGGCCGGGCGCGGTGGCTCAAGCCTGTAATCCCAGCACTTTGGGAGGCCGAGACGGGCGGATCACGAGGTCAGGAGATCGAGACCATCCTGGCTGACACGGTGAAACCCCGTCTCTACTAAAAAACACAAAAAACTAGCCGGGCGAGGTGGCGGACGCCTGTAGTCCCAGCTACTCGGGAGGCTGAGGCAGGAGAATGGTGTGAATCCGGGAGGCGGAGCTTGCAGTGAGCTGACATCCGGCCACTGCACTCCAGCCTGGGCGACTGAGCGAGACTCCGTCTCAAAAAAAAAAAATTAGAATTAAAATGTCCCTGAGCTGAAAACTGACATATTTTCCAAATGGAAGCAACAGTGCATGATACAGACCACAAATCACAAACACCTGTGGACGCCAGACCACAAACGACAAAGAGAAAAAACCTCAATCTCCAAGGAGGAAAAAACCCGAGTCAGCTACAAAAGAAACAAGAACCAAATTAATAGGACAGTTGGCCGGGCACAGTGGCATACGCTTGCAATCCCAGCACTTTGAGGGCCAAGGCCGTCAGATCACTTGAGGTCAGGTGTTTGAGACCAGCCTGGCCAACGTAGTGAAACCCCACCTCATAAAGACAAGAAAAACAAATAAATAAATAAATAATTGATCAGACAGCGGTGCTAGAAGAAAGCAACAGCATCACATTCTGAGGGAAAATTATTATTATTTTTGTTGTTGAGATGGAGTCTCACTCCGTCGCCCAGGCAGGAGTGCAGTGGTGCAATCTCAGCTCACTGCAACCTCTGCCTCCCAGTTTCAAGTGATTCTCCGGCCTCAGCCTCCCCAGAGGCTGCGATTACAGGCATGTGCCACCACACTCAGTTAATTTTTGTATTTTTATTAGAGATGGGGTTTCACCATGTTGGCCAGGCTAGTCGTGAACTCCTGATCTGCCCGCCTCAGCCTCCCAAAGTGCTGGGATACAGGCGTGAGCCACCGCGCCCTGTCACAAGGTATGCTTTTATACGCGACTGGTTTTGAAAAGACATAATATTCAGCGTTGCTTTGTAATAGGCAGTCTTGATGCCTGCTAATGGGCATATAAATTGATAATGCCTTCTTGGACAATTTGGCAGTATCCGCTAACATTTCAAAAATGCATAGGCTCTGAAACATCAATTCTAAAACTCTAATTATATAAAGCTAAAGAAATATTAGCCGGGCGCAGTGGCTCAAGCCTGTAATCCCAGCACTTTGGGAGGCCGAGACGGGCGGATCACGAGGTCAGGAGATCGAGACCATCCTGGCTAACCCGGTGAAACCCAGTCTCTACTAAAAAATACAAAAAAAAACCTAGCCAGGCGAGGTGGCGGGCACCTGCAGTCCCAGCTACTCGGGAGGCTGAGGCAGGAGAATGGCAGGAACTCGGGAGGCGGAGCTTGCAGTGAGCTGAGATCGCGCCGCTGCACTCCAGCCTGGGGGACAGAGCGAGACTCCGTCTCAAAAAAAAAAAAAAAGAAATACTGCACGTGGACAAATATTTAAGTACTTATCCATTCTATGCAGTATTGTAATAAAAATTAAAACCTGAAATAATCTTTATTGAGTCCATTAATAGGACAATGTTTAAGCAAATGACAAGTCCACCATACAGAATACTGTGTGGTCACTGGAAAGCACGTGGACCTGTGTACACTGAATTGAAAAGATGTGGAAACAATGCTGGGAGAGTTAAAATTTTCTGGAGCACAACGTACCACAATGCAAACATAGTTTAGGCTTTTTAGAGTGAAAACAGTTATACGAAGACATTTATGTTTACACGTGTAACAGTGTGTACAGCCCCAAAGGAACAGAACTGTTCACTGCTGTTACCTCCCAGTGGGGACTGGGAAAGCAGAGGTTAGGGTCATTCTCTCTTTTATTGGCGCATCCATTATTCCAGGCCCCGAGGACACAACTGCATCAACGACATCGAGTCCACCTGCTCTGGAAACCCGGGTGACTGCTGTTGGTTTTGTTCACTACGGCGTTCCCAGAACCCGTACTGCACCGGGCACTGAGCGGGCGCTCACATGTGCGTCCAATGAACGATTTAACAAATGAACAGTCAGTGCGCTACTGAGGGGCGGGGAGGGGTAAAGCACCATCCAGGGAACTCGCACGATCACCCCGAGTGAGTCCGTTCCCCGCCACACGCACCCGCAGAGACTCCGCGCTCCGCAGCGGCTCCACCAGCTCATGCGCTACCTGATTGGACCGGAAGCTCCAGAAGGGACGACCCCGCGGCCGCTCCGCCCGACCCCGCGACGCCCCAAGCCCCGACCTCCTTCAAGGCTCGGAGGAGCCAGTGTCGAGACGAGTCCAGCCGAGAAAAAGGCAGCCCGGCCGGAGCTGGCGAGGAGTGGAGCGAAAGGAAACGCGCCTGCAGAGATGGGCCTCGCCGGACCTCCCACGCCCGTGAAGCAGGTGCCGGTGCCGGCGCCTCGCGCCCCGGAGCACCTAGGAGGGACGACCCTGCAGTCTCCGTGGCCCGGCCCGCCCGCTGCCCGTCCAGCCAGGCCGCCCTCACCTCCCGGGACGGCCGCCAGCGCCGGCGCCCGCAGCAGAGGCCGCAGGCGGCGGCCCCACAGCAACAGCGCCCGCAACTCGCGCGCCATGTCGTCCTCCCAGAGCGCCGCGCACAGCCACGCGGGACCAAACAGGATGGGACGGGGCGGGACGAGGCCGCGCGGGGCGGGGCTTTCCTCGGGCGCGGGGCGGTGACGTCACGGCGGGCCCCGGGCTGTCCGGGCAGCTGCCTGCTCTGGCGCGTGGCGGGGTACGACCCCTCGCGTGGACAGTAAGCCTGGGGGCGGGGCCTCTGTGACCTTGGGTCGCGTTGTCAAGGGCGACGGGGCGTGCGCGCGGAGCTGGGGGAGGTGGCCCCGCCGCGCCCGGCCCACGCTGGTCGGCTGCGCCTAGCTGTGCGCATTCCTGGAATGGGGCGGATGTCAGTATCCACGCGAGAGTGTGGAGGTGGCGTCGGGGAAGAAGCAGTTCCCGTCTCTGCGACCTTTGTGAATCCCGGCCATCCGTATAGGCCTCTGCAAGTCTCTTGCAAACCAAGACTGGCCAAAAAGCTAAAACGAATGAGGAAGGGAATTCCAGGCTTGACTGGCTACACCAAAACGTGAACCCAGTAACCAACGCCACCAGGAAAACTGCGGTTATTCGTGTATTCCACTTCTTTTGCCCTTGTCGAGAAGAGTCAAACTAAAATATTTAGAAGTTTATTCTGAGCCAAATATTAGTGTGCATGGAGGGAGGCAGAGTCTCAAAAGGTCCTGAGAACTTGTGCCCAAGGTGGTTTGGGTTACAGCTTGCTTGGTTTTATACATTTTAAGGAGACATAAGACATCAGTCAATACATGTAAGACATAGGTTGGTTCTGTATGGAAAGGCAGGACAACCCAAAGGGTGAAATACTTAGAGGTCATAGGTGGATTCAAAAATTTTCTGATTGGCAATTGGTTCAAAGAGTTGAGTTCCGGCTCGGCGGGGTGGCTCACGCCTGTAATCCTAGCACTTTGGGAGGCTGATGTGGACGGATTGTCTGAGGTCAGGAGACCAGCCTGGCCAACATGGTGAAACCCCATCTCTACTAAAATACAAAAAATTAGCCGGGCAAGGTGGCACCTGTCGTCCCAGCTTCTGGGGAGGCGGAGGCGGAGGCGGAAGAATAGCTTGAACCCGGGAGGCTGAGATTGCAGTGAGCTGAGATCGTGCCACTTGCACTGCAGCCTGGGCCACAGAGCTGTGACTCCGTCTCAAAGTAAATAAATAAATCCCAGCACTTTGGGAGGCCGAGACGGGCGGATCACGAGGTCAGGAGATCGAGACCATCCTGGCTAATATAGTGAAACCCCGTCTCTACTAAAAATACAAAAAACTAGCCGGGCGAGGTGGCGGGCGCCTGTAGTCCCAGCTACTCTGGAGGCTGAGGCAGGAGAATGGCGTAAACCCGGGAGGCGGAGCTTGCAGTGAGCTGAGATCCGGCCACTGCACTCCAGCCTGGGCGACAAAGCGAGACTCCATCTCAAAAAAAAAAAAAAAAAAAAAAAGTAAATAAATAAATACAAAGTTGAGTTCTACAAAGCTGAGACCCCATCTCAAAAAAAAAAAAAAAAAAAAAAATAGAGTTCTACAGACCTGGAATTAATGAAAAGAGTGTCTGAGTGAAGATAAGAAGTTGTGGGCATGAGCACGGTGGCTCGCCTGTAATCCCAACACTGGGAGGCCGAGGTGGTCGAATTGCTTGAGGTCAGGAGTTGGTGACCGCGTGGGCAACATGGTGAGACCCTGTCTGTACTAAACATACCTGTACTGGATGTGGGTGGCAGAGGCCTGTAATCCCAGCTATAAGGGAGCCTAAGGTGGAGCTATAAGGGAGCCTAAGGTGGGTGGATTGCTTAAGCCCAGGAGGGAGAGGTTGCAGTGAGCCAAGTTCATGCCACTGAACTCCAGCTTGGGCAACAGAGCCACACCCTGTCTCAAAATATAAAAATAAAAGCAAGAGGTTGTGGAGACCAAGGTTCTTATTATGTAGAGGAAGTCTCATAGATGCCCACCCTTACAGGTAATAGATGACAAACGTTTTTGCAGATGTTTTCTATTCAGACCGTTAAAAGTTCCTAGACCCTCAGCCAATCTCTTCAGAATCAGAAAAAGACTTGGAAAGGTGGCCTGATGTGGTGGCTTACGCATATAATCCCAGCACTTTAGGAGGCCAAGGTGGTCTTATCACTTGAGGTCAGGAGGTTGAAACCAGCCTGGCCAACATGGCAAAACCCTATCTCTTCTAAAAATACAAAAATTAGGCCGAGATACAAAAATTAGGCTTACACCTGTAATCCCAGCACTTTGGGAGGCTGAAGCGGGCAGATCACCTGAGGTCGGGAGTTCGAGACCAGCCTGACCAACATGGAGAAACTTCGTCTCTACTAAAAATACAAAAAATTAGCCAAGCGTGGTGGTGCATGCCTGTAATCCCAGCTACTCAGGAGGCTAAGGCAGGAGAATCGCTTGAACCCAGGAGGTGAAGGTTGCGGTGAGCTGATATCGTGCCATTGCACTCCAGCCTGGGCAACAAGAGTAAAGGTCTGTCTCAAAAAAACACAAAATTACCTGGGAGTGGTGGTGTGCACCTGTGGTACAGCTGGGACTACTCGGGAGGCTGAGGCAGGAGAATCGCTTGAACCCAGGAGGCAGAAATTGCAGTGAGCCAAGATCGCACCACTGCACGCCCACTCCAGCCTGGGTGACAGAGCAAGATTCCGTCTCAAAAAACAAAAAACAAACAAACAAACAAAAAAACTCCTTTATAATGTTAACGCTGGTCAGTTATGCCTCATTTCCAAGGGGAGGAGCGTATAACGAGGCATGACCGACCCCCTCCTTCCAATTATGGCCTGAACTAGTTTTTTAGGTGTCTTTGAAATCCCCTTGGCTGAGAGGAATGGTCCATTCCGTGGGTTGGGGACTTACAATGTATTTTTGCCAGCCGGGCACGGTGGCTCACGCCTGTAATCCCAGTACTTTGGGAGGCCGAGGCAGGCGGATCATCTGAGGTCGGGAGTTTGAGACCAGCCTGACCAACATAGAGAAGCCCCATCTCCACTAAAAATACAAAATTAGCCGGGCGTGGTGTCACATGCCTATAATCCCAGCTACTCGGGAGGCTGAGGCAGGAGAATCACTTGAATCTGGGAGGCAGAGGTTGCAGTGAGCCGAGATCACGCCACTGCACTCCAATCTGGGCAACAGGAGCAACCATCTCAAACAAACAAAACATTAGCTAGGTGTGGTGGTGGGTGCCTGTAATCACAGCTACTTGGGAGGCTGAGGCAGAGAATTGCTTGAACCTGGGAGTCGGAGGTTGCAGTGAGCCAAGATCGTGCCACTGCACTCCAGCCTGGGTAACAGAGCAAGACTCCATCTCAAATAACAACAAAAAGAATTTATTTTTGCCTTACACCCTGCTGGAGGTTAGAGTCTAGTTGGAGATTCAGACCATAAACCCTGGTCTAACATTTGGTCCAGACCCAGCTGAAACCTCATCATGCTGATTTCCCAGCACCTCCTCAGTCCCAAGTAGGGCCCAGGCAGCTCCACTGAGGTTCCCAGGTAATTCGGAGGCACACTGAAGATTCACTGCCATACTCCAATAACTGTACAAAAATAGCGACTCCAGCTCGTGGCAGGTGCTGCAGAGAAGCGCGGGAGCCAGGAGCGTGACCTCCAGAGGGGCCGGGACAGAGTTGGGTGTTGGAAGAGGAGGTGTCAGGAAATGCTTCCAGGTGGAAAGTGGCAAGTTCCCAGCTTAAGCAATTGAGAAGGGGAACAGAAAGAGGGTGGGCAGATTTGGGTGGAAGAGCAGGGTCCTCTCACCTGGACCACTCCAGCAGCCACGACAGGCCCCTGCTTCCACTCTCACAGCCTCCCATCCTCCACGGCAGCCAGATCATACTCCGTCTCTCAGATCCTCCAATGATCCCCCTGCCAACACACATGCATGTCCTTAGAATCATTTCCAGACTCCTGCCTCCTCCTGTAGGCCTGCATGGGCCTGCCTGTGTTCCCCATCACCACGCTCCAGGCAGAGCCCTTTCCAGCATATGCCCAGGGAATGGGGGCAAGGTTGGGGAGCGTCTTGGCTTCACATTTCATCCCTTTTTCGCCACATTCAGGAAATCATCTTTTTTTTTTTTGAGATGGAGTCTTGCTCTGTCACCCAGGCTGGAGTACAGTGGTGCGATCTTGACTCACTGCAAGTTGCACTTCCCGGGTTCACGCCATTCTCCTGCCTCAGCCTCCTGAGTAGCTGGGACTACATGCGCCCGCCACCACGCCTGGCTAATTTATTTTTGTATTTTTAATAGAGACGAGGTTTCACCGTGTTAGCCAGGATGGTCTTGATCTCCTGACCTCGTGATCCGCCCGCCTCGGCCTCCCAAAGTGCTGGGATTATAGGCGTGAGCCATGGCGCCCTGCCGGACCTGTGGCTTTTTAAGGTACTGAGGGATCCAAGGCGTGCCCTAAGATGGCCACACACAGATTTCAGCCTCTGCGTAAACCAATAATCTAGAAAGAGGAAAACATGTTTACACACAGACATACTTGAATTAGTGGAGAATGACCGGGAGCTGCTTTTGGAGGGAAAGGGAAGAATCCCCAAGTCTCCTGCCCACCTCTATGGCCAGTATGAGGCTGCCATACAAAGTCCCTGCCTTCCACTGGGGACAGCTGAAGGCTGTGACAAATGCCCGGTGCTTTATTCACAATAGCCAAAATGTGGAAGCAACTCAGGTATCCATGGACAGACGAATGGATCAGCAAAATGTGGTCTGTTCATACAATGGAATATTACTCAGCCATAAAAAGGAAGGAAGTGGCCGGGCGAGGTGGCTCATGCCTATAATCCCGGCATTTTGGGAGGCCAAGGTGGGCGGATCACTTGAGGTCAGGAGTTCGAGGCCAGCCTGGCCAACATGGTGAAACCCCGTCTCTACTAAAAATATAAAAATCAGCCAGGCATAGTGGTGCATGCCCGTAATCCCAGCTACTCGGGAGGCTGAGGCAGGAGAATCACTTGAACCTGGGAGGTGGAGGTTGCAGTGAGCCAAGATTGTGCCATTGCCCTCCAGCCTGGTGATCGAGCAAGACACTGTCTCAAAAAAATAAAATAATAAAATCAAATAAAGAAGCCAGGAGAGACCCTGACTCCGCAAAAAACACAAATACTAGCCAGGTGAGCCAGGCATGGTGGCTCACTCCTGCAATCCCAGCACTTTCCAAGGCCAAGGCAGGGAAATCTGTTGAGTCCAGGAGTTCAAGACCAGCCTGGGCAACATGGCAAAATGCTGTCTCTACAAAAAATACAAAAATTAGCCAGGTGTGGTGGTGCCTGTAGTCCCAGCTACTTGGGAGGCTGAGGTGTGAGCATCGCTTTTGCCCAGGAGGTTGAGGCTGCAGTGAGTGGTGATCACACCACTGCACTCCAGCCTGGGCAACAGAGCAAGACTCTTGTCTCAAAAATAAATAAATAAATAAATAAAAAACAAGTGAGGATTGGTCTGGCCTGAGAGAAAACAGAGTGAAAGGGCAGCTCAGTCCTATGTGCCCAGGGGAATTGCACAGGCCACTTGGGCAGCTCTGCAAGGCCCCCTCCTGGCTGGTGTGGCTGCCTGGTGGCTCTGTCCCCACCACCCCACCCTGCCACCTCAAGACTGCTCCTTTACCTGGGTGCCGTGGGCCTGGATTCCAGACGGTTGGTGTCCTGAGCAGCGCCTGCTATCCCGGGGTCTCCTTGGGTGTAAAGAGAGCCCCTCAGTCCTGGTTCTCAAGCTGGTCCCTGGGGCATGGATGGAGGACAGCACTTCGGGCAGGTGGAAATGCGGACCATCTGCTATCTTTCCTGATGTCTGGCCTTGAAGATGCCAACTCCCCCAGGCATGAGGTGAAGGGGGATGTTGTCCATCACCCCTGTTAGCCCCATCACTTTATGGTGGTGCCACGCTGGCGTGCACAGCCTTGGCCCTGCAGCTCATGAAACGTGAAGGATGGTGGAAACGTGTTCCACCTCACCTGGGTGATTGGTCGGGAATGCTAGGCATCCCTAATTATGTCTTTGAAAAACAAGCATGACTTGATTCCCTTTTCAATTTCCCTCACAACCTGCACTTGTCACAAGTGAACAGGAAGGACATCTCCTAGCACCTCTGTATTCTCCAGGGGCAAGCAACATGGTCAGGGAACGCCTTCCAGGTAACTTCAGGTTTCAAGCCCACTGCAGGGACTGTTGGCTGCCCCTGGTGTTTCTCAGCCTTAGCTCTGCCGAGACTCCTATCCTGTTGCAGAGGACCTGAGGCTGCCACTGGGTGCCACATCCTTTTTTTTCTTTTTTTGAAATGGAGTCTCCTTCTGTCGCCCAGGCTGGAGTGCAGTGACACAGTCTCGGCTCACTGCAACCTCTGCCTCCCGGGTTCAAGCAATTCTCCCGCCTCAGTCGCCCGTGTAGCTGGGACTACAGGCACCACGACTGGCTAATTTGTGTATTTTTAGTAGAGATAAGGTTTTATTTGTTTTTGTTTTTGTTTTTGAGACAGACTCTCGCTCTGTTGCCCAGGCTGGAGTGCGGTGGTGCAATCTCCACTCACTGCAAGCTCCGCCTCCCGGGTTCACGCCATTCTCCTGCCTCAGCCTCCCGTGTGGATGGGACTACAGGCGCCCGCCACCGCGCCCGGCTAATTTTTGTATTTTTAGTAGAGACGGGGTTTCACCGTGTTAGCCAGGATGGTCTCGATCTCCTGACCTCGTGATCCGCCCATCTCGGCCTCCCAAAGTGCTGGGATTACAGGCGTAAGCCACCGCGCCCAGCCGAGATAAGGTTTTATCACATTGGCCAGGCTGGTCTGGAACTCCTGACCTCTAGTTATCCGCCTACCTCAGCCTCCCAAACTGCTGGGATTATAGGCGTGAGCCACCGTGCCTGACCAAGAAAACTATTTCTTGCTGCTAGTCTGGAGCCATGGGGACTCCAGATCAGAGATGATAAAGCCTGCTCGTCACTCAGTTCCCTTCCATGCACTGGGTGGGGATGGATCAGCCTCACTCACACCAGGAGCTTGGCGCTGTGGACACTAGGGGTGCCCAGCATGAGGACTGTCAACGTTTCTTTTTCTCCAATGCCGAAGGTAACCAGTGGGCAGTCCAACACAGGCAAGCCGATCCCCACCAGGCCTCTGTAAGGCCTTGGTTACCGCTTACTGCCGCCACGATGCTCGCGGGCTACGTAGGTGCATTATAAATTCCTCGCTTTCCCAAGGCACCCCAAAGTGAGTCCGAGGTGAACGGGTGGAGAGAGGAGAGGCGGAGGTGTAGGACAGTTTTCCAGTATAGAGTTAAGGACTGGCACCCTCTCTGTCCCTCGCTGCTCTGTGAACTTGATGGTTTCTTAACCACCTCTGTTTTCCTACAAGAATACATGTAAACAGCATTCGTCACATGCTGTATTTTCCCATCTCTTCACTTTCTTACCCACAGGAGGAAGGCAGAATTTGGGAACTCAATTAAAGTTGATGCTGAGGCCCTTACTCCAGGCCCAGGACTCCTGGCTGGGTGGTGTTCCTTTGTCAATCCCCTCAACCTCACAGAGCCACAGCTCAACCTTTATAATCTTCTCTGTCCGAATCTCTTCCTAATCTCCTTAAAAATATCTGTAATACGGCCGGGCGCGGTGGCTCAAGCCTGTAATCCCAGCACTTTGGGAGGCCGAGATGGGCGGATCACGAGGTCAGGAGATCGAGACCATCCTGGTTAACACGGTGAAACCCCGTCTCTACTAAAAAATACAAAAAATTAGCCGGGCGCGGTGGTGGGCGCCTGTAGTCCCAGCTACTCGGGAGGCTGAGGCAGGAGAATGGCGTGAACCCGGGAGGCGGAGCTTGCAGTGAGCTGAGATCCGGCCACTGCACTCCAGCCCGGGCGACAGAGCGAGACTCTGTCTCAAAAAAAAAAACAAAAACAAAAATATCTGTAATACTTACAACTTTTTTTTTTTTTTTTTTTTTTTTTGAGATGGAATCTGGTTCTGTCGCCCAGGCTGGAGTGCAGTGGCGCGATCTTGGCTCACTGCAAGCTCTGCCTCTGGGGTTCACGCCATTCTCTTCCCTCAGCCTCCTAAGTAGCTGGGACTACAGGTGCTCGCCACCACACCTGGCTAATTTTTTTTTTTTTTTTTTTTTTTGAGACGGAGTCTCGCTCTGTAGCCCAGGCTGGAGTGCAGTGGCCGGATCTCAGCTCACTGCAAGCTCCGCCTCCCGGGTTCACGCCATTCTCCGGCCTCAGCCTCCCGAGTAGCTGGGACTACAGGCGCTGCCACCTCGCCCGGCTATTTTTTGTATTTCTTAGTAGAGACGGGGTTTCACCGTATTAGCCAGGATGGTCTCGATCTCCTGACCTCGTGATCCGCCCATCTTGGCCTCCCAAAGTGCTGGGATTACAGGCTTGAGCCACCGCGCCCGGCCACACCTGGCTAATTTTTTTGTATTTTTGGTTGAGATGGGGTTTCACCATGTTAGCCAGGATGGTCTCAATCTCCTGACCTCGTGATCTACCTGCCTCAGCCTCCCAATGTGCTGGGATTACAGGCGTGAGCCACCATGCCCAGCCTGTCTTCTGTTTTTTTGAGACAGAATCTCGCTCTGTCACCCAGGCTGGAGAGCAGTGGTGTGATCTCAGCTCACTGCAACCTCTGCCTCCTGGGTTCAAGCAGTTCTCCTACCTCAGCATCCCAAGTAGCTGGGACCACAGGTGCATGCCACCATGCCTGGCTAATTTTCGTATTTTTAGTAGAGACAGGGTTTTGCCATGTTGGCCAGGCTTGTCTCAAAGTCCTGATGTCAGGTAATCTGCCTGCGTTGGCCTCCCAAAGTGCTGGGATTACAGGTATAAGCTACCGTGCCCAGCCTTTTCCTCTCTCTCATTTTCTTTTTATGTTTTTTTTTTAAATGAAGTCTCACTCTGTTGCCCAGGCTGGAGTGCAGTGGTGCGATCTCGGCTCCTGGGTTCAAGTGATTCTCCTGCCTCAGCCTCCGAAGTAGCTGGGACTACAGGCATGTGCCACTGATTTTTGTATTGTTAGTAGAGACAGGGTTTCACTATATTGGCCAGGCTGGTCTTGACCTCCTGATCTCGTGATCTGCCCACCTTGGCCTCCCAAAGTGCTGGGATCTTTTTTTAAGAGACAGGGTCTTGCTCTGTTGCCCAGGCTGGAGTGCAGTGGTGCGATGGTAGCTCATTGCAGCCTCAACCTACTGGGCTCAAGCAATCCTCACACCTCAGCCTCTTCCTTAGCTGGGACTACAGTTGTGTGGCATCATGACTGGCTAATTCTTTTAAAAAATTTTATAGGCTGGGTGTGGTGGCTCAAGCCTGTAATCTCAGCACTTTGGGAAGCCAACGCAGGAGGATCACTTGAGGTCAGGAGTTCAAGACCAGTCTGGCCAACATGGTGAAACCTTGTATCTACTAAACATACAAAAATTAGCCGGGCCTGGTGGCAGGGAACTCTAATCCCAGTTACTCAGGAGGCTGAGGCAGGAGAATTGCTTAAACCCCGGAGGTCGGCTGGGTGCAGTGGCTCACGCCTGTAATCCTAGCACTTTGGGAGGCCGATGTGGGTGGATCACCTAAGGTCAGGAGTTCAAGACCAGCCTGAACAACACGGTGAAACCCCATCTCCACTAAAAATACAAAAAAATTAGTTAGGCGTGGTGGCGGGCGCCTGTAATCCCAGCTACTTGGGAGGCTGAGGCAGGAGAACCACTTGAACCCGGGAGGCAGAGGTTGCAGTGAGCCGAGATTGCGCCACTGCACTCCAGCCTAGGCGATAGAGTGAGACTCCGTCTCAAAAACAAACAAACAAACACACGCAAAAACCTGGGAGGTGGATGCTTCAGTGAGCCGAGATCATGCCACTCCACTCCAGCCTGGGCAACAGAGTGAAACTGTGTCTCAAAATTTTATGTGTGTGTGTGTGTGTATAGAGGCAGGGGTCTTGCTATGTTCCCAGGCTGGTCTCCAACTTCTGGCCTCTGGCAATCCTCCCAGCTTGGTCTTCCAAAGTGCTGGGATTATAGGCATGAGCCTCTGTGCCTGGCCCATGCAATACTTTCTTGTATCTATTTCTTTTTTTTTTGGACACGGAGTCTCGCTCTGTCGCCCAGGCTGGAATGCAGTGGCACATCTCTGTTCACTGCAAGCTCCGCCTCCCGGGTTCCCGCCATTCTCCTGCCTCAGCCTCCTGTGTAGCTGGGACTACAGGGGCCCGCCACCACACCCGGCTAATTTTTTGTATTTTTTTAGTAGAGATGGGGTTTCACTGTGTTAGCCAGGATGGTCTTTATCTCCTGACCTTGTGATCCGCCTGCCTCAGCCTCCCAAAGTGTTGGGATTACAGGTGTGAGCCACTGCACCCAGCTGTATCTATTTCATTATTATTATTTTTTGAGACAGTCTTGCTCTGTCGTCCAGGCTGGAGTGCAGTGGTGCTATCTTGGCTCACTGCAACCTCTGCCTCCCTGTTTCAAGCGATTGTGTCTCAGCCTCCCGAGTAGCTGGGATTACAAGCATGTGCTGCCACACTTGGCTAATTTTTGTATTTTTTGTAGAGACAGGGTTTCACCATGTTGGCCAGGCTGGTCTCAAACTCCTGGCCTCCAGGTGATCCGCCCGCATCAGCCTCCCAAAGTGTTGGGGTTATAGGTGTGAGCCACTGCGCCTGGCCCTTTTTTTTTTTCTTCATGCAATACTTTCTTAGTTGAGGTGTTTTATAGATATTAGCTCCCATTGAACTTTTCTGTCTGATGAGTTGATTTAACAGTGGTCTCATAGCCAAAAAATTCCTGTAAATCCTCTATAAAAAGATGCGAGCATGTCAAAAGCACCGTTTTATGCACAATTTAGATCAACTGCAAAACATTGTCATCTACTCATCAAAGTTCCTCAGCGTCTACTTTGCTAGTCTGGACATTACATTCACTTAAATTCCTTCAGTATCTTATAAGGGACCTGTGTTTCCCACCTCTGACTATTTATTATGAAATGTATACAAGTAACTAATGTGAACTTAACACATAAAATCCATATGTCCATGAGGCTGTGATGCCTTCATGGTCTGAGATGAAGTTATTCTCACGCCTGCATGCCCCTGCCCATCTGTTACGGCACTGTGGGTACAGCCTCTGCTTCCTGGAACACACTGTCCTGTGCTAAGAACTTCCTGGTATCAAAATGGCCACCAACGTGCAATCATCTCCTTAATGAGAAGGTGTTTTTCTTTTTTTAAAACAGTTTATTTTGCCATGCAATGCTCAAAGCATGTTTTGGTTCGAATACAGTTTTTGGTTCCATTTTATAGTAATCAAAAGGACCGGGCATGGTTGCTCACGCCTGTAATCCCAGCACTTTGGGAGGCCAAGGTGGGTGGCTCACTTGAGGTCGGGAGTTCAAGACCCAGCCTGGCCAACATGGCGAAACCCTGACTCTACTAAAAATACGAAAATTAGCTGGGCATGGTGGCACATGCCTCTAGTCCCAGTTATTTGGGAGGCTGAGATAGGAGAATCACTTGAATCCGGAAGGGAGAGGTTGCAGTGAGCCGAGATCATGCCACCGCACTCCAGCCAGGGTGACAGAGGGAGACAGACACTGTCTCAAAAAGAAAAAAGGAAGACAGTTACATGTCTTCAACGTGAGATCTTTTTTTTTTTTTTTTTTTTAAAAGTTGGAGTCTTGCTCTGTCACCCAGGCTGGAGTGCAGCGGCGTGATCTCAGTCACTGCAAACTCTGCCTCCCAGGTTCAAGCAATTCTCCTGCCTCAGCCTCCCGAGTAGCTGGGACTACAGGCGCATGCTGCCACGCCCGGCTAAGTTATTGTATTTTAGTAGACGGGGTTTCACCATGTTGCCCAGGCTGGCTGTGAACTCCTGAGCTCAGGTAGTCTGCCCACCTTGGCCTCCCAGAGTGCTGGAATTACAGGCATGAGCCACTGTGCCCGGCCCAACTTGACATCTTAGAAGCAGAAGCCTGTCCATAGCACATTATCCAGGGACAGCTCATTCTGTGTTTTTAACATGCTAGAATTTCAAAGATAGCATCAAACACATGCTCTGTGGAGAAAAACTCCACTAAGCATCTGCAATTTTCTTTTTTTTTTTTTTTTTTTTGAGACGAAGTCTCACTCTGTTGCCCAGGATGGAGTGCAATGGCATGATCTTGGCTCACTGTAACCTCCACCTCCTGGGTTTAACCGATTTTCCTGCCTCAGCCTCCTTAGTAGCTAGGACTACAGGTGGGTACCACCACGCCCAGCTATGTTTTTCTTTTCTTTTCTTTTTGTTTGAGACAGTGTCTCGCTCTGTTGCCCAGGCTGGAGTGCAGTGGTGCAATTTGGCTCACTGCAACCTCTGCCTCCTGGGTTTAAGTGGTTCTCCTGCCTCAGCCTCCTGAGTAGCTGGGATTACAGGGGTGCGCTACCACGTTAATTTTTTGTATTTTTAGAAGAGACAGGGTTTCACCAAGCTGGTCAGACTGGTCTCAAACTCTGACCTCGTGATCCGCCTGCCTTGGCCTCCCAAAATGCTGGGATTACAGGCATGAGCCACTGCACCCCGGTCAATTTTTTGTATTTTTTTAGTACAGACAGGGTTTCACCATATTGGCCAGGCTCATCTCAAACTCCTGACCATGTGATCCGCCCGCCTCAGCCTCCCAAAGTGCTGGGATTATAGGCATGAGCCACCAAGCCCAACCAGCACCTACAATCTTTTTTTTTTTTTTTTTTTTTTTGAGACGAAGTCTCGCTGCCACCCAGGCTGTAGTGCAGGGGTGCGATCTCGGCTCACTGTCACTGTAACCTCCGCCTCCTGGGTTCAAGCGATTCTCTGCCTCAGCCTCCTGAGTAGCTGCAATTCTAGGCGCCCACCACCACGCCCAACTAATTTTTTTGTATTTTAATAGAGACCGGGTTTCACCACCTTGCCCAGGCTGGTCTCGAACTCCTGACTTCATGATCCACCCGCCTTGGCCTCCCAAAATGCTGGGATTACAGGCGTGAGCCACCGCGCCCGGCCCGCATCTGCAATCCTATAATGACGAGCTGTTGCGCTAACTCTAAGTCATTAGCCAATCTGAACCATCTTTGAATCCAAGTAGTTTTACCATCTTTTATTATAAACACCATCACATTCCAAGTTTCCTCTTTTTGATCACAAATATAGGACTTTTTCTTCTCCTCTTAAGTATACAGCATGAGACACAGCGTTGGGGCTTTCCAGCTTTCTTACAGAAATTTCCTTACGACAAGCTTAGGGTTAGCATCCACAGACCATGCTCTCGGTCACATCCTTCGACATCTGGATTGCCCAAGACGGTTGCACAGGATGCAGACTCCAAATAGGATGAGGTTGGTACATAAAGTTTTGAATGCCAGGATAACCTGAAACAGAGGCCCCTCCGCTGCCCACATTAAAAGGCTGCACAACCAGGAGGGTGCCACTTTCTGGGTGTGAGCTTAGAGCTACTGCTCCCAGGCTCTAGCCCCACCTCTTGTTTGAACACATGGCTCAAGGCTTCCCTATGGCTGGAAAAGGTGAAGAGGACGGTGGAGGTGTAAGAACCCAGCAGGCCGAGCAGGGGCAGCAATCTCCGGAGGCCCGGCCTGTGCTTCCCCTCCTGGGATGGGGTGAACCGGGGGCTGGTCGGGGGTGCCAGATGGTGGTCTTATTTTTACTTGGTTTAATTATTCTACATTTTATAACTCAAGGTTCAAAACTCTGTGCTAAAACTAGATTGGATGTTTCCAATTTCTCAGACACGTTCCTCGAATTTAGATTCCCAAACCAAGTATTCAAGTATTTAAAATAAATACCTGAGAATGTAAAGCGCCCAAATGGAAGCTATTTGGGCCATGATTTCTAAATTTACCATCACCCCCTACCAAGACCAGCCTTTGCTGGAGGACTAGGGATGCAGTGAGTTCTCTGGGTATTGGGGGTGGTAGGCTAGGGGATGAACTTCAGCTCCCCCGCCGATGGTCCTCCTCTGTTTTATGGTTTTTGTGAACTTGTCTCACCCACTCAGTAAGGGAACCTGGAACTGGACTCCAAGGGAGGCAGACCATGTGCCTAAATGCAAGTATCCTCCGAAGTGGGTGCCCTTCTCACTGCAACAGGGACTGGAGCTGGTGCTCCAAGGTGTCTGTCCCTCAGCATTTCCTCAAAGGCCACACGGGACATGCTGCATGGCAGCTGCAGGATGTGGGGGGAAGTCAGGAAGCACCTCGCGAGCCTGGAGCACCCTTTGCCTCAGATTGTGGGAGCTGTGTATGTGGGGAGCCACCTGAACACGGGAAGCAGCCCTGCCTCTGGGGGTGGCAGCTGTGATGGACAGGGAGGATGGAGGAGTTGGCCACGTGCAGTTCCAGACCAACTGACGACCCTAACTGTGTGAGCAACATCCACCTGTGAGCCTCGAATGTGTGGGGCCAACGCTGAGCCGCCCACCTCAGTCTCTGGGAAGAAAAGCCTCCAGGCAGCCACTAAGTCTGGGCCACAGTTCCCAGCCACCACCCACGCCGCCACAACCACAACCGCAGCCCCAGCCTCTCCGCTATGAGTGAACAACCAGAACCATATCTTACAAAGAACAGACTCAAAAAATATATATAAATAAATAAAAACCTTAAACATTCTTACAGGGATCTTAAAGAACAGAATACATGTTAAAAACCTCAGTAATTTATATCAATTTTAAGCGGTACTTTATATACAATGGGGAGAAAAACACATGCATAGTCCAAATACAATGTTGAAAACAGCATTTTCATAACAAAAAACCCCGAACACGAAGTGTTAATACCATGTACATGAATTCAAGAAGGACCACCCTTTTTGTCTGTTGCACACAGTTTATTTAACAATATGATATAAGAAATGAGTTGGTATTTTACCATTCTATACAGTGATTGAATCTTCTCGAGTTTCGTATTTATAGTAATTAGAGCGCTTGCATGATTTACACTAGAATTGCTTTTCCTCATTTCAAGTTTCACATAGAAGAAAGAAAAGAAGGCTTCTTCTCTAGTAACATTAGCATGGTCTAAGAGTGATCATCCCTATTTTTTGTCTAAAACCAGTTTTATCAGAGAAACAAAGCAACAATTTCTACATCTGCAAGACAAGTTTGGCTTCAGCCATTATGTATAGATAGATGTGTGTGGGTGTGTGTACGTGTGTGTGCACGCCGGAGTCAATTCCTATCGTCCAGGGGTAATACTGGGAGACGCCCACAGAGTTCACTATAGAAAAAAATCTTCCCGAAACATCAGAAAGTTATCGGGATACATTATAAGCTTGCATTATTTCAGGAATCAGTTCTGAATATTATTTTTCTTCTTACTTTTAAACATAAATGTTTAAAGTCTTGAAAATACAAATAAAAAATATGAATATAATGAACTTGTTTTTCCCGTTAAAAAAAGGCATGAGTCACCAGCAATGACGACAAAAAGAATCCAAACAAAACCCCCCTCCCCCCAAACAAAAACAAAACGGAAAAAAAAAGAACCCCCCCCAAAAAAGAAAAAAAAAAAAAAAAAAACCAAAAAGAAAGAGACCAGATATTTAAATCAACTGGTTTTTAACAAAAAAATATATTCTTTGTATTGTCTCTTTAAACATCAATCCACCCTTCCATGGCTTGGCAGTCGCAGTTCCATCTAGGAATAAAAAGAACCTAGATGCCTGGATTTTCAGTACAAAAGGTCCAAGAACATGAAAGGGAAAAAAAGTGATGCTCTCACAATGCTACAAGCCCTCCACAAACTTCTCTAGCGTGTCCCCCGTGGTGTCCCCGACCAGGGACAGTTCGCTGGACAGCGCGCTCCTGCTGGGGGTGTTCAGCTGGGGGAGCATTGCACTCTGTTCGGGGTTCCCCAAGTGTCCCTGATCTATGGAGCTGGCCATGGTGACTGCAAGTCCGGGGTGGGGGGAACCAGTCTGGGGTGAGACGTGGTGTGGCGAAGGCTGGGGCTGTATCCGTGGTGATGGGCTGGAATGTGGAGGCTGGGACTGGGGCCGTGGAGACTGGACAGGGGCTGGAGACCGCACCTGGTTACTAAGGGATGTGGCGATCTGCTGGCCAGGGAGATGCGAGGCCTGTGGCTGTCCTGAGAGCATGTGTTGCTGGGGGCTCATGGGGTTTGGCTGGCCTGGGGACCCAATCTGCTGCTTCATCTGCTGTTGCTGCAGAATCCGCTGCTGCAGGGCTTGCTGGATGTTAGGGGTGCTGTCTGCCCCCAGCCCCGGCTGCCCCATCTGGCCAAGCTGTCCCATCTGAGCCGCCATCTGGCCCATGGAGCTGCCCTGGAGGGGCAGATGCTGCTGCATGCGCTGCTGCTGCTGCATGGCTGGTGGGTAGCCTCCGGGTCCTTGAGGCTGCTGGAACTGGCCGTGCCCCGCCATGCCCCCAGCCATGCCGGCACTCCCTTGCTGCTGCTGCTGCTGTTGCTGCTGTTGCTGCTGCTGCTGCTGCTGCTGCTGCTGCAGCAACTGCCTCCGTAGCATTTCTCGGTACTGTGGATTCATACTCGCCATGTTGGGGTTGTGTCCTGGGTTCATGATGTTCAAGGCCTGGCCCTGGGGGTTCAGGCCTCCCATCGCCTGCTGCTGTGGAGGCACACCGGGCCGCGGCACACCAGCCTGCATGGCATTCAGGTTCTGCAGGCTGGGCTGCTGGTGCATGCCAGGCTGGGGTTGCATGCCGGGCTGGGACTGGAGGCCAGGCTGGGGCTGCATGCCAGGCTGATTGGCCACGTACTTGGCTGTGCGCTGTTTAATAAAAGCTGCCATTAGCTGCGGGTTTGATTTGAGAATGTTCAGCACCTGCTGTTGCTGCTGAGGGGAGCTGGGCGACTTCAGGGTCCGCAGCAAGTCTTGGAGAGCGCTGGGTGAGATGCTCCTGGGCGGCTGCACGCTGGGCATCCGGGGCCCAGCCACGGCCGCCTGGGCCTGCATGGATATCACAGGCCTGGGCAAGCCTGGCATGGGCTGCTGCTGGGGAAGGGGTGCCTGCTGCCACTGCCCGGGAGGCATGCTGGGCATGACGGGCCCGCTCACCTGGTTGGGTCGGGGCACATTCAGACTCACGGGGGCCATCTGGCTCCCCGGGGTCCCCATGCCCGTGCGTCCTGGGGGCATGCCGTTGTTGATGTTCACCCGGTACAGATGCTGCTGCTGCTGGGCCTCACGCTCGATCTGCCGAGCCGCTTCCACCGCTGCAGGAGGGGGCTGGGCCGGGGGCGGGGGGGCCGGCACCTGGCTGGTAGGCTTCCCTGTGGACACCGTGGTGGGGGGCTGAGTCCGGGCCACGCTGGGGAAGCCAGCTGGTGACATGCTCACGGGTGAGGGTTGGGGCTGGGCGGGGGGCTGCGGCGTCTGGGGCGTGCTGGGCTGCTGCGTGGGGGTCCCGGGCGGTGCTGAGGTAGGAGAAGGCAGACTCTGCTGAGGCACGTTGCGGGTGTTCATGGTGGCCATCCGCCGGCGCATGAGCTGGGCCTGCTGCAGGCGGTGCTGGATCTGCTGCTGGCGGAGCTTGTGTTTAATGTTGAGGCAGAAGGGCACGGGGCATTTGTTTTCTTGGCAGTGCTTGGCGTGGTAGCAGCAGAGGGCGATGAGCTGCTTGCACACCGGGCAGCCCCCATTGGTCTTGCGCTTGCAGCCCTTGGTGTGCTGCACCACCCGCTTCATCTTCTGGCAGGATGGCAGCGAGCAGTTGGCGTTGCGGCACTGGCACGCATGCACCAGTGACTGGATGCAGCGCTGGATGCTCAGCCGGCGCGACTCCTGGGGGCTCTTTGACTGTGGCTCGCCCTGGCTGCTGCCCTCGTCGTCCAGGCCCAGCCCCCACTTCACCATCTTATGGGCATGGCTCTTCGTGTTATAGCAGTTGATGCAGAGGTCGTAGTCCTGCAAGCAAGGAAAGGGGACAGGCCCGGTGTCAGCATGGGGCCCAGTACCACCAGGCACCCTGGCTGCTTCCCTACACCTCTAAGTCTGGGTCTGTGCCAGGAGACCCAGGCAGGATAGGAGACCCAGACAGGATGGGAGCACGGAAAGGATGGGAGCATGGACAGGACGGGAGCATGAACAGGACAGGATGGGAGACACGGACAAGATGGGAGAACAGACAGGACGGGAGACCTGGACAGGACAGGAGCACTGACAGGTGGGAGACCCAGACAGGATGGGAGCGTGGACAGGTGAGCAACTTGGACAGGAAGGGAGCACGGACAGAACAGGAGCACGGACAGGTGGGAGACCCACACAGGAAGGGAATATAGACAGGATGGGAGCACGGCCAGGACGGGGGCACAGTCAGGACGGGAGCACGGACAGGACGGGGGCACAGTCGGGACGGGGGCACGGACAGGACGGGGGCACAGTCGGGACGGGAGCATGGACAGGACGGGGGCACAGTTGGGACGGGAGCACGGACAGGACGGGGGCACAGTCGGGACGGGAGCATGGACAGGACGGGGGCACAGTCAGGACGGGAGCACGGACAGGATGGGAGCATGGACAGGATGGGGGCACAGTCAGGATGGGAGCATGGACAGGATGGGAGCACGGACAGGACGGGGGCACAGTCAGGATGGGAGCATGGACAGGATGGGGGCACAGTCAGGATGGGAGCATAGACAGGATGGGAGCACGGACAGGATGGGAGCACGGACAGGACGGGGGCACAGTCAGGATGGGAGCATGGACAGGATGGGAGCACGGACAGGACGGGGGCACAGTCAGGATGGGAGCACGGACAGGATGGGAGCACGGACAGGACGGGGGCACGGTCAGGATGGGAGCACGGACAGGATGGGAGCATGGACAGGATGGGAGCACGGACAGGACGGGGGCACAGTCAGGATGGGAGCATGGACAGGATGGGAGCACGGACAGGACGGGGGCACAGTCAGGATGGGAACACGGACAGGACGGGGACATGGACCATCTATGTGTTGCTCCCAAGGACCTTCACTCCTGGGAACAGCCCTGAAGGCTCAAAGATAACCTGACCTATGCCCTGAGAAGCCCTGGCCTGTGAGCTCAGGGACAGTAGACACCAGCCCCTGTTCCTTCTGACTTCCTCTGCCCTAGGAGTCACATCGGCCCCTGCCACAGCCTGTTCAACTCCTGTACTCAAACTATGAAGCCTGACAGTGAAAGGTTGAGAGAGGCCGGTCCCTCCCAAAGCGCCAATAGCTGCCAGGAAGTGCCACTGGGAAGGCCTGGGCTATCCACAGCGCATCAGTGGGCCTTCCCCAATGCGCAAGCCCAAGTTACTGAAAACTGCTTGCACGTGGCAACCTGATGGAGTCCTAGGACCAGGTACGATGACTGTGTTCACAGAAAGATATGAAAACTGCCGTATTCAGAAACTAGAAAGAGGACAAAGGAGACTGGAGAAAGGTGGAAAGCAGGAGAGGTGTGTGAGGGTGGGGAGAGAAGAAAGGCCCTCACTCTGCTGAGAACCCGTTCTACCTCCCTACAGACACCACAGCAAGTAAGTGGGCTCCGGGTTGGCAGGTGATGGTGACTGTCCTGGGAGGGGATGGTGGGATCTGTCACCTGCCTGCCTTGCACAGCCTGACTCAACCCATGCAAGGGACACTTGCGCCATTTTGCAGTGGGGTTAAAATTCCTAGAGGGGAGTGAGGGAGCATGACTGTGGGGTCTGTCGGGAACAAGCGACCAGAGGGGCCCAAGCCGCCAACAGGACAGTGGGTATTTCCAGCCGTTTAGCAAGACTATAACTGGGCACAGCCAGGCCAGACTTCCCAGCATAGCCTCCCTCTGGCTATCCCCAGGGTCAGGCCTGTGGCTGTGGCTACACAGAGTAGGTTTAGGAAACACACACGGCAACGCCTTCTGCCTTGTGACACTGTCCTACTTCTGGAGGAGTCAGTGCAGCCGCCGTCTGGTACAGACACCAACCCTGGCACCCATGCAAAGGGACAGGATGCTTCGTCAGACCCCAAGCCAGCTTCGGGGGTGGGGGTGGGGGCGGCACAGGGCCTACCTCGCACACAGTGCAGTGCCAGCGTGTCTCCACGTGGTGCTTGCACTCGTTGCAGGTGTAGACAAAGCGGTCCTGGCCCTGGGTGTGCAGCTCCACCAGCATGCAGAGCGTGGACCACTTGGAGCGGCGCAAGGAGGAGAACTCCCAGTGCTTGTCTCTGGCAAGGGTGAGGAAGGCATCGCGCCCATCCATGAGGTCACAGCTGAGCAGGGGGTCGGGGTCGACGATGGGGGGCAGGGTGTTGATGACAGGCCCGGCGTGCAGGTGGATCACAAAGAAGACCTGCAGGAGAGGAGGGGCTTTAGTCTCACACAAGGGATGTGGCACCTCCAGTGGTGAGCTCAGGGCAGTCGCTCTGAGCCAGCCTGCACAAAAGGCAGGTGGCTGAGCCTGAAGGCCCTGATGACTTGGGATGGAACGGAATTGGTGACACGTTGCATGGCGTCACCCTACTGGTCCACTTGGCTTCCTGGGGACCACTTCCCTCCCGCCACAGACCTGCACAGGGGCCCTCGACCGCCAGCTGCAAGTCTTTCCCTCCTTTTGGCTGCAGCACTGCAGCCCACGCCTACCTCCTTGTGCTTCTCCATGGTGGCATACAGCTTCTGGGACAGGTCATTGGACACGTTGGGCATGCTGGGCTTCTTCTTATTGGCGCGGCTGATGCTGCTTTTGTTCTTGTTAGTTTTCTTGTTATTCTTCTTCTTGGCATTCTTGCTGTCACCCTGACTGCCCTGCAACAACACGCAAGGTTGTGAGACCAGGTAAGTGCCCCTCCACACTTGGCATGGATTCCCAGCTCCCAGGCCGTGGGCATCAGGAAGCTCAGGCCAAAGCAGGTCACTGCCAGGCAGACCCCACACGTGCACAGCTACAGGTGGCTGCAGGTGCTGCTGCCTTCGGGACAGAGCAGGGCCTGTCCTCGGCTAGGCTGGTGCCATTATCAGCTTTATGCCACGGTGCCTCTAGAGTGGAAAACAGACGCAGAGTGCAAGTTCAGAAATTAACAAATTAGGGCAGTGGGCGCCGTTTCCACTGCACCACAACCAGAGGCGGAAGATTCCACGTCACAGCTGTGGTCAGCGGCTGCCTGCCTTGAGGAAGGCTCTACACACCCGAGAAAGCGAGAGCTCTCAGGAGACAGGAGAGCTGCTGATGGGAAAAGCAGCTGCCCCATCAAGAGCAGGGACTCCAAGGCCCCTGCAGGGTCCACTCAAGGCCTGCTGAGAGCAGGCTGGCTCCCTGCCGGGGCCATCAGTGCTGCACCTGACTGGCTGAAGTTGGGCTTGCTCTCAGCCCACAGGCTCCTCCTCTGGAAAGAACGCAGGCTTGTTACTCATTTACACTTCCACAGATAGCTTTATTTTTTTTTTGAGAGATGGAGTTTCCCTCTTGTTACCAAGCTGGAGTGCAGTGGTGTGATCTCGGGTTCAAGTGATTCTCCTGCCTCAGCCTCCTGAGTAGCTGGGATTACAGGCACCCCCCACCATACCCAGCTACTTATTAATTTTTTGAGACAGAGTCTTGTCCTTGTCACCCAGGCTGAAGTGCAGTGGCGCGATCTCGGCTCACTGCAAGCTCTGCCTCCAAGGTTCAAGCGATTCTCCTGCCTCAGCCTCCCTAGTACCTGGGATTATAGGCGCGGCCCACTATACCCAGCTAATTTTTGTATTTTTAGTAGAGACGGGGTTTCACCATGTTGGCCAGGCTGGTCTCAAACTCCGGACCTCGGGTGATCCACCCGCCTGGGCCTCCCACAGTGCTGGGATTACAGGCGGGAGCCACCGCGCCCAGCCAGAGAGCTTACTTTTTAACAAGATGAGAGAGAGAGACTTGGTGTTCAAAGAGAGGGGTCAGTCCAGAGAGAATTCAACAATCCCGCCTCACTGACAAGGAGCCCAAGGAGCCCAAATGTCACGTGGGTCCTCCATGGGATTCGGGACAGAAAAGGGACATGAAGGGAAAACTGAGGAAATTGGAACAAAGTGTGAACTTTAGTTAATAATAATGCATCAACATCAACAAATGGCTCACCGTGGCAGCAGACGTGCCACGCTAAGACATTAGTAACAGAAGAAACTGGGTGCTGGAATATACTGGAACTCTCTGCTCAATTTGTGTGTCAGCCTTAAAACAAAGGAAGCCTTTTTTTTTTTTTTGAGACGGAGTCTCGCTCTGTCACTAGGCTGAAGTACAGTGGTGCAATCTTGGCTCACTGCAACCCGGGTTCAAGCGATTCTCCGGCCTCAGCCTCTTCAGTAGCTGGGACTACAGGCGTGCACCACCACACCCGGCTAATTTTTGTATTTTTAGTAGAGACAGGGTTTCACCATGTTGGCCAGGCTGGTTTCAGACTCCTGATCTCAAGTGATCTGCCTGCCTTGGCCTCCCAAAGTGCTAGGATTCCAGGCACGAGCCACTGCATCGGCCGGTATCTATTTTTTCTTTTTTTTTTTGAGTTGGAGTCTTGCTCTGTTACCAGGCCAGAGTGCAGTGGCACGATCTCGGTTCACTGCAATCTCCACCTCCCAGGTTCAAGTGAGTCTCCTGCCTCAGCCTCCCGAGTAGCTGGGATTACAGGCACCCGCCACCACACCCGGCTAATTTTTGTATTTTTAGTAGAGACGGGGTTTCACCATGTTGGCCAAGCTGGTCTCAAACTCCTGACTTCAAGTGATCCACCCGCCTTGGCCTCCCAAAGCGCTGGGATTACAGGCGTGAGCCACCATGCCCAGCCTGGAAGTCTATTTTTACAAAATTGTAAAATAAATATGTTCATGAAATTAAGAAAATATAGACAAGTAATTTTAAAAAGTTTTGTTTTTCTGGTCTTCCTGAGCAGCAGTGTTCTGTGTTCTGGAGCTTTCCCTGGGTACGTTTGTCTCTGTGTTTGCGACATTCCTCATGAAGCTGGGAGTACATACAGGGAGCTGGTTCCATTTCTCACCCCACCTGACACTGTCGCGAGCCTTTCCCCATTTCCCAGACTCGACAGCATGATTTTTAATGGCAAAGCAGTGCTCCACCCCACGCACGGGCCCTCACTAAAGGGGACCCCCAGACCGAGCTCCTGGGGTGCTGCTGATGAAGGCATGTCCCTGCCCATTGTTGTCCATGAACCAAACACACACGGGACAGCAGGTCTACATACCGACACCTCAGCATCCCGCCCTCCCTAGTACATGCATGTCCCCGGTGCACAGGGAAGGCTGCCCCAGCAGGAGCCCCTATCGGGCCTGTCTTCTGGACAGCCCTGCTGCTGCCATGCCACAGGCAGGTGCCCCCTCCTGGGGTGGGACTCAGCAGTGTTCTCCCTCAGAGCCCTCTCCCTGCAGCAGCAGGGGGGTGTGTCCCTATGCTCTGTCGAGTGCTTCTGGGAGCTCAGTGGTCAGGGCACTGGCTCTGATGGACACTAGAGGCTTCCATGCCTGGTGGCCCAGGTTCCTTCTTCTGCAGTGACCCCTGCCACCCCATACAGGACTGCGGCAGCTCTTATCAGGCCGCCTCCTGCTGCAGCATCTGGGATGCAGAGCCTGGGTTCGCAAAACCAGCTGTCACTGTTGTGCTAAGCACAAACACTGCCCCCTTCAAAGCCTGTCTTGGACGCGGTATCCTCCTGTGTCACCCTCAAGAGATGGAACTCAAGCATTACCTCATCAGACACCAGTGAGGCCTGCTACACTCCAGCGGGAGCAAGTCAGAAAACAACAGGCCAGGAGCTCTGCTTAGGAACCACCTGGGACGTAAACCCACGCCGTCCCCTGCCCGTGCCTCCTCTGTCCTGTGAATGACACTCTGGGGTGCCGTCCAGCAGGCGGCTGCCTCTCAACCACCTGTGCAGTGAGCACGAGTGTGCGTGGCAGAAGCGGCCCAGGCCCCACACTGAGTCCGCAGCCCAACCGGCACCCACCTCACAGACCTGCTCTCATATGCGACAAGCACCAGAGTGGCAACACGTCCCCAGCCGGCACCCGGCTGCCTCACCCTTGGCAGCGGCTCAGTCCCATGCAGGAGGCACCTCCATTCATGGTTTTTCCTCACTGGTCACAATGGCCTGTCCTGAGTTCTGGGGCTGCAGCCTTCAACATTCGTCATCGCTCTCCCTACACCTACAGCTACAGCCCACACCCACACCACCATCATCTCTTTCCCAGACAGCTGCAGAAACCCGCACATGGCACGCCTCCTCCCACTGCCTGGAGGGTCCTCTTCCAGCACCTTCCTGTGGTGGGCGGGTCTGGCCCACACATCACCTCCCCAAGGCTCCTTCCCCTTCAGAGCTCCACCACACTCAGAGCACACCATGCTCGGGTCTGAGTTCTTTTTGTTTCACATCCTACCAGGACACAGCCACTCCCTTGGGGGCAGGGATAGGGTTTTGTTTGTTTGTTTTGAAACAGAGTCTTGCACTGTCTCCTGGCCTGGAGTGCAATGGCGTGATCTCAGCTCACTGCAACCTCTGCCTCCCGGGTCCAAGCGTTTCTCCTGCCTCAGCCTCCCTAGCAGCTGGGATTACAGGCGTCCGCCACCACACCTGGCTAATTTTTTGTATTTTTAGTACAGATGGGGTTTCACCGTGTTAGGCAGGCTAGTCTCGATTTCCTGAACTTGAGATCTGTCCACCTCGGCCTCCCAAAGCGCTGGGATTACAGGCGTGAGCCAACATGCCCGGCCAGGGATGCGGTTTTGTCTGGCTCACTCTGCACTGCCTGGCACTCAGGGGCAGCGCCAAGGAGAGGGCAGTAGGGCATGAGCACCATTTGCGAAGTGGCCACCAAACACGGGGACAAGGCCTGGCAACCCTGTGCCTCCTGACTCACTTTTTACATCAGCGGGCTGTGTCCTGACTGCCACCATGTCCCATTTTCTGTCTTCCTCTCTCTCCTCTCCGAGTCTAAGTGGACCCCCAGCTCCCCAGAGCATCCACCATGCACAGAGCGCAGAACCCACGCTGTTGCCCACCAACGCCCTGTGCTGCAGATGGTGTCAATATGCGTGTGTGAACGGAGACACCACCACAGAAAGGACCTAACAGTCGACATGCGCCTCCCAGCCTGCCACCCTGCAGCTCTGGCGGGACACATGGGCAGTGGGGTTCAGACAAGCGTCTGTTACCTCAGTGGTTTCACTGGCTGCAGTGCTCTCTTCCTTTTTCCTCTCCTCTTCTTCTTGTTCTAGTTCCTTAATGCTCTCTTCTAACACATTGGGCCAGAAATCACCTTCAAAATAGGGCAGTTCCTTGGCACTGGTGAGCCTATCTTCAGTTGCTTGTTTGAAAATATCCTGAGTGGGCAAAGCACAACAGTGAGATCAGGGCCATGTACGCGCGCCCCCCACCATGGTGCGGCAGACCCCCACGCAAGCACACCCCTCACCACGGTATGGCGGAACCCCCCCTACACATGTGCACCCCCCACCATGGTGCTGGAGCCCGTGTGTGCAACAGTGATGCACAGGCCCCAATGCCCACTGACGGAAACAGCTTCAACTGTGCTGCTCTCAGACGGCCAGGGGAAAGCCTCAATCAGCTGAAGAAAATTCTTACTTTAGGCTTTTATTTTTCTGCTTTCTAATCCTCATAAGTGAAGGTAATTAACAAGTATGTAAATGCAAGAAAAAGGCACACAAACATCCTTCACTCAGTTGTGACAAAAGCCACCACACCTTCCTTCAGCACCAAGTACCTTGTAGTCATGAATGATCCGCTCTGCGAACGCCTTGTCCAGCATCTTTTTGTACCACTCCTGCAGTCGTTTTGGCTTGGGTATTTTTTGATCAGGTGGGTGGCAATGGAAGATGTAATCGTCTCCTTCACTTGGAGGACAGGCCCAGATGTGCCCTGTCACATACCTGCAGGACCCACAAATACATGTCAGATGAAAGTGCCAGTGAAATCGGCCCTGCCTTGAAGGAGTTACAGCAGAGGAGCAAGGACTAAAGCCAGGACAGAAGTAACCAGAGAGACAAGAGAGAACGAATGCCCACAAGGCTGGGTGTGGTGGGGGCAAGGCTGGAACTTTATCCCAAGCAAATGCAAGCCTGCAAATTGGCCCTGAAACACTTCTCCCTCGGGGTGCACACAGAGGGCCCGGCCAAGGCTGCAAAGGAAACCTGAGGCCTCATTAAAGAACCAGGGAATATGATGGCTCATGAAGGCAATGCCATCCCCTTCCTCCTGTGCACTGTAAAGGCAGTTTAGTTATCTATTTCTCTCCAAGGGTCAGTATCAACATAAATCTCATTCCTTCTGTTCAAGACACTTTGATCAAATGCCCCTAACCTTTTCAAGTTTCAGAAGGGAATGGGGCAGGTCTAGAGTACAGAAACCAAGTGCTAGAGAAGGAAGCCAGACCTGAGACAGCACACACTGCAGGGTTCCATTTGCACAAAGGATTCACAAAAGACAAATTCAGAGAGACAAAGTAGATTAGTGGTCGCCTGGGGCAGAGATGGATTAACAGCAAGGAGCAGGAGGAAATTTTCTTTCTTTTTTTCTTTTTGAGACGGAATTTCGTTCTTGTTGCCCAGGGTGGCGTGCAATGGCATGATCTCGACTCACACCAACCTCATCTCCCCGGTTCAAGCGATTCTCCTGCCCCCGCCTCCCAAGTAGCTGGGATTAGAGGTGCCTGCCACCACACCCGGCTAATTTTTTGTATTTTTAGTAGAGACAGGGTTTCACCATGTTGGTCAGGCTGGTCTTGAACTCCTGATCTCAGGTGATCTACCTGCCTTGGCCTCCCAAAGTGCTGGGATTACAGACTGGGTGAGCCACCACACCCAGCCAATTTTTTTTTGTATTTTTCTTTTTTTTCTTTTTTTTTTTTTGAGATGGAGTCTTGCTCTGTCGCCCGGGCTGGAGTGCAGTGGCACAATCTCAGCTCACTGCAACCCCCACCTCCCGTGTACAAGCAATTCTCCTGCCTCAGCCTCTTGAGTAGCTGGGATTACAGGCTCGCGCCACCATGCCTGGCTATCTTTTGTATTTTTAATAGAGATGGGGTTTCACCATGTTGGTCAGGCCAGTCTCAAACTCCTGACCTTGTGATCCACCTGCTTCGGCCTCCTAAAGTGCTGGGATTACAGGCGTGAGCCACTGAGCCTAGCCTTTTAAAAAATTTTTAGTAGAGGTGGGGTTTCACCATGTTGGTCATGTTGGTTTTAAACTCCTGACTTCAGGTGATCCACCGCAGCAGGAGGGATCTTACAGGCCAGTAACAATGTTCTGAAACTGACTTGTGATACTTGCACTAATGGGTAAAGTTACTAAAAACCACTGAGTCATATATCCGAAAAAGGGGAATTCTATGATATATAAATTTTGCCTCAATAAAGGTAAAAAAAAAAAAAAAAAAAAGGAATGAAAAGAAGGTAAAGGTAGGGAAAGAGCTTGCTACGTGCCCACGAGCCAGATCTGTGAGGCTCCGGGAGCACCTGGAAAGGGGTGCTTTAGAGATTCTGAATTGATCTTAGGATGTAAAAATAAAAACATATAAAACTTAAAACACCCATTATGTCACAGAATAAACAAACAGTAAAAAATGGTTTTTACTAGTTCCAAATAATTTAATCCAAACTCACCCCAATTTCTTCACATACTCTAGATATCCAATAAGGATCTCATGGTAAACAGCTGTGCGGAGGCAACGTGGCCGGAAGAAATGAATACTATCCAGATAAGAAATGTACACACGCCTGTGGGAAGGAGGCACATGTTTAACTCAGGGTATCCCCTCAAATTTGAAATCAAATACAAGCAACAAAAAACACCCTGGAAGTTTAATTTTTAGACAGGGTCTCACTCTGCCATTCAGGCTGCAATGCGGTGGTGCAGTCACAGCCCACTGCAGTCTCAACCTCATGGGCTCAAGCAATCCTCCTGCCTCACACTCCCACGTAGTTAGGATGACAAAGCATGAACCACCATGCCCAGATAATTTATTTTTTGTAGCGACAGGGTCTCACTTTGTTGCCCAGACTTGTCCCAAACTCCTGTGCTCCAGTGATTCTCCCACCTAGGCCTCCCACAGTGCTGTGATTATAGGTGTGAGCCACTGCCCATGGCCAGTTTTTGTTTTGATGGTATTTACACTGGCCACAAAAAGGATGTGATAAACAAACAAAACAACCAAAAAAAAACGCACAAAAAAACAAAAAAAACTGGTCACCAACTCTGCTGCCAACCAGTTAAATGGAATTCAGTTTTCGTCATTGAATAAAAGGATGAATGGCACCACTCGGCACAGAGAGCCACAGTTGGGGCAAAATGAGAAAAGCCACTTTTAGTTCTCTCTTGCCCAGATTCCTGATGGCACATGAAGTCCCTCGTGGCAGAGCTACTTCCTCTGTGCAGGTACCAGGCTGCCCCATCCCAACTCCCCAGGTTTACCTGCCTTAGATAAGACCGGGACTCACACAGACTCACCACACAAAACACGCTTACTGCAGTCAGCTCAACAGTTCATTTCCCGCTAGTTTAATGGCAAACAAAACTAACTACTTTGGTTAATTGTGGTTTGATTTACTTTAATCCCCTATGAAGGCTCACAGGCTCCTCTGGGACACTTAAGAGCCCTGGTCTACCCTAACACAGCTCACTGAATGAAACGCCCCAGAAGGAGCTGGAAAACTACCTCGTGTTTGGAGGGGGGCAATCAGAGCCGTATTCTTGAACGTGCATTCCAAAAAAGCAGACATCCACGCCGTCAATTTCCTCAAAAGCAAACAGCGCTTTGGTTCGATATGGGAAAGATTCAGACATCTCCCCAGAATCCACAAACCTGAAACAAAAGTCAGAGTCCGACATTTACAAAGGCTGTTGCTAACAAAGTGCTTCTGCACACCAGGCCTGCTCCTCTAACTCTGGCCGCTGCAGATGAGCGGAGGCATGTCCACCTCCTCAGACCGTGGCCTGGAGTCCTCCCTATGGGCCAATCAGCCCTGGAGCGGGGAGTGCCTGCTTTCTGACCAGTTTCCCTCACTAGAGAACTGCACCACTGTGAATGAAATACGGAATTCTGAGTAGGACTGGCTATATACAGCAGTCCCCCTTATCCATGGGGTGTATGTTCCAAGACCACCAGTGGATGCTGGAAACCGTGGACAGTTATCAACCTCTGTGTTTTTTCTTATGCATCTGTACTGGTGACAAAATTTTAATTTATAAATTAGGCACCGCAAGAGATTAATAAGTAATAATAAAACGACAATTATAAAAACAGTATACTGTAATATGCTATGTGGTCTCTCTCTCTTGAAATAGCTTACTGCACTGTTATCGGGTAACTGAAACCCAAACAGGACAACCGAGACTGAGGGAGCTACTGCACACGTTTGCTGCTGCAAAGTCTTTGAAGGATGACATCAAACCCAAGAGCTTTGCAGAGAGCAGGCTCTGGCAAGCGGGAGTGGGGACTGCTCGCAGAGCACTGTAGAGAGCAGGCACACTGACCGTGACTTCATCCCGGGCTTGACCTCCACCGTCTTGTCTGAGCTGGCCACCACTCGGACAAAAACCTCCCCGGCTTCAGGGTGATTCTGGCGCCGCAAAAATTTGTTCACTCGGTCTTCCAAGTGGTTTCCCAGTCTCGTGGTCTGTAGCCCTAGGAAGTCCAGAAGGAGCAGGTGAGAAGGCTTCAGCAGCACTGCTGAGACAGTGACTGAGACTACAGAATCCACCCCACTTTGCAGCACAGGCTGATATTTTAAAGGACTAATGTTCTCCAAACATGGAAGAAATCTGATCTGTCCTGTGACAGGAGTGTTACATAAGGGAAAGGTGGACTCTGGGATCTCAGGCACTTCACTCCTGAAAACTGTTTACGTGCCCAGGTAACCTGCATCTTTTGCTAATAGTATGGGGCAGAAGAGCTACAGAGGTGGGCCCAAAATTGACAGGGGCTCTAGGGTGGTGCAGAGGGATGTTTCCCTATTGCTATTAGAACGAGATGCCTCCTGCTTTCCCTGGAGGGCAGAGATGGCACACCCTCAGTGGGTTCCTCCTGCCCAGCTCTGAGGAGAAAGTCCCTACTACAGAGTCTGACATGAGCGTGGAATGTTCTAGGGCTGACAAGCTGTGGCCACAGCCTGCCTGGTGCCTCAGGAGCCAGCAAAGTATTGACCTCCAAGCCTGCCCTGAGCCACCGCCTCGTGTGGTGCATGAATGAAGTTTCCGATCCTTGATGAGGGCAGCCTTTCCTGGGCTCCCCTCCCTGTTGCACCCCTCCTCACCCAGGGCCAACCCCGGGTGGCTACTGTCACAGGAGCTGCCCAGTGGCAGGACATTATATCAGTACAGAGAACTCCTCATACACAGGTTAAAAAACTATAAGGGAAAGTTGCAAAAGGTTCTTAGTGATTACTTATAGACAATGAGATTTTAAAAGACGTTTCTTTCTGTACTGGCTTTCAAATATTTCCTATGTTAGTGAGAAATAGGAAAATTGGGAATTTTAGAAGATTCCTTAGTGAGCTGGAAAATTTAGACCAAACTTCTAAATTTCATTTTGCTGCAATAAACAAATCAGTGGTGCTGCTTTTTGGGTACGTTGTACCTGAATAAAAATGATTTGAAAAGAAATATGTGGCTGGGCACAGTGGCTCACGCCTGTAATCCCAGCACTTTGGGAGGCCGAGGCAGGCAGATCACCTGAGGTTGGGAGTTCGAGACCAGTCTGACCAACATGGAGAAACCCCGTTTCTACTAAAAATACAAAATTAAGCCAGGCATGGTAGCTCACGCCTGTAACCCTAGCATTTTGGGAGGCTGAGGCGAATGGATCACTTGAGGTCAGGAGTTCGAGACCAGCCTGGCCAACATGGTGAAACCCCATCACTGCTAACAATGCTAAATTAGACTGGATGTGATGGCTCACGCCTATAATACTAGCACTTTGGGAGGCCGAGGAAGGCGGATCACCTGAGGTCAGGAGTTCGAGACCAGCCTGACCAACACGGAGAAGCCCCATCTCTACTAAAAATACAAAATTAAGCTGGGCGCAGTAATCCCAGCACTTTGGGAGGCTGAGGTGAATGGATCACCTGAGGTCAGGAGTTCCAGACCAGCCTGGCCAACATGGTGAAACCCCATCTTCACTAAACATGTAAAATTAGGCCAGGCACGATGGCTCACACCTATAATTCCAGCATTTTGGGAGGCTGAGACAGGCGGATCACCTGAGGTCGGGAGTTTAAGACCAGCCTGACCAACATGGAGAAACCCTGTCTCTACTAAAAATACAAAATTAGCCAGGCGTGGTGGCGCATGCCTGTAATCCCAGCTACTTGGCAGGCTGAGGGAGAAGAATCACTTGAACCGGGGAGGTGGAGGTTGCGGTGAGCAGAGATCGCGCCATTGCACTCCAGCCTGGGCAACAAGGGCAAAATTCTGTCTCTTAAAAAAAAAAAAAAAAAAAAAGTACAATGGCAAAGAAATAAAAACTCCACGGAAATGTAAAAGTTGGCAAAACTATAAAAATAAGGGGAGGGTGTGCTGGGCGTGGTGGCTTGCGCCTGTAATCCCAACACTTTGGGAGGCTGAGGTGGGTGGATCATGAGGTAAGGAGATCGAGACCATCCTGGCCAACATGGTGAAATCCCGTCTCTATTAAAAATACAAAGGAAAAAAGAAGTTAGGTGCGGTGGCGGGCGCCTGTAGTCCCAGCTACCCAGGAGGCTGAGGCAGGAGAATGGCGTGAACCCGGGAGGTGGAGCTTGCAGTGAGCCGAGATGGCGCCACTGCACTCCAGCCTGGGTGACAGAATGAGACTTCGTCTCAGAAAAAAAAAAAGGTAGGGGAGGGTGGACTGAGACGTTTTACACTCCACGAAGGCTGCGAGTCCTGCTCCAAGCTCTGTGCTCAGCAGTTCCGTGGCTGAGATGACCATTCTGAGAAACACAGACTTCAGGAACTCACAGCTATGCTACCTATTCTCAGTAAAGCCCCTGAAGAACATTATTGCATTCTTACCCTCGTGCAACTGCTGACCAGTTTTGCTCCCAAACGAAGTAGCTTCCAGCTGAGAAAGTTAGACACGGCTAAGAAGGGCCACATTGCAGCAAACACCAATATCTTGTCTCTTTCCCCATGTGAAAGGGTGGCCCCACACACTACCATTTTCAAACAGCAAACAGAAGGAATTGACCTTTTTTTTTTTTTTGAGACAGGGTCTTGTTCTGTCGCCCAGGCTGGAGTGCAATGACACGATCTTAGTTCACTGTAGCCTCGACATCCTGGGCTCCAGTGATCCTCTCGCCTCAGCCTCCCGAAGTGCTGGGATTATAGGCGTAAGCCACCATGAGTGGCCAGAATCAACCTTTTACATTAGGTCTTTACTTTTTTCTTCAAATCACCTAAATTAACTGTACTATATAAAGAGACATTTAAACAGCTGCCAAGAACCAACAACGTGTTGTGTGCAGGAAGGCACATGTAGGGGGTAGAGGAGCCAGCACACTCAGAAATAAAAATTTTAGCGATACACCTTCTCATGGGGAAAATACATATTTTTTTTTTTTTTTTTGAGACGGAGTTTCGCTCTGTCGCCCATGCTGGAGTGCAGTGGCGCAATCTCGGCTCACTGCAAGCTCCGCCTCCAGAGTTCACACCATTCTCCTGCCTCAGCCTCCCGAGTAGCTGGGATTACAGGTGCCCACCACCGCGCCCGGCTAATTTTTTGCATTTTTAGTAGAGACGGGGTTTCACCGTGTTAGCCAGGATGGTCTCGATCTCCTGACCTCGTGATCCACCTGCCTCAGCCTCCCGAAGTGCTGGGATTACAGGCGTGAGCCACTGCGCCCGGCGAAAATACATATTTTCATATGTATATATATTAAAACAAAACACACTCTGCCTGGAATGGTGGCTCACACCTGTAAATCCCAGTACTTTGGGAGGCCGAGGTGGGCGGATTATGAGGTCAGGAGATGGAGACCATCCCGGCTAATACGGTGGAACCCCGCCTCCACTAAAAATACAAAAAAAATACAAAAAAAAAAAAAAAATTAGCCAGGTGTGTTGGCAAGCGCCGGCAGTCCCAGCTACTCGGGAGGCTGAGGCAGGAGAATGGCGTGAACCTGGAAGGTAGAGCTTGCAGTGAACTGAGATCGCGCCACTGCACTCCAGTCTGTGTGACAGAGCAAGACTCTGTCTCAAAAAACAAACAAACACTCTTCCATAGTAACTTCGCTATTTGACACCTGTGATCCATATATGGCTGCATACTCCAGAGGTGGCCTCAGACAGCACAGGGGTCTAGGGGCAGGCCATGCTACCTGCAGTGCACACAGTGCCACCTTCCTCACGGTGCTGCCTCCTTTTCTGTTATCACTTGATTTGGCCGCTGTTGCTACTTTTTCATTACTCCTTGCCACTGCTGAAGTTATGTCCTTGTATGTGCCTTTATGCATATGTGCAAATATTTTTATAGGATACATGTGTGAAAGCAGACTTGCTAAATCTAAAAATGAACACTTTAAATTGTGCCCCTCGCTTTCTGGCATTCAACTTACATTTTCATCCACGGCACATGACGGGCCTTTTGTGCCTTTTCCTTTCTCATTGCTCGGCTGTATCTTTTTAAGGAAGGCTTTTCATAACTCAACACAGTAAAATTATTATTATTATTATTATTATTTTTTTTTTTTTGAGACGGAGTCTCGCTCTGTCGCCCGGGCTGGAGTGCAGTGGCCGGATCTCAGCTCACTGCAAGCTCCGCCCCCCGGGTTTACGCCATTCTCCTGCCTCAGCCTCCCGAGTAGCTGGGACTACAGGCGCCCGCCGCCTCGCCCGGCTAATTTTTTGTATTTTTTAGTAGAGACGGGGTTTCACCGTGTTCGCCAGGATGGTCTCGATCTCCTGACCTAGTGATCCGCCCGTCTCGGCCTCCCAAAGTGCTGGGATTACAGGCTTGAGCCACCGCGCCCGGCCAGTGAAATTATTATCTTACTTTTATCCTGAATGCATTTGTAGTTTTGTTTACTTTTCTCGCTTTTAATCTACCTGAATTTGATTTTGCGTATGGTGTGTGCGAAGGAGGTGGTTTTCAATGCAAGATTAAGGAAGCATACCTTCACTCTGTGATCACACACACCACAACCCCTGTGCTGACACAAGCTCACACCGACAGAGTAGAGCTACTTCTAGTCTCCTAGGCCCTTTTCTCCTGTAATGTTCCATTTCTAGATCTTGGGCTCATCCACCGAATGCCCATGGGTCTTTCTGGATGCTGGAGTGGGAGTGGGACCGGACCCGCTCTGGGGCCACTTGTGTCATTCCCCCTAGTCACCTCCTGCCTCTTCCAGGCAATGACTGTTCTATGGAAGTCTAGCTCTCTGGGTAATTCTGTTTTGGCTACTGAGCCTCTGGCCCAGGGAAGAACTTCCAATTTGCTCAAATGCATTAGTGAACTCATTCAGAATGAATCATCTGAAGCAGGGCCTCTCAAATGGAAGCAACTATGCCCCTCCTCCAGGGGACATCTGGCAATGTCTGGAGACATTTTTGACAGACATAATGAATTTGTTGGTCATTTCATTATGTGAGGAAGGTGTTACTGGCACTGAGTGAGTAGAGGCCAGGGATGCTGTTAAAATCCTATAATGCACAGGACAGCCCCCAAAACAGAGGATTACCTGGCCTGAAATGTCAATAGTGGCTTAGATGAGAAACTGAGCTAAGTATTACGATAGTTTATCAATGAGTGGTATTTCAAAAAATTTAACAAAGGCAGTGTAAGCTATAGGATAACTTTGGATGTTGGTTAACAACAGAGTTTGAACTTTAGGACTCAGTCTCAAGTCTACAGGTAGCTTCCTCCTCCCCTTCCCCCAGTGCATGGTACATCCCAGCATTTCCATCTCTCTTCTACTCTGAGCTCCCCAAATGACCCTGGTTCTGTTGGGGATCTCCTGAGCAACATGCCAGTCACCTGTCCTGCCACAGAAAGGTGACAGCTGTAGGGAGCAGCAGGCAAGTGAACGTTAGAATGCTGCTGCAGTTGTCCTTCTTGTGTGGTTTTGCTGGTTAACTCAGCAAAAGGACAGCCTGGCATGTCAAGCTGCAGAAGGCCATCCCAAGACTTGAGAACTGACTCTATTATAAAGATTAAATAATCATAAACTTTTGAAAACAATGCGGTCTTTAAAAAAATAAAAAAGTGAGCCGGGTGCGGTAGCTAACGGCTGTAATCCCAGCACTTGGGGAGGCTGAGGCGGGCAGATCACAAGGTCAAGAGATTGAGAACATCCTGGCCAACCCAACATGGTGAAACCCCGTCTCTAGTAAAAATACAAAAATTAGCTGGGCACGGTGGCGGGCGCCTGTAGTCCCAGCTACTTGGGAGGCTGAGGCAGGAGAATCACTTGAACCCGGGAAGCGGAAGTTGCAGTGAGCTGAGATTGCACCACTGCACTCCAGCCTGGCGACAGAGCAAGACTGTCTCAAATTAAAAAAAAGAAAGTCTACTCATGCAAAGTTACTTCTAGCAGTAACAGGTTGTTCTATTTCTGCACAGGCACCACCAGCTGCAGTAACATGTCCAGCCAGTCCACATGCAGGCCAGGCTCCTACTCCCAGGGTGGCAGCTGGTTCCCAGGGGTCATGGCTCATGCTCCACTGTAGCAGAACCCAGCACCCACGGGACGGACCCATGACAGCCCACAAAGGGCCCAGGGTTAGACAGGGCTGGCCAACACTACCCCAGTGTGTACACACGCACGCACGAGGGGTGAGGGGTCTTAGATCTAAGCCACTT
The DNA here is from genome assembly GCF_037993035.2 of Macaca fascicularis. Classification (NCBI taxonomy): domain Eukaryota; kingdom Metazoa; phylum Chordata; class Mammalia; order Primates; family Cercopithecidae; genus Macaca; species Macaca fascicularis. The sequence goes on from NC_088394.1 coordinate 4,525,560, forward strand.
GAGAATAATCTGTTGACAAATTTTCTCTGAGAATTTACAAAGTTTACTGTACACCTAACCTTTCATCTAAAACATGCACTGGATCATAAAAGCTGAATAACAATCAAGCTAAATATTCCCTTTAAGGGTGGACTGAGAGGTTTTACACTCGGTGAAGATCCACAGCCCAAGGCTGCCAGTCCTGCTCCAAGCCCCGTGCTCAGTAGTCCCGTGGCTGAGATGACCATTCTGAGAAACACAGACTTCAGGGACTCACAGCTGTGCTGCCTATTCTCAGTGAAGCCCCTGAAGAACATTCTTGCGTTCTTACCCTCATGACTGGCCTGGCTCTCCTTAAGGATGAGATAAGAAAAATACAAAGTACTGGGGAAAAAACTCACAAAAATCTTTGACAGCCAAACCTCAAAACCATGTGTTAAGAGGAACCAAAGGACAAAGGGGACAATTTCTACAAGTTTCTAAAATGTGCAGTCCAGGAAACAGAAAGCTTCCCCAAACTTACTCTTAGCACTGAATTTGTTTTCTTTTCGAGGTCTGCCAGTTTTCTTCAAGCAGTTGTCGCACACAAAACTGCAAAAACAATAGTGGTATGATGAGACTGTATATAATGATGTAAATTGTCAAACCAACAAAATGCAGCATTCAGATATTTTGCTGGCAGTTTAAATCACATTATTATTATAAAATTAAAGAGTGAAGAGGCAGACTGCTTTGATGCCACAATTCCTAAAGCAGACAAACACTTAGAACTTAAATTTAGAACCAACTGCCATCTCTCTTAATTGTTGAATTCTTGCTGACAACAATGAATGAGATGCAGTAGCCACTGCAACTGCCCCACCATTGGCTCTGTGTAGAAATGCCCTCCAGGCCAGGGGAAACTACTTACCCTGAAGGCCAAATGATATCATAGTGCAGAACACAAATCTGATGCATCTTCCGGCCACACTCCTTGCAATCAACGAAACTAGGAGACAAAGAAGGCGCACTGTTAAAGCACACGGAACCACACGACCGGAGTCACTTGTAGATGTCTGTGTGTGCATCCACACCTTGTTCTCTGGGTTACTTTGAGTAGTGCTGACATTAATGCATGAGTTGGCTGATTCAGCTATATTTTACAATGCATCCATATGATATCTTCTATAGGAAAAAGCTTTCTTCTTTTCTTTGTACAAGTGCTTCATTCCTCTTTTCTCCCAATCTCCCTTTGCAACCAGAAAGGAAACTTTATTTTTAAAAACTGCTGTGACAAATACATATCTCACAGGCCGGTATTTCTGACACTACTACACATTTTCAAGAACAATGCCTTCTCTAGGTGATTTCACATGCCTAAACTGACTTAAAAAATAGAGAACAATACTTTTAGCATTCTAAACATGTGCTCTTAAGTCTAAAATTGTTTAGGATACTAATGGGAAACATGGCCAGTTCAGAGCAGCCACGCTAGGCCGGAGGCACAAAAACACCAGTTCGGAGTCAGTTACAAAAGGGTGGAACGTGTCAGGCCTACTGGTAAGTTGACAGGGGTTTGTTCAAGTAAATACTGGTGAAGCGAGAGGATGGACCACCCATTCCCCACAAATCCTCCACACTGTTCTATGGCAGCCCACAACCACTGCTCACCAGAGCTCCGTCACCTCCAGGAACTGGCTTACCCAGGAATCTTAAATGCCAAGATGCCTTGAGATCAGACCTTTGGTTTTTGTCAGCTCCCTCCCTTGCTGCCTCCACAATGCATACCTCCGAGGAGGGGCTGAAGGGACTGGTGAGTAATGTGACTCCCTGTGTGCTCCTGAGTTCTGAGCTATGGCTCCTCTACAGTGTGCCCCTGCCCTTGTTCCCTTAATCTGTCCACTGCACGTGCTATGCAAGCCCTTAGCCATGGGTCTACCCTCATCAGGCTTCTCTGCCCAGTCTGCTGGAGGGAAAGAAAAGACACACACACAAAACTGTGAAACCATGGCGGCACCCGTTCACGGTCCTGTGGCACTCTCTGACAACCCAGCTCCGTCTGGCTCCCTCTGCCTTCCACGTGGCAGCTGCTCTGAATCTGCACTCCTTTCCTCCAGTGCTGTCCTCCACAAGCCCTGTCTTTGAAAACCCAGTCACTGAGCTCTTCCCTTATGCTAAGAATTTCCAAGGTTGGGGCTAAGAACTTCCTCAACTCCTGTGCCGTCTCCAAAGGTCCCCTGCTCTCAACTATTCCCTCCCATGTCAGGGAAAAGGAGTGCCCCCCAAAACTACACTTGGGCCAGGTACAGTGGCTCACACCTGTAATTCTAGCATGTGGAGAGGCTGAGGTGGAAGGATTGTTTTACCGGGAGTTTAAGACCAGCCTGGGTAAAATATGGAGACCCCATCTCTACAAAAAATTAAAAAATTAGCTGGGCATGGTGGTGTGTGCCTGTAGTCCCAGTTACTTAGGAGCCTGAGCTGGGAGGATGTTTGAGTCTGGGAGGTTGTGGCTGCAGTGAGCTATGATTGCACCACTGCACTCCAGCCTGGGTGACACAGCAAGACCCTGTTTCAAAAACAACAAACAAACAAAATCCAAACAAAACACTGTATTCTAGACCCCATGACATCCATTTTGAATTTCCCCCTTTCTCTCACTCCCAATTATTATTGGCCAACTAGGTGGCTCCCCTTCCCTCAGCCCGCCAGCAAGCCCCCCTGCCTGGCTCCGAAAACTCTTGCTTTAATTAGGGTTTCAGTTTCTTGCCTCCTGCTGCTTTGTGTCTCTTAACTAATTTCTCTACTAGAGAACAATGTCTTTCCTCTTCTGATCAATTCACCTCATAGACCAAGGGTGACTTTCCTACATTAGAACCAATGCTATTCTTCAAAACCTCCTCAGCACATTATAGGATAAAGTCTATTGTCAAGAGACAGTGAAATGGCCCTTCACGAAGTTAATCTCTGCCTACCAACCACCCACTCTAGGGGACTTGTAGTTTTATTGAGCAACCTGTGTTCTTTCATGTCTTTGTTTCTAGAATGCTCTGCAGCTTCAACACAAGTATCACCTTGTCCAGGAAACCAGGCCCAACTGTGATGATGCCGCTCTGCCCAGGCGGGGTCCCTTCTGTCTGGGACTCACTTGCACTGTCTCCTGCTGCAGGCTGTGCCATTACCCAGCTGTCTCTCTAGACTACAACCAGCATGAAGAAGGAGACCCCTTTAACCATCCATGTATTCCCTCTGCCTGGCACCTACTACTTGAATGTAATATATTTTGAAATTAAAAAGTAGATATAAGTCGGCCAGGCACAGTAGCTCGCGCCTGTAATCCCAGCACTGTGGGAGGCCGAGATGGGTGGATCACGAGGTCAGGAGTTCAAGACCAGCCTGGTCAAGATGGTGAAACCCCATCTCTACTAAAAACACAAAAAAATTAGCTGGGCTGGTAATCCCAGCCACTCGGGAGGCCAAGGCAGAGAACTGCTTGAACCCGGGAGGCGGAGGTTGCAGTGAGCCGAGATCGTGCTACTGCTCTACAACCTGGGGGACAGAGCAACACTCATCTCGGGGGGTGGGGTGGAAAAGAGAAGTAGATATAAATCATAATGAAACTATAAAGCCACGGAGAGAAAGACACAATGTGAAAAGAAAGGTAGAAAGTCAGGAAAAACGATCTGCTGGTCACGAGAGGGGTGGGCGCTCTGCCCTGCCGTCTCACCAAGACTACAGCTCTAGGATTTCACATCATCATCCTGTCTGTGTACCAGGTGCTGGGAGAGATGAAATAACCTGCTGAAAGTCAAGCTAGGTTTCCAGAGGTGGCCTGGGTAAAAATCTGTGCCTGCCACTCTAGCCACTGGCTTCCCTGGAGTGAGAGGGTCAGGATAGGGAGAGCAGGATCTGTTTCTTGCTTTGGCTGAGTCACAGCCCACATTTCCCAAGCAGCCAATGCTCCTGGAGCCTGTGCTCACCGTGGGGACAAAAAATAGCCAGTATCGCCATGCCAATTTGGAGTGCCCTCAGAACTTTACATTGGAGACCTGGGAAGAGGCTACCACACTGAAGAAATTCTGCATCTCTTTAGGGGCTGTTATGAAGCAAGGTTAGCAAATGCAACACTCTCATTCATCACTGTAGAAAGTGCTTAACAATGGCAAGAACATGCACCAAGCTTTACATTATTTGAGAAAGCAGTGTCCAAGAGATTTTCTTTCTGGTATTTCCCTTTAAATGATACTACTAGTACTATCCCACCAAATATTCCTACCTTTGGTCTCTAAAGATTCATACTAAATGGCTTCTTAAAGACACCCATGACCAAATTATTAGAGAGGTTTTCATAAAACTGAAACATCTATTTAATTTTATCATTGTTAAAATCCAGTAATTAGAGAACATGTTACAGAGACATACATATTTTGTTTAAGTTTAAAAAGAATCTATATCTAAAAGATAACCTCACACCAGAAATTCCACTTATTGCAACATCTTTCCAATGTTTTTACCCACAACCCACTCCATAAGGAGTAACTTTACCAATTTCATACCAAAATTAAAAGTAAAAAAGAAATAGCTATATACTTACGGTTCGGGGTCTAAGGTATCATTTTTCTTCTTTTCAAACTGATCCTTTGAAATTGTCCTTGTTTTAAAAAAAAGAAAACATGTTGTATTAACTAAAATTTATCTGTTGAGTATAAACTATAGGGTCTCTGGAATGTGATTTTGTAACTAGTTCTTCAAACAAAAAGACACGATGGTCCTTTAAAATCTCAAGTACATATAATAACGGAATGAACAGAAAATTTAATTTCTCAGAACACTACAATTTCTTTTTCCACATATTCCATTACCATTTCTTTTCTTTTCTTTCTTTTTTTTCAGAGACAGGGTCTTGCTCTGCTGCTCAGGCTGGAGTGCAGTGCCGCGATCATGGCTCACTGCAGCCTTAACCTCCAAGGCTCAAGTGATCCTCCTGGGTAGCTGGGACTATAGGAATGCACCACCACGACTGGCTAATTTTTTGATTTTTTGTGGAGATGGGGGTCTCATTATGTTGCCCAGGCTGAATTCAAACTCGCCCCGGTTCTAAGTAGCTGGGACTACAGATACAAACCACCACGACCTGTTAAGTTTTTTTCATTTTTTGTAGAGATGGGGGTCTCACTATGTTGCTCAAGCAACAATCCAATTATTAATCACACAACTAAAGAGAATTAAGATGACAAGGGAAATAAATTAAAAATGTAGAATTTCAGTCACTTTGGTTTGTATGTCTTACAAGTTAGGTTTTTTCCTGCATTTGAACAAAGAAAATTGTAAAGCGTAAGTGCCTACACTGCTTGGAAACCGCTCTTGTGGCAAAGCCTTCCTTTCTGTTGGGGGAAGTCACACTGTGGGTAGGGTGCTAGGAATCATGGAAGACTAGGGAACTCAGTCTGACGAAAAGAGGGAACGGTAGACCTGGGCAGATGCGGTGGGTGGCTGGCAGGTTTTTAGATATTTCAAGCATAGAAATGAGTTGATAACACAATTTGTGCATTTGCTTTTTCTTGCCACACACACGCCATTGTATCACTCGAAAGTAACTGCTGGATAATAAATACTGGAAATAAAAGTTTAATCCTGTGCAGGAATGAACTAACAAAGTCATACCTGTCCACTTTGGAGCCGATAAACAATAGGTAAAGAAAGCACTAGTGAGGGAAGGAGACACATTTATACTTTAGGCCAAAAAATGGGGTACTGGAATCCATTAATCTGCATTAGAGCTCAGCAACTGAAAGGATGGAGGTTTAAGTAGAGATAAACTAAATGTAAAGGGCAGGGCATGTACACCAAACTCATTTTTTGCTACTGCCAGTTCTGTTAATGAGGCTACCTGGTTTCTCAGGTATAACTGAAAATTTACACGGTCGGGCATGGTGGTCCCAGCACTTCGGAAGGCCAAGGCAGGAGGACTGCTTGAGGCCAAGAGCTCGAGACCAGCCTGGGTAACACAGTGAGACCCCATTTAAAAAAATAAAAATTAAAATAAAGAAAATTTATAATTCCCCAAAATGGAAGTTGACAACAACTAGGAAAAACCAATTATTTTAGAAGAAAAGACAAACCAAGGTCAAGAGAGAGCAGTGGTCTACAGTGGTAAGCCATAGTACCACTGCCTTGAATGATAAAGGCAGAAGTGGCACTGTGGTTCAGCCAAAACACATTTTTCAGTGTAAATGTGTATGTATACACATATTCAAATTAAATGTGAGCATAATTAATATGCAACAAACCCCACAACACTACACACTGTAATCTCAGCACTTTGGAAGGCCCAGGCAGGTGGACTGTGCTTCAGTGTAGGAGTTTAAGACCAGCTTGGGCAACATGGCGAGACCTCGTCTCTACAAAAAATACAAAAAATTAGCTGGGTATGGTGGCATGCCCCTGTAATCCCAGCTACTTGAGAGGCTGAGAAAGGAGGATTGCTTGAACGAGTTGAGATAGTGCCACTGCACACCACTCAGGTGACAGAATGAAAACCTGTCTCAAAAACAAAAAACCAAAAAACATTGCATGAAAGTCAAAATGGCAGTGGTACTTTCCTTACAGTCATTGGTAAGAGGAAAAAACAATTTAAGGTCACCCTCCCTCACCCCAGAAAAAATGACAGGACGGTACTTACGTCTGGGGCTGTGAAGGGTCGTCACCCAGGGTCACATTCTCGCCCTGGATCTCTGTGAAACACTTCTCACAGAAATGATACCTGTCAGCAAGAAGGCCATACTTGGGTGAACTGGTCCATCATAACACACAGCCACCCAAGCAACGAAGCCACCAATCAGAGCAGGGCAGAGCACCACGACGAAGGGGGGGCGTTGTTGGTTGATTGATGGGTCAGTGAGGACAATGAAAGGAACAGGGGGCAGGTGGGGAAAGGCAGGATTAGAGAACAAGGAAGGGAACAAATAGCACAGACACAGAGGTAAGACGCAGACACCAAGACAACACAGAGCAGAAAGCCAAGGCAAAGCATTGATTAGCATTCGGTCTCATTGCACACATCACAGGCCATCATCACTAACAACGACAGGCTCGGTCCGGCTCCAAGAGGCAAATGTTTTCAAGGAGTTGTTAATACTAGAATTGCATGGAGCCCAAATTTAGGAATCTGAATTTTGTTCTTACTCAGAGAAAGTAAAATATAACTCTAGGGTTTGAGATGGAAAAATTTACTTGAACAAAACAGTCTGACAAAAGGCCTTAAAAAAGCAATTTAAACTGAAATAGCTTTATTTTTCAAAATGGAAAATTTATGCTTGACAGCAATTCAGAGATTTTATTTCCGGTATTAAGCCAGATCTTTAAATGCATGAAAATGCTGAGCACCCAGAACTGATTTTATTTTATTTTATTTTATTTTTTTTTTTGAGACGGAGTCTCGCTTTGTGGCCCAGGCTGGAGTGCAGTGGCCGGATCTCAGCTCACTGCAAGCTCCGCCTCCCGGGTTTACGTCATTCTCCTGCCTCAGCCTCCCGAGTAGCTGGGACTACAGGTGCCCGCCGCCTCGCCCGGCTAGTTTTTTGTATTTTTAGTAGAGACGGGGTTTCACCATATTAGCCAGGATGGTCTCGATCTCCTGACCTCGTGATCCGCCCGTCTCGGCCTCCCAAAGTGCTGGGATTACAGGCTTGAGCCACCGCGCCCGGCCTACAGAACTGATTTTAATTTTTTCCTGTTTTTTTTTTTTTCATGTTAATCATTCAGTTAATTGTGTTACAATACAAATGAAACCAAATCCATATTCTAGACAAACATTTAACATAAATGCAGTCAGGGTCAAAGACTTTCCACCCATTTATCAATATGAATATACAGAGTAAGAAATGTGATATATTGTATAAGAAATACAATATATGTAAATCCATGAACGATCTTTGAAAATTCAATTCTAAGCTTTGATGTGACATTTTTGGTACTGGGACCAATCATCCATCAATCGGAGAGACTTAGCCAATGACTGTTCTGACTTGGGGGCAATCCAAGTTAAGTGAATTTAGAGTTAATCTTTAAAGAACAATCTGCATTTGAGAAATTATCCATCACCCCAATTTCTTGTAAGACAATATAGAGCCTGGGCTCAAGCTATCAAATACGAACAATTAAAATAAAAACTACTAAATGTTTGGAAAGAACATAAATGAGAAATCAACAGAAATGCAGGCTGATGCTGCATAAAACGACACGAGTACACAAGAATACCGTAAAAATAAACAAGCGGGCGGAGGCGGATCACACAAGCGAGAAGAATGAGTGTCAGGTAGCAACGGCAGCACGAATGTGGTTTAGTGCTCAAAACTATGTCTACGAGATGCCAGGAAGGATTAGTATTAAAAACAGTGCAACAGGACTCGAGCGCCAGGCTGAACCACCAAGTGCAGAACGGGACACGGCAGCTGCAGTCTCACTCACTTGCGCATTCACACGGCTACAGGAGACTGAGGTGTGGGCCACCGTGTGGCCAGTTCACCACCACTAGGACAGGTCCCCCACAAGTCCCAAATCTAATCTTAATTCAATATACTGAGCATTTTGTCTGCTGTATTTCACTAACCCCCCACACACAGCACATTTTAAAGCATACAACTTCAGAGCATGCACAACATCTCAAGATGAGCCATTTTTTTTGCCTTTGGTTGATGAGGAACATGACAGATTCACTGGATTAATGAAGGTTTCTTGCTGAGACTAATTTATTTGGGACTAACTCAACTAATAAATTATGTCAGGATTTAAAACTCTGACAGGGAACAGGCAGATTAATGTTTTTCTTTAAATATGTATTTTTTTTTTCCTGAATGAACTACAGCAATATTCTGGCCATTCACTATTTTGTAAATATCCTAAAATCCTGTATGGAGAAGAACTTCCATGTGCAGGAGGGCATGGTCATCACTGGCAAGAAGGAATTAAAATACAGAAACTATAAACCAATTCAGTGGCAACCAAAACGATATGCAAAAAAGACATTCCCTCAATCCCCAATACTTCCCTTTTATAAGTAAAACTCCAAATTGAGTGCTCCATTCATGTTAACAATCAAACACACAGCACTATGGCCAGCTAGAAGGGACGGTTCAAGACATTCTGAAATGAAACTCCCATCGTAATCACAGGTGAGTCTAAATGGTTTTAAAATCCTGGAGAAATTCTTTGCTTCTATTCAAGGACAGCAAGCCCAGTAACATCCAGGAAACAAGGACCATAAACCTATCTTTTCCCACCGAGGAAAGTGACACAGAGGGAGACACTGGTGGTGGAATGGCAACGCTTGCGGTGGCTGGGAAGCTGAGGCTCTTCCTGTATGACTGACTCTCATCCTGGAAAATCCAAGGATCAGAACCGGGGAGGCAAAGCATGTCAACAGACTCCTTGTCTGCCCCCAAACTGCTGGAGAAATGGACAATTTAGCCTGTTCATGTTTAAGAAGGGGAGGAAGAGGGGCCCGTGGCTTCACTTTATTACTGTTCTGAGAGATGAAGAAAGTACACAGAACAGACAGCAGTCACCCCCAACTAGTAAATCAGCTAGAGCAACCCTGGCAGTCAGTGAATGCTAGATGTTATTGTCAGACTGCCCCTACCTTCTCACCTAGTCCACACTTTATTCTCCCCGGAAACACATAAAGATTTAGAAATTTGCTTTTCAACTTAAGTACCCAGATGACATTTTGCCTGGTGTGAAGGAAGCAGCTTGATGAATATGGAATTGCAAAGGAGAAATACTTCACAAAATCCAGTAATGATGCATTTCAGGGTTGCTAAAGTTAGTACAATGTAACTGCATAGTTTATCTGTAAGGGTAATTTAATATACGGAGTAAGTTTTCAAATGCAGATTGTTTTAAGTACCATATCAGTACATATGAATAACTGGGAATATCTATAGATAATATTTATATTATCTATAGATACTAACTGGGAAAGCTAAAGAACAGTTTTTCCAACATGAGTTACTTTCAAATTTGCAAAGTATGAAAACAAGTGAAAACGTAACCATACGCTCACTTATATATTAGGGTTTCACTTGTTTAAATGGTCTGCAGGATTTTTTATTGTTCTAAGTGCCCAGTAAAAATGAAGTTCTATACAGAAATAAGACGTTTCAGAACTTTCAAGATGGTCCTGTGTTTATACGCCATCAATGACTCTTTGATCCTACCAATTCCATTTAACTTTAATTGCTCTCAATGTAAAAGACCAAAACCTGTGCAAATCAGCAAAGGCAGGGTCCCAACAGACCCAGGAACAGGCCCCACAACACTTTAGAGAGAGTGGTAAACAATCTACCTTTCTTATAGACCAAAACTGTGTTGGGCAACGTAGCAGAGGTGGCATTTTTCTGGGTATAGTTAATATCAACCTTTCTCTTAAGATATCATTAACTTTATTTTGCTTGGCACAAATGGTTTTTAAAGTGCATTCCTATTCATTATTTCATCATTGGGGACTTGACAAAATGAGGCTGCGAGGGAAGACGCTATTGTTTGTATCATGGACAAAGCTAAGCTTAATACATTAATACATCATGGGGTGTGCTGAAGTCATGGGGCTAAAACTGTAAAAGGAGTGGCCAGAACTTCCAGAAGAGCAGCAAGTCACTATGGGAAAGATTCCATTAGGAAGGGGCTATGGTATCATTTTAAACTTGATCATAAAATGTTTCTATTGATAAAGGGGAAGTTGAGATGGAAATCAGACTCCGAATGTTAAACTATTTTCAGCAGGACAATTGCACAGGCTGCACTTCCAGCAGAGATGAAGTTTAGGGTCTGCCCTTTTCCCTTGCACTGGTGTTTCACTACACTGAACAGTAATAGGAATAAGCAGGCCAGGCTTATTCCTAATAGAAAAGGCTTAGGAACCTTTTTTTAGAGACATTTTTGTGTCAAAAGGATTTTTTAAAATACAGGATTTTGATGGGAGTTATTACTTATCTTGAATATGGTTTTTTTAAAAACATAGAAGAATTAAAACAACCACAAAATTCCAACATTTTCAGGCCTGTGAACAAATAACAAACAGGCTTCTGTCTTCTTTGAAGTATAGGACATAATTACTGCATCCAAATGAGAGTGAAATAATACAAAACGCCAAACTCCAGTGTTGACGGTTAATACTTGAACCTAAAGACAAAGAATAGGCACAAAGCTCTATCTTGGCCACAGAGAATCCAGCTGCTGGCTCATAAAATGGAGGCAACATCACAGTTTGAGCAAGATTCCTGACCTGTGCCTCCACGCATGGTGTGCTTACACTGCAGCCGCACATGGACACTTACACGCTGCGGTACAGATAAGCTGACTTCTCAAACAACCCCAAAACTACGCAAGGTGTATTTGTGTGGGAAACCACAACAAAAAATACTATTTTCATTCTCCATCTATTTTAAGACAGGAGATCTATTCTTTAGCCATCTTCATATTCCAAAAGAATGGCAAGTATTTCTTAAGCAGATCCACCACTCACAAAATCCTGAAATGGCCATCTTATAATAGGAGGGTGATTCTTGAACTCAATTAAAACACCAGATCTCATTTTGTATCATGCTGCTAGTGTCAAATTTAAAAATAAAGATCATGGACCCTTTTCCTCTGCCTCAAAGGAAGTAGCACTTGTGCAAGTCTTTCCATGAGACTGACCTGGCCAAATTACCCAGGCAAATATTTGCAGGCAGAATAGTAAAATCCACATTTTCTACTCTATGAACATCTTTAAAAAGGCATGCCAACCTTTATCAGAGTTACTCTCAACTTCAGACGCTTGCTTCTAGGGTTGCGTTTTAGAACAGGCATGGCTGAAGAAAGAACGTACCTAATTAAGTAGTACGGCAAGACTTGACTCAGAGGTTACAGTTTTTACACTATAAAAGTATGCTTTATAACTAAGAGGCCATGGGCCTATCCGTGTGACTAACAAGACACTGAAATCGAGCTACTTTTCTTTTTTTCAAATAGAGATGGGGGTCTCACTATGTTGCCAAGGCTGATAACGTAACTCCTGGGCTCAAGCGATCCTCCCACCTCAGCCTCCCAAAGTGCTGGGATTACAGGTGTGAGCCACCACACCCGGCCTGAAATTGGGCCACTTTTTATTGGAACTTCAGGAAAGAAATAATGTACACAGACTATAACCAGATGAACGTGCCTTGCCCTAAGACATAATACAGGATGCTGCTTGACACTTACCTATTCTGATAGCTGTAGTAGGCAGCATCGCGAGGAATGGTACACAGCTGCTTCCCATAGCAGCACAAAGTCTGTGGGGAAAACTCATACTGCAAAAATAAAGGAGAAATACTTTTATATAAAAACACATTCCATTTACTGTCCTATAATGTTCTAGTCTACTATAGAGACTAGTAAATTATCTCTGTTAGTATATTAGATAGTTTTCTAACAATTTTAGTAGCTTTAAAGACATTTTGAGATAGCATGTGATACAACTGGCTCTAAGAAACATTTATTACAGACAGGTACCACGGGCAGCGGGGCAGCCAGAAATACTTCCTCATGGCCTCCCTCAGTAAGTGCCTATACACCCAGCTCTGATCACCCATCACATCACTTCAGGCATCAACTGTATCACCAGAGAGCAGACTGCACATATGCACTCCCAGTACACAGGTGTGGTCTCATATTAGTGTAACACCCCTCTGGCTGGATTAACTCGGAAAATTCACTTTCTGGAAAAACTTAAAACTGTACCTTGCGTCCACAGCAATATCCAAGGGACTGCATGACTGGGTCAATTTCCTGCTCAAAGACCTCTGCAAGCTTACTGCAAAACTTATAGACTCGGGATGTCTTGCGATTATAGAGCCAGGCATTGTTGAACATGAGCCAGACGTCGTCCACGTACTGCCAGGGCTCTTGGTACTGCCCTGTGTCCAGCTTCCGCTTGATGGTGGAGAGGTCCATGGGATTCTTTACGATGTCAAAATAATCCTTTTAAAAAAAACAATGGTCTCAGGGTATTCCCCAACATCCAAATGCCAGTCATATCTGGCAGCTTTGTTTTAAAATAATAGAAACAGAAAGTACCAAAATAACTTCCATTCCCAACAGTAAGAAATGGGAAATGAAAAGAAAATAACCTCTGATACAACTGACTTTACTCACTAAAACTATAATTAGTATTTTCAGGTATGATCGCATTATAATACTTCAAAGGCAAAGATAAAGAAAAATTGTTGGCCGGGCGCGGTGGCTCAGGCGTGTAATCCCAGCACTTTGGGAGGCCGAGACGGGCGGATCACTAGGTCAGGAGATCGAGACCATCCTGGCTAACACGGTGAAACCCCGTCTCTACTAAAAAATACAAAAAGCTAGCCGGGCGACGTGGCGGGCGCCTGTAGTCCCAGCTACTCGGGAGGCTGAGGCAGGAGAATGGCGTAAACCCGGGAGGCGGAGCTTGCAGTGAGCTGAGATCCGGCCACTGCACTCCAGCCCAGGGACAGAGGGAGACTCCGTCTCAAAAAAAAAAAAAGAAAAATTGTTAAAAGATACTTCTAACAGAAAATTTTAAAAATAGATCTTTAATCCACTGAATTAAAATAGTGAACCAGTTTATCAAACAGTGTGTATTTCTAGATATTCACTCTTGATCCTGGCAAGCAAAATGAAATTCCAAGACAAATATAAACACAAAGCTAGTAATTACTGCTACATAGAATCTGCTGGGTCCCCATGGCCTTTGCAAGGCTATCCAGGAATATAAAAGAGAGAAGCCTAAATATTTTTTTACATTTGATGTTCATAAATTCTTTCAGACAAAAGTGACACAAGGATCCAAATATAAAGTGAAGTCTCAGGGGCATGTGCTTCCCTTGCTTCAGTGCACCCCTCCAAGGACCGGGGCTTCATGAACAAGTAAAATCAAACAAAATAAACACTTTCATTGATAACTGTTAACAGACAACAGTTTTTTATATTAGGAGAACAATCTTCAAGGCAGGGGGATTATTTAATCTAATTTCAAGAGATAAAACAACGGACACTCAAAAGTCACACCAGCAAAATTATAATCTAATTTCAAGGGATAAAACAATGGACACTCAAAAGTCACACCAGCAAAGTTATAATCTAATTTTACGAATTAACTTACTGGAATTCCAAGGAGCTGGGGATCTACAGGCTGCCGGAAAGGTAATGACTCTGGGTCCTGTCGATACAGTGCTTCTAGGGTCGGCATCAGGGCCTGGCGTAACTCCTCTGGTTTAAAGACTGCAGAGAAAACATCAAAAAAAGACACTCTGTAAAAGGTGCTCAGATCCCTCCTACCTCACATTTAAAACGGAATCCTGGCTGCTGTGACGTCCCAACCATGATGCTCCTAAGGCACTCGAGGGGCTCTCGTCCATCACCATAAGGACTAAAGCTTCTGAAAACACACTAGTGTCAGAACTGCGTTCAGGTTGAGAGGCAAAATACAACGAGAAGTTTGCATCTTCTATGAAAGGTTTCCAACATTTAAAAACTTGCTGAAAAAGAAAGTAAAGCTAACTCCCAAATCTGTCTCATTCATCAAACTGGGTGGCAAATAAAGCCATTTCAGGCTGGGCGTGGTGGCTCACATCTGTAATCCCAGCACTTTGAGAGACTGAGGCGGGCAGATCACCTGAGGTCAGGAGTTCAAGACCAGCCTGACCAATGTAGTGAAACCTTGTCTCTACTAAAAACACAAAATTAGCCGTGTGTGTGGGAGGGGCCTACAAGCCCAGCTACTCGAGAGGCTGAGACAGGAGAATCGCTTGAACCCAGGAGATGGAGGCTGCAGTGAGCCGAGATGGCGCCACTGCTTGGGCAACGAGAGCAAAACTCTGTCTCAAAAAAAAAAAAAAAAAAAAGAAAAAAAAAAAAAGTCATTTCATTGGAAGGGACCTTAAAAGATCCTCTGAGGAAAGTCTTTTTATTCTTGGCTAAATTAAATTCAGGCCACTAGAGACAAATGGTTTTGAATCTCATAAACGTAAACAGTAATAGAGATACAAAATAAAGCATTTTAATAAAAAGTTCCATATTGCTACTCCCACATTTACTAATGCGAATTTCTCCAACCCCTCAGCCACCTCACTGCCTACTACATTTTCTATTGTCACTAATACAAACATAAATACTGGCTGCCAAATACATTCAAGATGGTACATTCATACAAACCCTCAATGAGTATGGGAACAGGTGCCGGGGAAGTTGCTCGGTGTGGGAGGCCGGCCAGTCAGCAGGCAGCGTGTCATGACCCAACCTGGCTCATGTTCACTCACACAGAGAAGAAACTGGAGGCAAAGATGTCTCAGGCATTCTGATGCCTTGGCTTACAAGTGACACGTATTTTTTTGTGTTCTTGTAATTTTTAATTTATTATTTTTGAGACAAAGTCTCACTCTGTTGCCCAGGTTGGGGGACACTGGCATAATCTCAGCTCACTGCAGCTTCAACCTCCCAGGTTCAAGTCATCCTCCTGCCTCAGTCTCGGGAGTAACTGGGACTACAGGTGTGTGCTACCATGCCTGACTCATTTTTAAATTTTTTTGTGGAGATGAGGTCTCACTATGTTGTCCAGGCTGGTCTTGAACTCCTGAGCTCAAGCATTCCCCCCTGCCTCAGCCTTCCAAAGTGCTGAGGTTACGGGCATTGAGCTATCGTGCCCAGGTTTTTTTGAGACAGAGTCTTGCTCTCTCACCCAGGCTGGAGTGCAGTGATACGATCTTGGCTCACAGCAACCTCTGCCTCCTGGGTTCAAGCGATTCTCCTGCATCAGCCTCTCGAGTAGCTGGAATTACAGGTGCCCACCACCACGCCCAGCTGATTTTTGTATTTTTAGTAGAGATGGGGTTTCACCATGTTGGCCAGGCTGGTCTCAAACTCCTGACCTCAAATGATCCACCTGCCCTGGCCTTCTAAAGTGCTGGGATTACAGGCACGAGCCACTGTGCCTAGCCATCATGGCCAGCTCATTTTATATTTTCAGAGACAGAGTCCTGCTCTGTCGCCCAGGCTGGAGTGCAATGTGGCGCCATCATAGCCACTGCATCCACTAACTCCTGGGCTCAAGTGATCTTGTGGTATTAGTATGTTGCCCAGGCTGGTGGTATTGAACTCTCGGCCTCAAGTGATTCCAGCCTCTCAAAGCAATTAAGATTATAGGTGTGAGCCACTGGGGCCTGGTCCGTTTTTTGTATCTTGAAAATATTTTTTTTTTTGAAATGGAGTTTTGCTCTTGTTGCCTAGGCTAGAGTGCAATGGCACGAACTCAGTTCAGTGCAACCTCCGCCTCCCGGGTTCAAGCGATTCTCCTGCGTCAGCCTTCCGAGTAGTTGGCATTACAGGCGTGTGCCACCACACCCAGCTAATTTTGTATTTTTAGTAGAGACTGGGTTTCTCCATATTGGTCAGGCTGGTGTCGAACTCCCGACCTCAGGTGATCTGCTCTCCTCAGCCTCCCAAAGTGCTGGGATTACAGGTGTGAGCCACCGCCCCCAGCTGAAAAGATTTCTTACAACAGATAAGTGGGAAACTGTAATTTAAAAATCAGATTAAAATATGGTAAACATTTAAAGTTCCAGTTGGGAAGGGGCAAGTATGAGGTACATGGGTCTGCCATCAATTTTGTGTGGGGTGGAGATGGTCTAACTTGACAAATTCTAGAAAGCGCCATCTGATTCCTAACTGGTGAAAGCAAAAGTTAAAATTCGAAGGAAAACCCCATTTGTTTAACAGGCTCACTTTAGAGATGAAAACAGGCGCACCAAGAACATGCCTCAGGGCTCATTCCCATCAGAGCCCAGGATCCAGACTCTTGACCAGCCTCCGCAGACACCACCTCCTCTCTAGGGCACCTGGCTGCTTGAGACCTCCGAGAGCGGCTTGAGGTCTGGGCAACCCGGTAAAAACCCCGAGATGCAGCACTCAAGCACACGGTCCCCAGCACTTGAAAGTGCAAAGGCCTGGTCTAGGGTGCAGATGTGCCCTTCCGAAGCATCAGAAACACACATCCTTGCTTCACACTAACTCCTTTCTTCTGTTTTATGCAGAGATGAAGTAGCATTTGGTAGTCTTTGAATAACTCATTATAAGAAAACAATTATGTAACGAATAGCCTTTTGATTTCTCTAAATGAGGGACTGGCAAATTATGACCAACAGGCCAAATGTCGCCAGCTGCTTGCTTTTCTGTATGGCCCAAGAGCTAACAATGGATTTCACATTCTTTAACGTTTGGCAGAAAAAAAAGAAAAGAATATTATTTCATGACATGTGAAAATCACACAAAATTCAAAGTGTTAGTCTCCAAAAATACAGCTTTATTGGTGCATAGCTATGCTCATTCGTTCATATAGGATCTGTAGCTGCCTCCGCACCACAGTGGCAGCACTGAGAAGTGGTAACAGAGGCCTCAGGATGCACAAAGCCCACAGCATGGAACACCAGGCCTCTGCACGGAGAAGGCCTGCAGACCCTGTTCTAGACCCTGTCACCGCCCCAGTGGTAATTGGGAGTGACAGGGCCTGAAACAAGGGTCACTTTGGTTGACCATTTATTCATTCATTAAATAACTATTCAAATTCCCTGCTGAGGAGAGCATTTTCTCTCTCTCTTTTTTTTTTTGAGACGGAGTTTCGCCCTTGCCCAGGCTGGAGCGCAGTGGTGCGATCTCGTACAGGCGTGAGCCACTGCACCCGGCCGAGGAGAGCATTTTCAAACTCCTGTCTTTACCAGCACCTTTCTGTAAGAAGATCCCATATGTGCAGAAGTGAAGTCAGGAGTGTGTGTGAACTGCACACGCGGCAGGGTTGCTGCAGCGCACCAGCAGCTCCCAAAAATGCGTCTCTCAGGCCCTTGGAGGCTGCTGTCTCATATCTCAGTCCCCAGCCCCTGTGACTACTGAAATTTCACCAAATGAGAAATTTCACCAAATGAATAATATTACAAAAAATAAAAACTCAGTTCCTCGGTCACCCTGGTCACTTTTTTTTTTTTTTTTTTTTGAGACAGAGTCTTGCTCTGTCGCCCAGGCTGGAGTGCAGTGGTGCAATCTCTGCTCACTGCAAGCTCCGCCTCCCGAGTTCACGCCATTCTCCTGCCTCAGCCTCCCGAGTAGCTGGGACTACAGGCACCTGCCACCGCGCCCGGCTAATTTTTTGTATTTTTAGTAGAGACGGGGTTTCACCGTGTTAGCCAGGATGGTCTCAATCTCCTGACCTCGTGATCCACCTGCCTCGTCCTCCCAAAGTGCTCGGATTATGGGCGTGAGCCCCCGCGCCCAGCCACCCTGGTCACATTTTAGGTGCTCAAGTTATCTATGTACTGTAAGATGAAAATTATTTCATCAAAACTGAAACTTTTTTTTTTTTTTTGAGACGAGGTCTTCTGGAGTACAGCAGTATAATCACAGCTCACTGCATGCAACCTTGACCTTCTAGGCTCAAGCAACTCTCCTAACTTTGTCTCATGAGTAGCAAGGACTATAAGCGTGCCACAACCAGCTATATTTTTATTTTTTCTGTAGACACAGGGTCTCACCATGTTGCCCAGGCTGGTCTTGAACTCTGGCCCTCAAGTGATCCTCCAAAAGTGCTGGAATTGCAGGTGTGACCCCCCCAATGCCCAGCTTGAAACAATTTTGTTTTGTTTTGAGATGAAGTTTCTCTCTTGTTGCCCAGTCTGGAGTGCAATGGCACGGTCTCAGCTCCCTGCAACCTCCGCCTCCTGGGTTCAAGTGATTCTTCTGCCTCAGCCTCCCAAGTAGCTGGGATTACAGGCATGCGCCACCATGCCCAACTAATTTCTGTATTTTTAGTAGAGACAGGGTTTCACCATGCTGGCCAGGCTGGTCTGGAACGCCTGAGCTCAGGTGGTCTGCCCGCCTCGGCCTCCCAAAGTGCTGGGGTTACAGGTGTGAGCCCCACGCCCGGCCTGAAACAACTTCTACAACACTAGATCATCATTTGCCTTTTGCGCTACGTCAGACATCTGCACAGATGGGAAAAAGCAATCTTTCTTTTTTTGAGATGGAGTCTCACTCCACTGCCCAGGCTGCAGTGCAGTGGCGTGATCTCGGCTCACTGCAACCTCCGCCTCCTGGGTTCAAGTGATTCTCCTGCCTCAGCCTCCTGAGTAGCTGGGACTACAGGTGAATGCTGCCACACCCGGCTAAAAAGCAAAAGCAAAGGAAATGAAAGCCAACATCATCAAACTCTATTGTTATCATACGCTGCTGCTGCTGTACAGTCCCAAGAAAAAAATACCAGCCATGCTTAAGAAAATTTGTTTAAAAAAATTTTTTTTTTTTTTGGTAGAGATGGGTTCTTGCTATGTTGCCCAGGCTGCTTTGAACTCCTGGCCTCAAGTATCCCTCCTGCCTTAGCCTCCCAAAGTCCTTGGATTACAGGCATGAGCCACTGCTTCCAGCCAAGAAAAAATATTCTTTATTTTTGAGACAGGGTCTCACTCTCTCATCCAGGCTAGAATGCACTGGCACAATCATGGTTCACTGCAGCCTCAACCTCTTCGGCTCAAGCAATCCTCCCACCTCAGCCTTCTGAGCCACTGGGACCACAGGTGCACTACCACACCTGGCTAGTTTTTAAATTGTTTTATAGAGACAGGGTCTTACTACACTGCCCAGGCTGGTCTTGAACTCCTGGCTGTAAGTGATCCTCCTGTCTTGGCCTCCCAAAGAGCTGGGATTATAGGTGGGAGCCACTGTGCCAACTCATTTCTTAGTTATTTTTGAGACAGGGCCTTGCTCTGTTGTCCAGGTTGGAGTCCAACAGTGCCATCACAGCTTGCTGCAGCCTTGGACCCCTGAGCTCAAGTGATCCTGTTGCCCCAGCCTCCTGAGTAGCCAGGACTACAGGCATGCACCACCACACTTGGCTAATTTTTAATTTTTTGTAGAGACAGGGTCTTACTATGTTGCTCAGGCTGGTCTTGAACTCCTGGCTTCAAGTGATCCTCCCACTTCGGCCTTTCAAAGTGCTGAGAATACAGACGTGAGCTACCACACCTGGCCGAAAAAATATTCTTGACGAGGTGGTAAGAAGTATTCCTTGTATTAAAGCTCAGCCTTTGGTACATCTTTTTTTTTTTTTTTTGAGACGGAGTCTCACTCTGTCGCCCAGGCTGGACTGCAGTGGCGCGATCTCGGCTCACCGCAAGCTCTGCCTCCCGGGTTCATGCCATTCTCCTGCTTCAGTCTCCCGAGTAGCTGGGACTACAAGTGCCCGCCACCATGCCTGGCTAATTTTTTATATTTTGTTTAGTAGAGACGGGGTTTCACCGTGTTAGCCAGGATGGTCTTGATCTCCTGACCTCGTGATCCGCCCGCCTCGGCCTCCCAAAATGCTGGGATTACAGGCTTGAGCCACCGCGCCTGGCCTCCTGGTACATGTCTTTTAGTCTGTGTGATGAAATATTCAGTGTATCTCATCACACAGAATAAAAGATGTGTGCTGCATATGCACAGTGGCCACATTAGGAGGCAGTACTTGTGCAAGTGTCAGAATTTACAGCTGAAGTAGCTGCTTGCCCTCATGGACCCCTTAAAACTTTCAAGAATGACTGAGAGATAAGCTATAGTTACTAACTCTAGTTATATGTCAGACATTTTCTCAGAAATGAACAAAGAGGGACAGTTACTTCAAGGACAACTGACAATATTTGTTGCCAATGATAAAATCTGGACTTTCATTAAAAAATCAAATGTTTTGGAAAACTTGTACATGGGCTTGAAATCGTCTCAAAATTTATTATTACTATTACTTTTTGAGACAGGGCCTCACTCTGTCACCCAGGCTGGAGTACAGTGGCATGATCATGGCTCACTGCATCTTTGTCCTCCCAGGCTCAGGTGATTCTCCCACTTCAACATCTTGAGTAGCTGCAGCTACAGGCATGCACTACCCATGCCCAGCTTTTTTTTTTTTTTTTTTTTTTTTTTTTTTTTTTAAATAGAGATTAGGTTTCGCCATGTTGCCTAGGCTGGTCTTGAACTCCTGAGCTCCAGGCTAGAGTGCAGTGGTACAATCATAGACCCTGAATTCCTGGGCTCAAGCAAACTTTCCCCCTCAGCCTCCCAAAATGCTGAGATTACAGGCGTGAGCCACCACGCACGCCCTGCTTTTCAAAGTTGTTAAGACTTGTTTGAAGAGACTGATGGTGGTATTAACAAATGTGATTTTTTTTTTGACACTGTATAGTGAAATATGTTAACATATGGAAAATCTGCAGAACTTAGGGTCAATTGAAAAAAAAATAATGCAAGCACAAACCATCCATTCCAAGTACAAGATGGATCAATGGATTCTAATGTCATAGAGTATGAAATATCCAGTGCTACAGATTCTGGTTCAATGTCGTAACTAACCTTTAAGAAACTTTCACTGGTTTAATTTTGGTATAGTATCAAAGACTAACCACAATCAGCTGAAAAGGCTATGAAAATACTTCTCCCTTTACCAACTACAGGATTTTCTTCACACACTTCAACCAAAATAACCAATCACAACACAGTAAATGCAGAGGCAGATGCCCTTAATAACATCATTATTCTTATTTTTGTTTTGGAAAAATTATTTTTCATATAAATGTTTTCTATGGGTGCCATGTAACAGACTATTTTATTTTATTTTATTTTATTTTTTTTTTTTGAGACGGAGTCTAGCTCTGTTGCCCAGGCTGGAGTGCAGTGGCCGGATCTCAGCTCACTGCAAGCCCCGCCTCCCGGGTTCACGCCATTCTCCTGCCTCAGCCTCCCGAGTAGCTGGGAGTACAGGTGCCCGCCACCTCGCCCGGCTAATTTTTTTTTTTTTTGTATTTTAGTAGAGACGGGGTTTCACCGTGTTAGCCAGGATGGTCTCGATCTCCTGAACTCGTGATCCGCCCGTCTCGGCCTCCCAAAGTGCTGGGATTACAGGCTTGAGCCACCGCGCCCGGCCAACAGACTATTTTAAATGAACTAAATATTTAAAAATTTTTCTCTTTTTTTTGAGACAATAATCTTACTTTGTCTCCTAGGCTAGAGTGCAGTGATGTGATCTGGGCTCACTGTAGCCTCAAACTTATAGGCTCAGGCGATCCTGCTGCTTCCGCTGTAGCGTGCACCACCACACTTAGCTAATTTTATTTTAGTTTTGTAGAGATGGAGTCTTGCTATGTTGCTCAGGCTGGTTTTGAAATCCCGGCATAAGCAAACCTCTCATCAAGGCCTCCCAAAGTGCTGGGATTACAGGTGTGAGCCCTGTACTCAAATTTCTCAATTTTAATTTCCAATAGAGTAAGCAATGATAGGTAATCCACACAAACAACAACTCTCTGGGGCCCTCAATTTCTAAGAGCATAAAAAGCCCTAAGATTCACTGTACTCCACACTCTCGAGGGTCCCGTTCCAGCTGCAGAGTAACATGGTCTCAGTCTCTAACATTTCTCTGCAATCCTTCCCAAAAGTGTCATCTGTAGCCTTGGACTTTCTGAGTCCCAACTCCCATTTCTAAAGTTCACTTGACAATTTTCTGATACCCTGTTATCTCTTTACTTTGGATACATCTCAAATGGATTCCATCCAACTTCCACTGTGAGGCGGGCTTATCCCACACATCTCAGACCCCAAAGCTGCCTAACCTACCCCTCCCCATGTCTCCCTACATGGGGTCCCTAGGCACCACCCTGCCCCTCACTCTGCATGCTCAGCTTCCTCACTGCACCAGCAGAAAACTGCCTCCAGCTCACCCCTGTGCTGTCATAATGATCATTTTCCTTAAATTACGGCTTTTTTGGTTATTTTCCCACTCACATACATCACTGGTTCTTTACACTTTTATGAGTAAAGCCAAGCTCCTTAGCCTGCTCAAGGACCCAGACACATTTCAACCCTGGCCCCTGCCAGCATCATCTCAGAAGACAGCTCTGCAGCCAGGGTGGCCTCAGAGTCATAGCTCATCTCTCACTCCTACTATAAGCCCCACAGGCACAGGGCTGGGGTCCTGCTCAGCCTCAGTGTTTCTGCAAGGGAAAGTCTGTGGAATGGCAGGCAAGAAAGGTAAAAGGGCAGATAGAATTACGTTTCTACTTTAGCTTCTAATCCTCCACGTGGAATCCCAACACCGTGGAAAAGCAGCATGGTTTAATAAGGTAATGAATAAACAGCCTACTTTTTTTGCGTGGCTGCGAAGGAGATGTTGACTGAGAGGCTGTGCCGTTAGTGCTACTCTCTTCTTCCTCTTTAACTTCTACTTTCACTTCAGGTTTCTTTTCATCCACTTCCATTGGTTCCGATTTCTGCTCTGCTGTGTCTGTTTCTTCTTTAACTTGGGAAGCTCCTTGCAAATCCTCCTCCATCATCTTGAGAAAAACATTACAGATAACACACAAATATTAAACACCTTTATGTTACCTCAGCCTCACTGGAAGGCTCTTACAAGCCTAAGATGGGTTTGTTAAAACCTTCCTCTAGTCAGAGTTGCATTTATGATTCCTCTTCTCTTTCAGAAGAAGAAATAAAGTACTTGGTGTTCATTAAGTCACTTCAATACAGAGTCAGTGCAATTATGGTCCTAAATTTAAAAGTGATTTTTTTTTTTTTTTTTTTGAGATGGAGTCTGACACCCAGGCTGGAGTGCAGTGGCATGATCTTGGCTCACTGCAACCTCCGCCTCCTGGGTTCAAGCAATTCTCCTGCCTCAGCCTCCTGAGTAGCTGGGATTACAGGTGCGTGCCACCATGCTTGGCTAATTTTTTGTATTTCTGGTAGAGATGGGGTTTCATCATGTTGGCCAGGCTGGTCTCAAACTCCTGACCTCAAGTGATCCACCCGCCTCGGCCTCCCAAAGTGCTGGGATTACAGGCATGAGCCACAATGCCCAGCCTAATTTAAAAGTTTTTAAATGTAAAAGTGCTTTAAAAATTGCACATACTCAGATTTTTCACGTACAGATATTTCTTAATTTGGAATAAGAATCTCCTTGAAAGCTGGGGCAGGGACCAAAAGTCTTTTTCAGAGGCAGGAGGTGTGGTATGAGACAGGAAGGAGCACTGGGGACTGTGGCTAACTGGAGAACCCGCCACAGCTGGTGTTTACAACCAGACTGTTGTCACACAGGGATGCAGGCACAATGCTGAAAGCATCTCATTTTTCAAGAAAAGCCAGAAATCTAGAGTTTTATTTGCAATTTCCTGATTTTTAAGGTATTGTGTGGGCCAAACACATTTACAGGCTGGATCCAGCCCACGGTCTGCCAGTTTTCAGCTTCTGTCATAGGTTAATTAGTAAATGAATCCACCACCCCTTCTGTAGTCTACCTCTGCAGAACTAGAAATGAATGGAGAACATCAAATAAAAGGCTGTTGGATGATTCAAATATTTCAAATATAGGCCAGTATTCTTCATTTCTGGCAAAATAAACCCACCCCTCATATTTAAAAATGAAAAAACCAAGCTGTTTTAAATCAGTTTCCTACATACTGAACTCTGAACCCACATTCAACCAGAATATTTTAACTAAAGTCAGGGATACCCATGGCAGGCTCCAAGCCTCGCCCAAGGACACCTGGGGGAAGTTGTGACACACAGCCATCAACACATTCCTAGGGAGCAGCACCCACCTCAGACCTGGGCTCCCCTTTGGATTCACCAGGATCGGGCTCAGTGTCCTCCGTCTGGGTCTCCACCTTCATTTCCAGCACAGGTACGTCAGGTCCTGGCTGCTGGGAATTGGTTTCTGCACTGGCCACCGAGGAGGGGGTAGGGACCCTGTTATCAATGCTGGCTGCTGCCTGGGAAAGCTGTGAAAAAACCAAAAGCACTGACTTCAGTAAGCAAGGCAACATAAATGATCTTCAACTATGCTGCTCATGCAACCTACAATTTCCCGTTAAGACTTCTCAATACTGATCCAGCAGGTGCCCTTCTGTGAAACCAAAGAACAGAGGTTAAAGTAGGAATAAGTTCTAGAGGGAGGCAACAGCAGCCAGAGGCACAACTCAGGTCTTGCCACAAAGGTAGAGGAAACAGCAGAGCTTTTCAAACTTTGATATAAAATTATTTTCTCGAAGTTTTCTAGCTAAATCATGAAACTTCATATTTTGAAATTAATTCCCTTCAATACGGTGGTTAACGTGTATGGTAAAAGGCTGAATTATGAATGTCTAAGCACATCTGAAGGGAGGGAAATCAAGCGCTTACCCAAAGACAGAGTGTTATCCAGCCTGTGTGAACGGTAGGAACACGGGGGCTGGGGGAGTAAATGAACATCACAAGAAGGAACCACTAAAAGAATTCCTAGCTTGCAAATTCTTACTCAATGGAGTTGTTTTTTTTTTTTTTTTTGAGACGGAGTCTCGCTCTGTCACCTAGGCTGGAGTGCAACGGCGTGATCTCAGCTCAATACAATTTCTGCCTCCTAGGCTGAGGCGATTCTCCCGCCTCAGCTTCCCGAGTAGCTGGGAATACAGGCACCCGCCATCATGCCTGGCTAATTTTTGTGGAGACAAGGTTTCACAATTTTGGCCAGGCTGGTCTCGAACTCTTGACCTCCGGTGATCCACCCACCTCAGCCTCCCAAAGTGGTGGGATTACAGGCGTGAACCACCGTGCCCAGCCTCAATGGAGTTTTAAGTAAACAAACAAAAGATGACAATGCCTCGCTCTGTAGCCCAGGCTGGAGTACAGTGGTGCGATCTTGGCTCACTGTAACCTGCACCTGCTAGGCTCAAGTGATCTTCCCACCTAAGCCTTCTGAGTGGCTGGGACTACAGGCACACACCACCATACTTGTCTAGTTAAAATTTTTTTTTTTTTGTAGAGACGAGGTCTCACTATGTTGCCCAGGTTGGTCTTGAACTCATGGGCTCAAGTGATTCTCCCACCTTGTCCTCCCAAGGTGCTGAAATTACAGGCGTGAACCACTGCACCTGGCCCGACAGACAATTTTTATGGGAAAATAATTTTCTAAGAGTCTTGACCCAAAAACAGCAGACAGAGAGAGGCTTACCGGTGTGCCAGGAGGCTGGGCGTGCACAGGCGTCGGCTGTTGCTGCGACGACTGAGGGGTAGCCACAGATGGGGGCTGAACTGGGGTTTGAGGTTGTGGGGTCACCTGGGCCTGGGCTGCTGCTTGGACTGTAGGAGTGCTCTGCGTTTGCGTAGCACTGGGCACTGAGCCAGGAGTCGGGGTGGGAGTCTGCCCAGAAGATGACACAGGAGTTGATGGCTGAGTGGCAGCTGCTGGCTGGGGAGGAGTCATCCCAGGTGGTGTCGTGTGCTGGAGAGATGGCATGCCAGCAGCCGTGGAAGCAGGAGGCGGTGTTGGGTGCAATGGTGACTGTGTCACTGGAGGGCAAGGCAGCTGGCTGGCCTGAGGCCCTAGCATGTTGAGAGGGTTAGGAAGAGCAGCACCAGGCACCTGTCCCTATAAGAATTGGACAGAGTATGTTAAACTTATTTCCCACGTTTGAAAATGTGACAAAACATTTGAAAAATTAAATGTATGACTTTTTTTTTCTTGTTTTTTTTGAGACAGAGTTTCACTCTTGTCGCCCAGGCTGGAATACAATGGTGCTATCTTGGCTCACTGCAGCCTCCGTCTCCCGGGTTCAAGCAATTCTCCTTTCTCAGCTTTTTGAGTAGCAGGGATTACAGGTGCCCACCACCACGCCCGGCTAATTTTTGTATGTGTATTTTTATTTTTAAATTTTTATTTATTTATTTATTTATTTATTTTTTGAGACTCCATTCTGTCATCCAGGCTGGAGTGCAGTGGTGCAATCTCAGCTCACTGCAAGCTCCGCCTCCCGGGTTCACGCCATTCTCCTGCCTCAGCCTCCCGAGTAGCTGGGACTACAGGCACCCGCCACCACGCCCGGCTAATTTTTTGTATTTTTACTAGAGACGGGGTTTCACCATGTTAGCCAGGATGATCTCGATCTCCTGACCTCGTGATCTGCCCGCCTCGGCCTCCCAAAGTGCTGGGATTACAGGCGTGAGCCACAGCGCCCAGCACAATTTTTGTATTTTTAGTACAGATGGGGTTTCACTATGTTGGCCAGGCTGGTCTTGAAGTCCTGACCTCAAGTGTTCCTCCCACCTCGGCCTCCCAAAGTGCTGGGATTACAGGGGTGAGCCACTGCGCCCAGCCAAATGTATAGAAATTTAATCACATTTTCTTGGGAGTATTCTGTTTGTGAAAATTCATTGAGCTATACACTTGTAATGTGCACTCCTCAATAATGATAAAACTATACACATTTCTTATAGTCTGATTTATATAATTAAAATAACCATTGAAACTTATGGCTTAAACAAACACATCTACAGCAGTCCCCTCATATCCACTTGGATACATTCCAAGACCCCCATTCTTGGAATGCCTGAAACTGCAGATAGTACGGAACCTGGTATTTACCCAGATTTTTTGGATCTGACAACCAAGGTGGACACTCAGTGACTAACAGGCAGATAGTGTCTACGGTGTGGAAATGCTGGACAAATAAATGATTCATATCTCTGGTGGCACAGAGTGGATGGTGAGGGAGTTCATCATGCAAGTTGGAATGGCACTCAATTTAAAATCTTTTTTTTTTTTTTTAAGACAGAGTCTCTCTCTGTCAGCCAGGCTGGAGTGCAATGGCATGATCTTGGCTCACTGCAACCTCCACCTCCCGGGTTCAAACGATTCTCCTGCCTCAGCCTCTTCAGCAGCTGGGATTATAGGCATGCACCACCATGCCTGGCTAATTAATTTAAAACTTATGAATTGTTTATTCCCAGAATTTTCCATTTAATATTTTTGGACCACAGTTGACCCCAGGTAACTGAAACCTCAGAAAGTGAAAAGGCAGATCAGGGGGCTACCGTACATTGACTCAGCCTATAAGCTTCATGTACTCAGTGTTCTTTAACATTTTCTAAGCTTAGCTTAGAAAAAGGTATTTTTTTTTAAGTTGCTCCTTACCTGGGAACTATAAAATAAATAAAAATAAGAAAAAAAGTTATTGACCATAAATATATACATCCATAAGTACCCTTCCTTAACAATTAAAAATTAAAAAACATTCTGAAACACACACAGACACACACACACACAAAATTAGTTACTGAAAGAGAACTGTTCCAGTGCAGTGGTTCTATACTGGGCAGGCACTTCAGAATTATTTGTGAACATTTTAAAAATGATTCTGAATCACTGTTCTAGAGCAAGGGTTGGCAAAATCCCAGGGCCAAACACACTGAGCTGCTTGTTTCTGTAAATAAAGCTTTATTGGCACACAGCCACCTCATTTATGTAGCATGGCAGCTTCTGCACTACAAGAACAGAAGTAAATGAAAACCAAAACTGAATGGCCTGCAAAGCTGAAAATATTTAGTATCTGGCCCTTTACATGAAGTTTGCTGATCCCTGTTCTAGAGCAATGAAATGTTACGGAAAATTAAGAATAATTATTTAGTGAGGAAATCTAATATATAATAATGACTTATGCTGCATTATTTCACATTAAAAACTCAAAACAAGGCTGGGTGCAGCAGCTTACGCCTGTAATCCCAGCACTTTGGGAGGCCGAGGTGGGTGGATTACCTGATGTCAGATTGAGATCAGTCTGGCCAACATGGTGAAACCCCATCTTTACTAAACACACACACACACACACACACACACACCCATCTCTACTAAACACACACACACACACACACACGCTGGGTGTGGTGGCGCGCGTCTGTAATCCCAGGTACTTGGCAGCCTTAGGCAGGAGAATCGCTTGAACCTGCGGCTCTGAATCTGTGGAGATTGCAGAGCTGAGATCGCACCAGCCTGGACAACAGAGTGAGACGCAGTCTCAAACAAAACAAAACAAAACCACCAACTTAAAACAAGAATTTTATCTTTTAGGGAGGATTTGGTCTGTTTTAAATACATGTGTATTTTGTATACAGTAGCAATCATATGCACTACAACAAAAGAGGAAAAAAAAGGAATAAATGGAAAATCATTTTCTTCAGCTCTAGATTGAGAAATTAAAAACATTCAACAAGAAGAGAAATACTGAAATGATTCTATTAGCTTGACTTCACCTGGCAGTGGGGACAGGCCAAAAGATACGAAAGCCGAATCACCAAAAGTGAATTCACGGATCCTTCTCACTCCCTTTTTAAAATCCTCATGTCAGCCGGGCGCAGTGGCTCAAGCCTGTAATCCCAGCACTTTGGGAGGCCAAGACGGGTGGATCACGAGGTCAGGACATCGAGACCATCCTGGCTAACCCGGTGAAACCCCGTCTCTACTAAAAAATACAAAAAACTAGCCGGGCTAGGTGGGGGGGGCCTGTAGTTCCAGCTACTCGGGAGGCTGAGGCAGGAGAATGGCGTAAACCCGGGAGGTGGAGCTTGCAGTGAGCTGAGATCCGGCCACTGCAGTCTAGCCTGGGCGACAGAGCGAGACTCTGTCTCAACAACAACAACAACAAAATCCTTATGTCTCTCAGAGTCACATTAAACTCAGAATTTAAAATACACAAACAAAAAATAGGAAAACAAAAACCCCAAGATCAAAACACAAAAGCATACAAACTAAAAAATGTAAATCCATTACTACTTTTGCATATAGTTAACTCAGAGAGGATAAGAAAAAGTCCAAACAAGGTAAGGACTACAAGACAAAGGTGGGGAAAATAAAAGAGATGCTGATACACAGAAATGAAATGTGCATTGTGGAATTTTAATTTCCACAAAGGAAGACAGGAAAAAACAAAACAAAACAAAACACCTTAAAATGAGAATTTTATCTTTTAGGGAGCACGGTTCCCAGTGGGGCACAGTACCTGTGACACGCCTGTTTGGGCTGGCGGCTGCCCCATGCCCACACTCATCGCCCCGCTGGATGGCGGGAACTGGTTCTGTGGCAGAAACTGGCTCTGAGCAGGAGCCTGGGCCATCATGTTGTTGCTGTGTGCACCCATCATGTTTGGAGGCTGAGGCATTCGGGAAGGAGAAATGGCCATCTACAAGACAACAAGCACCACCAGAACTGTAGTTCCAAAGCTGACAGCCAGAGTTTTCAAGGTGAGCCAGAATGATCCAAGGCCTCACAACCCCAGAGGATGCCAAGCACAGGGCTCACATCCTGCCCTTCCTCATGGGAAGAGATCCCCACTTGCTAAGAACTCCCAGGCTCCTGGGCACTTTACACACTTTCTCAGGCAATCTCTCAAATGAGCCAGCTTCAAAATGTCCTCTGAATAGAAATCAATAGCAGACTATAATTTAAAATTTAACACATGCCTGCCTATGAGTTCTCTAAAGTGTTTAGAAAGCAGCCTCGGAAGAGCGAGCTCTCAGTCAATAGATGCTGACAATTCCCTGCTGGCCACATATCTGAGGCTGCCTTCTCCAGCCTTGGAACTGCCACATTCTCACAAAGTCACACATTCCTATGAATTTGTTATTCCAATAAAATAACTAACAGTCAAATAATTCTGTGTAGTAATGAAGATAATTTTTAAAGGAGAGATGAAAGAAATAAAGCAAAACCCAAATTCAAAGAAAGAACCACGGGATTCCCAAGTGACATGAATTCTGCTGCTTAATGTTCCATGTGAGAGGAGGGCTATCTGCAGCACAGCTAAAGAGAACACTTACCCCTGGCACTGAGCCCATGCTGTTCATCTGGACAGAGTGGTTCATTGGGGAGGCTGCACGAGGTCCCATGGGTGCTTGTGGCAACTGGACGTTCCCCAAGGACATGGGGTTAAACGAATTCATCCCTGTAAATGTACCCACAATGGTTCATTAGGAAAAGCACCCACAGGAAAACAGAATTACAACTTGCTAAATAAACTCTAAGTAAAATAAGATGGAACACACAGGCAACAGAAGACTGAAAAGCAATCACTCAATTAATCAATGAAGATGATGAAGGAACAGACTTCTCCACATCCAGAGAAAATGGCATCAATGTGGGGGTGGTGAGGGTGGCACGGTGAGGGGTTCGAGGGAAGGACAAGGACATGAAGGCATAAGGTTGGGTAACACAGGAACAAGTAAGTGAGACATTAAATGAGGCTGAGGTAGAGCTGAGCCAGAGGACAGAATACCGAACAAAGTATCATAGTAACAAAGAGGGTGAGGAGGTGCCCTGAAAGGACAGCACCCCCACAATCTACAGAAGAGATGTTTCCAGAGACCAGGGCAAGCTTCTGTGCACACCCATACCTAATGCCTCTGGAGCAGCTGGCGCCCATAACTGAGGCTTCCCAGCTCTCTGCTGGGTTTACATTCATTGTTAGAATCTGTGCTAAGACTCCAAACATTCTTTTAATTTTGCAAGCACTTTAAGCATTAAGAAGTGCCCAAGGGTCAGCCATCCTCAACCCCAGCCTCCTGTAGTTTACAGGAGCAACGCATCACTGAAAGACACTTCACAGCCAGTAAGTGTCTCCAGACTGTGGTGTCTAGTTCCTTCCAATTTATAACAATACTCTGTAAACTCTGAGTCTAAAGAAGCACCAGTTCAAATAAGTCTTAGGACCAACACTAAAATCTGAGAGAATTTCTGGAAGGTGTTGCCTTAGCGGTGCTGTAGTCATGAGAAGGCTCGAAGGATGACTCTCTCACGGAGCACTACCTTCAACGACTACCCAGAAATGGTACCTTCAAATAACTGAGTGCCAGTGCAGACCAGGAAGACTTTCCAGGGAGTCTGTAATGTAACCTTCCCCTCTCCTTGAGAATTTTTTTAAACAAAATGAAAAACAATTACTAAGGAACAGCATTTAAACAAATCTGTATTTACCCAGATGTGCTGGTAGGGAGGATGCTAAGTGCATAACCAGAAAACATCTATTTCAATATTCTGCTGGTAAACAGCATGCTCATCATACCCCACACCAGCAGCATCCTCCTATTTAGGCCCAAGTCCTGGACCAATCCCCAACACAGCATCCAGCCACTTTCCTAAGGCTCAATTTCTCTGACTCCTTGATTTCTTTCTCTCTTTTTTTTTTTTTTGAGATGGGGTTTCGCTCTTGTTGCTCCGGCTGGAGTGCAGTGGTGCAATCTCAACTCACTGCAGCCTCTGCCTTCTGGGTTCAAGTGACTGTCCTGCCTCAGCCTTCTGAGTAGCTGGGATTACAGATGTGCACCACCATGATCGGCTAATTTTTGTATTTTTAATAGAGATGGGGTTTCACCATGTTGGCCAGGCTGGTCTCGAACTCCTGACCTCAAGTGATCCTCCTGCTTCGACCTCCCAAAGTGCTGGGATTACAGGTGTGAGCCACTGTGCCTAGCCTGACTCCTTGATTTCTTTCAACCCTCAAATCTAGTCCATCAAAACAAGTCCCTGATAAGTATTTTTCCATAATATCAGCTTATCATGTCTTTTCCAGGATGCAATATGAATACAACTTTTTTTTTTTTTTGAGACGGAGTCTCGCTCTGTTGCCCAGGCTGAAGTGCAGTGGCGCGATCTCAGCTCACTGCAAGCTCCGCCCCCCAGGTTCACGCCATTCTCCTGCCTCAGCCTCCCAAGTAGCTGGGACTACAGGCGCCCGCCACCACACCTGGCTAATTTTTTTTTGTATTTTTAGTACAGACGGGGTTTCACTGTGTTAGCCAGGGTGGTCTCGATCTCCTGACCTCGTGATCTGCCTGTTTCGGCCTCCTAAAGTGCTGGGATTACAGGCGTGAGCCACCACGCCTGGCCCGAATACAACTTTTAAAATGATCTCTTCTACCTTCCCTCCCAAACTACTCTGCAAACCACAATAAAGCCTCTTTCCTCAGAGTCTTCTGGATAATGTCACCACCTTGTTTCACAATCTGGAAAAATGTCCTCCTGCTTGGGTCTCAATAGTCAAGAGCTACAGGGTTTTCAAATGCTCCCTGCCCCGAAATAAAAATCACTGCTTCAATCAACCAAAAACCATAGGCTCTCTACTTAAGAAACTTTCAAGGTTGTTGAGACAGCTGCTGCCACCCCAACCTGGCACAGGACCTGTGTGTACACACTCTCCAGAAGTTGACATCCAGCCAGCTGGGCTTAACCCCTAGGGCCAGGAGCAGCCCGTGCCGTCCCCATGTCAGCCTGTGCAAGTGCTCAGCAGTCTAGGAGTGTCTTGCATGCCTCTCCTTCTCAGCACTGAGAAGCACTCCCTCCCCACATCTAGAGTGCTTCTTTCTCAGACTCTTCCTAAGACTAATGTACCATGCCCCTTCACCATCCATTAAAAAAATAAAAAGCTGGGCTGGGCGCAGTGGCTCACAACTGCAATCCCAGCACTTTGGGAGGCTGAGGCAGGCAGATCACAAGGTCAGGAGATCGAGACCATCCTGGCTAACACAGTGAAACCCCGTCTCTACTAAAAATACAAAAAATTAGCCGGACGTGGTAGTGGGCACCTATAGTTGTAGCTACTTGGGAGGCTGAGGCAGGAAAATAGCGTGAACCCAGGAGGCAGAGCTTGCAGTGAGCCGAGATTGCACCACTGCACTCCAGCCTGGGCAACAGAGTGAGACTCTGTCTCAAAACAAATAAGTAAAATAAAATAAAATAAAATAAAATTTAAAAAAAGCTAAGGCTGGGTGCAGGGGCTCTCATGCCTGTAATCCCAGCACTTTGGGAGGCTGAGGCAGGTGGATCACAAGGTCAGGAGATCAAGACCATCCTGTCTAACACAGTGAAACCCCATCTCTATTAAAAATACAAAAAATTAGCCGGGCATGGTGGCCGGTGCCTGTAGTCCCAGCTGCTGGGGAGGCTAAGGCAGGAGAATGGTGTGAACCCAGGAGGCAGGGCTTGCAGTGATCCAAGATCACGTCACTGCACTCCAGCCTGGGCCACAGAGCGAGACTCCACCTCAAAAAAATAAAAATAAAAATAAAATAAAATAAATAGCTAAAAACTGCTTCTTATTTCTTGAAAGATCTTTCCTATAATCTCCAAATTTCATACTATAA
Source organism: Macaca fascicularis (assembly GCF_037993035.2). Classification (NCBI taxonomy): domain Eukaryota; kingdom Metazoa; phylum Chordata; class Mammalia; order Primates; family Cercopithecidae; genus Macaca; species Macaca fascicularis. Next base: position 4,559,514 of record NC_088394.1, read on the forward strand.
ACAGATCCATACTACCTGTAGAACAATTCTGCTCATCAGCAAAAAGGAATGGAAAGAAGAAAGGACTAGAAAGAAATACACAGGGGGAGAGGAAAAAAACAGTGAAAGTTATGGCTGTTGAATGTTAAACTAAAATATGATTCACAGCAAATAGTTCAATACCTTGAGAAACTTGCATGCGATTCACTGGCAGGGACAGAGGTCCATCTATGGCGGCAAAACAAAAACAAAAACAAAACCACCCTAGTTATTTAATATAATCCTTGATTCAGGAATAGGAAATGTCTTATTAGGACTTCAAACTTAAAAGGGAAAACAGCCAATAGGTCCAAAGGCACGTGTGTTCCAATGCCAGCGGACCCTGTAAAGGGCCTTCCCAAGAGAGAAACTCAGTGTCCCAACACAGCCTGAGGCAGGTGGTCAGGGCCACTGCCACATCAACAGTTTCCGCAGTGCACGCATCAGAGATTCTAATTCTCTGTTCTTAGAAATACACCCCAAACACGAAGGAAAACCAAGGAAACAGGCTAAGGGATGGCAGAAGGAAATAAAATGCTTACTTGGAGGTCTCACAGGTTGTGCCTGTGGAATCACAGGGGGCTGAGTCCCCGGGGCTGGTAAGGCTGGCTGGTTCCCCAAGATGCCTTGTTTATGTAAACGCGACCTCCGTTTTTCTTCTAGTTCTTTTTGTATCTTGTAGATTTTCTCTGCTAATAAGTGATAATATTCATCCTAAAAAGCAACAATATTCAATATGAAACAGTTAAAACTGTAAAAAGCAACTGAATGATCTGTGTTGTAGGTTCCAACTAATGAACTTCTTCATTGAGTACACTGGCAAAAGTAAGTATGCAAATAAATACTTGATGCACCAGGAGCTTTATAGGACATATCAAATAATAGGTACTAAATACACGGCCCACTTCATACCAATGAACTTTTGAATATTCACTGATGCTAGCAATATTACACCCACCACCTACTGTGAAAAATATATCCCATGGACATAATGTAAATTTATATATTCCATGTACCAATGTAACTAACCAAGAGAGTTCTGCAGGAAATTTGTGTCTTATCTGGGAAGTCTCTTTGGCCAGTGGCCTCAAGGTGAGGAGTTTCTCCCAACTACACAGATTCCACAATTTCTAGATAACAAAGCAGACAAATGCAGTGCTGTCTACTACAGATGCTGTAGAGGCCAGAGCACGATAAGCAGCAACCTACCCTGCTGTTGGCAGACTCGTACATGTCCCCTTCCACTTTCTTAGCATAGGCTACCAGGTTTTCCATGCGGCGATCCTTTAGAGCTGCGGGATCAGGTGTTGGGAAGATGGCTTGGACGCTGAAAGGATAACACATCAAACTACTTTTTTTTCCTTTCTTCTTTTTTTAAAGACATGGGGTTTTGGCCAGGCACGCTGGCTCATGCTTGTAATCCCAGCCCTTTGGGAGGCTGAGGCAGGAGAATCACCTGAGGTCAGGAGTTTGAGATCAGCCTGGCTAACATGGTGAAATCTTGTCTCTACTAAAAATACAAAAATTAGCTGGGCCTCGTGGTGGGTGCCTGTAATCTCAGCTATTCGGGAGGCTGAGGCAAGAGAATTGCTTGAACCCGGGAGGCAGATGTTGCAGTGAGCTGAGTGCCATTGCACTCCAGCCTGGGCAATAGATAGAGCGAGACTCCGTCTCAAAAAAAAAAAAAAAAAAAAAGACACGGGGTCTCGCTCTGTCACCCAACCTGGAGTACAGTGGCATGATCATAGCTCACTGCAACCTTGAACTCCTGGGCTCAAGTGATCTTCCCACCTCAGCCTCTCAATTAAGGAGGGAGGTACAGGTGCACACTACCATGCCTGGTTAATTTTTAAATTTTCTGTACAGATGGAGTTTTGTTATGTTGCCCCAGCTGGCCTGAACTCCTGGGCTCAAGCAATCCTCCCGCCTCAGCCTCCCAAAGCACTGGGATTACAGGTGGGGGCTGCTGCACCTGGCCTGAAGCTACTCCCAATGCTGTCAAATGAGCACTACAAAATCAGGATCATGTATCTCTGGTGGCAATACACTGTGGAGAGAAATGCCAAGCCTCTCTTGCCCAGCATATCAATATATGAATGAAGTAACTCCCTGGAGACAATCCTGACTTACCAACTTATCTACACATCAAACACATCAATATTTTGCTATTAACAAGTATGTGCTGGGTCATTTCCAGAATAACACGATTTTTAAATCCCTGATTTTTAAACTACTTACTACTAAAAAAATTTGATCAAAATAAGGAATGGAAAAAACTCAGGGAATATAAGTCTAGTTCATTTAAAATAACTAGCTCAACAAAGTTAGGCTTCGTGTGGTGGCTCATGCCACCCAGCACTTTGGGAGGCCGAGGCAAGAGGATTACTTGAGGCCAGGAGTTTGAGACCAGCCTGGACAACATGGCAAGACTCTGTCTCTAAGAAAGAAAGAAAGAAAAAAAAAAAAAAAAAAAAAAAAGGCCGGGCGCAGTGGCTCATAATCCCAGCACTTTGGGAGGCTAAGGTGGGCAGATCACTTGAGGTCAGGAGTTTGAGCCCAGCCTGGCCAACATGGTGAAACCCTGTCTCTACTAAAAATACAAAAACTAGCTAGGGGTGATAGCACCCACTTGTAATCCCAGCTACTCGGGAGGCTGAGGCAGGAGAATCGCTTGAACCTGGGAGGCAGAGGTTGCAGTGAGCTAAGATTGCGCCCTGCACTCCAGTCTAGGGTACAGAGCGAGACTCCGTCTTCAAAAAAACCAAAAAGTTAACTTAACTTTGTTATGTTAACTAACTGTAAGGTGATAATGACATGCCATCTATAAACTCATCCAATTCTGAGGAGTCTCCACAACTAGAATCTGGAACTACAAAATAAGGTGAGGTTCTTGAGCTAACCCCAGCCGCCTCATGCAGCATTAAGGCCAGGCTGCACTGAGGGTCTTTGCCTCCGTGACAGGGGCTGTAAGTCAGTGCCCCTCGGCAGTATAGAGCCACCAATGCTCTCTTTGTCACCCCCGCTCACCGAGGACATGAAGTGCGGGAATCTCTGGCCTGCCTAGGGCTGCCAGAGTTCTACCAGCAGTGAGAGTGGCTCCCTAAATAAGCACGTGACTTGTATAGGATCCTAGGGTACTGTCATCCGGTAGTCAATGGGCAACACAGGAACAAAATCATCTATGAAACTGTAAAACTGTTACGTACAGTTTATGCACTAGATGGCTCCGCAGGTCCTGAGTGACATGTTCGTGCCAGCCTTTCCTTACACCAGTGCTGGAAGGAGGAGCTGCTGTTGGTATAGTGCTGAGGGTTCCAATGTTACCAGAGTTGGAGCCATCGTTCATCAGTGGGCTATGGAGGAAATAAGGACACTTCATCCATCTACTGAAGCGACTCAAACATACTTTGTCTAATAAGGTTCTTCTACCACCACATGTGACTTCTAAAAGTTTAAGTCAGGAGAGCCAAGTAATGTATATAAATAAAACTTAAACTATGTTTAATCTATTATCTGCTCTACACTTACAATTAAAGAAAAAAAGGAAAACAGCATTCACCCCTCACCACCCCATTTAAACTATTTTCTCTGCCACACATTTAGAAAGAATCAGTTTTGTGTGGTTCTCAGTCCACGTTCTTGTTGGACTGTCACTCAGAACTGAAACAGGGTCTTACTTTGTGGCCCCCAAGGAAGTCGGAAGAGCTGATTCTGAAATCAAGTTTGGGGGCTGCTGATCTGTTGTTATTCCTCCTGCTGGAATGTTCATTGGATTATTTCCTTTAAAGACAGAAAGAAATCAATCAACTCTTAAATTTTAATATATACTTCAAAGTTTTGATGACAGATAACCAACATGTCATCACATAAACAATTGGTGATTATTTAAATAAGTGATTCTGGTCAGTTATAATAAGCACTGAGGCAGGAACCCCGAGTGTCATATTTTCAATAATGGTAATCAACGTGCACAAATAATCAGTAGACACCTCCCCACTCTACTTGGTAACCAAAGTAAGGTGTGTTTATGGAGATTAGCTGGTATCTAAGTGAAAAAGTTATAAATGATCCATATGCAGCCTCTGACTTTCATTCTGCTTCATTAGTATCACTTCTGAGTGACTCAGCTGCACTGACATATACCTCTGTGTCTCTACCCCCAATATCAGAAAATAAAATCATAGAAATTAAGCTCAGGAAAAAAATACAGAGGTCAATTTGTCTACAATCTTCATATTAAAGTAAAGGAAGGCCGAGATTAATAAAGGTTAAGTTTGTCCTAAATTATACCATCAACAGGAGAGGAGTTAGATTAAGACTTGGGTCTCAGGACTCTAACCCAGTCTCCTGGCCACTATTAGTTAGACATTCACTGGGGCAGTTGTTTTCCAAAAAGCAACAAATAAGATGACTTTAGCTGGGCATATTTTAAGGAATAATTGTTAACCGTAAAATACTTTATTAGGAAAAGAACAAAACTAGCACAGCCAGCCAGCCAGTCTGGACTTCACAGACATCACTGCTTAGCTTAAGCCTAGATGTAAAGGGACTGTGTCCACTTAAAGAAAAATATTAAGGAAACCATATGCAGAAATGGCAAAAATCATGGGTATGTGTGAGCAAATGACCAAAGGTGGGCAAATAATGGGCTGGGGTGACAAAAGAAATGCTGACATGTCCAGCAGCCTGGGAAAAGAGTTTCCAGGGCTCCTGTCATTAACCTGCCGAAGTCCAGGCTGGTCACTTCCAACTGTGGGGTAGACCCTAACCAAGATGTGTGAGGAAGTGGCAAACGCAAGTTCTCCATCAAATAAATGACAACAGTCAGCACGAGGGGTCCAGTCAGCATCCTGACTTGTGAGATCTGCATTCTGAGCCACATGGCACATTCTTTATGAAAACTGTCCAGAGAGAAGTGGCACAGCAAGCAACAAAAACATTGCTTCATTTGCAAATGCTGCTCTTTTTATAAGCATATAACATTTTCCTTGCATTAGACACTTCAGCTTTTTACTGGGAGATTTTTATTTCAACCACTGTAGTAAAAAACACAAAACAAACTGAAAACTGCCTTGGGTTCCATCACTCCATTCCCTTTGCTATATTTGGACAAGTAAGAATGAAGTTGAGAGTTTCTTCACCTACCCAGGGGGTTGAGAGTCCTCATCTGCTGGTGGGTTTGAGGCTGTGCTGGTTGCTGGCCAGGAACCTGAGGCTGCAGCTGCGTCTGGGGCTGGTTCATGTAGGGGAGTCCGAGAGCAGCATAGGCTCGCTGCATGGAGCTGGGGTCTATGGGATTTGGGTTACTTAAAGAAGTGGCATTCTGTTGCCCTGTGCCAACAGAACCAATTGTGTTTTGAATTCCACTAGCTGGAGACCCCAGGATGGCTATAACGACAAACAGACAGACAAACGAGAAAGGTAAGTAAAAGGGAGAAGCCCACAAATGATTTAAAAAACTACTGAGAAGCAAATACATTTCATCAAAATACTACACATGAATATCATAAAGCAGTAAAACAAGGCTAGGGAGAAAGGAACTGTGCTGAAGGACTCATGTATTCTGCCTAGCAGTAAGTGAGGAACAAAAAGTGAAAGAAAAGTGAAGTTTCTATCTTAGCAGGCAACAGATCATAAAATTTCACAGATAACACCTGAAAAAAATCAGTATGTTTTAAAACCTAGAGACTCCTCAAGAGGTCAGTTCCAGGGAGTGGCAAATGTATGACAAGGGAAACGTCTGATTCTCTGGTGGGCAGCAGACACCTTGAGATGAACAGAGGAGCACCCTCCTGCTGTTAACCCCAACCCTGTCCTTCACTGCTCACCTGCACAGGTACAGAGGGCTTAAGAGAAGGAGCAGAGATGATACCTCGTTGGTCAGTTTTGATTAATAAATCTATGATGTGCTCTTCTAAATCACATAATTGCAAGTCCTTGAAACTTACACAAGCAATGACAGCATGAACACATCCTTCTGACGGGATTCCTATGCAGCAGAGCACCATGCTGAGCTCTCTGGTTATATGAAGCTGTTTAAGAAATACTGAACTTGACTGATTGACTGATTTGTTTGAAATTAAGGTTGGAGTGAGGCTTCGCAATTCCGCGTGGGTCTTGTTATGCGGGGCCACCTCAGCACCTCTGATATTCAGGAGGTGGCTCTGCCTCACATGGCCAACATCAGATTCTGCTACCCAGGCCCACTGCTGGCTGGCAGGGAAGCTGCCCCATTCAGCTAGCTAACCCCAGGAGACTAAAGGAAAAACTGGTGTCAACATAAGAAGCTCCATCCCAAAGGGCTTCCAAGGTAATGGAGAGACTACTCCAAACTTGCATCAACTTGCATCAACTTGGGCATTTCAAAGTCAATTCATCTACCCACCTACCTACCCACCTGTTTGCCTGCCCACTCATCCGTCCCAACAACCCAAATGTTGTGTGAAAATTTATCATATGGCAGAAGTTCTACATCATACTATTTATTCTTATTTTTGAGTTCCTTTCTAACTTCCACAAATTTTAGAGTCATGTTAAAAATAGCATCCTACAGTGTTGCTACTATAACACATCATTTTTTGATACATAAAACACGATCACAAAGCCTTTCTTTCAAATTCCAACCACTATGTGTAACAGTAATATTCTCACATTCAACCATCAGTGCACCTATAGTAACCCCAATACTTACCCAGAGCGACCTAATTAAACTAAAATGTGTGAAAAGAAAATTCCTGGTAATTATACATTCCATACTATTAACTTTTCTAATAAGGATACTCAGATCAACTCATTACCACTCATCAGACACAATTACACACACGAAGCACTCATTATCATAAATGAAAAGCAACTCCCAAGGTGCACTTTATGACAAGTGTGTAGCTGAAGTAAGTCATGCACAATACCTTTAAAAGTATTCTAATACTTACTACTCCCCAAAACTTTAAACATGTGTCCACCATACTTCTGAAACTGACATCTTACATTTTTAAGAAGCACTATGGTATAGAAATCAAAGTTACCAGTGATAGGATAGTTTATTTTTCTACAACCTTGCGATGTAAGAACAGGGCTACACTATATTTAACACACATGGTGATGCACTGTGGAGAGGAACTTAAAAGAAACAAAGTATGTAGCCTTCCATTTCCCAGTGAATGCTTTATTGACTTCTTCCTACAATATTTCCCTTTTATCGACACCTCCCCAAGTGCCATCTACTTAACTAAAATGCACCACCTTACGGTGAATGCTACTCCTAAGCCCACAGCCACTTACAGGGCAGCCAATGCCTCATACTCACACAGGCCTCCCATGCAAGCTGCTGACATGGTCACTGCATTTTGTGTTAAAATCATTCATTTTCTAAAAGTAAACATTATTATATTTTTATTTTAAAAGAAAATATACCTATGAGAAGCACTTGCAACTCACCATTTCTAAAATTCAGAAGCAAAGGAGATTAATTACAAACAAATAGAGAAGGTCTCTGCCATTTAAGCACGGCTGAATTTGAACTCCAAATAATGCTATTAGATGAAATGACACAAATACTGAAGGGTAAGGGTGCTCAGGCATTCACTGTGGGGTGATGGCTGACTGAAAGGGGAGTCATTATGTACAAGCCACCATCAACCGTACTGCCACCTCAAGATGCTCCACGTGCTCCATGGTGGTATTCCCGATCCCTCTCTGAAATCCCACAGTCAGTGCCTCCTGTACCGCTGCTGGTCTTTAGACACTGACCCTTCGTGTATTCACTCACTCACACGACAGACTCAGTGAGTACACTCTGCCAGGCTCCCAGATATGGTGTGGGCACAATCTCTGCATTCCCTGAGCCTAGAATCTGTTAAGAGGGACAAAAGATTATCTAATAATCACCTAACGCACCCAAACTGCACCTTGGAACCCTGGGACAGGAGAAATTAGGCTCATCTCACGTTCCCTGTGCATCCCTGAAAGGTGGGATTAACGTGAAACTCGGTTTTACTCTTCACCACCTGCCACATGGGCCACGTAACCTGCTGTGCAGTGTCCAGGGGATGTGTGAGGTATAGTGCAGTGGCCAGCACACCGTGGGCCCTCCCAGTGCAGCCCATGGAGTGCCTTGGAACTGAACACAAACGCAGGGAGAGCTACAGATAGCACTGCTCCATCTACCTGGCATCCCTAAGAATGAAGTTTCTCTACTTATCCTTTCCACATTATTGCCACTTACCTCTTCCAATGTCAAGGCTGTATGCTCATTTGGCCATTTTTACATCTTTTTTCCTTGCTAGAGCATAAAGCTCTAACTTTCAGGAAGCCACAACACACCTGCAGTGCACTAACACACTGGCTGGATTCTTCTGGGCCTATCAGGTAATACTCCTGCCCCGGATGTTTCCCTCTTTAAAGCTCCCCAGTGCCCTCAGCCTCACCACCTTCTGATGTAGCCAAGAAGGAGCCTATGGCCTATGAAAAAAAGGCCAAGTTTTGTAGCAGGCTTTCCTGGACTTACCTGCCATTCTTCACGCACAAAGAATGTTCCACTAAGAGGCCGGGTGCGGCCAGGTGCAGTGGTTCACGCATGAAATCCCAACACTTTGGATCACTTGAGGTCAGGAGTTCGAGACCAGCCTGGCTAATAACATGGTGAAACCCTGTCTCTATTAAAAATACAAAAATTAGCTGGATGTGGTGGTGCGCATCTGTAATCTCAGCTACTTGGGAGGCTGAGGCAGGAGAATTGCTTGAACCTGGGAGGTGGAAGTTGCAGTGAGCCGAGATCGCACCACTACATTCCAGCCTAGGCAAGAGAGACTCTGTCTCAAAAAAAAAAAAAAAAAAAAAGAAAAGAAAAAAGAAAAAAAGAATGTTCCACTAAGAGGTTCCCTGTACAGTCTATGTCGCTGATGCAAAGCACTCAAGTTACTCAGACAACTTAAGCCCCTAATCATTCTTTATAAAACTGAACTCCATTTGGAAATTCAGTTAAAACAGACACGAATTAAATGTCCAAACTTTGTCAGGGTAGGGGGAGATACACCATGAAGCAGAGCAGTAGCTGCTACAGCTGATCCGTCAGCAGCACAACAGTGAGCCGAGGGGCCACCCAACGCAGGCCAGAAACACAGTGCTTGTGGAAGGCGAAACTTGTGTATGGGGAGGGCCAGCTGCGGGGCTTGAGTCCGCCTGGTTTCAGTATACCTGCGGGGTCCTGGAACCAGTTTCCCGAGGATACCAACACACTTAGATTTCTACTAAACAAGCAATGCTAGAATTTATTCAGGTAGCTCACGCCTGTAATCCCATCACTTTGAGAGGCTGAGGTGGGGGAATCACCTGAGGTCAGGAGTTCAAGACCAGCTTGGACAACACGGTGAAACTCCATCTCTACTAAAAATACATAAAGTAGCCAGGCCTGGTGGCATGTGCCTATAATCCCAGCTACTCGGGAGACTGAGGCAGGAATCCCTTGAACTAGGGAGACGGAGGTTGCAGTGAGCTGAGATCGCGCCACTGCACTCCAGCCTGGGTGACAGAGTGAGACTTTGTCTCAAAAAAAAAAAAAAAAAAAAGAGAGAGAGAATTTATCCAGACCTGCAGACATCTCTACAAAGTTGCTGGTGGCACCACTGTACCTTGCGGGCATTGTGTGGGGGCTGGAGACTCAGCCTCCCATGAGGCACGGCCACAAGCCCTCAAGCAAAAGGCTTTCTTCAGAAGCCAAGTGACACTGGCGCAGCGACATTCTCCTTGCTATCAAGGAGCAAAGTTGTTCAGATGTAACACATCACCCACGATCCTCTGATACTTAAGTCAGGGTCAATCAAGGCCACTATTCTCTCTACAACCTTCAGATTCTGCTCCTTGCTGTTCCCCATCCCACCACAGTCTGTCAAAAGAGGTGAAAATCTCCAAAGGGCCCTCAAGTGAACAAAGGGCCTGCTCCACACACACTCACTGGGCACCTGATGGGCTATTCGATGAGTGGCAGTTCAAAGGAGGGAGATGTTGACGCCATATAATGAAAGGAGGTTTTTTTTGGTTTGTTTTTTTGAGACAGAGTCTTGCTCTGTTGCCCAGGCTGCAGTGCACTGGTGCAATCTTGGCTCACTGCAACCTCTGCCTCCCGGGTTCATCAAATGATTCTCCTGCCTCAGCCTCCCGCCTCAGGATACTGAGTAGCTGGGACTACAGGTACATGCCGCCACATCCAGCTGATTATTTGTATTTTAGTAGAGACGGGGTTTCACTGTGTTGCTCAGGCTGGTCTTGAACCTGAGCTCAGGCAATCCGCCTGCCTCAGCCTCCCAAAGTGCAAGGATTACAGGTGTGAGCCACTGAGCCCGGCCGAAAGGAGGTGTTTTAAACAATCTGAGGCACCTACAGATGGAACATGTTGCCAGGTGAAGCAGTGGGTGCTACACTCATGGAGATGTCTGGCAGCAGCTGGGGCCATGGCTGACACAGCTGGGGCAGTGCATGCATTAGGCTGGCTCTGGGGCCGACCCTGTGCACTTGCTTCGACAGTCCCTGGGGCACTCTGGGTTGGAAAACCCATGGTCTCTCTCAGAGAATGACTCAAAACCTCTGACCAGCACTGGCCCAGACACCTGGTATTTCAAGGCATCCAGAGCAGTGCATCTCGGATTTTAATGCGCACACCAATCACCTGGGAATTTTGTAAAAATGCAGGTTTTAATATAAGAGGTCTGAAACAGGGCCCCAATTTCTTTACTGCTTACAAGCAACCTGGGAGAGCCTCTATGGCTTGCCTGAGGCCTACACTTTCAGCAGCCAGAACTTCACAAGTGAGGCAACATGAGCCCCAAGAAGGGAATCCGTTGGTCACGAGTCCTCTATGCCACAGTCCTCTATGCCACTCTGTGCACTGAATTTACTGGAGGTCAGATGCCAGGACTGACATAGGTACATAACTTGGAAAGTCCTAATTATTCAACAAAAATTGAAAAATGTTATAAGGGATGGTTAATTCGAGATCAGTGATTATAGAATCTTTATTCAAGGAAAAATTAAATGAGGCTAGGCACAATGGCTCACGCCTGTAATCCCAGGACTTTTGGGAGGCCGAGGTGGGAAGATCACTTGAGCTCAGGAGTTCGAGACAAGCCTGGGCAACATGGTGAAACCCCATCTCTACAAAAAATACAAAAATTAGCCAGGTGTGGTGGCAGATGCCTGCAGTCCCAGGTATTCAGGAGGCTGAAGTGGAATGACTGCTTGAGCCCAAGAGGTTGAGGCTGCCATGAGACGTGGCTACGCCACTACAAGCCAGTCTGGGTGACAGAGCAAGACTCTGTCTCAAAACAAACCAATCAACCAAACAAAACTCAACATAGGCCAAAAAGGTAATCAATGGTCTGGGCTTCATTTCAAAGAACCTCAGATTAGCTCCACAGGTGATTCTGGAAGGTTCTCTCAGTAGAGACATTAATCACAGAAGTTAGAGAATGCAGCATGTAAGACCAGCGCTGGTCTGTGGGGAACACTGCCTAAAAAGCAGAGTCCTGGGGCCCCTAAGGCGGTCTCCATAGAGCAAGCACAGGTGGGTCATGGCAGAGTCCCTGAGGCTTCCAGGAGTTCACCACAGTCCACCTTTCGGTTCACCTTGTTTGCACAGGAACTCCAGTCCAGTCAAATCCATGTCCTCACAAGCTGTGCACTGTGCAGACACTGTCCCCACTGTCTGAAATGTTCTTCCTTCGTTATTTTGTTTGCACTGGGCTCCACGAAGTCTCACGTTCCTCTATAAAGTAGTCAGGTGCACTCCAATTCTCCTCAAAAAGAATGTTGATTGCACTGACTTGTCTCTACCTCAGTCCTTTGAGGGAGGTCACCCTTACATTATTTTTAACATATATATCGTCTTCAAAACCCAACCTCAAGCCAAAGTAGGGTCAGATTCACATTTTCCTCTCTGGGTTCTTAACTCAAGAGTTCACACACCATAAGCATAATTTGCTTTGGGAGAAGAGAAAAAAAACAACAAAATGTACAGAAAGGATACTGCTGAAACCCTGTCAATCATACTTTTGTAAAAAACTACCAAAACCCTGCAGCAAGTTAATCTAAATCTTCCTTGTGACTTTATAAAATCATCCTGGTAATATCTTACATTATGACTAGTAGAAAACCTGTGGTTTACCACTTGAGAGAGCAGGCGCACAATCAATTTTCACAACACTCCGGCAGTTATAAGGATGGTTAAAAAAAAAAAACCACATACACTTCTTTTTTCTTTTAAAACAAAAACCACATAAGCGTTTCTTAAAAAGAGAAATCACAAAAGTTTACAACTGTCATGGTAGTATGTACTAAAAACAAAAGATCCTCAAAAAGCCACACCCTCAAATTAAAAGTTAAGAATAAAATTCTAGCTCATTATTCATGGAATATTGTATAACTACAAACTTGACAACAAATATTTTGGCACTTGAAGAGCCTATTACTGAAATGTGCCCTAAAACACAAGAAATTTAGCCATCCCAATATACTAAAGAAAAAAGTTTTACAGTAACGTGGGAGGAAAAACAGACTCTATTCCATTAGAACAACTGTCCCAAATATCTGGTTCTAGAAGACCCAGGATTCCAGAATGTCACTTTATATAAGAGATATCCAAGGAAATTGTTTATTAATTCAAATTTTAGTCAATCAAAGAATAATTTAATTGACTTTTAGGTAAGCGGTTTTTTTTTTTTTTTTTGCCCTTGTTGCCCAGGCCGGAGTGCACTGGCGAGATCTCGGCTCACCACAACCTCCGCCTCCCAGGTTCAAGCGATTCTCCTGCCTCAGCCTCCCCAGTTGCTGGAATTACAGGCATGCGCCACCATGCCTGGCTAATTTTGTGTTTTTAGTAGAGACTGGTCTCGAACTCCCGACCTCAGGTGATCTGCCCGCCTCGCACCTGGTCAGGAAACTGGTTTTTAAAGGAAACTCGCTGTGGTTCTTCTGTAGGGAGGCAGATAACAGGCCCCATTACCCTGGCATTTCTCTTCTCTGTGACAGGGACACCCTGCTTTACATGAAGCAGGGTCAGCGTCAGCTTGCTGCCTACTCCCTTGTCGCCAGAGGGAGGTGGGCTGGACTCAGTAAAAGGAAAACCACGGGGGCTGTCACTGGCACGCCACTCCACAGTACTCTTAGGAACAAAGCACTTTTTCTGTCTTTACGTGGGCCACTCGGAAACAACCAGAAAGAAAAGTAGCACGTATTCTCTAGGCAGCTGCGGGGTCTTGAGGAAGGATGATCAAGAAGAATGAGAGGAATGAACACAGAAAACACAAGACAGGGGAGGGTGGCAAGATGGCACAGACGAGATGGAGGAAGATGAGGAAGACTGTGCTGTGCTGGAAGGGTCGCTAAGGGAGCACCTCCAGCCAGAGGGGACAGGAGATTGAAGGGCACTTCCTAGCTGTCCAAAACTGAAGGACACACCCAAAGACCACGGTTTTACCTCTAAAATGACAGGAAGAGGTTGAAAAACGGGAGGGAGGTTCATCCTTCTTACTGCCTGAAGCCTACAAATAGCAGGGAGCCTCAGAGCCCCAGGCAGGCCTCCCAACCAGCAGGGACTGCTGCATAACCAGTCTTGCCAAGGGCTACAGACAACCTAGACAATGGCAAAACAACGGGGATGACCAGGATGCAGCAGCCCTAGGCAGAGGCTCTCACTGCCAAGCAGAGTGAATGGTCAGTTATACAAAGAGGTCTGGAGACCATAGATCCACGCAGAGGGAAACCTTCAAAAATGTTCGTGTGGGATTTTATACTGACCCAGCCTGACTGACGGAGGCTTCAAAATTTACTTCAGGATAAGGGCTTTCCAGTTCCAAAAGAAGTGCCCCCTCTCTCCCCCTCCCCAAGACGTCACCGCCATTATAGCGACATGGAATTTAAATTCTCACATATGGAGTAACTGTCAGGAAATACCATGTCTTCATGTTGGCTCAGTGAACAAAGTGACTCTGCTGTTCCATGCTGCTTCAAGTGCGTGTATGCAGGGGGCAGGGAGAGGGAGAGGCAGTGAGTGAGTCAGGGTCCAACATCATCACAGCAGTTCCTGACACAGAGAGCCTGCCTACCCTCTGAGCTTGGCTGTACCTTGGGCCACTGTCCGCCCTACCTCACCCTGCACTCCGTGGCTCATAACCCCTGCCCACTCCCTACCTACTCTCTGAATTTTCTTTAGAAACAACTTCTATTCTCATCTCCAAGCTTCTCTGCCCCCGTGCTCACTTACTTTGTTGGTTTCGCTTGTCACTGGCATTTTTCAAAGGGAGGCAAACAGGACAGTCATGTCGTGTGCAGTTCTTCCAATGAGAGATGATTTGTCGTGAAGATGCACAATGGGCAACTATGACCAGAAAAACAACGAGATGTTATTTTTCTATCCAAATCGTCACACTTTCAATTATACCTAAATTATAATGCCAGATTCCATAAGAAAATGGTAACAAGTGTAACCATAACACAGTATAGGCAGTCCTCAACTTACAAACAGGCTGTTTTCCAAAAAGTTTGTAAGTTGACTGTTGAGAAATCCAAACAAAACTTCCCCTAGAAGCAATGTTATGAAGGATGGGTGATTAAGGGCAGCTCACAAAACAAAACAAAAACTATTCAACCTGGAATACCAAACAACTGCAACGAAAGGTAGAACAAGTAATAGTTCTGTGATGTAACTATTTAAAATAAAAACGTTCAATTATGTTTCAAGATGAAACCACCTAAACACTACAGTGAAGAAATACAGATAGAGAAGCACATGAGAAGCCTGCAGAGATTCTGAAAGGGACTCTGGGCACCTGGTGAACAAGTACTCGAGAGGGTAACTGACCCTGGTTATTCCGGCTTCATCTTCTAAAGGTCTAACCTTACCCTTCTCTGCTTCTGTTACGACAGGATTACTCTGGGGACTCACAAATGTCACAACGGGAGACAGGGAGACCAGGGGGAGATTCCCCCAAGGTTTATGAGCATAAGAAGAGAAGGAAAGAGAATAAAGATTAAAGGAAAGTACAGCTGTTAATAGGAAACACTTCCTTTGGTAGAAATGAGGTGTCTGCAGTAAAAGGGGAGACAGAGGGCACGTGAAGTGCCTAGTTCACCACCTCCCCTGGGATGATACAGTGCATAGTTCCCCATGTCATTGCCAGTCACCCAGGACAACTTCACTGCCATCTGGACTTGCCTCAAGACACAGGACAGAGGAGCAAGGCCGCAGGCCACCAAGACAGATGCTGGGGTGCAGAAAGGGCATGTGCCTGCACGTGCGTGTGCTATGTTCATTGCCCAAAAGAAAACCACGATCTAGACATTCACAACAAAGACAGTGCTCAAGAAGTGACCAACATCTTCCATGACAGAGGAAGGAAGAAAAGAACAAAATACGGGGCACAGCTTCAAACAGCAGAAGTTCACAGAGTATCAGAAAACCAAATCGCCTTTCTCTTCAGTAGATAAGACTTCCTGGAGCACCTGACTGTCACTGTGTGGGGAACGTGAGCGCAATATGTTTTGCCACACCAAATGGAAGGTAGTACTCAGGCTGCCGGAGCCTTATGAACCAGAGAGCTGCTGTAAGAACAATAAAGACAAATTCTTCCTGAACTCTGCCACTAGGAGTTCCAAAAACAGCACTTACCTTGGCAGGCTTTCCCAGCCTGACAATGCGTCATGTGATTCAAAACGTTTTTCATGGTTCGACAATGTGGGAGCGAGCAGGCCCGAACCTCTCCGTTTGCTTGCTCTCGTCTCTGACACTTATGAGCATGAAGCAGTAGAACCAGCTGCTGCTGTATCAGTTTGCGTTTTTCAGGATCTGCAGTGGGGCCCGTTGCAATTCCTTGTGTGGGTACAATTCCCACTGATGTTTGCATCTGAGACTAAAATAAAGCAAAATAATAAAAATACTTTAACCTCTCAGAGTTCCAACTCATATTCATTAATTATTTCTCAAACAAAAGCAAAAGTTGATGGATAATACTGACCACAGAGAGAAGAAGGCTGGTGTAGTTCTCTAATCCACTGATGACTTTAAGAAGATTCAGAACCACAGAAATCAACCCAACTCAGCAGCAAGGCTGATTCAAGTTCACTTGTATACAATTATCATCCAAGCAAGACAATGGCTGGCTCTTCACTGTAGCAACCAAAACCCAACTCACTCTACGATGTACACAACTACAGGAAAAGCTGTGTATTATATCAGCTGGACCATATGAAACTGCTGCTTCTGTATGTCCCAAATGGCCAAACACCAGCAATTTCATAGGGTTCAACATAATTAAAAAGATTGCCAAGGCCCGGCCAGTGCGTTGGCTCACGCCTGTAAGCCCAGCACTTTGGGAGGCCGAGGCGAGTGGATCATGAGGTCAGGAGATCGAGACCATCCTGGCTAACACAGTGAAACCCCGTCTCTACTAAAAAATAGAAAAAATTAGCCGGGTGTGGTGGCAGGCGCCTGTAGTCTCAGCTACTCCAGAGGCTGAGGCAGAAGAATGGTGTGAACCTGGGAGGCGGAGCTTCCAGTGAGCTGCGATCGCTCCGCCACTGCACTCCAGCCTGGGCGAGAGAGACTCCGTTTCAAAAAAAAAAAAAAGATTGCCAAGGCCTGACCAATTGCAACGTACTGCAAACATCTGATGTAGCAGAAAGAATCAGAGCTACCTTTTGGATTTCATTATCACATGACTAGAAGGGCAATGCCTGCAGCTTGATTTCACAGCGAACACTACCTCTCCTAAAGACTAATGACACTTAGCCTTAATACAACCACCCAGTACAATGGGAAATGCATTCCTGTCCTATGCTTTGTTTCTCATTAAAATTTCCACTCAGACAGTTGATAATTTTTAAAGATTTGGTGATCTGCTAAAAATACAGGAAGAGTTTGCTTTCAGTTGCCTGAAATAACAAGCCAAACCAAACAAACCGTTTAACAGCAAGGAAAATGGAAAAGGGGACCCGTAGAGTCTTATTCTTCATAAACTATAAGCATTCTTCAGATAAACTTAATAAAAAAGACTTAGGCAATAAGAGAAGTGTTCCTAATGTGCAACAGTATCAACCACAGTTCCAAGATTTCCAATTTTCTCTAGTACTCTGATATTTCCAGCTTGCTTCCACAACCCTCATTACCTCCCCTAAAGTATGCCACTCTGATTTTTTAAAAAATATATGAATCAAAACTGTACATTCACGAAGAGAGGAAACTATAAAAATAATTTTTAATGAATCAAAGCTCATTTTTAAAAGGTTATAGAGTGTTCTGTTTCGGTTTTACCGTTATGAGAACTAGAAAATAAGTGTGTAGAAAAGCTGGGTGGCTGGGCTTGGTAGTAAAATTCTTGGAAGTTTCAGAAGGACGCAAAGCAATTCTGAGAAGGACCCAAAGCAAAATCAGCATCCTAGCTGAGAAGCAGAACACCATGAATGCAGGGCTCAACTCCTAAAAGAAAATAGCCTCTTTCCCTTACGTTTATTTTTTCTTGATTATGAAAGTATATATATACACTGCAGGAATTTTGGAAAGCCAGAGAACTACTACAGAAATAATTAACAACAATTAAAATCCCATTATCCTGGAGTCCACTATTAAAGTGTTGACAGGTTTTTTCCCCCTTCCTTTTTCTATATAAATGCTTATGTATGAACCATAATCAATAGAGCCTCGTATCTCCCCTTCAACACACACGTTTTGCTTAGTGTTTTTCCATGTTCTGCCCCATACCACTAAACTGTCTCAGACAGTGGCTGGGACGACTTGGAACGAACAGCATGTTACTCTACAACTTTACACTCATTGAACTAGTTCTTGTTATGGGGCATAAACTGGAATCCCTGGCCCCCTCCTTTATTTTTTATAATTGTAAATAAAGCTTCAGTAAG
This sequence comes from Macaca fascicularis, assembly GCF_037993035.2. Taxonomy (NCBI): domain Eukaryota; kingdom Metazoa; phylum Chordata; class Mammalia; order Primates; family Cercopithecidae; genus Macaca; species Macaca fascicularis. The sequence continues at coordinate 4,577,436 of NC_088394.1, forward strand.
CAAACAGCCCTTAAACTGCCCCTGCAAGCATGCAATACTGGCGTTAAGTCCACTGCTCAACTGGCTTATTCCTGTGGATTGGAAGGTCCATCCAGAAATCAACAGGAATGGAGACACAGAAGAATGGGAGAAACACAAAATGAGCCTCATTTAGGTCTCTTTCTTTTACATTTATGAAAATTTCAAACATACAGAAAAATGGAAAGGAAAGGATATCATCATTAAACCTAAGAAAAAGAACAATCCTTCTTGGGTATCAGCTAATACTGAGTCATATCCCAATTTCTCTAGTTGTCCAAAACACATCTTTTATAGCTGGTTTGCACAAATCAGGACTCCATGAAGGCCTACATCCTGTATTTGGTTGTTCTTAAGGTTCTTAATCTATTATGTCTTCCATTCTTTTACTCCTGACACTACCTTTGTTGAAGAGACTACATAGTTGTCCTCGCACTGTTTCTTAAAGTACGGAAATATCACCAAAAAAATTACATAAAAATTAGGCAAAAATTTTAACTCTACCAATAAATTATAAGCAGGCTGTTCTTAATTCACCAAAAATTAACACGCTGCTTTTCATTTGGGATTTAAAGATTCTTTTTTTTTACATTTCAGAGACAAGGTATTGCTATGTTGCCCAGGCTGGCTTCCAGGGCTCAAGTGATCTTCCCACTTCAGCCTCCCATGTAGCTGGGATCACAGATGTGTGGTGGCACCCAGCTGGCTTGTATTTATTTATTTATTTATTTTTTGAGACAGGAGTCTCACTCTGTTGCGTAGGCTGGAGTGCAGTGGCACCATCTCAGCTCACTGCAACCTCTGCCTCCCTGATTCAAGCGATTCTCCCGCCTCAGCTTCCCAAGTAGCTGGGATTACAGGTGCCCACCTCACCTGCCTACTTTTTGTATTTTTAGTAGAGATGGGGTTTCACCATGTTGGCCAAGCTGGTCTCGAACTCCTGACTTCAAGTGACCGGCACGCCTCAGCCTCCCAAAGGCCTGGGATTACAGGCGTGAGCCACCATGCGAGGCCTGGCATGTATTTTTAATAGTGTCTTTTGCACTACACCTGACCATATGTCAAAACAATATGGTTGGAAACTATATGGCAAATTTAAAACTTGGTCTGTTATTTGTCTACCTCTGGATGGAGGACAAATGTACAGTTTAATGAGCTCTACATATTGTTTACAACATGCATCTCAAAAGCCATTCTGAGGGTGAAGCTGAGTCAACGGTGGAATGGAAAATGTCTTATGACCCTGTGTCTGGCCCTCCCCATGGAATTCTGTATATTTGTCTGGGACTAGCTTAGTTTTGCAAAGTAGTTACAAATACAGGGGCACACTTACTTTCCTCCTCTCGCAGACTGGTGTTCAATGAGCCATGAGAGTTAGATGTGAACTGTAGGTGGCCCCCAAATCTGTCAGAAGCATCCTTCAGACTTCCCCAACCTCCCTGCCCAGTTCCCACTGGCAAGCAGGCACTAAGGATGGAGGGAGAGTACTTCAGAACCCCCCTTTAAAGCACAGAACAAAGCTATCGTCGTGGAAGCTGCCCCAAAAGTAATCTACATTTTGTGTGATTTTGTTTTTCTAAGAGCCAAGAAAATTTTGAAAAACAGTAAAAATAAAGGGGCACTCTATGTTGCCAGATACTGAAACATACTACAAAGCTAATTTCTTTACGTAAGTCCAGAAACAGACATATGTATACATCAAATTAGCATACAGAAGTCCCCGCTTATCCTCAGGGGACAAGTTCCAAGAACCCCAATGGGTGCATGAAACTTCAGATAGTACTGAATCCTATATATACTGTATTACGTCCTATACACACACACACCTAGGCTAAAGTTTAATTTATAAATTAGGTATAGTAAGATTAACAGTAACTAATAATGAAATATAACCATTATAACAATACACTATAATAAAAGCTACATGAATGTGGTCTCTCTCTCTCTCTGAACAACTTATTGTACTACACTCACTTATTTTGGGATTGCTGGTAAGAGAAACCCCAGAATGTGAAACCCCTGATAAGAGAGGACGACTGTCTCCTAAAGGTGGTGCTTTATATTCAAGAGTGGTGAGGCATCTTTGGATCCTTATCTTCTATTAAAACAAAACAAAACAAAACAAAAAAACACTTCATATGGACTAAATTGAATAAAAATGGATTAAAATGGAGAGAAAAATTTAAAATACTTTTAGGACGCGAGGATGAGAAAGCCTTCTTAACGTAAACACATAATAAAGTTTAAAAAGTGAAAAACTGAGAGCAAATTTGTTGGTTTTCTTTTGTGCAAATGCTCTCAATAAAGAAAGGACACTATCCCACTAAAAAGTTGGGCAAAGAAAATGCAAGATACCTCACAAAATACAAAGAAACAACAAATACAAAAATGTTCTACACCTTGGTGCCGAGGCAACACAAGGGAGAGAGGATTGTTTCTCAATGAAGAGGAGTGCAAGCACTGGACAGCCCAGGCAGAAGGATGCAGGCAGACTCCTCTCTACCTCCTACTCAAAAATGAACTCAAGGTGGAGCAAAGACTTCAACGTAAGAGTGACAATCATACCATTCATAGAAGAAAACCAGGAATAAATCTTCACGACCTTGGATTAGGCAGTTTCTTAGTATGTCACCAAAAGCACAAGTGATAAAAGAAAAATAAACCTATTTCATAAAAAATTAGAAAGTTTTATGCTTCAAAGGATACCATTACAAAATAATGAACTGTGAAAACGGAAAGTGAAAGAGAAAATATTTGCAAATCACAGGTCTGATAAAGCACTTGCTTCTAGAACATATTTTAAAAACTCTTACGACTCAGTTAATAAAAAGACAAATAGCCCAATTAAAAAATAAGGGAAAGCTCTGAATATATATTTATCCAAAGAAGATACATGAATGGCCAATAAGCACATGAAAAGATGGTGAACCTTATTAGCCATTAGGGAAATGCAAGTTAAGACCACAGTGAGATACCACTTCACACCCACCACATGGCTATAATAAAAAGCCAAATGCTAACCAATAGCAACAGGGTGGCCAGGACGTGGAGAACTTGGAATCCTCATACAGTGGTGTGGGATGTAGAAGTCTGGCAATTCCTCAAAAGGTCAAACATAAAATTACCATATGACCTCTGCAATTCCTATTTTAGGTATATAACCAAAAGAACTGAAAATGCACGTTCACACAAAAACTGTAAAAAATGTTCACAACAGCCTTTTACAAATAGCCAAAAAATGGATACAATTCAAATGCCCATCAAGTGATGAAGGGAAAAACAAACATAGTATATATCCGAAATGGAATATTATTCAACCATAAAAAGGGAAGTAACCACACATACTACGATGCGAACTTTGAAAACATGCTTCGTCAAAGAAGCCAGTCACAAAAGACCACATATTGTGTGATTCAATTTCTAGGAAATGCCCAGAAGAGATACAGCCATGGGGGTAGACAGCCTATTAAAGGTTGGCTGGAGATGGGGGTTCAGGGGAAATGGGGAATAACTGCTAATGGTACTGGGTTTCTTTTTGGAGTGGAGAAAATGTTTCAGAATTGACTGTGGTGATGGTTACACAATACACTACCACTGAACTGCACACTTTAAAGCAAGGACTATATGGTACATGAATTATATCTTAAAAAGCTGTTTTTAAAAAGTTCTTACTAATCATTAAAGAAATAGAAATAAAAGAATGAGGCATTTTTAATCTATCAATATGGCCAAGATTTTAAAACTGCTAATTGGTATTGATGAAGATATAAAGAAATGGCAATTCTCAAGTACTCTGGAAATCCAGTATAATTTTGGAAAGCAACATGTATCAAAGAGAAAAATATGCATTTCTTTAGACAGTAATTCCACTTCTCATTATTTATTATTAAGGAAGTAATTGGACAAGTATGTTAAAATATATGTGCAAAGATAATGCATCACATTTTGATTCAATATTAAAAACTGGAAAAAATTATAAATGCCTATTAAAGGTGGACTAATTAAAACATCCTATGGCTACAGACCTACAATGAAGTAAGAGGCAGCCATGAAAAATAAGGCAGACCTCAAATAACCCCTGTCAAAGCCATGTGGAGCAGGGGAATGGGCCAACCAAGCCCTGCCTGAATTCGTGGGAGAGAACACCCAATGACTGTTATTTAAGGCAACAAGTTAGTAACAACAATAAGGTAGACCTTTATGCTTCAACAAAAAGCTTTTTAAGTGACTACTATTTTTATATCAAAAAGCATTCCATTCTGGGGGAAAATTCCTGAGAAAACAAAATCAGAAGAATCAGTAAGAAAATGATGAGGAATTAAATATAAAAAATTAAACTGTAAAAGTATTGGAATGTAATTAAGGTGAGCGCTTTGTTATGCAAAGACAGGAAAGGCTTTCGTCACAGAACATAAAGCAGTGCTCCTCACTATTACCAGTAACAATTCTTTTTATTTTTGGAGACAGGGTCTCACCGTTACCCAGGCTGAAGTAAAGTAGTGCAATCACGGCTCACACAGCCTCACCCTCCTGGGCTCAAGCGATCCTCTCACCTCAGCCTCCTGAGTAGCTGAGATCACAGAAGTGTGTATCACAATGCCCAGCTAAGTTTTAAAAGTTTTTGTAGAGACAGAGTCTTGCCATGTTGTTCGAGCTGGTCTTGAACTCCTGGGCAGAAGCAATTCTCTCGCCTTGGCCTCCCAAAGTGCTGGGATTATAGCTATGAGCCATTGTGCCCAGCCTTCCAGTAAAAATTCTCAAAATACAGATCCTCCCATTTTCCCCTAAGAGACAAGGCTGCTTTTTTTTTTTTTTAATTTAGACTTTTCCCAATTTTTCTAAAACTAACATATATGTACCTTTACAATGAGAATAAAGACATTTAAGAAGACAGGAGTGGTGGTACACCTGTAGTCCCAGCTACTCAGGAGGCGAAGGTGGGAGAACTGCTGGAGACCAGGAGATCAAGGCTATAGTGTCCCATGATTGTGCCTGTGAATTGCCACTGTACCCCAGCCTGGGCAACAAAGCAAGACCCTGTTGCTAAAAAAAGACAAAACCAAAACCAAAACCATTGAGAAAAGAGAGAAAAAAGAACAGAAGCTCCAGGGGCGATTCCAACGCAGGAGAAGACTGTATGTACCACTAAATAGGTGTGAGAGGCTAGATTACATAAAGACTGGCATTGTTTCTACAACTAAAACCACTAGGAACAAGTGTAAAGGCCATTGATGAACCAGGAAAAATTAAATCTGAAAGACACAAGACAAAACAAATCATGATGGAGCTATTATTTCTTCTTCTCCCAGTCCACCTTTATTCCTCACTCTGTGCCAGGCTCTGTGTTCAGGGTCCGAGGTACAGCAGCTCACTGAAGACACACAACTCCCCAAGGGAGGAGTGCTCTGGGAACTAGCCACACATGACAGGTGATGTAACTGAGGCCCCAAGGAAAGGGCCTTTCCTGGGTGATGAGCCAGCCACTTAGCAGCAGAGCCGCAATCCTGCAGCTCTCTGTGTTCCTCCTCCACAGAGGGCTGACCACCTTGCTTTATAAAGTGTTCTAAGATAATGTGACAGGAAAACTGGTGAAGAACAGGACCGAAGCAACTCAAATAAATGCCTATGTCTCTAAACATAAGCACTTCAAATCTTACTCGTGAGAGAAATGCTCATCAAAATAAGATGACATCATTTTCTCCTATTAAAGGGTAAGGTGGGCTGGGTACAGTGGCTCACGCCTGGAATCTCAGCACTTTAGGAGACTGAGGTGGGCAGATCACCTGAGGTCAGCAGTTTGAGACCAGCCTAACTAACATGGTGAAATCTCATTTCTACCAAAAATACAAAAAATTAGCCGGGTGCGGTGGCACGCACCTGTAATCCCAGCTACTCGGGAGGCTGAGGCAAAAGAATAGCTAGAACCCAGGAAGCAGAGGTGTCAGTGAGCAGAGATTGCGCCATTGCACTTCAGCTTGCACAACAAGTGCAACACTCTCTCTAAAAAAAAAACAAGTGGCCGGGCGCGGTGGCTCAAGCCTGTAATCCCAGCACTTTGGGAGGCCGAGACGGGCGGATCACGAGGTCAGGAGATCGAGACCATCCTGGCTAATATGGTGAAACCCCGTCTCTACTAAAAATACAAAAAACTAGCCGGGCGAGGTGGTGGGCGCCTGTAGTCCCAGCTACTCGGGAGGCTGAGGCAGGAGAATGGCGTAAACCCAGGAGGCGGAGCTTGCAGTGAGCTGAGATCCGGCCACTGCACTCCAGCCTGGGCGACAAAGTGAGACTCCGTCTCAAAAAAAAAACAAAAAAAACAAAAAAAACAAAAAAAAAAACAAAAGGACAGGGTAACAGTCCCTAGCCTTGGGAAGATGGTGTGATGCTGGTAACTGGGTACATGGCTTTTGTTGGAAGGCACTATAATGCTATCTGTCAAAAGCCTTAAAATATATGCAATGTATGTTTCTGAAGCAAGGATCATTTCACATGCAATTTGTAATGTGGAAGGAGGAGGTGGGTATGGTGTGAGAGCCATACTAGTTTAAACCTTAGTCTCCCCTTCGTGTTATTATTTTGAGCCACTGAGTAACGGCAGGTAAACACAAAGCTCACTGAGCCCACTTACCCCACTTATCATCTGCACTAGGTTTAGCCACAGGCTCTTTGCATGTGTTGCTTATTACGTAATTGGCAGCCTCAACCACTGTGTATACTCCACTGTCAAACTACCTGTTTTTTCCTCCCCTGAGATGGAGTCTCGCTCTGTCCCCCAGGCTGGAGTGCAGTGGCGCAATCTCGGCTCAGTGCAGGCTCCGCCTCCCCGGTTCACACCATTCTCCTGCCTCAGACTCCCGAGTAGCTGGGACTATAGGCGCCCACCACCTCACCCAGCTAATTTTTTGTATTTTTAGTACAGACGGGGTTTCACCACGTTAGCCAGGACGGTCTCGATCTCCTGACCTCGTGATCCAGCCGCCTCCGCCTCCCAAAGTGCTAGGATTACAGGTGTGAGCCACTGTGCCCAGCCATCAAACTACCTTTAAAAACAAACTCTTTACATTTACTCTGGTATTACTTAAATTTTTTTTATTATTTTTATTTTTTTTTGTGATGGAGTCTCGCTCTGTCGCCCAGGCTGGAGTGCAATGGCATGATCTCGGCTCACTGCAACCTCTGCCTCTGTGATTCAAGCAATTCTCCTGTCTCACCCTCCCAAGTAGCTGGGCTTACAGACGTGTGCCACCACACCTGACTACTTTTTGTATTTTTAGTAGAGATGGGGCTTCACTCTGTTAACCAGACTGGTCTCGAACTCCTGACTTCAAGTGATCTGCCCGCCTCGGCCTCCCAAAGTGCTGGGATTACAGGAGTGAGCCACAACGCCCAGCCCATTCCTTAATTTTCAAAAGAGTCTAACATGCATTTTTACTAGGATTGTTATTGCTACATAGGTTTTGGGTAATTTAGCCCCAATGCCATTTTTCCTATAGTGCCTGTATTGTATGCTAAGAACATAACAGAGATGTGCACACAGAATGTGAATAATAACATTTATCCTCACATTCCTCACAGAAAAATAAGTCATTTTTTACTGTGTGTCCAAGAGTAGGTTATCATGTCTTCAAAGGACCCTGTGTTCCAAACAGTGAGAGACTGACCAAGAAAGAACAAGGAAGGACAGTGTCGCCCCTCTGTGCCACCAGTGCCCCGATCCACAACGGGCTGGGATTCCCGCTGCTCATGCCTAACCTTCCACATCCCAACAGGGTCCAAACCCATGCTCCTTAGATGCTCCCCCACCCACCTGGAAACCCGTCTCCTCCACAACCTCCACCGAGAATCAGAAAACGACACCAAAGCGAACATCAGGCAGAACGAAGGCTGGCTCTGCAATAACCGCTTGCTCAGGTTCCCTCATAAGGACCTACAACAGTTGGGTATGCAAAGCTGTGGCACCATAAAACAAAGAAAATGTTCATTAACTGTACACAGCTGCCAACCTGGGAAGAAGTGATAATCACCTCTCAGGTGATAAACTGGTAAGAAACACAACGTAGCTATTTTCATAGACGAAACGTTTCTTGTGTTTTCTTCTTTTTGCTTTGTGTTTATTGATTTAAGATCTAAATACAGGCCGGGCACGGTGGCTCACGCTTATAATTCCAGCACTTTGGGAGGCTGAGGTGGGTGGATCATGAGATCAGGAGTTCAAGACCAGCCTAGCCAACATGGTGAAACCTTGTCTCCACTAAAAATACAAAAATTAGCCAGGTGCAGTGGCGGGTGCCTGTAATCCCAACTACTCAGAAGGCTGAGGCAGAAGAATAGCTTGAACCTGGGAGGCGGAGGTTGCAGTGAGCCAAGACAGCGCCACTGCAGTCTAGCCTGGGTGACAGATAGAGACTCTGTCTCAACAACAACAACACGAAACGAAACGAAACAAAACATCTAAATTCAATAGGGGAATAATCCAGAAGGATTTATAAGTAATCTTAAAGCTGTGATTTAAAGTAGAAAGCAAATGGCCAACGGAAGCAGGAGAGCCTGAGCCCAAGGCCAAGGCTCGGCGTAAGAAATGTGGCCAAGCGTGGCGGACCTGCCACTCCCTCCCCACTTTCTTTCTGGACCCACAGCCACAGACTTCGGAACCCAGCAGTCTACCTAGAAGGGGTGGGAGTTAGTTGTTACAGCACAAAGAAACCCTATAAAGTGGCCGGCAGAGGTGGCTCACACCTGTGATGCTAGCACTTTGGGAGGTCCAGGTGGGTGGATCTCCTGAGCTCAGGAGTTTGAGACCAGCCTCAGCAACACGGCAAAACCTGTCTCTACCAAAAAATACAAAATATTTGCTGTGTATGGTGGCACATGCCTGTGGTCCAAGCTACTCGGGAGGCTAAGGTGGGAGGATCGCTTGAGCCTGGGAGGAAGAGGTTGCAGTGAGCTGAGACTACACCACTGCACTCCAACTGGGGTGACAGTGAGACCCCATCTCAAAAAAAATACCCGACCAACCAAAGAAACAACAAAAAAGACAACCTGCAAGGTAGAGGGCACTGGATCTATTCCTATGGTCAAAGGGACAGGTGGACCAGACTAGGAGCCAAACGACCAAGTTCAACAGAATTACCAATTTACTAAAAACATAAAGTTTTTAGAATACTCTTCTTCAATACTGTTGATATATATATATTCTTCAAGAATACTTATGACATTGATAGGTTCTAAGGATTAGAGGAAAAAAGGAACACAAACAAAAATTTACACAATAATTTTTTGGTAACTTGGCAAATTAGTTACTGGACAGACTGTCTTTTTGGTGACTTGAACCTCAGGGCCATCTCCAAAGGTTGTGGAAAAGGTAAAAGGAAGTTAGGGTGATTTGGGCTGTGTAGAGACTGATGTAGTTCACACCACTCCAGAGGAAGTGAAGTATTATATTCGCATTACTGCCAGCTACGACTCACCTCACCCAGACCCATGACCTGTGCTGTTTACTGAGTTGTTGCTTCTTGCAGGACTATTGCGGTGTATTTACTTGATTCTTCTAGAAGTCACTTCATTTCTCAGAAATCCCTGCTATCCTTATTATACTTCCAGCAGGCAGGCAGAGGCTGCAATGCTGGTTGTTAGTAAGTATGCAGTACATCTTGTGTAGACAAAAAACAAAACAAAAAAACCTTCTGGGTGAGCCTCCACTTTACATGAGTATCTCTGAGATGATTTATGCTTACACCTAGGAGGTTTTGCTGAAGAAAGAGTTATGCTAGGCCGGGCGCGGTGGCTCAAGCCTGTAATCCCAGCACTTTGGGAGGCCGAGACGGGCGGATCACGAGGTCAGGAGATCGAGACCATCCTGGCTAACACGGTGAAACACCGTCTCTACTAAAAATACAAAAAAACTAGCCGGGCGAGGTGGCAGGCGCCTGTAGTCCCAGCTACTCGGGAGGCTGAGGCAGGAGAATGGTGTGAACCCGGGAGGCGGAGCTTGCAGTGAGCTGAGATCCGGCCACTGCACTCCAGCCTGGGCGACAGAGCGAGACTCCGTCTCAAAAAAAAAAAAAAAAAAAAAGAAAGGGTTATGCTAATCAGACTCTAGAAAAGATACTGCTGGTTAATGGGAAACCTTTACTGGAAAGAAAGTTAAACGACCTTGACTGAGCACCTGTAATATGTGGGGCTGCCCCGATACCAAAGGACTGGCTACTTTTTCTCAATTTCTAGTTTCTTGTTATTTGCAACACATCACATATCATTATTTTGTGCTTAAATTATGTTTCCCAGCTGATTCTTACTGCCAAAACCAATGGGGATAAGTTTGAACGGAACATTTATACTTAGTGGCATTTGAAGGCCCTGCATACATGTTTTCTCAGCGATCTTCAAGACACAGATGGAGGCAATACATGTAAACTCTTAAGAATACACAAACACTTAAATCACTAATAATTATGGACAACGGCTTACTTCCAAACCTTCCCCACGTTTTCCAATTCAGTTAGTGAAACACAATTCATAATCATGGTGTAATTTTTCTAGACACTGTTATGGTGAAGAGATGACAAGACTATTCACCCGCCGTCTCCACAGAACTCTATATGGACTCTCTTTAGTCCTAGGCTAGAAGGAGGTATTAGACAAGCAGTGATTTTACAATTTCTACTTGTGCAGTGAAAGGAGCTTGTGTATAATGTTAGGGAACACAGGCATCCATGCAAGGAAACCAAAACTGAGAGGAGCTCATCAAAGATGACAACAAAGACAGAGACTCCGGCGTTCATGAAGCTTAATCCTGTGCAGTCAGTTTAAGTCTTGCTCCCTCAATGATCACAATCTAGACACGGGACAGAAAACTATGAAAATTTGACAAACAAGGTTGGGGGGTGAAGGAAGATTAGTGAAGTATTCTGAAGTACTAACGTGGACATGAAGACCAACAAAGTAAGTCCACTCTACAGTGGGACAGCTGGTCACGACGCCAATGGCTCACGGTGTCAGTAGACAGTGGCTTTCATGGTCTTTATTCCAGATCAGAATCAGTGGAGCAGCTCATGTAAAACCACGAGTTCCAGCAAAACACCAAGAACCGCAAGCCCATGTGTTCAGGAATTATCTGAGTTATATCACAGGGAATTAGGTGGTATTAATTGGGAAACTGAGAAAGAATAAAGCTGAAGTTTCACAAGAGTGACTACCAAACACAGATTCTGCACCTTTGTCCTAAGAGATTGTGAATCGGGAGGACTGGGTGAGGCCCAGGGACTGCAAGTCACTCAGATGCAGGTGGGGCCATGGACAGGTGCTGAGACAGCAATGGAATGAACCCCTGGACACAGGGGGGCCTGGAGGGCATCCCAGCACATGGCTTGCCACTCAGGAGCTACCAGTGTCACTGCCGCAGCTGTGATATTCTGGCAGGACACAGAAGACCCCTCTCCCATCCTCCTGTCGACACAGTCTTCCAGTCACACCACCCTTCCGTTCAGAGATGTAGATCAGCAGCTGCTGTGGGCCCTGTCCACAACCTCAACTCCAAAATTCTGACACTCCATCACAACAAATAGTAATATCACTCTCATGAGCAATTTTAAATAAGCAGCACTCCTGATGAATCTCCTGCATCTCAACTTTAAGAATGGTGAAGTTAAAACAAAATTTAAAAAAAGGACGATTAAGTTTCCATAATGCAGTTCTTAAAAAAAAAAAAAAAATCACATTAAAAATAACTCTTGCAGGAGACCACGTGGGAGAACCTGAAGATGAGGCCCCTCTGGTCACTGAATGTTCTCAGTCCAAGACGTGTCCCACTTCTACACGGCGTTTTGTGAAAAATGTCAGAAAGCCCAATCCAAAGCTTAAGCAAGACGTCACCAAGAATCAGGTGGGTTCCGCTTTCAGAAGGACCGCCCTTGAACTTCTCCTCACTCAACTAAAGTGGCTTCTACTTCCTGCATCACAACCTTACCCTGTAAGCCGATGGCCCACCTTCCCTCCAAGGCCTCCTGAACTGGTTCCTGCTCAGCTCCCAACTTCCACTCACGCCGTGCTCCCTTCCCGCATGGTGGCCTTTCTGGACTTCTACCAGTTCCTACGCAAGCCAGTGCTCTCCCAGTACCATGGGGTCTCTATGGCTTCTCAACTTTCCATTCTTGCCTTTAAATCTCCTTCTTCAATGTGGCCTTCTCTGATGGCTCCATCTAAAGAGGTCCCTGTGTCAATCTGAACCGCTGACTGCTACTCAGACCTCTTGGAGCAGTTTGTAATGATATGTTTTCCATGGCCACTACACCCTCCATTTCATGAAACTGGAGTGAGCTCTGGGCACTCCCAGTTGCCTTCTGGGGAGCCAACTCCAGCACCTGAGCCCACAAAAGGCTTTCAACACATGTGACAAATTAATTGAATGATCATATCCTTCTCTTCCTCAATGCTACCCAGTGATGTTGAACTCCTATAGAAATTAGGAGGGGAGAGGAATAAGAGCTCCCTGGCCCAAGACCACGTGGCTGAATCACCCCAGGAAAGAGCTGCAGAGGGCACCAGGTGACTGGGCACCGGAGTCCTGACTGGGATTGTTTGGGACACCAAATTTAGTTGGGTACCCCTCAAAGCATGACAATAAATGCAAATATGTTCGACACCTCATATTTTTATTTTTTCACTAAATAGATCTAGATTTCTCTGGAAGTGTTTACCCTCAGTGTGCAAAAGTCTGTGGGTTTTGAGGCCAGATATCATTTTGAAAATTCAAAAAGACTACAACATGCATCTGAGGAACTGCAGACAAACTGTAAGCACGGGCTGGTGAAGCATTCCTGACAGGCTCAGGGCTACAAAAACATGACCTCAGAACATAAGTGAGGAGTTTTACGCTTTGCAAACAGGAAGCTACATAGCTTTGAATAACCCAAACCCCTCAGAGTCTCAACTTGCTCAGTTGTAAAATGGGACCTGCAATGATGTCTCTCAAGAGACTATTGCAGGAATAGGGTAAAAATTACCTAGAAAGATGTCGGGGAGACCATGTGTGCTGGTACCCCACTTTCCCACCAGTCCCCTCTAGTTCCTACCACTATGTGGAGCACTGAAGGCTGTTCCTGGGTCAGGCTGCCTCACAAAGGCACATGTGGGCACAGCCCCATCTGATCTGTGCCCTCCAGGGTCAGTGGTGTCAGTTTACCCCCAAGAGGCATCTATGGATCTGTCTCAAAGTCCACAGGGGTTCTTGTGAGACAGTGGCCACCAGGCAAGCAATGCAGTTTCCATGGATGAAAATGCTTTCTCAGTTTACCCTGAGAAGACCAGAGAGAGAGGCAGAAACAGAAGAGAGGGAGAGAGAAAGACAGGGGGTGGGGAGAGAAGGGGAAAGGGAGGGATGAAAGAAGGGAAAGGCGGGGCGGAGGGGAGAAAGAGAGACAGGCAGAGATGAAGAGAAGTGGTTCTACTTCTGTCAGATGTCTCGAAGACAGGCAAAAGGATGAGATGCTGTTGCTACTGCTTCTCCTAACCACTCTCCAGAGCAGTTTTTAACTGGGGGAGACTATGCCCTGGGGAACATATGTCGGTGCCTAGAGCCATTTTTGATTGTCATGACTTAGGGGAGAAGGTCATAAGCACCCAATGGGTAGGGACAGGGATGCTGCCCAACATCCTCTGGGGCACAACCGGTTCACAGCAGAGAACTGCCATCAGTGCAGAGGCAGAGGGGGGCCTGCCCCGGGCCAAAGGGCTCCAGCCCTCCTGCAGGTGAAGGGAATGAGTAGCCTCTTCGCATTCCCGGCCGAACCTGCCCTTGACAAGCATATCACATCTGCCAAGTTCAGCCCTCTGGAGCAGTAGTGGAGGCAGCAGAGGGGCCCAGAGCACAGATTCTGTCACTAAGTTGTGGATAAAGGAGAGGGGATGGGGAAGTGGGGCTGGAGAATATTTTAAAAGAGAAAAGCGACGAAAATGTTAGGTCAGGGTTTCCCTGACTGTAAAACACAGGAAGTCTTGCGAAAAGCAAATGCTTTCACTATGAAGCCAAATGTGCTCCTGGTTACTGAGCAGGCACAATCGATGACAGCCAACCCCACAGTCCACACTGCTGTCCTTTCAGTGAAGACTGGAAAAGTAAGCGCAGGAGAGAACAGGATTTGTGTGGAGACAGAGCCCAGCATTATGCAGGTCAATACTGTTCCCTGAACTTGAGGGGCTGACCTAGGGTCCTCTGGGCTCTGCTTCGGGTTCTGGACCTGTACTATCAGGAACAGGGCAATCCTGGTAACAAAAAGTTATTAGAAAGAAAGAAGCATATCAAGGAAAGTTACAAGGGGATTGTCAGAAGAAATAAAGAAGTCCTAAGAACTTCAGGTTGTTTTCATAGTTTTGAGAGCAAGTTTTGTTACTTATTTTCTTGCTCTGTCACCCAGGCTAGAGTGCAGTGGTGCGATCTCGGCTCACTACAACCTCCGCCTCCCGGGTTCAAGCAATTCTCCCACCTCAGCCTCCTGAGTAACTGGGATTACAGGTGTCCGCCACCACACCCGGCTAATTTTTGTATTTTTAGTAGAGACGGGGTTTCATCATCTTGGCCAGCCTGGTCTCGAACTCCTGACCTCGTGATCCACCCACCTCAGCTTCCCAAAGTGCTGGGATTACAGGTGTGAGCCACCATGCCCAGCCTCAACCCCCTTTTTAAATGGAGGTACCATACAGCAGGGAGCCAGCACCTGACAGGACACCCCATTATTCCCATTTCCTGATTTTATCAAACAAGAAGAGAAAGAGATCTGGCTCTCTCTGCTTCCCAATAGCCTCAAAACTTCTAAGCACTGTAAGCAATGTTAATTACTTAGTTTTGAGGAACGACCAAGGTTATATAAGATACATCAGAAGAAGCTGGATGAGGTGAAGGATATATAGGAATTCTCTGTACTATCTTTACAACAACAAATACTTCAAAATAAAAAGTATAAAAACCTGAAAGACAAAAAGCAACTTTTTCTGAACATAATCCTCTCACTTTCTTGTGATCTTTCCAAATCACTACGGCAGCTGGGAAGGCCAGGCTCCCAGCAACAAGCACACGGGGGAGAGACGGCTGCTTGTGGTCTTCACCCACCACCAAGGGCACACTAGACATGCAGCAGCTGGGGTGAGCAAGAGAGGCTGAACAAAATAATGCACTACCCCTCAGTGTTTTGAAATAAAAGAGATTCTATTATTTTGTGGCACAAAAGCAGATAGTTTCCCATTAATATCTTGATTCATCAGGTTGAGAAGTGATAAGGATAGTTCCTATTTCATAGATTTCCCACCTATAAAATCCCTTCAAACCTCAGGGAGGATGAAGACACGTGGAATCATCTATCGTGTTGGACATAATACACAAGTCATCAACAGAGTATTGTCCTTGGAAGATAAATGTCCTTCATCTGACGGTAATACAAATCAATGGGCTTCTACTGATACCATCAAGCCACTAACAAACAGGAAGTGTAAAAAAAGCCAGTCTCTCTGGTTCTCATGATTCTGGAGAGAAAGGTAAAGCATTTCGTGTACATGGATTTTCTCCATCAACAAAAGGAGCCTGGGAGGAGCGGCTGAATCATCCTCACCTATCTCTCCTGTTGCTAGCTCATCACAGAAAATGTTAAAACTCATTTAGAGAGCTACTCATGAGAAATCTGGGTTCTCTTCCTATCACCTACTGACACACTTTTAGTTACAGATTTTCACTGTGAGCATGATAAAAATCCATAGACCACAGCACCCACCGGAGAGCCACAGCACTGAGAGCCAAGGGTAACTTACCATATTTGGCACGTTGGTGACTGAAGTATTCTTGATGTCTGTAGGGAAGGTGGGTAAACTGTTGACCATGCTCTGTTTGCTGGCTAACTGGGGGTTCACTCCAGTGGCTCCCATTGGCTGCCCTCCAGCTTGACTAAAGGGCTGTCCAAATGGACTTGTGTTCCCAGTTATTCCCATCTGAAACAAAAAGAGGTAACATCAGCTGTGGTGATGCGGTCACATATAAAAGGAAGGGCCTGGGAAATGCTCACATGGTTTTCTATGAAATACTCATTGCAATGATAAATTCAAGGTTCATTTTCAGGTTCACACGCTCCAAGCAGAAGGCTCATGAAGCTGCTCCTAGCAGCCACTCTCTCCTCACCTTAAACTCCATCCCAGAAGAAGCCTAGCTGTTTCCCCCCACTCTCAGCCACTCTCCTCACTTAACCCCTCCGGCCCCAACAACGGCACCAACACCTGAAGAAAGTCATTTGGAAAACAAAACTTTCCAAAGTTGATAAAACAAAACTTTCCAAAGTTGATACCCAAGGGGAATTCTTTCAGTTTAATCCTTAATTACTCTATAAGTATCTAGTTTCTGTTAGGTTCCCCATCAGATTGGAACTAAGTTTCCATTAGTTCAAAACAGGGAGTGGAAATATTGCAATGAAATGATACAACACCTGGGATCTGCTTTAAAATACACTTGACCCATGAGCAACATGGGTCTGAACTGTGTGGGTCTACATATATGGACATAGTTTTCAATCTCTCCTGCTCCCCTTCAACCTCCTCAGCCTCTGCCACCCAAGAGATCAAGAACAGCCCCTCCTCATCCTCTTCAGCAATGTGAAGACCACGAGGATGAAGACCGTGGCGATGACCCACTTTCACTTGGTGAATGGTACACATTTTCTTTTCCTTAATGGCTTTTTCTTTCTTTCTTTTTTTAATCGAGACGGCGTCTCGCTCTGTCGCCTGTCGCCTAGGCTGGAGTGCAGTGGAGCGGTCTCGGTTCACTGCCAACCTCTGCCGCCTGGGTTCAAGCGAGTCTCTTGCCTCAGCCTCCTGAATAGCTGGGACTACAGTAACAACACGCCACCACGTCTGGCTAATTTTTTTGTATTTTTAGTAGAGACGCGGTTTTGTCATGTTGGCCAGGCTGTTCTCAAACTCCTGACCTCGGGTGATCTGCCCACCTTGGCCTCCCAAAGTGCTCGGATTACAGGCATGAGCCACCGCGCCCAGCCCCTTACAGTTTTCCTAATAACATTTTCTTTTCTCTAACTTACTTCACTGTAAAAATACAGTATATAAGACTTAAAACATGAAATCTGTGTTAAGCAACTGTGTATGCTATTGGTAAGGCTTCCGATCAACAGCAGGGGATTAGTAGTAGTCAAGCTTTTATGCCGTCAAAAGGTTATAAGCAGATTTTCGACTGGCAGGGTCAGCACCCTTAACCCCTGAGTTGCTCAAGGGTCATCGCTAATCCACTGGGCAGGAGGAGATGGTAGGAAAAGGGCACAGATGGAGAGAGTCTGGTAAGGTACTGATCATCACTAACCAAGCAGTAGGCGATGGGTACACAGAGGTTATAGTATCCTACCACTGTACGTGTGTAAAATTTATGTATTTATTTATTTTTTGAGAGTGTCTCACTCTGTCACCCAGGCTGGAGTGCAGCGCCATGATCTTGGCTCACTGAAACCTCCACCTCCCAGGTTCAAGCAATTCTCCTGCCTCAGCCTCCTGAGTAGCTGGGATTATGGGCTCGTGCCACCACACCTAGCTAATTTTTGTCTTTTTAGTAGAGACAAGGTTTCATCATGTTGGCCAGGTTGGTCTCGAACTCCTGACCTCAGGTGATGTGCCCACCTCGGCCTCCCAACATACTGGGATTACAGGTGTAAGCCACTGCACCTGGCCTAAAATTTTCCATAATAAAGTATTTTATAAAATTAAAGTGAACTGAAATCAAATATATAGTAGATAAAGGCAGGATAGGGAAAGAGGAACCCTCAGCTATGCTTCCGTGAGGGCCTGCAACCAACTGGGATTCCTTCTATCAACAGACGTGGGCCAAGTTCCCTGATGACCCCCAGTTCCAGCCTCCACAGGTCAATTCAGGAATTGCCATGGCAATACCCCAGTACCTACCTTTCTCCCTGTGCAGGAACAAAGGCTAATTAAGAAACCAGATGCTTGGGCTGCCTGTCTTTATTTTTTCGCAAAGCTCTAATATTCCACCTTCTGTCTATTGTGTGTTCTGCATTTCTGGTGCAGTGGTCAGTTTGATGGACTGGGAAAGGTCCCCACATACGGAAAACCTCCCAGGGGTGAGTTTCCAGTCAAGAAATCATTGCTCAGTTCTCTCCATCAGCCTCACCTGGTGACTGCCACGCCAGCATGTCCACTCTGGGTAACTTACATTCCTTCTATGGACTTCAATCTCCTCGCCTGTAAGATGAGTGTCTTCAACAAGATGGATCGCGTTATTTCTTTCAGCTCTAAAAGTCTAGGCTATAAACAAATCAACACTCAACACAACTGGCCCTTTCTGCTGAAATGCTCGTACAAAAACACAAATAAAAACTAAAGGAGTAAAACCAGAAAGTTCTAGCTCTATGCATTTCATACACAGGTGATTTCCTTCCACATGTAGTCCTCCTAGGTGACATTTCTCACCTTTTTGAAAGCAATCACATTCTAGGTGCTCTACTTAAGTGAACTGAGATGCTAATTCTTCACCAAATCCACAAACCAGACTCACTTTCGAGTTCAAGTGACTTAATCAAGGCAAGATGGTAGCTCAATAAATATTAAGCACATTTTTGATTTGTAAGAAGCTTCCTTCAACTGTCATCTGAAACTTAATTGAAGCAGGAATTTATATTTTCAGAAACTACTACACTAAATTAATTCCATGGGACAATTACTACTCTCAGAATTTGTCTTATTATGTATAATAAAACTGCTGAAACATTGTTCTCGGAAGCCTAGAATTTGAATACAAGAACACGAACAACAACAAAAAATACAGTGTTTCTTTTTTTTCCAGTTCCTAAATTTCTCACTTTGGACAAAATATGACAGAACACATATACTCATCTTCCCTCAATCAATTCATCCTCAAAGTCAACTGGTATTCACCAAGTGCCTGCTATGAGCCAAGCCCAGTTCTGAGGTTGTGTAGATGCATTTCCTACTTGTCACAGAGCTCGCACCTTGTGTCCACCAATTTGACAAACAACAACAAAAAAAAATCAACGTCTTTTGGAAGTTTCTAATTAATTAGGCCCAGCATTGACAAACCAAAGTGGGTGACAGCTGATGGGGTGGGGAAGGGGACAGGTAACCATCTTCTTTCCACACCAAATGCCTAGGTACCCTGGCTCCAGAGAAGAGGGGACAGTACCAAGAGGCCAGCGCACTCTGAAAGGTGTTCCATGGACCTCAAAGTTCACCTGACTTGCTTCACAAAGTTTATTTTCAAAACTTCCCAGATATTTTGACAATTTTCCTAAGATAGCCCTGCCAGGGTGAGTTTGAGGTGTATGTGTGTGATCAGGTGGGTAATACTTGCCTGGCCCGGGGCCCTTTTCTAACTGGTCATTGTTGTTTATTTTGTGTGTGTGTGTTTTTTTGTTTTTGAGACACAAGTCTCATTCTGTTGCCTAGGCTGGAGCGCAATGGCATGATTTCAGCCCACCGCAACCTCCGCCTCCCAGATTCAAGCAATTCTCGTGTCTCAGCCTCCTAAGTAGTTGGGTTTACAGGCAGGCGCCACCACATCCAGCAAATTTTTGTATGTTTTAGTAGAGACAGGGTTTTGCCATGTTGGTCACACTGGCCTCGAACTCCTGGCCTCAAGTGATCCATGCACCTCAAGCCTCCCCAAGTGTTGGGATTACAGGCATAAGCCACCACCCCCGGCCATAACTGGTCAATTTCAAAGGGCAACCCAGTATTTGGAAGCGCTCTGACAGATTTCATCAGGAAACGTGTCTGTACCTTTTCTTCTTGGCCATCAGATAAGACAGCCAAGGAAATAGTCTCACCAAGTTTTTACCTTGATTCTCACAAGGTAAAGAACATGGCAAGTCAAAGATCATGAACGGTATGTAAGGAACGTCCAGCCCAAAGGGATCTACATAATTCTCAAAAATAGGGGAAAAAATCCCGTCCTTAGCCTATGATAAAAACAAACAAAACCCAGGTTATATGCAGGAGGTTAGGATTCAAATCTCTGGCACCAGGGCCAGCCCCAGCCTCTCCTTATCAGAGCAAGTTACTAACCAGGCTAAAGAGGTCAGTTCTCCCACAGGGTATGACTGCTCATTGCCCAGGCAAGGCTACCTCCTGGTGCCAAACCATCTCCTGGCAGAACTCAAGAGCCATGAACTGGTCCTAGGCTGCAGTTATGAATAAAAACCATTTGCTTCTAGAGATTCTAGATTTCTGAATTCCTAGTCTATATCTATTCTCCATTAATCAAACTGAGCACTGTGGTCCCCAAGCCTAGGCTAACATATACTTTTTAGGACCAATGCCCAAAATGAAATACTAACATCAAGATGTCTAACTCTAATTAATGAAAATCTACATTTCTTTAAATGTCCCAACATGTACTTGATAATAATTTGGTAGGTCAGGTGCTCATGCCTGTAATTCCAGCACTTTGCCAGGTTTCCCATGAAAAAGCATTGTGACCAAGCGTATCAATCATTTAACTGTTTGAGAACCTACTTCTGTTTTCTATTACTACACTCAGAGAGTAAAAATATGTAACCCACAGTCCTTGTGTATAAGAAAAATATTGAAGCCAGATCCTGAGATGTCCCCAACTCCAACCACTGCCCCCAAGAAAGAATGGGGGTGAAACTGGATTAGCCTTAACATGACTGCAGCGTGAGCTCTGATAAGGAAATTCCTCTTTAAGCTCAGCTCAAAACCCAAGAACAATACAAAGGGGCACCCACAGCAAATTCTGGTGCTGAGCCCAGCCCATCCATCAAATCCTGCTGCTGTGGGCCTGAGCTGTGTGGCAAGTAGGTGAGTGACCATCATCAACAAAGAGGAGGGAAAAGGCAGAATGACTTTCCATCTACTCCAGCAGACACGGGTACCATGGAAAGTACAAAGTACCACACAGCTCTGGAGGATTATCTGTCACATAAATGCTTATAATAATCTATCCTGAACCTGTTTTGGTCACAAAACTAGGATAAAACTTCTCACCTTCCTGGAACATTCTCTGTATCCCCTGCAACATACCAGGGATGCAGCGGAAGGACCCAAATGAATGAACACGCCAAAGCACCACCATGCCACGCAGCCCCTAGGAGTAGAGCCAGGAAGGAGGTCAAAGAACCACGAGCAAGTGACCAAAGTCAAGGCACAAAGAGAGTCAGCACTGGCTGGAGGGGGCGTCAGAAGAGGCAGCAGGAACAGTCCCCTTTCTATCTTCAAAACTGCCAAACAAGGATCTCAGCTACTAGTTGGAGTGGACAGCTACCTTCCCATGCTGAAAAGTCAGGCAGAACGAGAACAGGCCCTCGGAGTTGGTTTTCGGAACGGTGAAACGTGTGTGTGTGATCACAGGAGATACACAAGTCTAGTCTGGCTATAAAATGGGCCCTCTGTGCTACATCTTTGGGCCAAGAAAACCCTGGCTTTGGTACAAGGCCCCACTCATGCTCTTACCCAGAGCTTTCCACTTGCACACAGAATTACTGACCCATCAGCCTCCATGGTCACTTCTGGCTGCCAACAGCCTCCTCTGTTTACCTCAGAATGTGGGACAAATACTATCATTTTCTACTTGTAATGATACGACAGCTATCAAAACATTCATAAGAAAACAAGTTCCAGGCTCAGAAAGACCAGAAAGATTCTCTCCACTCACTAGCCAGGAGAATTATCTCTACTACTCACCTAACTCCCCGTCTCTCAAGTGAGATCTAGTCTCGTAAAAAAGTTAGTAAACGGAAATCCAAGAAGTAATTAAGGGGTTTAAGGAGACAGAAAAGTCAGGTCAAGTCCTTCAATATCAGCAGAAAAACTCCTGATACTGAAAAGGGGTTTAGACTGAAAGGTTATAGAAGAAATCATCAAAATAGAAGTATCTCCACAGAACAGGTCTCTACAATAGTAGCAAGTCAGGCATCCATTTTCTTGCTCTTCTGTTGAACAAGGTCAGAGAAACACGTTCTTTGCAGTTAGGGCCAACACAGGTTATAGCTCCTCTCCTGCCATCCACAGACCAAACTCCACTGAGAGGAGGCAATGGGCCAGGCAGTCCATGGGGGTAGGGGAGGGAGCACTTGGGTGGGCACCAGTCCACAATTTTGTGTGATGTTCATTTTTGAGGGACACTCTAAGATCTCCTAAAGATTAAGAATACCTGTCCTGGCCGGGCGCGGTGGCTCAAGCCTGTAATCCCAGCACTTTGGGAGGCCGAGACGGGCGGATCACGAGGTCAGGAGATCGAGACCATCCTGGCGAACACGGTGAAACCCCGTCTCTACTAAAAAAAATACAAAAAAACTAGCCGGGCGAGGTGGCGGGCGCCTGTAGTCCCAGCTACTCGGGAGGCTGAGGCAGGAGAATGGCGTAAACCTGGGGGGCGGAGCTTGCAGTGAGCTGAGATCCGGCCACTGCACTCCAGCCCGGGCGACAGAGCCAGACTCCGTCTCAAGAAAAAAAAAAAAAAAAAAGAATACCTGTCCTTGGGGGAAGGAAACTTCCTTCACGTCCTTCATTTTCAGGGAAGGGCAAGCTGGTTCCTGATCTCACACAACCCCGTGCCGCGTATGGGAGCCTTTGCAAATAGCTCACTTCCAGAGACATCAACCACTCACAAAAACCACCACTCTGACAAACTCCCCCAGTTTTCATCTCCTAATGTCCTTTTGAAGCGCACACTCACAAGAAGGGATTGACCATAACCACTTATGAGTACGCCCCTGAGGGGGCCACCGTGTGACCAATGGGTGGTCGGGGAGGAGGATGGCCAGAAATGCACTGCAACGCAGAACTTGACCTAGAGTTGGCCAGGCCATCAGAAACTCTCAGTGCAGCAAGTGCCGAGTTTGATGTTTGGGTTTTCTTTTTTTTTTTTCTTTTGATAGAGTCTCACTCTGTCGCCCAGGCTGGAGTGTAGTGGCACCATCCCAGCTCACTGTAACCTCTGCCTCCCTGGTTCAAGTGATTCTCCCGTCTCAACGTCCTGAGTAGCTGGGACTACAGGCGCATGCCACCACGCCCGGCTAATTTTTGTATTTTTAGTAGTGATGGGGTTTCACCATGTTGGCCAGGCTGGTCTCGAACTCCTGACCTCAAGTTATCCACCCGCCTTGGACTCCCAAAGGGCTGGGATTACAGGCGTGAGCCACCGTGCCTGGACTTGAGGTGGTTCTGAGGAGCCCAATAAGTCCGTTTTTGCAGCAGCTGACTACTTCAGCAGTTTTCCTCATGCCTCAAGACACGCCTTAAGCCACACTACACAGCAGAGCACTCACAGGAAGTGGGCTTTGGCCACGGAGGTCACTGATGCTGGTCAGAAACACACAGAAAGGAACCAAAATATGATGTTCAGAAATAAGCTTTGCAAAGACAAGTGGAGAAGTAAGACTAGTTAAAATTTACCGCTTCATAGGTGATGAAAGGGTCCCCAGAAAAGCACAGGGACACACTAAATCAGCCTGAGAACTCAGCAGGCGCTCCCCACAGCCCCCACGGAGACTTCGCCCTTGCATGGGGACTCATCACCTCCCTGCTTAATGGAACTCTGTCTCCTTCAAGCTCACCAGCCTCATGCCAGTACCTGGGACAGAGACAGGAACTGTCTATGAAAACAGGGTGGCAAAGTGCGGCCCGCGGGCAGCCCAATGCCTCTTTACGAAAAAACAAAATTTTTCTTATTGGAACACAGCCACAAATACAATTTCATTCATAGAGACAGTATGCCATTGTGGTCAACTAGTGGGCTCTGGGGTATCTGAATGGTGGCTTCGCCACTTGCTAGGGATTTACTTATACCTCTCTGCACCCTAGTTTTATCATCTATAAAATGGAGATCACAGCACCTCCTCTAAGGGTTGTGTGAGAACTAAGTAAGTTCCTATATGCGAAGCACTAAGATGAGCAGCTGCCACAGTGAGTACCAGGGGTGAGGAGATGAGAGACAGCTTTGGGAGGAATCATTCTACACTACATATGATTTCTTTCCTGACCACGCTTAAGCAGTAATGAAATAAAGGAATGCTTTTCAGAGAACGTGTGATGGTGGAGAGTGGTTCCAACATATAAGGCGACAGGGACAGGCCAGCTGGGATTATTGGCATTTGATTATGAGACATTTTCAGAGAAACACTTGTGACAACAACAATCTTATGCATTTGCTATTTGCAGAAATACTCTGAAGAGGCTATTATTTTCCAATTGTCCTGATAAATCACAGGCGTTTCCAGTTTTCACTCTACATTGTTTTACAACTTTAAAAACAATAAACTCAGGGTGTTTATTTCAAACTTAAAGTAAATCATAAGCAATAATGACATATGATCAAAATACCCTAGCCTAACATTCTTGGGTTGAAATTTAAACCAAAATACAGAAGAACTGAACATGAAAGAACACTCCCATGAAAAAAGAAACTGATGCAACTACCAATCATAAGCCAGCCACGACACAGCAGCAAACTTCCATTTGATGCGGCTTCAGCCTAACCTGACATATTTTTCAAGCTGGAGTTTTTAGCATCTTTCTCCACAAGCTGGTACACACGTAAAACCACAAATTCATATAAGGTGTAAAAACACAACTCAGTTCAGCACACCAAGAGCAAAAGTTTGCTAAATAATTTAATAGCCAGAAATATTTATTGTTTTCAATGACATAAAGAACCAGAACTAACCCAGACTATGGCCAGATCATTTGTAAAGCCAAAAGCATTTTCTCTTGGCAACCTACCATTGTTGGAAGAAAGCCAAGAAAAGCAGTTTTCATGGAAAGACATGACTGCATTCAGTTGTCTGCTATCACCCGCTTGCTCCTGGAATCCTTCCAGTATATCAACTTGGCAAATACAGAGTAGGGAGAAATACACCACTGATTACAGTGCCATAGACAGCACTTGGCTGTCCAGGGTGCGCCTGGGACAGGAGAGCTCAGCTAAAGCACCTGGGCAGGTAAGCAGCCCACCCTCCCCCTCAATGGAACTCTTACGTGCTGCCAACTTTGAATGCATTCAAGAAAATGTGCAGCCCCCAGGTCTGAACATTTGCCCTGGAAGGATAACTCCTAATTGGAAGACTAGTAACAAAGTATTTAGCAACACTCAGTGTATTTCATTCGAATAATGTCTTTCCAGAAGCATTCCTCCTCTTCTTGGGTTAAGATCCTCCCAGGCATGAGGATCGCTTGAGGCCAGGAGTCTGAGACCAACCTGGGCAACAAAGCAAAACCCTCTTCTCTACAAAAAATAATTAGCCAGGTATGATGGCGTGTGCTTGTAGTCCCAGCTATTTGGGAGGGTGAGGTGGGAGGACTGCTTGAACCCAGGAGGTCGAGGATATAGTGATCCATAATTGAGCCACTGTGTACACAAACACACAGCCATGACCAGAATGTGACTTAGAAGAAGAGTGAAAATGCAGGCCTGTATCTTCACTGTTAGTCACCCAACTGCTCCAGAACTGCCAGCAGTCAAACTGGCACCCTAATACTATTGGTACACCTTGGCAGGTCTTTACAGTTAGAGATGCTGGCTCCCCAGGGTGCGGTCCACATTAATGCATAAGTAAAAACAATGGGTCAAAGTCACTGGAGAAACTATTTCTAATCCTGTTTCTGCCCCAATCAGCCATGTAACTGGGACAAACCTCTTGGTCCCTTAGCTTTCCTTATCTATAAAGCAGTAAGCATTTAGATCATCAGTAGGTGATCTTCAAAGCAAGAGACTGGAGCATGAGGGATGGACTTGAATGCATTTAGTTCCCAAGTTTCCAGGGCGAGGCACACTTCTAGTCAGACAGTGCCTATTTGAGCAGCAGACCTTTCCAGCAAGGAGACCACTAGGCAGCTATCACATCACAAACCGCCCCTAGCTCTCTTCAGCAGTGATGCTCTTATCTTTAGGACACTGGAAGTTGAAAAGGCTATGGCAACACACACACACACACACACACACACACACACACACACACACACACTTATCTAGGAATGCAAAGTGTGTTAAGGTCTTCCAGAAGGGAGATACTGTGCAGTGGTGACGCACACAGGGCCATGTTCTCCCAAGCCAAAGGTAAGAGACACAAGCCACAAGGAAATCAGACATGTGCTGTTAACAGGTGCCACCAACATTGACTGCTAAATGGAGTCTGAAGAGGGAGAGGGGTCCTGACTGGGAGGCCAGCAAGGGGGTCAAGAGCTGGGCCTACAAAGGCGAGCTAAATGGTAACGGCCACAGTCGATGGCGGCTATGCCCCTGCAACCTCGCCACGAACAAGAATGGGGTGAAACACCTCCGGGAGGGGCCTGGATAGCCACAAATCTTGCAGTTTCAAAGTTTATCTCTAATCAAATAATCTAAATGTCCACAAAAAAATGGTAAGTTGTGCAGCCATCTGGCTGGGGGTTAACTGACAGAGCTAACGTGTTAATTAAAATGAACACGGAAACTGGAAAGCTCAGGAGAGAGCTGGTTATTCATGCTGATGGTTAGTCACAAAAGGCAAGCACTGTCTCAGAAGAGCATCACTCATAACATCGACAGACAGGAACAAACACTGCTCTGATCTCTCTACTCAAATCCTGACAGACTCAAGTCAAGAGTGACTCCCACCTCTGGCCACTCCCATCCCCACACGCCTTTGCCTCACTGAGCCCACACGCGGCGACAGCACACCTAGGCTGAATCACACCTGGACAACTTGGAGACTACAACTGCCAAGCAGGCCAGTGACTCCTGTTGTAGAGTAACTCTCTAAGCAAAATGTGCCAGGTTTTTAGGGGAGAAAACACACTCCGTCCCCTCCTTGGACTGTCCCCAGTCTCTATGCCCAATCACTCCCTGTGCCTCAACAGTGTGCCCACTCATCACTAATATATACACTCCTGTTTGCCATTTACACAGGGCCACTCTAAGTTCCGGTTTCTTGTTTAAATGGGACAGCACACGGGAAAATGCTCTGAAAACCAAAAAGCACTGTGCAATCTTGAGGTGGCTTTAAGATCTCTTTCCAAAAATAGAGCACAGAAAATCTCTAACATGAGATAGGACTCTATAAAATGAACAGATTTTGTACAGTACTGAAAACAGGTATGCATCCTTACTACAATAATTTAAAATCAATAATTGCAAGACAATGTCTAAAGTTGGCATTTCTCAGTATTATCTATCTCTTGCTTTGTTCTAGGAAGGATTTCAGATGGCTTGTTTTCCATTTCATTCTTCATTACTTGGTAGAAAAACATGAAATGAATAATATGACTCACTGCTAAGGGCATTGAATTTTTATTTAGTAAATAAAAATGCAATCCCTGCAATCACACTACTTCAGACCATGTGCCATTTTCTGAAAGCCACAAACCACAGTACCACATTCTTATCCAAAAATATGTAATAATTATAAAGATGTATATCTATGGAAGTATGGCCTTGGAATTGCTATTAGTTGATAAGTATTTACACTTCCTGACAAGAAAATGTCACTGACATTCAGTTCCTAGCTCTAAGTGGAGGGCTCTGGACACTTGCCTCAGCAGAGCACTCAGAAAAGGGATTCAGTCCTCTTCGGACAACAAAAAAGAAAATGAGATCTACACACAGTTAGAAGGCATTTTTTATCAAATAATCAAAGATGATTAAAGATGCTTGGGGGAAGCCTAACTTATGAGTAACTTTGCCTTTATTTTAAAAATTACTAAGAGAAAATCTCTTGTTTCTGAGATTCAGCCACACCATTTGAACCTCTTATAAGAGACACAGTTTTCATTAAAATGTCATTGTGTATCTTCAAAAGCATAGAGAAAACTGTAATAGAAAAAACTACAAGGAAGAATTCATAATCATATGAACAGGTTAGAATAAATGAATCAAATCTATATGTATGAATTTTAATATTGTTCTTAAAAAAGCAAGATGAGGCTAGGTGTGGTGGCTTACGCCTGTAATCCTAGCACTTTGGGAGTCTGAGGCAGGTGAACTGCTTGAGCTCAGGAGTTTGAGAACGGCCTAGGCCACATGGCAAAACCCCATCTCTACAAAAAAAAAGAAAGCCGGGTGCAGTAGCATGCACCTGTAGTCCCTTGGGAGGCTGGGGTGGGAGGATTGCTTGTGCCCCAGAGGCAGAGGTTGCAGTGAGCCAAGATAACATCACTGCACTCCAGCCTGGGTGACAGAGCCAGACCCAGTCTCAGGATGGTGGGGGGCGGGGGGGGGGAAGCAAGATGAATACATATCACGTAAAAGACACTTTCATTTTTACTGTTAAAGTTGATTTCATTTAGTAAAAAACTATGAAGAGACAGATATCCCACATGGAAGAAGTCCAAATAAATTATGTAGACACTTTGCCTTAAAGAAGGTAGAGTATAAACCCCCTACCCTTAAACATAGTGACTCCTTCCAAAGAGGATGGCATGGAGGAAGGAAAAGGAGCATTATGGCGGAGAAAACTGAGAGGCACGATCTCAGCCAGGTGGCTATGGGCAGCATCAACCATAGTAGTAAGTCACCAAGACAGGATGTGCCCTTAAAGTGACGTGAAAATGGCCCTTGGCTGCTATGATCTTCCTTTCAAAAGCCCATAAGCCCAGTCTCACCATGAGAAAAACATCAGACAAATCTGTACAGAGCCGCATCCTATAACACACCTGACTGGTTCTCCTCAAAACTGTCAAGGTCATTAAAAACCAAGGAAAGTCTGAGAAAACGTCACAACCAAGAGGCGCCTAAGGAGACAGCATGATTAAAAGTAATGGGGTATCATGGATGGGATCCTAAAACAGAAGGACATTAGGGAAAATTTAAGGAAATCTGATTAAAGTGTGGACTTCAGTTAATCACAGGCATCAATATTGGTTCATTACTTCTGACAAACACAGGAAAGGTGAGACGCTAACAATAGGAAAGCGCGTGGGCAGTGGGGAGGAGATATAGAACCCTGTTGTACTCTCTTTCAATTTTTCTGTAAATCTAAAACTGCTCTCAACATAGAGTCTACTCAGTCAGTTGCACTACCTGTAGTTTCATCTACTCAGAAAGCTGAGGTTTGAGGATCGCTTGAATCCAGGAATTCAAGGCTATAGTACACTATAATCACGCCTGTGAACGGTCACTGCTTGGGCAACATAATAGGAAGACCCATCTCTCTAAAAAAAATTTAAGTCTACTTAAAAAATGAAAAGAAAAAAAAAAGACTATGAAGGAAATGTGATAAATATCAACAGGCATTAATTCTAACAAAAACACAGGTGTTGGTTATACTATCCTTTTTCTTGTGTTGAAAGATTTTTTTTTTTTTTTTTTTTTTTTGAGACGGAGTCTTGCTCTGTAGCCCGGGCTGGAGTGCAGTGGCCGGATCTCAGCTCACTGCAAGCTCCGCCTCCCGGGTTTAGGCCATTCTCCTGCCTCAGCCTCCGGAGTAGCTGGGACTACAGGCGCCCGCCACCTCGCCCGGCTAGTTTTTTGTATTTTTAGTAGAGACGGGGTTTCACGGTGTTAGCCAGGATGGTCTCGATCTCCTGACCTCGTGATCCGCCCGTCTCGGCCTCCCAAAGTGCTGGGATTATTGTGTTGAAAATTTTAAACACTCAGAACATAAAAATCAAACCTTTCTCTGCTACTGTAATTGAAGAAAAATATTTTTCAAAAAGTGATCTTGCTTACTTTTTATTTTATTGATTGATTGATTGAGACGGAGTCTCGCTCTGTTGCCCGGGCTGGAGTGCAGTGGCAC
The DNA here is from genome assembly GCF_037993035.2 of Macaca fascicularis. Lineage (NCBI taxonomy): Eukaryota > Metazoa > Chordata > Mammalia > Primates > Cercopithecidae > Macaca > Macaca fascicularis. Next base: position 4,607,198 of record NC_088394.1, read on the forward strand.
AATCTCAGCTCACTGCAACCTCCCCCTGCCAGGTTCACGAGATTCTCCTGCCTCAGCCTCCCGAGTAGCTGGGACTACAGGCGCCTGCCATCACGCCCGGCTAATTTTTTGTATTTTTAGTAGAGATGGGGTTTCACCGTGTTAGCCAGGATGGTCTTGAACTCCTGACCTCATGATCCACCCACCTCGGCTTCCCAAAATGCTAGGATTACAGGTGTGAGCCACCATGCCCGGTTACTTTTTATTTTTTTAGAGACAGGGTCTTACACCGTCGCCCAAGCTGGAGTACAGTGGTGCAATCACGGCTCACTACAGCCCTGGCCTCCTGAGCTCAAGTGATCTTCGTACCTCAGCCTCCCGAGGAGCTGGGACTACAGGCACGTGCCATCACACCCAGCTAATTTTTAAAATGTTTTGTAGAGATGGAGTCTCACTGTGCTGCCCACACTGGTCTCAACTTCCTTGGCTCAAGCAATCCTCCTATCTCAACCTCCCAAAGTGTTGGAATTGCAGGTATGAGGCATTGCACCTTGCCAAGATCACTTTAAAAAATAATGTTTAAGAAAATTAATTATGCTGGCCTCTTGCACATAGGCCAAAGTACATTTTTCTAGCCAGAAAAGCTAACTTCTTTTTTTGGTTTGTTTTGTTTTTGAGACAGAGTCTCTCGCTCTGTCACCCAGGCTGGAGTACAATGGCACAACCTCAGCTCACCGCAACCTCTGCCTCCTGGGTTCAAGCTATTCTCCTGCCTCAGCCTCCTGAGTAGCTCAGATTACAGGCATGTGCCACCACACCCGGCTAATTTTTTATTTTTAGTAGAGATGAGGTTTCTCCATGTTGGTCAGGCTGGTCTCGAACTTGTGACCTCAGGTGATCCACTGCCTCAGCCTCTCAAAGTGCTGGGATTACAGGCGTGAGCCACCGCGCCTGGCCGAAGTTGACTTCTTTATGGGTCTTACAAAAATTGCTTGGCTGAATTAGTATTTCGGATTAAGAGCCATAGCCCCATAAGACCACAGGCAAAGTTTACAGCATACAAGAGTATGTTTCTAGAAACGAATAAGCGTACATTCTTTCATTTGACAAAAATAGTCCTGGGAAATTAGACTCATTCTCTAGGTTATCTTTCTATAAATTTTGAGTATGGGGGAAAACCTGATCCACATACAGAAAATAAGGTCTTATGTATCTCCCCACCATAGTTTGAATACAGCTATATTACAAACAAAATTATGTAGTAGAAAAAAAATACAGACTTGGAGTCAATCACAGGTGGATTTTAAGTAAAAGTCTACCACTTTCAAACATGTGTCATCTTGAATAATTTTCTGGATAGGCAGGAAAGTGGTTCAGAATATTTTACTCCTTGTTATAAAAGACATATGGCACCCACCTCACAGGATTATTAAAAATGAGATGAAGCAAGATCATGTTTGCAAAGCACCCAGCACAGTGCCCAATACAATAGGCATGTCCTTTTCTGCTCTTCCTCTTACTGTAATTCAGGAAGAATAAATATAGTAATTGTTATCCTTGCTCATACCGGGATCACACTGAAATTTTATGCTATAGTCATATATATAATTTTGAAAAATGAAAAAAAAAATACATGGTAATCAAAATAAAAACCCTTAGATATTTTAACTTGATGACAGATGGACAGCAAATTACTGTCTCTGGTAATTTGTATAAATGTAACTCTTTTTAAAATACAGCAAAAATATTTTGGAAAAGTTGATCCTTGAAGTTATGATTTGGACCCATTTACATTAAGAATGTTAGATGTGGCACTTCCCAAGTTTCTACACTGAACTTAATCCTCAGACGATTCAGAAGATGAGAGATAACGTTTAAAGTGTGAAATACACAGTCACTACGGGACAACCGTTATATACCATAATGTTATGTTCACACCATTAAAATGGAGAGTATCTCCCAGTGCAACCACACACAACAATCACATCACCAACACCTCCTAGGGCTTACTGAAGGTGTGACTAAGCATGCAGGACTACAAAGGAATTCTGAATTGAACAGATTCCAGAGGTCGCACAGCGCTAGAGACAAAGAAGTTCTGATCAGCCAGAGTTTCAAGATCTTGCTGAACACCCCAGGAATTAAACTGAGACCCCAAAAAAGACCATGTCTAAGGAACAGGGCTTCAAGACCTGTCCTAAGTAAGTATAAAAACAAGCTTTGAGAGAATCAAACTGATCTGAGTAATTAAGTGCCTGCCAGAACAAAACACACTATTAAAGGACAATAAAACCCATATTCAGCAATGTTATCCACCATGTCCACTGCACAGTCTAAAAGTACTGAACATGCCAAGGAGCAGGAAGATGTGACACATAACCAGGAATTCTATATTTAAACAAACAAAAGACTGCAAATGAAACAGATGGAGATGACAGATGTTGGAATTTGCCTATAAAAGAACAGGAAGGGAGGAAAAAAAAAGAACAAAACATGGAAGGGGCAAACAGAAAACAAAAAAGATCAGAAACTTAAACTCAACAATTATCAGCATTAAATATAAATAAACCAAACACTACAATTAAAAGACTAAGGTTATCAGAATAAATTAAAACAATATCTAATGCTATGCTGTTTACAAGAGACATACTTTAAATGTAAAGACAAAGTTAAGAGTGGGCTGGATGTGGTGACTCACGCCTGTAATCTCGGCACTTTGGGAGGCCGAGGTGGGGAGATTGCTAGATCGAGTTTGAGACCAGCCTGGGCAACATGGCAAGACCCTGTCTCTACTAAAAACATAAAAGAATAGCCAGACGTGGTGGTGTGTGCCTGTGGTCCCAGCTACTCAGGAGGCTGAGGTGGGAGGATCACTTGACCCGGGGTGGGGGCAGAGGTTGCAGTGAGCCCAGATTGCGCCACTGCACTCCAGCCTAGGTGAAAGTGAAATCCTGTATCAAAACAAAACAAAAAGAGTGGAAAAAAAAATTGTGAATGCTAATCATAAGGAGGCCACATTAAACATAAGAAAAAGGAGACAAAGAATATCAGCAAAAACAAATATTTCGTAATGATAAAAGGCTAAATTTACCAGAGGCATAACAATCCAAAATACATATTAACCTAATAAGAGTTTCAAACTACACGAAACAAGTAGTTACATTTTGTTCTGACTAAATGAAAAACTAGACAAACCTACAATTATAATTGTAGGTTTTAACAATCCTCTCTTAGTAACCAACAGAACAAAAAAAATCAATAAGGATTTGAACACCATCAACCAATTTATTCTAATTGACAATTATGAAACATCACATCCCACAACTGTAGGATACACATTCTTTTTTTTTTTTTTTGAGACAGTTTCTGCTCCTCTACCCAGGCTGGAGTGCAATGGCACGATCTCAGCTCACTGCAACCTCTGCTTCCTGGGGTGAAGTGATTTTTGTATCTCAGCCCCCTCCCCAAGCAGCTGGGACTACAGATGCGCACCGCCATGCCTGGCTACTAATTTTTTTTTCTATCTTTAGTAGAGACAGGTTTCACCACGTTGGCCAGGCTGGTCTCAAACTCAAGTGATCTGTCCGCCTTGGCCTTCCAAAGTGCTGGGATTACAGGCATGAGCCACTGCGCCTGGTCATTCTTTTCAAGTATAGACAGAATATTTGTCAAGAAAAACCATTTGCTGGGCTGTAAGACAAGTCTCCAGTTTCAAAGGACAACAATCATACAAAGCACATTCTCTCAACACAGTGGAGTGAGAAACCTGTAACAAAGTATCTGCAAAATTCCTACACTAAACACACTTAAGCATAATTCATGGGTCAAAGAATAAGTCACATGCAAAATATAAACATTTTAAACTAATTTTTTAAATGTATTAAAATTTGAGATGCAATTAACAACAGTATTTGGGGTACTTTTTTAGGTTTATGGATTTAAAGGATTCAAAGAAATGGTAAATGAAAAAGATGCACAGGGTTTGAGTAGAAATTTATTGCCCTAATGTTAATATTGGAAAAGTCTACAATCAGTGATACAAACTTCTACCCCAAAATAAGCAGAAGAAAATAAAGACAGAAATAAATGACATAGAAAACAAACAAGAAAAGGCTGACAAAATCAAAAGCTGGCTCTCTGAAAATACCAATAAAATGGACAAACCCCAACCTAGATCAAGGCAGGAAAAACAAGAGAGCACACCAGACATTACTGTAAATTCTATCCACATTAAGAAAAGAGTAGAGAGGCTGGGCATGGTGGCTCACGCCTCTAATCCCAGCACTTTGGGAGGCTGAGGCAGGCGGATCACTTGAGGTCAAGAGTTCGACACCAGCCTGGCCAACATGGCGAAACCCTTCCTCTACTAAAAATACAAAACTTAGCCAGGTGTGGTGGCACACGTCTGTAATCACAGCTACTTGAGAGGCTGAAGTGGGAGAAGTGTTTGAACCCAGGAGGTGGAGGTTGCAGTGAGCTGAGATTGTGCCACTGCACTCCAGCCTGGGAAACAGAGGGAGACTCCGACTCAGCTAAAAAAAAAAGAAAAAAGAAAAAAAGAGAACAGTGGAGAAATGTTATGAACACCTTTATGCCAAATCAATTCAAGAACTTAAATAAAATGGATATATTACTTAAAAATACAAATTACCAAAATGAGGAACAAGCAGCAGAAAATCTGAATAACTAATACCTATTAAAGTAACTGAATCATAATTTTAAAAGCTTCCCACAAGGAAAATTCCAGACCTGGATTGCTTCACTGGTGAATTCTATCAAACATTTAAGGAATAAATAATACTAATCTTAGATGAACTTTCAGAAGACAGGGAACAATTCCCAGGTAACTTCATGAAGCCAGTATATTATTGTTACCAAAACCAAATAAGAACACTCCAAAAAACCAGAAAGTTATAGACCCATATCACTCATGAATATACCCATCATGTTTCACCCAAAGACAAGGATATCTTCTGAGAAAAGTGTCATCAGGTGATTCTGGTCACTGTGGGAACTCACACTGTGGGTGTACTTACACAAACCTAGATGGTGCAGCCTACTACACACCTAGGCTGTACGGTACAGCCCACTGCTCCCAGGCTACAAACCTGTACAGCTTGTTACTGTGCTGAATACTGGAGGCCACTGTTAACACAATTGTAAGTATTTGTGTATCTAAACTTAGAAAAGGCACAGTAAAAATATATTATAGTCTTGTGGGACCACTGTTGTATATGTAGTACTGCTGTTGACCAAAATTCGTTATGTAGCACATTACTGTGGAAGCATAAATCCTGAACAATATTCTAATAAATCAGATCCAGTGATAAATGAAAAAGATTAACACTCCACAATCAAGTGGAGTTATCTCATAGGAATGTAAGGTTGGTTCAACATTCAGAAAGATGTAATTCACATTCAAATTTTTTAAAAAACACCCTATGATTCATCTCAATAAATGAAGAAAAGACATGACAAAATTCAGTAATCGCTTATGATCAAAAGACTCAGCAAACTACTAACAGAATTCCTCATCCTAATGAATGATACCTAAAGCCTACAATAACATTATACTTAACGAAAGGCCGAATGCTTTTTTCCACAGGTCATGAATAAGACAAGGGAAGAACACTGTCACTGCTTTTACTAAACATTGTACTGGCTGGGCATGGTGGCTCGCATCTATAATCCCAGCACTTTGGGAGGCCAAGGTGGGCGGATCACCTGAGGTCAGGAGTTCGAGACCAGCCTGACCAACATGGTGAAACCCCGTCTCTACTAAAAATACAAAATTAGCTGGGTGTGGTGGTGCATGCCTGTAGTCCCAGTTACTCAGGAGGCTGAGGTACAAGAATCGCTTGAGCCCCAGAGGTGGAGGTTGCAGCAAGTCGAGACAGCATCACTGCACTTCAGCTTGGGCTACAGAGTAAGACTCCATCTCAAAAGAAACCCAAAACAAACAAACAAAACATTGCACTAGAGGTCCTAGGCAGAACATTAAAGCCAGAAAAATGAATAAAATGCATACAGATGAAAAAGGAAGCAACAAGTTATTTTTATTCTCAGATATGTCCCAGAAAATTCTAAGACATCTTATAGAATTAATAAGTGAGTTCAGAAGGGTTACAAGATACAACATTAATACAGAAAAGTTTATTATACTTCTCCACACTAGCAACAAATAATTATCTAAAATCTAGGAATCAAACAGAAATGAAAATGAGAAACTAAGCAACCTGACTTTAATACTTACTGTAAAACTAAAGTACATCTATGAAAGCTTCATCTATGAAAGAAATGATTGATAAAATGGACTTCATTAAAATTAAAACTGCCCCTTCAAAGATAATGTCAAGAGAATGAGAAGACAAGCCACAGACTGGGAGAAAATATGTGCAAGAGGTACATCTGATAAAGATCTATTTGCAAAAATATATAAAGAACTCTCAAAACTCAACAATAATAACCAGGTTTAAAAATGGGCCAAAGACCTCAACGCACACCTCATCAAAGAAGATACACAGATGGCAAATAAGCGTATGAAAAGATGATCCATAGCTTATCAGAGAAATGCAAATTAAAACAATGAGATACCACTATTTGCCTATTAGAAAAGCCAAATCCAGAACACTGTCAACACCAAATGCCGGCGAGGATGTAGTGCAACAGGAACTCTCATTCTTCCCTGGCGGGAATGCAAAATGATACAGACACTTTGGAAGACATTTTTGCAGTTTCTCACAAAACTAAGCATACTCTTACAATATGATCCAGCAATTGTGCTCACTGGCATCTACCCAAAACAGGTAAAAACTTACATCCAGACAAAAAACTGCACATGGATGTTTATGGCAGCTTTATTCATAATTGCCAAAACTTGGGAGCAACCATGAAGTCTTTCAGTAGGTAAAGGGATAATTGCCATGAAAAGACCCAGAAGAACTTTAAATACTATTATTAAATGAATGAAGTCAATCAGAAAAGGCTATACATTGTATGATGGTAACTTTATAAAAAGGCAAAACTATGGAGAGAATCAGTGGTTGCCAGGGTTTCGCGGGAGGAGAGAGGGATGAAGAGGTGAAATACAGAGGACTTTTAGGGCAGTGAAAATACTCTGCATGACACTATAATGATACACATCATTATACATTTGTCCAAGTCCACAGAATGTACAACACCAAGAGTGAACCCTAATGTAAATTACAGACTTCGGGTTGATTATGATGTATCAATACCAGTTTATTGACTGTGACAACTGTACCGTTCTAGACAGGGGAGTTGGGGAAGATGTTGATAATGGAGGAGACTATGAACTAGGAGAACAGGGGATAGATGGAAAATCTCTGTACCTTCATTTCATTGTGAAGCCCAAACTACTCTAAAAAAAATTAAATCTTTAAAAGCTTTTCTTAAAAACAAACTAAATGAATAGAAAAATAGATCAATTGAATAGACTAGAACAGAGGTACAGGGATTTTTTTTTCTATGAAGTGCCACCAGTTAATAAATAATTTAGTATTTGCAGATGACCTATGGTTTCCATTCCAGATTGTTTTCTTTTTAAACAATCCTTAAAAACTATAAAACCCACTCTTACATAGCAGGCCATATAAAAACAGGTCCTAGGGCTGGATGTGGCCTGTGGGCTATAGTTTGCTCTTAGACTACAAAGTCCAGAAACAGACACCTCCTTGTACAGTCAATTTCATTCCTAGTTATTTATCTAAAAGAAATGAAAACTTCTATACCCACAAACAAAGTTGTACAAAAATGCCCACAGAAAATTGATTGATTGATTGACTGATTAATTGATTGATTGATTTTGAGGTGGAGTCTTGCTCTGTCACCCAGGCTGGAGTGCAGTGGCGCGATCTCGGCTCGCTGCAAGCTCCACCTCCCGGGTTCACGCCATTCTCCTGCCTCAGCCTCCTGAGTGGCCGGGACCACAGGCACCTGCCACCATGCCCGGCTAATTTTTTGTATTTTTAGTAGAGATGGGGGTTTCACCGTGTTAGCCAGAATGGTCTTGATCTTTTGACTGCGTGATCCGCCCACCTTGGTCTCCCAAAGTGCTGGGATTACAAGCATGAGCCACCGCGCCCAGCAGATTTATTCTTAATAGCTTCAAACTAGAAACCACCCCAATGTCCACTAATGGGAGAATAGACAAGCAAATTATGCTATAGTCACAAAATAGAATACCATTTAGCAATAAAAAATAACTAGTTCATGCCAACAACACGGATGAATCTCAGAAAACAAGTTGTGAGCAAAGGAAGCCTTATAAAAAAAGCACATATTGTAAGTCATCGTACTACAAGATTCCATTATATGAAGTCTGAGAACAGGCAAAGCAATCCATGGTCAAAGAAATTAGCAGCCGGGCGCAGTGGCTCATGCCTGTAATCCCAACACTTTGGGAGGCTGACGTGGCAGATCACTAGGTCAGGAGTTCAAGACCAGCCTGGGCAACATGGTGAAACCCTGTCTCTACCAAAAAGACAAAATCTAGCTGGGCATGGTGGTGCAAACCTGTAGTCCCAGCTACTCTGGAGGCTGAGGTAGGAGAATTGCTTGAACCCGGGAGGTGGAGGTTGCAGTGAGCCAATATTGTGCCACTGCACTCCAGCCTGGGTGACAGAGTGAGACTCAGTCTCAAAAGAAAAAAAAAAAAGAAATTAGCAGTAATTGTGCGGGGATGAGTGGGGACAGAAAAACGGAGGCATACAAAGGAAATTTCTGGGCTAAGAGAAATGTCCTAAATCTTGATAGGGGTATGGGCTACATGGGTAAAGGGTTTTGACAAACATAAGATCCGTGCATTTCATGCTATGTAAATTACAACTCCAAAAATAATAAAAGAATAAAAATATTTTAAAAATTAATATATGTAGGTCTTTAACTCCAGATCTTAATAGCTACCTTTAGTTGATAAAGTAACGAAGATAATGGTTTTTCATACAAGTACAGTCATGTACTGCATAACAACATTTCAGACAACTACAGACCTCATATACAGTGGTCCTATAAGATTATCACGGAACTGAAATATTCCAATGGCTTAGTGATGTAGTAGCTGTTGAAACTGTCATAGCATAAGGCACTACTCAGGTGTCTGTGAAGATGCTGGTGTAAACAAATCTATGCACTACCAGCTGTATAAAAGCATGGCTCAATTATGTATAGTACATAATACTTGATAATGATAAATGAGTATGTTACTGGTTTATGTATTTACTACACTTATTAGAGTATAATCCTTCTACTTTTTCATAACTGTAAAATGGCCTCAAGGAGGTATTCCAGAAGGCAGCATTGTCATTATAGGAGATGACAGTCTCCATACATGTTATTGCTTCTGAAGACCTTCCAGTGGGACAAGATGTGGAGGTCATGATCCTGACCTTGTACAGGCCTAGGCTAGTGTGTGTGTGTGTACATTTATGTTTTAGTTTTTAACAAAAAAGTTTAAAAAATTAAAGAACTGGCTGGGCACAGTGGCTCACGCCTGTAATCCCAACACTTTGGGAGGCCTAGGCGGGCGCATTGCCTGAGCTCAGGAGTTTGCAACCAGCCTGGGCAACAAGGTAAAACCTTTGTTTCTACTAAAACACAAAAAATCAGGTGGGCGTGGCAGCATGTGCCTGTAATCCCAGCTACTCGGGAGGCTGAGGCAGAAGAATTGCTTGAACCCGGGAGGCGAAGGTTGCAGTGAGTGGAGATTGCATCACTGCACTCCAGCCTAGGAAACAGAGCGAGACTCTGTCTCAAAAAAAATAAAAATAAAAATAAAAAATTTTAAAATAGAAAAAAGCTTATAGAATAAGCACAAATACTTTTGTACAGCTGTACAGTGTGTTTGTGTTTTAAGCTAAGTGTTAATACAAAAGAATAAAAAAGTTTTTAAAAAGCTGAAGTTTATAAAGTGAAAAGTTATAGTAAGCCAAGGTTAATTTATTACTGAAATTAAAAAAATAAATAAAAAGAGTGTGGCCTAAGTGTATAGTGTTTATAAAGTCTATAGCAGTGTTCAGCAATATTCTTGGCTGTCACATTCACTCACCACTCATTCACTCATCCACAGCAACTTCCAGTCCTGCAAACACCTTTCATAGTAAATGCCTTATACAGGTGTGTTTTACACACACACACACACCCGCCCACCCCTGCCACACACACCAGGATCTATGCTGCCCAGGCTGGTCTCCAACTCATAGGCTCAAGTGATCCTCCTGCCTCAACCTCCTGAAGTGCTGGAATTGCAAGCATGGAACTGAGTGCCTGGTCAGGTGTACCAGTTTAAATCTTTTACACAGTATTTTTTACTATACCATTTCTATGTAAAGAAATGTTTAGGTTTATAAATACTTAGCATTGTGGCACTGTGTTACAACTGCTCACAGTATTCATTACAGTAACATGATGTACAGATTTAGAGTCTAGGAGCAACAGGGTATACTACATAGCCTAGGTGTGTAATACGTTATGCCATCTAGGTTTGTATAACTACTCTATAATGTTCCTACAATAACATAATCACTTAAGGATGCATTTCACCCCCATCATTAAGCGACACATGTCTAAGTTACTCTTCAAGATGGTCACCTGGGAGATACGTCAAATAAAAATCTTCACTGTTGTTATCATGCCAAACATTCATTCAGTTTGTGTTACAGAAAATAATCAGCCACAAAGTTAACTGGAAATACTACTCCAACTTTGACTTTAAAAAAGATACATAATTATAGATAAAAGACTGGTAGAGAAAACATCAGGAGTATGTTTTCTTTAGTGCCAAGTATGACTGGGTGATAGGCTTATAAGCAAGATTTTCTTTTCTAGACATTTCTGTGCTAATTTTGTGTAACAAACATCAACTTTTTAAAACTTGATATAGGATTTTGATCTGTTGCCCGGGCTGGTGTCAAATTCCTGGCCTAAAGCAATAATTCCACCTCTGCCTCCCAAGTAGCTGGATCACAGGAATGAGCCACCAAGCTCAACAGCTATTTTTACTACCAAAAAAAGTTGTCAGAAAACATTTGAAAAGCAGTCTCATTATCACTTCAAATGTTTTGTGGCTATCTCAAATATTTTATGTGGCAAAGCACCTCACCAGTTCACTACTCGATATTCTCTGAAAGGTTTTCAGTAAACCTATGCATATACTAAGAATGTTACATACATTATCTCATTTAATCGGCACGCAATTCTGTAAGATAGAGATTATTATCTATTTTTAATGGATAGAACAATTCTTAATGGCAGCTACTCTTACACTCATTTAAAAGCCAAAAAGCCAGGCGCCGTGGCTCACGCCTGTAATCCCAGCACTTTGGGAGGCCGAGGTGGGCGGATCATGAGGTCAGGAGATCGAGACCATCTTAGCTAACACGGTGAAAGCCCATCTCTACTAAAAACACAAAAAATTAGCCGGGCATGGTGGCAGGCGCCTGTAGTCCCAGCTATTCGGGAGGTTGAGGCAGGAGAATGGCGTGAACCTGGGAGGCGGAGCTTCCAGTGAGCCGAGATCCCGCCACTGCGCTCCAGCCTGGGCGACAGAGCGAAACTCCATCTCAAAAAAAAAAAAAAAAAAAAAAAAAGCCAAAAAAACCTAAAACCCAGAGAAATTAAATAAGTTTCCCATAGCTAATAATTAGTGAAGCCTGGATGTGAACTGAGGCAGCTTATTCCAGAGCCCATGCCAGGCTTGAAAGCAATTAGCCACTACATCTGCAGAAGGCAGTCTGAGTTGCTGCTATTACTACTGCTGCTGCAGTAAGTATACTAAGTACTATGTGTGTGTCAATCCATTTAATATTCATATGCAATCTCATTTAATGAAAAAGTTTAAAAAAGAAATTCGTAAGGCCAGGTGAGGTGGCTCACGTCTGTAATCCCAGCACTTTGGGAGGCCGAGGCAGGAGGATCACCTGAGGTCAGGAGTTCAAGACCAGCCTGGCCAACATGATGAAACCCCGTCTCTACTAAAAATACAAAAATTAGCCAGGCTCTGAAATGTTGATGAAGAACCTTTGTAATTTGACTATCAACCCTAGTACCAAATTCTCTTCCCCTCTACCAGAAGGCTCACCCCAACAACAGTATACTGGAGCAATGATCCTCAGGGAAATCAGAGACAACTTGCTTGACAGGAGAAGATGAAGAATACTGCTGTCTATGCAAAAAGAAAGGATGGCAAAATTGAGATACCTGTTACTTGGCAGATGTCCTAGGCTTGAAAGAGAACCAACAAACACTGGGCTTAAGGGAGTTCAGAATGAATCAAGAAGTGGACATTTCAGATGTTGCTGCAGTTTCTGCATGTGTAACAGATGGGGTACTTTTGAGAGTGCTAGAATAGGGAATTACAACACTGAGCCACTTCAGCCATAAACCTTATTCTTGTACTTTTTGTTCTTGCTGGTAATTTTATGTAGCAGGTTGAGAAAGCTACTCTATGCTACAACACACTATATACCAAAAATTTTGATGAGTTCTAGGATGTATTTTTCTTGTATCTTTTCCTTTCTACCACGATACTAGTGACGTATAATGGGTCTGTGTAGTTTGAACGTATCTGAATAACTTCAGTATACTTCAGCTCTACTGTTTGACTCAAAGAAGCCAAGAGGACGTAAGTATCCCCATGTGTTTTAGAAGCCCAAAGTCAGTGAGATGAAACCCAACATCGAGAATTTGAAGCAAAGTCACTTGTGGGTAAAGAAAGCATTGGGTAGTATGGCTAGAGTGTAATAATAAGAAAAATTTGGGTTGCAATAAGAGGAAACTTTGTGCTCTTCTTACAATTTTCAGTACAAATAAAGGTGTATATAAGAGAATCAATTTTTTTTTTTTGAGACAGAGTCTCGTCTTCCGCCCAGGCTGGAGAGGCTCACTGCAAGCTCTGCCTCCTGGGCTTACGCCATTCTCCTGCCTCAGCCTCCCGAGTAGCTCAGACTACAGGCGCCCGCCACGACATCCGGCTAGTTTTTTGTATTTTTAGTAGAGATAGGGTTTCACCATGTTAGCCAGGATGGTCTCGATCTCCTGACCTCGTGATCCACCCGCCTCGGCCTCCCAAAGTGCTGGGATTACAAGCTTGAGCCACCGCGCCCAGCTGAGAATCTATTATTTTTAAAAAATCAAAAAAAATTAGCCAGGCATGATGGTACACACCTGTAGTATCAGCTACTTAGGAGGCTGAGGCTGGAGCACTGCTTGAGCCCAGGAGTTCGAGGTTGCAGGGAGCCACGATAATGCCACTGTACTCTAACCTGGGTGACAGTGAGGCCCTGTCTCAAAATAAATAAATAAAATTAGAGATTTCCAATAATCTACCCAAAATAGACAAGGTAGATTAGTCATTTCTTAGTCAACTTGGTTCTACTAATTCTTTCCTGACTATATTCCGCCACTCCATTCCTTTAGAGCACGGATTCTCAGTGTGGTCCCTGATCGCCACAATTAGGGTCACCTGTGAGCTGGTTAGAACTGTAAATTCTCAGGTCCCGGCCAAAATCTGCTGAATCAGAAACTTAGAAAGTTGGAGGCAGAAATCTGTCTTCACAAGCCTGCAGTGACTCTGCTGAATGTTCAAAGTTTGGGAACCACTGCTTTACAGTATCTGACCAAAATGATGGACTGACTGAGTCCTGGGAGCTGATCTAATTTAAAACCTTTACTCCAGGAACACCTCTAGTCAAAAATCAAGCCCTGTGTTTTCTGACCACTTTCTAAAAAAGACGAATATTCCAAAAACTTTATTCAAAAAATAAGCCCTAATCTGACCCCCTGTGAAGATGGATTACCATACAAACTATTTTGGACACATTTCAGATTTGTTAGTTAAAAGAAAGTACTTAAAAGATTTCTAAGATCACAAAAGCAAATTCTTATCAACCTTAAAATGAGAATGCCTCCGGACCCCTTGACGCGAAATTACACCTTCCTCTTTCTACCAGCTTCTGACTTCCTTCGGTCATCTCTGTGCCAAGCAACATCTCTCAACACCTGTAGCCGAGAGAGAGTGTCTGTACGGCTTCTAAATCCCACCTAAATTGATCTTTTTTCCTTTCTTTCTAGAGGACAAGTATAGGAATTATTTTCAGTAGAAAATGAGCACACGCTCCCCTCGTAAGACTACATGTTAAGTTTTGCTACTGTCGAAATAAAGCAACTGTATTATTTTGTTTTTTTATTTAAAAAAGTCTTATCATGCCTTCTATCACAAGAGTAAGCAAAAGAAAAAAACAGTAATATCATGTATTGTTAATATTGCCATGTTGTCAACACGGGTCGTGTTTTTCCTACTGTAAATATTTTAAGAGTCACATAAAATTAGAAATGAGATGGCTGGGCGTGGTGGCTCAGGCTTGTAATCCCAGAACTTTGGGAGGCTGAGGTGGGCAGATCACCTGAGGTCAGGAGTTCAAAACCAGCCTGGCCAACGTGGTGAAACCCCGCCTCTATTAAAAATACAAAAAATTAGCCGGGCGTGGTGGCAGGTGCCTGTAATCCCAGCTACTCAGGAGGCCGAGGCAGAAGATTCGCTTGAACCTGGGAGGCGGGGACTGCAGTGAGCCGAGATCACGACACTGCATTCCAGCCTGGGCAAAAAGAGCAAAACTCCATCTCAAAAAAAAAAAAAAAAAAATTAGGAATGAGAAAAGGAGAAATAATCACAAACATCAACAATGACAAAGAACTGCACACATTTTTGCACAGCTTTAAGTTAATAAATTTTAAAGACTAGATGAAAAGAATTTTCTACTAAAACAGAAACTGCAAACCTTACAAAAGAACGGACTGCACTGCGTTAGTGTTAGCAGTCCCCCGGCCAGACCGTGTGGATGCAAAAAAAAAAACCTGGTTCTGCCACTCACTGGCGGCCTCCACTTCTTAATCTGTAACATGGGACTTGCCTACCTCCTATTTTTTTTTAAACAAAGATTAAAAGTTAAGTATCTTTTAGTTTTTCTCAAAATCAAAGCAAATTTAGACTTTACTACATAAAAACTATATTGACCTAAGAGACTACTAAAAGCCTAAAAGAGCCAATATTTATAGAAAATAGCAATAAAGTTGTTGTCAAAGATTTTTTTTTTTTTTTGAGTCAGAGTCGCACTCTGCTGATATGCTTGAGTGTAGTGGTGCGATTCTGGTCCACTGCAACTTTGCACTCTTGGGCTCAAGCGATCCACCTGCTTCAGCCTCCTGAGTAGCTGAGATCAGAGACATGTGCCACCATGACCAGCAAATTTTTAAATTTTTTTTTAAAGACAGGGTCTCCCTATGTTACCAGGATGGTCTTGAACTCCTGGGCTCAAGCAATCCTCCCACCTCAGCCTCCCAAAGTGTTGGAATTGCAGGTGTGAGCCACCACGACCGGCACTGTTGTCAAAGATCTTCAGTCACTTCCTAGAAAAAAAAAAGGCTTCAGACCCACATTACTGTAAGGGTGAAGTCTCAATTCTTCATGGAATAGATAATTCCAAATTAATTTAAACTGCTTCAGAAAATAAATATGAAAGACTTTCAAACTCTTTTTGACCAAGTTAATATAACACTGATATAAAAATTGACAAAGCACAAAAAGAACTATGGATCAATTTCATCACTGATAAATGAGAAACAAAATTCTAAATGAAACACTAGCAATTAAAACTCAGCAATACATTAACTTTTGATTTTACAATTACAGAGATGGTTCAATTTGATATTATAAAACCTACACAGATAATCTGTCACATAAATAAACGGAAAGTGAAAAATCA
This sequence comes from Macaca fascicularis, assembly GCF_037993035.2. Taxonomy (NCBI): domain Eukaryota; kingdom Metazoa; phylum Chordata; class Mammalia; order Primates; family Cercopithecidae; genus Macaca; species Macaca fascicularis. Next base: position 4,622,956 of record NC_088394.1, read on the forward strand.
CAGGGTAATCAACATAGGTAGGTATCAAAAAGAAATCTGATAAAACCTAACATTTAGATTTTATCATTTATTTTATGAGGAACAGATTATGCCCCGACTTTAAAAGAAATATACTACTGACTGCAAACCAAAACTCACATTATTCTTAATAAAAAAACACTAGATACACCTCCATTTAAGTAGGATACGTGACAGTGATGCCTAAGAGCATAAACACTGGTAAAAATATTGGCAAGGAGAAAATAAGAGTATCAATAATGCAAAAGATGACTATGTCCCTGGAAAACCCAAGAGAATCTCCTGAAAACATATTAGAATAATTAAGATAATCCCACAAAGCAGCCAGATTATCAGAGTAGCATATACATAACATCTTTCCTGTATTAAAATAGCCGGTTAGATAATGAAATATAACTCATCACCAACAGCAACAAAAACCCCATACCTCCAGAAATAAACTTAGTGAGAAAGATTACACAGATAAAACCATACTATGCTTCCAAGCAACATAAGACCCCCAGAAAAGATAATTTGCACGCATAAGAAGACTCAGGAAGTCACAAAACTGTTAAAATGTCACATCCCTCCTAAAATGACTTATAAAGTTGCACTGATTCTTATAAATCCAAAATTCCAAAGAGTTTTTGTTTTTAAAATTTGAAAACAAAAAGTCCTAAATTTATCTAACACAATGGGGTTCTCAACCCTGGCTGCCATGAAAATCATCTGAGGAACTACACACTATATGAATGCTTCTATCATATCCCCCAGATTCTAACTAATTGCTCTGTAGTGGGGTTCAGGCATCATATTTTTAAAAACTCTCCAGATAAATCTGATAAAGTATAGACAGAGTTGAGAACCACTTGTGTGAGAAATAACTAGTGTGGTCATATACTAAAATTCATCACACAGCTAAGTTAATACATTTCTGGCACAGGAACAAGCAAAGATCAATGGAACTAAAGAAAAGAGCTCAGAAATAAGACCCAAATCCTATATATCTGAAAAGAGAATAAGGTATATACCGGCCGGGCACGGTGGCTCAAGCCTGTAATCCCAGCACTTTGGGAGGCCGAGACGGGCGGATCACGAGGTCAGGAGATCGAGACCATCCTGGCTAACACGGTGAAACCCCGTCTCTAATAAAAAATACAAAAAAAATCTAGCCGGGCGAGGTGGCGGGTGCCTGTAGTCCCAGCTACTCGGGAGGCTGAGGCAGGAGAATGGCGTGAACCCGGGGGAGCGGAGCTTGCAGTGAGCCGAGATCGCGCCACTGCACTCCAGCCTGGGGCACAGAGCAAGACTCCGTCTCAAAAAAAAAAAGAAATTCCACGTCCAATAAATTATCTAGCAGATATGGTCACTCAGCTGTACAAAGATGTATGTACAATGTGTTCAAAGTAAAACTGTGAAAACAGCAAGACACTGGGAATAACCTACATGTGCTCAGCCTACATAGCACAAGTCCTTAAATTATGATACACCCAAATCAGGAATTCCTATTGTACCTATGAAGAATGACTGACAGCTACACGGAGCATGGAAGAATTTCCAACTTGTATTGGTAAGCCGTGGGTGGGCAGGTGAACATCTACACTCACAGCAAAATGTTCTGTAATGCTACTCTTTATGTCTGGGGAGATAGCACACACATGCCCACACGCCTCTCTCTACGCCTCTATATGCATACACCATCTCTAGTGGGACAGATAAGAAATAATAGTTGCCTTTGGTGAGAATTTGGGAAAACCAAAATTCAAGAATTAAGGATTAACTCTTTGGTTCTTACCCTTAGAGTATTTTTACGGTTGTTTGTTGTTAAATCACATGCATGTTTACTTTCTAAAAACAAAACTTTTAACAAGTCTGTGACCCATTAATTTTCCTTTTCAGAATCTAATCCATGACATATGTGGACAGGCATTGTTGTACTAGTGAAAAGTCAGAAACAATCCAAACGTTCATCCTCAGAGGATAAGATCAATAAATTATGATGCATCATATAATGGAATACTTTGCTATCAGTAAGAAAAAAAAAATCTCTGTGCAGTGTCACGGAAAGCCATCAAGGTACACTGTCAAGTAAAACAGCAAGGTGCTTATGCAGTCTGGTTTCATTATGTATTTTAAAACTTTATCTGTAAGGAGGATGCTGCTTTTTTCCTATTATTTTAATTATTTCATAGGATGTACTTCCTGTGTAACAGTTCTTAAAACAAAATTATCTTTTAAAAAAATTGCCTTTTCCCTGTGCATTTTAAAATCTAGTTGGCTCCGCTGTCATAAGGTTCTAGAGAGGGAATGGGTTAAAATGGACTTGTCTCTTGTTCTCACTTTCTGCCCACCACGACTTGGTCCTTCATTCCACCCAAAGGCCATGACACATCTTTAAAAAATGCACTCTACCCACCTCTAGTGGGCTGCTTTGAGATACCTATAGGAAACTAGAGACAAATGTCCCCAGCATGCTAACGAGGCTCACTTTCCAAACAGTGACATCCACGAGTTCCTGTCTGAAAGAAAGACCACTCTGTGTAAAGGAACCCCAGGATGGAATGAAAAGCCTGGGTGGACAGAGGAGCATGAAGTGTTACAGGTGTAATCAGCAAAGTCCAACCTCTGGAAGACACTTCCCAGGATAAATAGCAGACAACAACCAAAACATGTTTCTTCAATAAATAAACTGTAAGGATCCCACAGACCAACAGATAAAAGATTCTTAAGAGGCATATCAACTGACTGAAATGTACATTTTCAGTTAAAATCTATAAAAACTAATTACAGGCCGGGCGCAGTGGCTCACGCCTGTAATCCCAGCACTTTGAGAGGCCGAGGCAGGCGGTTTGCCTGAGGTCAGGAGTTCGAGACCAGCTTGGTCTCGACTCTACTAAAAATATAAAAAGCCGGGTGTGGTGGCAGGCGCCTGTAATCCCAGTTACTCGGGAGGCTGAGGCAGGAGGATCACTTGAACCCAGGAGGCAGAGGTTGCAATGAGCCCAGATGGCGCCAATGCACTCCAGAGCCTGGGCAACAATAGTGAAACTCCATCTCGAAAAAAAAAAAAACAAATTACAACATATGAGACCACTGGAAACGTGGCTATTCTGTGGATACTGTATGACATGAAGTTACTGTTAAATTTGTTAACATGTGACAATGGCTTTGTGTTTAGGTCTACAAAGTCTAACTTCTACATACATGTTATCAAAAGCTCTTGAAGTACAGTCCAGGGTTCCAGCCCTTTCAGGGGGACCATGATGTCAAAACTATTTCCATAAAATACTAAGACATGATTTGCCTTTTCCCTCTCATTCTCTCACAAGAACACAGTAGATCTAGTTTTCTAGTTACTTTGTGATATGTGATACCACTGAGCTGGACGGATAATGAAATGTGTTTCAAAATTCTGTTTTACTATTTAACACAGTAAACATTGAGAGGTATACTGCACATATTAAAGAAATCTCTTTGGGGTCCTCAGTAATTGTTAAGATTATTCAGGAGTCTTGAGATTAAAAAAAAGTTTGGGAATCATTGTTTTATACTATTATGTCGACTTCTTATGATTTAAACTCTCCAGAATAGACGGAGTTTTAAAAATGGGTAGTAAGGAATAGAGTGATGACTGAATTAGGATGAGGAACACGGATCAGCTCATCTCTCCAGGAACCATAAACCCATGAGAAATTCCTTCTCAATCGACTCTAAATGACACACTCATACAGACTCTTCTTCAAATGCCAGGTACAAGTAAAATTTAAGGTCACGTTCCCCTCTACTAACATTTCAAAAGAGACAAATGCAATTTAAACACTGAGAATTACTCCACCTTCATTTCTTAAGTTAAAAAAAAAATCCTCTCCTTGTTTCCGACAGTCACAGGGCTTCGGACCCATCACCCAACGCTCTCACCAACCTTGTGGGGAAACTGTGTACTACTCTTATTTCTCCCTCACTCCTACTTGGGACTAAACAAATCCAAAGAACAACCCAAACTGATTTTCTGTTCTGGGATGTGCGGAATTTACTGCCTGAAGGCGTGCCTGGTGGCTGCCGCTGAGAAGCCTCTGGCTGCAGAGCATCCACAGTGTTTGTCGCTTCCGTGGGAATAGGCGGCGCTTCCTTCTCTGCACTCCTCCCTGTCAGCCCTGGGCTTTTCCAGCTGTCTCACATCTATCTAAGCATATGCCTTCCCTCTTATCCAAGTTCAGTTCCTACTGTAGAAGGCAGCTGTAAGGCTGGTGGCTGCAAATCCCAGTCCAGGCCTTTCCCTACCCTAGCAGAGCTCTTGGCCGTGAGAGAGAGAGAGAGAGAGAGAGAGAGAGAGAGAGAGAGAGAGAGAGAGAGAGTGAGTGTGTGTGTGTGTGTGTGTGTGTGTGTGTGTGTGTTGGGGGGATGTGGGTGAGCTTGGAACCACCTGGAGGCTGCTGTTGCTGCCTTTTTTTTTTTTTTAAGAGGGTTTCGCTACAGTGCCCAGGCTGGTCTTGAACTCCTAGACTTGAGCTATCCACCCACCTCAGCCTCCCAAAGTACTGGGATCACAGGCATGAGTCACTGCGTCCAGCATCCATCTGGAGGCTTCTTAAAGCCCAGGCCCCACCCCGAGTTTCTGAGTCAATATAGAAGTGTGCATTTCTAACAAGCTTCTAGGGCATGCTGCTGCTGCTGCTGCTGCTGGTCTGGGGGACCCCACTTCAAGCACCACTGCACTAGTGTTTCCTCTGGGACCCGAATGCCCATGCCTCTCCCCGGCTCTGCCACCTCTTGCTTGTTAACATGGCAGAGAGTGAGCTGACAACTCTGGAACACAGCTTTCTCATTCAGTGAAATGGACACTGTGACAACAGACACTTCACTGGGTACCCATAGAGGAGCACACAGACTAACAATCACCTCCTCAGTGGGCGGTACAGAGGCAGGAAACAACCTTTAACAGGTTCATGGACACATCAGGCCCTGTATTTTCCAACTGCCTGACCTGCAAGCTACCCTACTTCTTTAAGAATTCTCATTTTAAAGACAGAAATGGTGCAGAGATCTTTAACCTAGAAAGAAATCTGTATCTTCCAAGTATGAGTGGCACATGCAGAGCCCAAGAGGAGAAACAGGAGTGGGCCACAAGGTCCCATTTTACGTATTACTCAGAGGGAAAGCCCGCGGTTAGGTAGGAAGTATTGAAAGCACGTCAGCTCACTTACCTTGGCCATGCCTCCTGCCTGTGCGGTGTTCAGTCCCGCGTGACCAGTCATTTGCGGGGAAACCTGCGTTAGGGTCTCAGCCAGCACGCTGCTCGTGGCGCCCTGCATGGCTGGAGTAGGGTATGGCATTCCAGCTCCCCTTCCTCTGCCAGCAGCCCCGAGAGATCCATTCATGACTTGCGCCTGCCCTTGTGAAGCCTGATTCATTAAGCTATGGCCAGAGTTACTATTGAGGAGGCCTGGGTGGGTCTGGTTAAAGTTAGCATTCATGCAGATACCAGGTCCAGTCTGTGACGTGGCAGGGCTGCTAGTCGCCAGCCCCACTTGCTTTTGTGCTTGCGGATTCAGTGCTTGGGAGGCAGCGGGGGTGGGCCCAGAGGTGCTGGCTGCCTGTTTGGGCAGGCTGGGGGCTGAAGAATCTCCCTGGCTCAGAGGGCTCTTGCCCATGGCACCGAGGCTGGCCATGTTTGCACTGTTCGGCTGCCCTTGAGCCTGGCCACCCAGGCCCTGCTGCACGGGGCTGCTGGCGCTCACATTTCCTATTCCTGGGTTGATACTAGAGCCGCTGCCTCCTCGTAGAAGCTCCGACAGTTGTTTATGTTTGGAAGCAGCATCTGGAACAAGGTTCCCACTGTTTAAAAGGCCTAATTCTCCTCCATTGGGTATCAGCTCATCAGGAAGATCATTTTCCAAGTCAAACAATGATCCAAAATCTAGAAATTAAACAGAAATGGAAATGAGAAACTAAGCAACCTTAACAGCTCTCCAACTGCCATGTTTCTACGATCTTAACCTAATGGGGCATTCAGCACGAACACTAGCATGTCTTAAGAGTCATGTCATTAGCCAGGCGTGGTAGCGAATGCCTGTAATCCCAGCTACTCCGGAGGCTAAGGCAGGAGAATAACTTGACCCCGGGAGGGGTCCCAGCTACTCCGGAGGCTAAGGCGGAGGTTGCAGTGAGCCAAGATGGCACCGTTGCACTCCAACCCGGGCAACAAGAGCAACACTCCGTCTCAAAAAAAAAAAAAAAAAAAAAAAAAAAGAGTAATGTCAAAATGATGTACAAGTTTATTGGGGGAAAAAAAAAAATCCTTCCAATTCTGAAGACAGAAAAGTTAAACAGATGAGGACAGCCCTACTAGATTTATCATAATAGTGTGGTGTGAGGACAAACTCAGATATACAAATTAAAAGAAAACAATGGGAAGACCCCAAATTCACAGAATTATAATTTTAAAATGCTTTTAAGAATGCATGTGTGGCCGGACACAGTGGCTCACCCTATAATCCCAGCACTTTGGGAGGCCAAGGTGGGCGGATCACGAGGTCAGGAGATCGAGACCATCCTGGCTAACACGGTAAAACCTAGTCTCTACTAAAAACACAAAAAATCAGCTGGGCGAGGTGGTGGGCGCCTGTAATCCCAGCTACTCGGGAGGCTGAGGCAGGAGAATGGCGTGAACCCGGGAGGCGGAGCTTGCAGTGAGCTGAGATCCGGCCACTGCACTCCAGCCTGGGCGACACAGAGACTCCATCTCAAAACAACAACAACAACAACAAAAAACAATGTATGTGTGTAGAAAAGTAATTGGGCACTGACTTGCATGAACAGCAATTTAAGGACAGTAAAGTCAATCTTACTTTTTTTTTTTTTTTTTTTTTTTAAGACGGAGTCTCCCTCTGTCGCCCGGGCTGGAGTGCAGTGGCGCGATCTCGGCTCACTGCAAGCTCCGCCTCCCGAGTTCATGCCATTCTCCTGCCTCCGTGTCCAGAGTAGCTGGGATTACAGGCGCCCGCCACCACGCCTGGCTACTTTTTGTATTTTTAGTAGAGACGGTGTTTCATGGTGTTAGCCAGGATAGTCTCAACCTCCTGACGTCGTGATCTACCCGCCTCAGCCTCTCAAAGTGCTGGGATTACAGGCATGAGCCACCGTGCCCCGCCAAATACATTATTTAAAAGTTAAAAAACAAAAAATAAACTAGCTTTAACACAAAATGAAATCAGTGATTTCTTAAAGTGTTGAAGCTGCAGGAAATGATAATAAAGACATACACAGAAAATACAAAGAGTTGAAAATAAAAGAAAATAAAGAGACTAAAAGTATTTGTAGTATATGAAAAGGGTAAATGTCAATCACACAGGAAGATGAGAAGCACACTGAGTCCCGACTATAAAAGGACATAAGCAGGTCATCATCCCAAGGGGAGATAAAACACTAAACAAAATAATCCATCCTTCCTGATAAGGAAACAAATGGGAACTAAAACAACCCTTTTTTTCTGGTCCCTTTCAAAGTAACTTTTCTCTGAAGTGTGGTCTACACATGTCATCTCTACCTTCTCATCTCCCACGTACTCTAACCCACGATGGCCAGGCTATTCATGTATGTGCAAAGGAAGAGGTATGTAGAAATATGTTCATCTTAGTATTATCTGTAGCATCCAAAACAAAAAACAAAAAAAAGCACAAAAAGTACCCAGAGGCAGTTTTTCCTAGTGGTTACAGAATCTAGACTGGGGCTGCCCACACTGGACTCCAGCTCCCCATTCATTAGTGATGTGACCTTGGTAGGTTACTCAGCCCTTCTTTGCCTCAGTTTCCTCATCTGGAAACTAGGGGTAACAATGGCCTCTACACCTCATAAGGCTGTTGTGAGGACCAAATGAATAAATAAGTGTAAAACCCGACTGGGAACAAAGAGTGCCTGTGGGTGGTAAATGCTAAGTACTGTGTATTATTATTACTGCTATCCATAACAGGAGGTGTAATAAGCTGCTGTATAATACTTTAAAACATCAGGCCAGGCGCAGTGGCTCATGCCTGTAATCCCAGCACTTTGGGAGGCCAAGGTGGGCAGATCATGAGGTCAGGAGATTGAAACCATCCTGGCTAAGACGGTGAAACCCTGTCTCTACTAAAACTACAAAAAATTAGCTGGGCGTGGTGGCGGATGCCTGTAGTCCCAGCTACTCGGGAGGCTGAGGCAGGAAAAGGGTGTGAATCCGGGAGGTGGAGCTTGCAGTGAGCCAAGATCGTGCCACTGCACTCCAGCCTGGGCAACAGAGTGAGACTCCATCTCAAAAAAACAAACAAAAAACACCATACATCAGCCAGGCACTGTGGCTCATGCCTATCATCCCAGCACTTTGGGAGGCTGAGGTAGGCAGACCATCTGAGGTCAGGAGTTCGAGACCAGTTTGGCTAACATGGCAAAGCCCTGTCTCCTCTAAAAATACAAAAAGGAGCTGGGCGTGGTGGCAGGCGCCTGTAATTGCGGCTACTGGGGAGGCTGAGGCAGGAGAGTCGCTTGAACCTGGGAGGTGGAAGTTGCAGTGAACTGAGATATCGCCATTGCACTCCAGCCTAGGCAACAAGAGTGACACTCCATCTCAAAAAAAAAAAAAAAGAAAAAGAAAAAATTAAAACATTTTTTCTGCATGGTGGCAGACCCTAATGTCTGCTTACCCAATACCCCTGGCCCCATGCTGCTGGCAACACCCACATGATCTGAGGTGGCTCCCTGGGAGGTTCCTCTGAGGAACGGCAACACCTTTCCTGGCCACAGGAGGGGGAGTGACCAGATAAGCCCACCACCATGATCACATTCCCCTCTGCAGGTGACACAATCTCAGCTAAGGGAATCTGAAGGTACACAGAACCAGGACCATTGTGGAAAAGGTGTTCCTTCCTAACAGTAAGGGATGCTCAGAAAGAAATCTCTCTCCTCTTCTTCACTAGATCTCGTCATGGGCGGGTGACAACCACCCTGTAGCCAGGAGAGCAGACACCACTTGCATGCTGAGAATGGCGGTAGCCAAAAACACAAACACCTGGGGTGGGTAGATCATCTCTGAACGGCTAAGTGATGCAACCATGGTACTTTCCCACCTTCGAACTTCATGTTATGTGAGAAAATACACTTACTATCATTTAAGCCATTTTAGCCAGAGTTTAACCCTCACCCTAACCCTAACAGACCCATCATGTCTATGGAAGAAGTTCAAACACCTTCTCATGGCACGTGAGGCTATCTTCTCGGCCTGCCTTTACAGGACACCACCAGATGCCTCCTACTTTCCAGCCACAACACTAAGAGCTGGCATATGCATTGGGAATCTTTCTTCTTGAATCTCTCTCTCGTTCTAAAACTCACCTCAGTTCTCACTCAGATTAGACACAGCAACTATGAAGACTTTGGGCTGCCCCTGCCCAACTGAACAGTCCCTCTTGTCAGCCCAGAAAATCATGTCTAACACACACTTGTATCTTCCCACCTGTCTATAAGGAATGAGGTGTGATTTAGGAGTGTGTACATGCATGCAACAGTTTTTGCAGAAAAACAGACTGAGAGTAAGCTGCAGACAAAATGACACTATTCTCCTAAGTACTTCAGTACCTATCTCCTAAGAACATCCTCTTACATAATCACAGCATGCATGTGCAACTCAGGAAATGTAACACTGATACAATACTGAATATACTGCCCTTACTCAAATGTTGCTGGTTGTCCCAATAATGCTCTTTTCACATCTGTCTCTTCAAAATGACACGTCCTATAGCCGTGAGATTACAAGATCCGAGATCTAATTCAGGATCATGGTGCATTTAATTGTCATGTCTTTGTCGCCTTGTTTAATCGAACAAGGTTCAAACGTTCCCTGGCCTTTGTCTTTCGTAACTGACATTTTATTATTAATTAATTTATTATTATTATTTTTAGACAGAGTCTTGCTCTGTCACCCAGGCTAGATGGAGTGCAGTGGCACAATCTAGGCTCGCTGCAACCTTTGCCTCCCGGGTTCAAGCAATTCTCCAACCTCAGCCGGAGTAGCTGGGATTACAAGTGTGCACCACTGCACCCGCCTAACGTTTGTATTTTTAGTAGAGACGGGGTTTCGCCATGTTGGCCAGGCTGGTCTCGAACTCCTGACCTCAGGAGATCTGCCTGCCTAGGCCTCCCAAAGTGCTGTTAACAGGCGTGAGCCACTGCACCCAGCCAAAATTCACATTTTTGAAGAATAGAGGCCAGTTGTTATTGTAGAAGGTCCTTCAATTTGGGATACCTCCTCATGGTTACAGGACATGTCATTCTGAAGAAACAGGAATCTGATCCCGGATACAGCAGACAGCTCCATGAGTACACAGGGCCCGTACCTGGTGAACTAGGACTCAACATGCTTCTGAGGGTCCCAATCCATAGTTTTTATGCTATTATGCTATCCTAAATTTGGAGATTGACTGAGGTGTCCAGATACAAAGACTGCACAATATAACATTTTATTAAAAAGTCCTCTCAGGCCAGGCGCGGTGGCTCACGCCTGTAATCCCAGCACTTTGGGAGGCCGAGGTGGGCAGATCACGAGGTCAGGAGATAGAGACCATCCTGGCTAACACGGTGAAACCCTGTCTCTACCAAAAATACAAAAAAAAAAAAAAAAAAAACTAGCCGGGCGCGGTGGCAGGTGCCTCTAGTCCCAGCTACTCGGGAGGCTGAGGCAGGAGAATGGCGTGAACCTGGGAGGCGGAGCTTGCAGTGAGCCGAGATCATGCCACTGCACTCCAGCCTGGGTGACAGAGAGAGATTCCATCTCAAAAAAAAAAAAAAAAAAGTCCTAACATAACTACTGTTTTCTTTGTTGCCCTCCAGGCTTTGTCCACCAGCACACACACTTTTACTCAGTATTCCCTAATAAATACTTTTGTCCAACCCAAATGATAAATGTTTGAGGTAGTAGATATCCTAATTACTATGATTTGCTCATTGAGCACTGCATGCATGTTACAAAATATTCTGTACCCCATTAATACATACAACTGTTACAACGTCAACTACAAATAAAAGGAAAAAATAAAATACGTACTCTCCAAAAATAACAACTTTTTATTTTTTATTTTATGTTTTAGAGATGGGGTCTTGCTCTGTCACCTACGCTGGAGTGCAATGGCGCGATCACAGCTCACTGTATCCTCGAACTCCTGGACTCCACCAATTCTCCCGTTTCAGCCCCCCTACAGCTGGGACCACAGGTGTACCCCACCACACACAGCTCATTTTTTATTTTATTTTTAATTAATGAATTAATTAATTATTTTGACAGGGTCTTGCTCTGTCACCCAGGCTGGAGTGCAGTCAAGTTGTAGGCTCACTGCAGCTTCTGCCTCGCACCAACACACTCACCTAATTTTTGTACTGTTTTGTAGAGACAGGGTTTTACCATGTTTCCCAGGCTTGCCAGCTAATTTTAAAAAATCATTTTTTTGTAGAGACAGGGTCTTGCTATGTTGCCCAGGCTGGTCTCAAACTCCTGGCCTCAAGAAATACTCCCACCTCAGTCTCCCAAAGCATTGGAATTACAGGCATGAGCCACTGCAGTCCAAAATAACTTTTAAAAATGCAGTGTTCCGGCCGGGCGCGGTGGCTCAAGCCTGTAATCCCAGCACTTTGGGAGGCCGAGACGGGCGGATCACGAGGTCGGGAGATCGAGACCATCCTGGCGAACACGGTGAAACCCCGTCTCTACTAAAAAAAATACAAAAAACTAGCCGGGCGAGGTGGCGGGTGCCTGTAGTCCCAGCTACTCGGGAGGCTGAGGCAGGAGAATGGCGGGAACCCGGGAGGCGGAGCTTGCAGTGAGCTGAGATCCGGCCACTGCACTCCAGCCTGGGAGACAGAGCGAGACTCCGTCTCAAAAAAAAAAAAAAAAAAAAAAAAAAAAATGCAGTGTTCCTTAACTGATGAGCATGAAAAATGAAACTTCATCTAAACCAGGAAGTGGAGCCATTACATGAGAGATCAGCTTTCCTTCCTTTCTGTCCAGGGCAAGGATGAAGAGACCATGTCAAGCACTGTAACCCAGAAGCAAACAAGTGCCAAATATTTTATGTTTAAGTTTGGAAAAATCTGCAAAAGGCGACCTAACTGGCTATTTCAAACATCCCTAAGCACTCTTCCTAGGAGAGGGAGGGAGGCCAGGCCACAGAAGAGCAGACAAACTCAGAGAGTAGTTAGTGAAACCCAGCAGGGCTGGCCTCAGTGTAGGCCAATGGGAACAGAACACCTGGAAGCTGAGCACAGGAGTTCAAATCCTGCATCCTTGGGCAAACTGCTTCATCTCTGCATCTTCATACCCCACCTGTAAAACAAGGGTACCAACACCCCAGAGTTAAAAAATTCACCTATCATCCTGCCACTCTCAGAGTATCAGTTTTCATTAGTGATTTATTCTAGTTCTTACCAAATTCAAATTCACAGGCAAGTTTCCAAATTGTAAGCAGGGCTTCTGTCCTGGGTAGTGTTTTTGTTTTTCACTGGTCTGCTATGTTCTGACCACCCTGACCACTTTTTCATCCTATTTCAGTCCAAATACACATACCAGCTGTTTGGGTGAAGGGAGAGTTGACTGATTTTTCTTCTGTAATTCACCATATGAATATGTGTAAAGCCAAATATATAGGTGTGGCTTTTTAAAAGACAAGATAGGGGCACACATAGTCGTACCATCACCCTTCTATTCATCACTGTCACCACATTTTCATATTCCCTAGTTCAAAAAAACTGACAAAGGGGAGTGAAGGAGGCAGGCCAGGATATTGCAACACAGCACAGCTTTGCTTTCTACACACCAAAGTGTCCCAACACACGGCTTGAGCAAGAGCAATCTGTATCATCGGAAGTTCCTAAGGTTCAGGATTGACAGCGATCCAGTCCCAGGTAAGCTCTCTTCTCTCTGACCGTCACCAGGGGCCCAGGAGAACGCAAAGCAAAGGAGACTGTGGGCACCCTGCACCCAGGGCGTTTGCACCTCAAGGGAGACTTCCCCAGCCAATGTCAAATAGCAAACACTGCCTGTCATACTTTCATAGCTAGGGACAGGAATTTTCTCTTTTGGAGCTTCCTGGCTGCCAACCAGGAGGCTACCCCTTTCATTAAGCTGAAATGAGAGTAAAGAGAGGCTACACACTTCCCATTTCTATCACACTCATACAAGGCTGGAAGACCCAGTGAGGAATGAGGAAAATAATAGGGACTTAGGAAGGAGAAAGTTACAGCCAAACTCAGGCAGCCTCAGGAAAGACAAGCTGTTTACCAAGCAAGGCAGAGAGACATTCACTTCTATACTCGGAAACCCAAGTCGGCAGTCCGCACACAGAGACTGTCAGATGGGGATCACTCCTAAACACTGAAAGACAAATGGGACCCACATCTGTTCCAGGATCCATTCTTAATCATCATGATCAGAAATCAGCATTTCACCTTAAGGAATGAACTATTAGAATCAAACCCCAGGCGAGTGGCTAAATCAATCTGTGCAGCCAATAACATTTGAAAACAGTCTCATCTGAAAAAAATGTCAAAGGCATCAGCCAAAGTATCCACAAAACACACCTTTCTTCAGGTTTTCTATAGTCTCTTCTTTCCTAATACCTTATTTTTTTCTTCGAATTCCACTTGGAGTCCCAAATTATTTGTACGGACAGGACTGGTTTATCACACCTTCTCCTGGAAATAAGAACTATTTTATGCTCCTACAGACATAATGCATTAAAATTATGCTAACAACTTCACGTTGTAACGCGTGAGGCTGTAAGCTCCCTGAAAGCAGGGATCCTGTCTTGCTTATCTACTCAGTGCCTAGCATAAAATGTTTCATATGTACTAGGCACTCAATAAACCCACATCTGAGTGCACGAATTATAGAGGATACACAGTATCAACAAGCTGCCTGTCAAGTCAAAGATATAAAGCAGTAATCTTAAGTAATCTTAACGTTTAATACTACTTTCTGAAAACAGAAACAATAAAGAGGTCTCTAGAAAAATTACACTAACTCATCTTTCTCTTTAAGACTTTTTCCTATTGTCCTCTTTACCTTTTAGGGGACCACCCAAGTATATTTCAGTCTTTGACTACAAACTCAGCATCAATGAACCCCAACCCTAGAACTGATACACAGAGTAAATGGCATAATGTGGAATGAGCAACAGTAGTGTGAGAAATAAGCAAGTAAGAGTTCAGATGCTGTTTTGTGATGTGTTCATATTTCTCTGCTTTCCCTCCCACACATATTTTATCTTCCTCACCCACTCCTAATTTCTCTCTCACATCCCTATTTCCTGTGAAAAAGGTCTCCTTTCTTTAGATTTTTTTTTCATGGTTTCTTTAGATTGTCTTTTGCATTACTTTTGTAATACCGTGAATATGTATTTGGTCTTCCACCCTGTCTCTGGCATACCACTCCTAAAATCCTGGGACTCTCCAAAGCAGGTTTTTTTTTTTTGGTTTCGTTTTTTTTTTTTTTTTTTTTTTGGCTCTGTCGCCTAGACTGGAGTGCAGTGGCAAGATCTTGGCTCACTGTAGCCTCTACTTCCCGGATTCAAATGATTCTCCCGCCTCAGCCTCCCAAGTAGCTAGGATTACAGGCGCATACCATCACGCCCGGCTAATTTTTTGTATTTTTAGTAGAGACAGGGTTTCACCACGTTGGTCAGGCTGGTCTAGAACTCCCAATCTCAGGTGATCCACCCGCCTCAGCCTCACAAAGTGCTAGGATTACAGGTGTGAGCCACGACACCCAGCCAGTAATGTCTTTCTGTATGCTCACGAATTGACTGATGGCTGGCAGCCCCTAGATAGCTTCGGATGGGAGCTGGTCACCAGGAAGACCAAGGCATGACTGATTAGAGGACTGGGACTTTCAGCCCATCCTTAATTTCCCAGGAAGGGAGAAATGTTAAATTAAGCTGATAACCAACGGCCATTGGTTTATCAATCATGCCTATGTAATGAAGCCTCCATAAAAACCCAAAAGTAGAGGGTTCAGAGAGCTTCCAGATAGCTGAACACATGGAGGTTCCTGAAGAGTGCCATACCTGGAGGGGGGCAAAAAAGCTACATGGCCCTCTCACATGCCTTGCCCTATCACCTGATATTCAGTGGTATCCTTCTTAATATCTTTTACGATAAAAAAAAAAAAACCCGTAAACATGTTTCCTTGAGCTCTGTCAACTGCTCTACCAAATTAATTGAACCCAAGGAGGTGCCTGTGGGAACCCTATTTATAGCCAGTCAGAAGCACAGGTAAAACAACTTGGGGCTTGTAAACGGCAGGGGGCGGGAGCAGTCTTGGGGACTGAGCCCTCAACCGGGTGATCTGACACCATCTACATGTCAGCTGGTGCCTGCTGCAGTACCAAGTGCTTACTCAGTGTATGTGTGTGGCTGGGGGAACCTCCACAAATCTGGTCCCAGAAGTGTTCTGTATTGACTGTTGACACTGAATATAGAAATAAATGAGTATAGGAGAAACCTGATTTTTCCCTACATCCTCAGACTTGTACTACAACCCTGACTACTCAAATGCTTCTATTAAATCTTTCAAAAGTTACACATTTTTATTCACCTATTTACCTACCCTCGAAAAACTTCCAAAAGGAATTTTTTTCTTAAGAGATGGGGTCTGTGCTGCCCAGACTGGAGTGCAGTGGTCATTCACAAGTGTGATCACGGTTCAATGCAGCTTCAAACTCCTAAACTCCTGGACTCAGACAATCCTCCTGCCTCAGCCTCCCAAGTAGCCAAGACTGCTGGCATGTGCCACTGTGGCTCCAAAAAAAATTTTTAATTTCTAAATTAACACTAGACACAGGAAGAGGTAATGCATATGTTACTTAGCTCAATTTAGCCAATCCACAATGTATAGATATTTCAAAACATCATGTTGTATATTATAAATACATGCAATTTTTATTTGTTAATTAAAATTTGAAGGAAAAAATCTACATACAAAAAACTTGATCCAGCAAGGGCAAAGCATCCTGAAAAAGTTCACATCTAAAGATGAGGAATCTAGAGAGTGGTGGAAGGATTCACAGCATTATTATTATTGTTCAATGACCTGGAGGCCACACTAGGCTCTCGGTGTGTTTACTGATCTCTTACTAATTAGACACTACGGACACAGGAAGTGCAGTCTGGTGTAGTGAGAAGAGTACTCAACCAAGCCCTGGTTCAGATCACAGCTGTCATCACGGCTACTGCCTCCCTGTATACTGCTCCTTAGCTCTAAAATGGAAGGACAGTTGGGTGCAGTGGCTCACGCCTATAATCCCAGCACTTTGGGAGGCCAAGACGGGTGCATCACCTATGGTGAGGAGTTCGAAACCAGCCTAGCCAACATGGTGAAACCCCATCTCTACTAAAAATACTAAAAAATACAAAAAATTAGCTGGGCATGGTGGCAGGTGCCTATAATCCCAGCTACTCAGGAAGCTGAGGCAGGAGAACCACTGGGAGGTGGAGGTTGCAGTGAGCCAAGATTGCGCCACTGCACTCCAGCCTGGGCAACAAGGGCAAAACTCTGTCTCAAATAACATAACATAACATAACATAACATAACATAACATAACAAAATAAAATAAAATAAAATGGAAGGACAGTAGCATCTGCTTCACAGGATCATTGATCAAAGAATTAAACCATACAGCATTTAGCACTGAGCCTGGCATGCAGTAATGACTCAAAAAATATTAGTCATTATTATCACTGTCCCAAGCCCACCTCCCAAGGCACCTACGAGGGCTGAACCAGCCAAAGCCTGTAAGAACCTGGCCCCACAGAGCTGGTACAGAGCAGGCGCTCAACAGTCACTACTTATCAATGGTAGTGACTTGCTAATAAACTCAACCCTGGTGATCTCTGGCAATTCTAGTAGAATTAAAGGTTACTTTGCTTTGAAAGTTCTTGGGGATTATACAAAAAAATATATAACGGAATAACTCTCCATACCAAAAAAGAAAAAAAAGGAAAGAGAAAAGCTGTTTTATTAATATTTATGCCATCGTAAGTAATTTTTATCTAGGCATTTAAACAAGTTCCCAAAAGACATCTAACTTTTTTTCTTTTTTTACAATGACTATTAGGAAATAATTAAAGCAACCTCCTTCTAAAATCTTCTGTAATTCAGGCTTCTTTTATGCAGACACACCAACCCCTAATTAGAACAGAATAATGAGGTTGTACTTCACTCTCAACAGTGATCTTATCTTGACTAAGTCTTGCCCCTCCTCAGAATCAGTGATCTGCTGAAGAGCCAGGGAGCTTGGCTGGCAGCCCCCACCCTCCAGAAGGAAGCAAGTCACTGCAAGTCACTGCTCAGCGGCCCTCACTCAGTGCAGGATTGGCTGGTTTGAGACTAGAATAGAAGTCGGCCTCCCCAGAGGACCGTACTCTAATTCAGGAAGACAGCCCATGGACACCAAGTCACAAACTTAAACTGATTAACACGTATGTCATATTTTACAGCCAAGTGGAATAAAGTAGTGAACAAAAGTAGGAAAGGCTTCAAATAAGAGGCAAATTCTGAGCAGAACTTTAGAGGGAAAGGACACTAAGAAAAGACAATTCCAAAGAGACAGAGACAGAAGACAGCAAGGCAGGCAGGCAGAGCTGGCTGCTCTGGTGTGGGGAGCTTCAAGAGAAAAACTCCAAGATGGCAGGAACCCCAGGGTAGGTACGAGTTCCATACAGTGGAAAGGGCCTCACTACGGTAGGCAGTCTTGCTCTGTCGCCCAGGCTGGAGTGCAGTGACACAATCTTGCGTCATTAAATTTAGGTTTAATAAACTGAATTGTCTTAAAGCCCTCAAGACAGCACTAAACATTTATACTAGAGCCTAGAATTCGGGTTTTCTTGTTTTCCTGTCATATGCTGTGTTTTGTATGATGAACAATATTTAAGTGGACATTAACAATGATCTTCCCCAAGGAGTCCATTCATCATATAGTACATTCTAGTGAAGTTCTTCCTACTGTATCAGATCCACATATCTACCAAAGTGAGGCCCTTCCCACTGTATCAAATTCGTAGCTATTGAGGGGCTCCTGCCATCTTGAAGTTTTTCCCTTGAAGCTCTCCACGGCAGAGCAGCCAGCTTTGCCTGCCTGCCTGCCTGCCTTGCTGTCTTCTGTTCATGCCTCTTTGGAATTGTCTTTTCTTAGTGTCCTTTCCCTCTAAAGCTCTGTTCAATGTTTGCCTCTTATTTGAAAGTTAAATTACAGGATATTCTTCATGTCACAGAAGGGTCAATCCAGGGGGACTCTTTTAGATGGAAACCTGCCTAGTAAGTACATTTAATATGGAAACATCATGAACTTCAAAATTTGAAGGTAGGGGAAAGAAATCAAGCTACGGCATTAGGTTAAACTAACTGAAATAAAAATTACAGAACCTTAGAAACTGTGATGTAAATCAGAAGGGAAATATCTGATTTATCAAAAGCACTTAATACAATTTTCAAGAATGCTACCTGGAAAAGGTAAAATCTACTTTGTGTAATTGATTATAAAATTTTAGCTTTTTTATTCATTCTCAAATGCACTTCATGGGGTATCAGGTATCAAAAACATCCTGCTTCGCTGAATGATTGCTATTTACCTTCCATTTAAAGAACCCAAGCAAGACAGGGCCAGGCACAGTAGCTCATGCCTGTAATTCCAGTATCTTAGGAAGCCCAGGTGGGCAGATCACCTGAGGTCAGGAGATCAAGACCAGCCTGGCCAACATGGTGAAACCTCATCTCCACTAAAAATACAAAAATCAGCCAGGCGTGATGGTGGGTGCCTGTAATCCTAGTTACCTGGGAGGGTGACACCGGAGAATTGCTGAACTCGGGAGGCAGAGGCTACCGTGAGCCGAGCTCATGCCACTGCACTCCAGCCTGGGTGACAGAGCAAGATTCTGTCTCAAAAAAAAAAAAAAAAAAAAACCCAAGACAGTCCTTATTCAAAGTTCTTTGTCACCTGGGACCCTAAACTGTCCTGGAAATGCAGCCAGTCTATTTTTATTTGGTGCACTTATAAGTCACAGGAAAGTGCCATCCCCAGACAGCCAAGACAATGTTAGTTTCCTCAACATGGTTTGCGTGCTGCCTCTCTCAGCCCTGAAGGGTGGGTACAAGGGTGGAACAGAAGGTGGCTGTCATAGCAGCCAGCTCCCACCAGAACACAGTAATGACCTAGCAGCCCCTGCACATTAGCCCAATTATCTGGGACAGGAGAGCAAAAAGGGGTTGACTGCTGACCACCACCAGAGCTGAGAGGGGCACCAGACCCCGGAGAGGTGCTATAGTCAGCCGCCTGTCCACCCTGCTTACAGGGGGAGGATTCTCCAGCCAAGAATAGTTCTGGAGGAGGAAGAATGTTGGGGCCGAGCTAGGATCTAGCCTTTGCAGAAGCAGCCCCAGATCCCAGATTCCCAACCACCTCAGACTCCCCAGCCATACCATAAGATTAAGCAAACGGACATCCAGAGACCAGGTCCTCTGCCCTAAATGCTGTGAGATGTAGCTGGCAGGCGGCAACAAGAAGTCAAGAAAGGGGGAAAGAGCATATTCCAGACGTGAAAGCAGACTTGGAAGTGCCAATTCCATGTACAACGAACACGTGGAGGCGTGCGGGCTATTTGAGAGCCACAAACAGAAAATGAATGTCTTAAGTCCAAAAAGTATGCCAGGACCAGATATAGTGGCTCACGCCTGTAATCCCGACACTTTGGGAAGCCGACGCGGGTGAACTGCTTATGTCCAGGAGTTCAAGACCAGTCTGGACAACATAGCAAAACCTGGTCTCTATAAAAAAAAAAAAAAGTACAAAAATTAGCCAGGCATGGTGGTACGTGCCTGTAGTCCTAGCTGCTCACGAGGCTGAGATGAGAGAATTGCTTGAGCCTGGGAGATGGAGGCTGCAGTGAGCCGAGATCACCTCACTGCACTCCAGCTTGGGTGACAGTGAGACCCTGACTCAAAATAATAATAATAAGGTACACCATAAAATGAGAGAATTCAGAAACAACTAAGAAGCACAACATGGAGAATCACAAGCTGAAGAACAACCTTAGTGTTACTCATCACAGATTATGCTGATAAAGAGTATCTGTGGCTGGGCAAGGTGGTTCAAACCTGTAATCCCAGCACTGTGGGAGGCCAAGGCAGGCAGGTCACCTGAGGTCAGGCGTTCGAGACCAGCCTGGCCAACATGGCAAAACCCCTCCTCTACTAAAAATGCAAAAATTAGCGGGGCATGGTAGCACATGCCTGTAATCCCAGGAGGCTTAGGCACCAGAATCACCTGAACCCAACAGGCGGAGGCTGCAGTGAGCCAAGATCATGCCAACGCACTCCAGCCTAGGCAACAGAGCAAGACTCCATCTCAAAAAAAGAATATCTGCAACATATCTAACAATGTATATACTGAGAATATATATGTGCTGCTTTTCACATTTTTTTTTTTTTTCTGAGATGGACTCTTGTTTTGTCGCCCAGGCTGGAGTGCAGTGGCAAGATCTCGGCTCACTGCAACCTCCACCTACCGGGTTCAGGCCATCCTCCTGCTTCAGCTTCCCAAGTAGCTGGGACTACAGGCACACGCCACCGTGCCCAGCTAATTTTTTTTGTATTTTCAGTAGAGACAGGGTTTCACCGTGTTAGCCAGGATGGTCTCGATCTCCTGACCTCGTGATCCGTCTGCCTCAGCCTCCCAAGGTGCTGGGATTAGAGGCATGAGCCACTGCGCCCGGCCTGCTTTTCACATTTTAAGACTCTACCAACACACAGGCTCTTGAAGGAAAATCTGCTATGATCAAAACTATAAATGCATATGCCTTTTAACCACTAATTCCATCTCTATGAATCTGTTCCATAGATTTGCTTGCCTGCATAACTTTACAAGGCTATTCATTAAAGCTCTGTTTGTGAGAAGACAAGACTGTAAATAACCTAAATGTCGATCAGTGGGGACAGGATTAAAGCAATTATGGCACAGCTCACATAATGGAATGGTAGACAACTATAAGAAGACAATAAAGGTATGCAGCCATGTATACACTATGCTACCTCAGTTAAGAAGAAAAAGGCAGGAAAGGGGAAGAGAGAACTATGAGACAACAGTGTCTGCCTGAATGCAGATAAACCCTGGAAGGCAGCACTACTTCCAGTGGTTACCTGGCAGGAACTAGGTGGAAGGTGGCTCTCTCTACAAGTTTTGTCCTCTGAGTTTTCTGAGCCATGTGAATGAACTACTAGTTTAAGTAATTAAAGAAACTACTTTTTTTTTTGAGATGGGAGTCGATCTGCTCCTCAGGCTGAAGTGCAGTGGCGCAACCTCAGCTCACTGCAACCTCCACCTCCTGGGTTCAAGCAATTCTCCTGCCTCAGCCTCCTAAGTGGCTGGGACTCAGGTGCACGCCACCATGCCCAGCTAATTTTTATATTTTAGTAGAGACAGGGTTTCACCACGTTGGCCAGGATGATCTCAATATCCTGACCTCATGATTCACCCACCTCAGCCTCCCAAAGTGCAGGGATTACAGGCATGAGCCACAGCACCCGGCCAAGAAACTGATTTTTTTAAGGCACCCCCACTGGAGGTGTACTGGTCCAGGTGATTAACTTCAGCACCAGGTGATAACACCTGGAATGGTTCCCGGTGCTCCAGTTTCCACTTAGAGTGTTTATGATTTGAGGATAAAATCTGAAATGGGCTTACTATTAAAGTGTATTTAGTGTACAAATAAGCTTAAAAGGCTAGAAAAGAAGGGCACTTTAAAGAAGAACTTTTCAAAAGTAAGTATTTTTTTCTAAAGGGATGTGACAATCGACATGTAACATTTTGTACCCAATGTTCACAAAGGGAAATCTGACATTATTTCAAAATACTCAAAAATT
The DNA here is from genome assembly GCF_037993035.2 of Macaca fascicularis. Lineage (NCBI taxonomy): Eukaryota > Metazoa > Chordata > Mammalia > Primates > Cercopithecidae > Macaca > Macaca fascicularis. The sequence goes on from NC_088394.1 coordinate 4,644,881, forward strand.
AGTTGGCTGTCAGGTCTTGTGGCTTCTAGCAAATCAATGAAGAAACCTCTAATATAAAAATGATGCTAAAAATGGAGCTTGTGACAAAGGACGTGATGATCAGATGCCACACTAAAACAGTCACATTTTCCTATCTCTGGATGGCACCTCTTAGGGGTAATTTGTACTTTGTTCAAATAATTCTCATTACAGGTCTAAAGGTTTTGCAAAACGAATTAACCAAAACTTTGCTTGTCACCATTTAACAGATTATCCTAATCACAAATATAAAAATAAAACAATACAAAAACATATATACCCCCAAAATATGTTTTGTTTTGAATTTGTTTTTAACTAGTTTTTCTTTTTTCAGTATGAAAGTAATACATTTATGGTTTTTTGCTTTAAAAAAAAAAAACTCAGAAGAAAATGAAAAACAGCCCCCAAAACATCCCTAGCTCAACCCCGAAAAACAATTTCTAGAAATTTCCTTCTAGAAATTTCCTATATACACCATTAGCATATCTCTTTCTACCCCTAAAAGAGATCTAATTATCATTTTTGGTCTCAATCCTTTGTTTACTGATTCTCAATCTTGTCTTCACTCCTAAGTACCCATCACTCTCCCTCAACTGGATCTGCAATGCCAGGGAACTCAGCTACTCTTCTGATGGAGCTTCACTGATTTTACCCTTTCTTTTCTAAAGGATTTCTGAGTCATACTCAGTGTTTTACAATCTCTACATTAATTAACTAAATTAATGAAAAGGTCTGGAGTTAATGAGAATGTTCTTAGAAGTCCTACCAATCAAGAAACTGTATCTGCTTGGCGTTGAAATAGGTTGCTAACCCACAGATACTTCTATTTCAAATACTAAGTAAGGTAGGTAATAAAAACCAGAAATTTTAAGAATCGATTCCAGGAATTGAGAGACAATAAACACAACTGCTGTGTGAGCTGGCTGCATGACATGCATTTTGATGACAATAACAAAACCTCTAATATTCTTTGAGATGACATGGATTAAAAAAAAAAAAAAACTTTAAGCCCAGGCAATATAGCAAGACCCTGTCTCTACAAAAATAAAAATAAAAAATTATCTGGGCTTGGTGGTGCATGCCTGTAGTCCAAGCTACTATGGAGGCTCAAGTGGGAGGATGGCTTGAGCCTAGGAGTTTGAAGCTACAGTGAACTATATATAATCTCACCACTGCACTCCAGCCTAAGTGACAGAGCAAGACTCTGTCTCAAACAAAAAACAAGAAACCTTCAATTATTCCTATTTATATAATATAGTGAAAGCATTAAAATTGTTTTGTGTTATCTATCTAAGTGCAGCACCAAAACATTTTACCATTAAAAAAGAAGACTTAATTAAAAGAAAGCCTGGGCCAAGCACAGTGGCTCACATATGTAATCCTTAAACTTTGGGAGGCTGAGGTGGAAGGACTGCTTGAGCCCAGGAGCTCAAGACCAGCCTAGGCAACATAGGAAGACCCCATATCTCTACTAAAAAAAAAAAAAAAAAATTAGCCAGGCATAGTGGCATGCACCTGTCATCCTAGCTACTTGGGAGGCTGAGGTGGGATTGCTTGAGTCCAGAAGGTGGACACTGCAGTGAGCTGTGATCACATAACTGCACACCAGCCTGGTGGACAGAGTGAGACCCTGTCTCAAAATAAATAAAAATAAATTAAAAAAAAAAAATAGAACAGGCCGGGCGCGGTGGCTCAAGCCTGTAATCCCAGCACTTTGGGAGGCCGAGACGGGCGGATCACAAGGTCAGGAGATCGAGACCATCCTGGCTAACACGGCGAAACCCCGTCTCTACTAAAAAAAAAAAAACACAAAAAATTAGCCGGGCGAGGTGGCGGCGCCTGTGGTCCCAGCTACTCGGGAGGCTGAGGCAGGAGAATGGCGGGAACCCGGGAGGCGGAGCTTGCAGTGAGCTGAGATCTGGCCACTGCACTCCAGCCTGGGCGACAGAGCGAGACTCCGTCTCAAAAAAAAAAAAAAAAAAAAATAGAACAAAGCCTGCATTTCTAATACTAACATTTCCAACAGCTCTGAGATGCGCTATCAGTCTGAAAGGCACTGATAGTAGAATAACATATAATGGGCTACTTAGGGCAAAAAGAGTAAGAAGAGACCATATTTGCCTGGCTACGCACAGTACATCTCTAGATTATGTAAGAAACAGCTAACACTGGTTGCCTATGACCAGTGACACCAGAATCAGAGAGGAGGAAGGGTTTTCACCAATTACTCTGCTTTTTTGGAATTCTGAACCATATGAATATATTATCTACTGAAAAGAACTTTAAAAAACTTTTAAAAGAAAATTGAACAAAAATTTCCTAACATCTTAAATAAAAACACTAGCTCCAGTTCTTAAGCTGCTTTCCATGGGGCCCTTTTCCTCCCAAAAATGGGGCTCAGGAGGGGAAAGCATTGTCTACTCTCCCTACAGACCTGAGCTTGGATGAAAAAATACACCTTGGAAAAAGCTAATCTAAACTTCTGGAAAATAAATCACAAGAGTTCCCCCAATTACTCCAGACATGGGTTTTTTAAAAACTTAATTGTGTTTTATAAGCCCTAAAAAAAAATAAACTGGATTCATTGGTCTGACATTCAAGGCCCTTGGTGACGTTACCTCACCTTCAGATGCCGAAGCTGAAGCTCTACTCACCCTCAGTGAGCTCCGGTGTCCTTCCTCCAACAAGCCTCCCTGACCACCCAGCCTGAGGCATCCACTTCCTTCCAGTCAGACATCGAGCTCGGTGTGAAATGCTATAGGCAATGGTGGGCACCACGGAACTGCTCACCCGCACCACACAACTCAGAGTTCCCTGAGGACAGAAGCAGCTTCTGCCACCACTGTTATCACCACAGGTGATACACATAAATGTGCTTAAATATTTGCTGAATAAAAGAATGAAGTGGTAGGAGTCAAGACTGGATCCCAGGCCCAACCAACCCCTGCAGGGCAGAACCACACCTTTAGTCTCCACCCTCTCAGAAGCAAAACCATGAGGCCTCCTAAATTCTGGTAGCCCAGTGAATATAACCAAAAAACTGTCACAAGAGTCAGTCCTCCATGCCTGCTATGTGTGCTGTTCCCTCCCGCCTGGAACAGTACTATCTGCTGTCTCCTATTCACCCTCAGGTGTCAGTGCTAACGTCACAGCCCCCGGGGACTTCCAATACCCTTCAAAACAGGCTCAGACCCTGTCTGGTGCCCCAGTCAGTGCACAGTATGTCCCCTCCAAGGTCACACCTGACTGCGGTTACCTGTCCAGTATCCATCACCACCCATGAGGGCAGAGACGGGGCCTGTCACGTCCCCACTGGATCGCTAGGGCCTACACCACAGCATAACAAATATTTTCTAAATTAGTGAATAATCCTGAACAGCGTGACCTAAGCCATGAATATTTTTGAAGGAGTCTTTCATCATTTGTTTTTTTGGAGTCTTGCATCTTTAAAAAATGATCGTTTTAAAGGAACTTTGTCATAAATATCTAGGTGATACATATCTTAAAGAAAACTCTAGACAAACAGGATAAGTAAATGTACGTACAGTTGTGCGGTCCAATACCATAGCGACTAACCATATGTGGCTATCTTCATTTACTTAAATCAAGTAACATTTAAAATTCAGTTCCTAAGTCACACTAATCACAATTCAAGTACTCAACAGCCACACATGGCTCGTGGTTCCAGTACCATGTCATACAGATACAACATAGAGCCACCCTCCCAAAAAGGACCACTGGACAGCGCTGGCTTGGAGGGCATCCTGAGAACAAAGGCATCCCAGAAAAAGGAAACATCTCAATCCACCCTCTTCCTGCTAGGAAAGAATCCATTCTCCCCTAAGTTTCAGTGACTGAGAAAGCCATCAGTGAAAGCAAAACACTTGATTCTCTCGCCATCATTCAAATGATTCCCTCAGAGACTTTTCAACAGAAGTTCAACTATGGGCAGGTGTGCTCTTCAAACAAAAACCGATTCCCACGGTAGTAGAGGAACAACCACAATGACACAGAAAATCTATCAATATTTTATGTCTTTCTGTTATTTTCAATAAATGTGACTTACTGAATATGTAAATCAGATTTAAGTAAAGATATCCACAAATTAGGGGAAAAATTCTTTGTCCACCACGGGGTAACTTTTACTTATATAAAAAAAATAATCACACCGAATCTAGGAGAACAGTAAAACAGTAACCTCCATTTAAAGAATTTCCTATTATGAATCTGCAGGAAGAGAAAAGTCTTACAGTACAGCACAGAGCTGAATCTGTTCCTTTCAAGATCTGTGTAGCTGAGCCCGGGAGGAAATTGAGTTTCACTGGTATTCCTTTCAACCAACCTGACCAAACTGGACAGTGATCCCAAGGCCATTTTCTCTCCAACTCTGTTTTCAATAAAATACTATGTTTATAATTTCTCTGCATTCACTTTTCCCTTTTCTCTAAGTCCTAATCTAAATCAAGCCCTTGTTCTGAAGCAATAACTAGAAACACAGTTCCATTTAATTAAGAGTTCAATTTTCCAATAAAGAACAGTTGAACTGCAAACACAGACGCAGTAAAATGAGTCAAACGATTACCCATTTTGTAAGATTCTCGAATCTTAGCTCTTAATTCATTTTCTTACAAACTGGTTCCCAAACTGCACTAGAGCTGGTACTGGAAGCCAAACAGGTAGGGGCAGAAGCTTCCCATGTACTCAGTAAGAAGCCTCCTGATTCTGGGTCAGGCTACATCATCTCCGTCCTCACTGGCCCAAGAGGTAGGTAATGGCTCATGTTTTCCCATACAATTAAACAATAATAACAGCTGCCTCAACCTGCTATATGCCAGGCACCCTAGTAGCCCAATGTACCAAGCTAATCACAGTAAGCAGAAACAGAGCCAGGCACAGTGACTCCATCCCACACCAGTAATCCCAGCTACTCAGGAGGCTGAGGCAGGAGGACTGCTGGAGGCTGGGAGTTCAAGACCAGCTTGGGCAAGCAAGACCCCAATGGAAAGAAGAAGAGTAGAGTACAGTAGAGAAGAGAAAAGAAAGAAAAGAAAAAAGAGAAAAGAAAAGAAAGAAGGAAAGAAGGGAGGGAGGAAAAGAAAAGAAAGACGGAAAGGATGGAAGGAAGGAAGGAAGGAAGGAAGGAAGGAAGGAAGGAAGGAAGGAAGGAAGGAAGGAAGGGAGGGGAGAAGAGAAGAGAAATGGAATATTGCAGGGTAAAAAGTCCCTTTTAGGCCGGGCGCGGTGGCTCAAGCCTGTAATCCCAGCACTTTGGGAGGCCGAGACGGGCGGATCACGAGGTCAGGAGATCGAGACCATACTGGCTAACACGGTGAAATCCTGTCTCTACTAAAAAATACAAAAAACTAGCCGGGCGAGGTGGCGGGTGCCTGTAGTCCCAGCTACTCGGGAGGCTGAGGCAGGAGAATGGCGTAAACCCGGGAGGCGGAGCTTGCAGTGAGCTGAGATCCGGCCACTGCACTCCAGCCTGGGCAACAGAGCGAGACTCCGTCTCAAAAAAAAAAAAAAAAAAAAAAAAGTCCCTTTTAGAGATCTCCCTCTCTGTGTGTCTCTCTCTCACACACACATACACCCCACCCTGCAAAACTCAAATGTGATGTCACCAGTCCAAGTCACAGCGTTGATGAGCTGGGAGCTGGGACTCAAGAGTCCACTCTGAGCAGGAGCCAGAGCTCCCTCCTCAGCACTACACTGACCGCCTCCCAGTATAAAAAGCTCTGACATTTCCTTCAACTGTGACTCACGGTTAGAAGGTTCTACTTTTAATCAGGTGACAAATACTCAAAATATTTTAATCCAAAGCAAATGGGTCAAACTCGTAGAGTCCATAATTGTCTAAGCAAACCCTAATTACCTGATAAATTTCTATAGCTCCTGAATGTCCTCATTCAGTTTGTAATCAAATACCCAAATCTCCTTATTTAAATGTTGTACAAGCCTTCTCTACAGGTTATCATAGAGAATAGTGACTTATTTTTCTATTTCACTGGTTATCTTAACCATAAAGTTAAAACATGTTTAGGTGGTGCAGTTTTAATAAGAAAAATCCAACCTAGGGGGAGGAGAAGCAGCTTCTGAATTATAAAAAGATTTGCTTTAAAACAGAATTGTACAACTCCACTACACAGCTAGTTTTCTCTCCTTATCACGGATTATTCAAATTTGAAAGGTTGAATTAGGTGCAACTGGAAGATACACCTACTGTATACAGCATAGTACAGGCATATTAGAAAGGCAAATTAAGACATTTTCAAACAACAGCAGACAGGACACCTAGAAATGGGAAAGTAAAGTCAGATTTAATCATGTAGAATTATTTTCCCCATTAGATTTTACTATTCTTAGCGATGGTTCAACTAAACAGTCTTTTGATTAATGGAAATGAAACACCGGGGAAAATGTCACACGGGATAATATCCAAATCTTTCTTAAGGGTAAGTTTTAAAAGGAATTCAACTTTTGGAGACAGAGCTCAAAAATAGCCTTGCTTCCTAAATTTAGAACCAGAAAACACCCTAAAGGCAGTATTTTAAATACAGCCACAGTCACTGCCTATACTGTCTAGGAAATTAATAAAGAAAAACTTTAAAAAGAGAGGGGCCACTTTTGTTTACTTCCATGCCTTTCACACAGCCTTCCCCAATTTGATTTGTGTGCCCATGCTGAAATCTCTTCAAGTCCTGACCACTCCAGGACGCCCCAGGGACTCTGCTCGTGGCCTATTGTGGCACCCCTGTCAGCAGAGCACAGCCCCAGGCAAAGGAGAACAGGCAAAAGCCCCCACAGGCACTACTCCCAAGGCTTACATTTCTGCATCAAAGACTCATGCAATGGGAGAATTTTCCTGAAAGCCAAGTTTGAGACTGACTGGGAAGAGTAGCATCCTTTTCCAGTTAAAGCAAGGAGTGTATCTGGAGGGATGCACTGCAAGGAAAAGGCCTCAGAGAGGACTAAAGGGAACGCTGGGCACATGTGCTAAAAAGCAGATGGCATGGCCAGGAGTTTCAGAGCTTAGGAGAGACTGTCTGGGGACAACCAGAAGACGACTCAGATGCAAACAAGCCATGGGCCTACAACGATACCCCAGGAAACAAACTGTCATGGTCAGGGTGCTTTCCCCAACAGCCAGGAATGCATGGAAAACAGGCAGGCTTCCCCAACTCCTGGCTCTGTGCTGACTCAGCAGGAGGGCTGTCACAGGAGCCCAGGGCTCCTCAACCATGCCAGGGCCTGCCTCCCACTGGGGCATGCAGCCCTGGACTTCCGCACACGGGGACACTCAGGAAACAGGGGAGGGAGCAAATGAAGACTTATTCAGATCACCCTTTCTGGTTCCAGAGTTTTGGCACTTAACTGCATTTCTGTATTCTTTCCTTAAGTTTTGCCTCGAGGTTTCATCTTGTCAAGATGGTTCTAAGTTACTCACAGGCATCTATCTATCAGAATCCTGTGTACACTGCTACTGCTTAACAGGTACCTCAAGATAAATTACACACAGTAAAGAAACAGAATCACATACTTGTCTGCTGCTTAATCAGTCCATGAAATATGCTTCAAAATTATCAATTTTCAGTGTACATCCTGATCTGATTTAAAAGAAAAATTTCGGAACACACGACACCATTTAAGTTCTCCTAATTTTAAAATTTCATGGCCATCATATTCCTATTTTAAAAATACAATAAAAAATGGAGACAGAGTCAATGGTATAGATGACAGAATTCCCGGCTATGTATGTGTTACACTACCACACGCGTGCCTGCACACTGGTTTCTGGGGATATGAGCACATGGCTTCTGTCCTTTCCAGAACTGCTGAGAAACAGGTCTTGGTCCAATCAGACTAGCACTCCCAGTAAATCCTAGGACTATACGGTATAACAACGTCCCTGGTTAACGCCAGTATCAGTTCTCATTGAGCGCAGATGTCAGACATACATCATCTCAGGCCACCCTCATAACCACCCTGAGATGGGAATTGTTATTATCTCCATGTTACAGATGAGGAGACTTTGAGCTCAGAGAGCTGATATAACTTGCCCCAAACATGCTCTGGCCCCAGCACTCCTAAGGCCAGTTGGTTTGGTGACCGGGTGGGATACCATGGGTATGGAACTTGGATTACGGAAGCAAATAACAGACCCAACTTGAAGATAGGTGGCAATTTGTTTAAAAGTGAAATCTTAACAAGAAAATGATGAGAACTTTAAGGGACAAATACCATGTAACTCTTTCACCAACTCCCTCAAATATTTCCTGAGGGCCTACTAGCTGTCAGGCGCTGTCCCTGGGGAGGGAAGCACTGGGAAAAGGGCTGTAGAAAGGCTCTAGAGTTCTTGCTGACTCTCACCTTCTGGTGTCACAGGAAGGGGAGGAAGCCTAGAGCCTGAGACGACAAAGAGGGATGAGAAATACCATGTGGGCCACCGGGGTCAACACAAAGCAAAAGAACAAAGAAAAATGCAGAGGGTCACCTGACTTTCTGATAAACTCGTCTGATTTTAAATCAAGTCATCCATAGAACAAAAAAGACAGAGGGAGAGGACCCTGCTAAGCTGTGAAGTGCTCCAAGACAGGAGACCCGTGCAAGCCTGCTGCTCACCTGGGCTCTCTTGGCTCCACTTCATGCAGCTGGGGAAACTTGCCCTGCTGCTGTTGTCCTTAAAGCTGTCTCTGCAGCCGTGGCAGGCCAGTGCTCCCCAAGGGGTGCTCAGAGAATTAAGTCCCACGTTATATCAGAGTCACCAAATTGCAGCCCATGGGTCAAGTCCTCAGACACCAGTCTTTACAACTAAAGTTTTACTGGAACACAGCCATGGCCACTCGAATATGGCTACTTTCTTGCTGAAATGGCAGCCTTAAGTAGTTGTAACAAGAGACCTTATGGCTCACAAAGCCACACACGTGCTCTCTGGCCCTTTACAGAGAAACTCTGCGGACCCATAAATAGGCTAAAAAGAGTTCTAGGGTCAAACAGGATTGAAAGTGGTCCAACTGCAGCCCCTCGCTCACAGTGCCCCATCAGCACACCAAGGCTCTGGGAAAGTCAGCAGTCAGATTCCTCAGCTACAACCAATCGCATCTGAGCACAAACCCTTTGTTGAGAAACACCTCTTAGCATGCCCTCTAGTTTCTTGGAATACATGTGAAGAGCTGATTTGAGTGAGGTAAAGAGGGGTGCCCTCACCAATGGGACCCCAAAAACTAAACTGACAAGCTTTTGCAATCTTCAGAAACTCACAATAAGGTACATTTCATCTTAACTAAAGTAAGACACACTTTGGCAAAATCATTTTCCTGTTTTCAAATACATCAAGTAAAAACACAAGCAATTATGGACCCCCCAAGTAATCACATACTTTGTCACACAATTACAATGCACAACTTAGAAGCTGTGAAGACACAGGCTACTAATCTAAGCATCAACTTCCAACTGCAGGACTCAGTCTCTTTGTAAGTTATGTTCAATTCCGTTTACAGAATCAAATCTGAATGTTCAGCCAGGAGCCACTTTCCATCTTCTGAAGGCCCTCTAAGGTGCCCTGCACATGACTTGTCCTTGCCTACCTTCATCCCTGAGGACCTCTGAATGGGGTCACCGCTGTCACCCCTCTGTTATTCAAAAGTGAAGCACGGTCATGAAACGTCCTAGCCCTAAAGGTCTCTATGACAACTTTTATTCCTATTTAGACAGAACTCACTGATGGGGTAACATAACTGTTTCTCATTCTCCCTGAGGTAAACAGGAACATGAGCCCACACACTTCACGCTGAGGATAACACCAGAACCAGAGGGAAAAGGGGGAGCCCCTAACCCAGAGAAAGAATACACTCCTGGCTGCCCCCACCACAGGTGGTTACAAACCTACCCCCTAGTGACCTCATTTCGGTGGGAGAGGGCCGCTACTGAAACTTACCAAGCATGGGAGGTTCCTGGGTCCTCAGTTCAAGTAAGTGCATTGTTACAGATAGAGACTTAGAAAACAAATACACAGAACCATTGACTTTAACAATCTAGGTTGGATCTGGTTTTGACCCTGTATCACCTCTCAAGTCCAGTTCCTCACCTAGAAAATAGCAGTAACAGCATCTTCCCTTCCTCACAGGACGCTGTAAGGAACAAACTGAGGTGATATGGAGAAAAGCACTCTGATACATAATACATACATACCAGACATACATAACAGATCATTTGGTTGACAACTGTATTCGCCATCGCTTTCTTTAAATAAGCTTCCCTATTGCATTTAAAAGGATTCACGTCATAAAATGTAATCAAAACTGCTTAGAGCCACTTATACAGCACAGGATGAAATATAGCTATGTTCAATCTTCAGGATGTAGTTTTTCTTTTCCTTTTTCCCCCAGAGACAGGGTCTCTGTCACCCAGGTCAGAGTGCAGTGGCATGATCACAGCTCACTGCAGCCTCAACTTCCTGGGCTCAAGCGATCCTCCTGCCACAGCCTCCTGAATAGCTGGGATTACAGGATTGTACTATTACACCCAACTAATTTAAATTTCTTTTGTAGAGATAGTGTCTCACTATGTTGCCCAGGCTGGTCTCCAACTCCTGGCCTTAAGCAATCCTCCTGTCTCAGTCTCCCTACGCATTGGGATTATAGACATGAGCTACCACCCTGGTCTGCAATTTCAAAAACTTTAGAAACAGTCTGTTGTGTGCAAATTTTGCAATAAAGCTGACCAAAAAAACCCTAGAAAACAAAAAGCAAAACAAAAATAAAGTCTACTGCTTGCCTGGATATTTGTCTTATACTGTTAAATCATGAATCTCTGCTGTTGAAAGACACAATACACTATTTTAACTTGGATATATTAAATAAAGAAGTTTCCAAAACACCCAACTAACTATATACTGGAAACATGAAGTCCCCACTTTTTGTAAGGGTGCCAAGTAAAGGAAGACCTCATCTATGAGAAAGTGTTAAGGCTTCAACACAATACAAGAAAATGCTACTTTTACATCTGAGGCCATCCAATTCTGTGCCTCTCCGGGGCTGCTGCTTCAGCAGGGTGAAAGGTACTGTTTTTCCTTCTTCCTCTTGCTACCCTCCTTCGCAGCACATTCCCTATTTCTGCATCACATCTGCGTAAGCTTCCCAGCCTTCAGCGACTTCTGTTTGTCATCAGTGGCAGTGACATTTAATTCACTCCGAGGTGCTGCCTGACCTTAGGGAGTGCTGTTTGCAACATCCATGCCCCCGATGAGCAGCACCCTGGCTGAGCAGCTCCCCAGTGTTGGGGGCACTCTTCTCTCAGCTCACTGCTACCCTGCACAGAAACATCTAAGTGACACTGGTGGCCCCACAGGCCAGTCTCTACAGACATGCACTGCAGTCTAAGTAGCTCCTGTTTCTCAGGCTGCCAAGGCCTCCTCCTCCTTTCAATCCCTCAGCTCCCAGACAGAGGTCCCCCTCCCTCAAATTTGATCAAATTTGATCTCATGCACAGAGCACAGACCCTGCTCCCCTAGGCCCAATTTTCCCCTGGGAGCCTCAGAGACACATCCCCTCACTAAAATAAGATTGAGTCTCTCAAGAATGTTATTCTCGGGTCTGTCCCACCTAACCAAATGCCTTCAGTCCTTTGAATGTATTTAATGTAAAAACTCAAGCCATTTATTTGTTTAATATACATCCCTAAGATCTCTGTCCATCTCATTACTCAATTTCTTAGACTAGTAGTTACACCAGACAAGGTGTCCCTTGTTTTTTTTAGAGACAGCGTCTCACTCAGTCACCCAGACTGGAGTGCAGCAGTGCGATCTCGGCTCACTACAACCTCTGCCTCCCAAGTTCAAGCGATTCTCATGCCTCAGCCTCCCAAGTAGCTGGAATTACAGGTGCATGTCACCATGCCTGGCTATTTTTTTGTATTTTTAGTACAGATGGGGTTTTACCATGTTGGCCAGGCTGCTCTCGAACTCCTGACTTCAAGTTGATCCACCAGCCTCCCCCTCCCAAAGTGCTGGGATTACAGGCATGAGCCATGGCATCCAGCCCCTTGTTTAATGTGCTTGACAATGATCCCTTCCTTGGTCCTCCACACTAACAGACCCTTTCACAATAGTGTGATGGTGATGAATGTGTAACTCAGGACCCAACTTAAGTATGATGTCGACTTTCTACTTTGGATTAAATCAGAGTCATTTAAAGCTGACTTTTGGTCCCACAAAAGAGCCCCTGTGCCTTACAAGGATCAAAACTGGAAAGGAAGAGGGAAAAGCTGGTTAAGTGTGGAAAATCCTTTCTGATCAACTTGTTATTAAGCATCTGATCATCCAATAATGGAAACTACTATGGAAAAAGCTATCCTTCGGGCTCCATCTTGGAAACAGCTGGATGTAAACAGTAGGATAAGCCTTTTTGTTAAGTCTTGTGTTACTAATTGTCCCCCTTTTTAAGACAAAATCTACAACAAATTCATTCAACAATAGCAAAGCTACAAAGCCATCCAGGTTACCAGTTTCAGAAGACAAGCTTCAAAGGTGAACTCGCCTCGTATGACCTACGTCTCACAGAACTGAAGACTACTCAAACACAGCAAGATTAATGAAGCAACTGAGATCTGTTTTGCAGTACAACGGCATTTAAACTATTGTTTCCAAATTTCTCACTTCAGTAAGTTCATTTCATAAGATTAATGTCAAACTCAACTTTTATCAGCTAAAAAGAAAAACATTATTAGTGATTTTTACATACCATGAGCATCATTTACTCCTCCCCACTGTTTAAGAAATTTTAACTAGATAAGAATCTCCTTATGATTGATTTTTAAAAATCGTTTTTCACTTCCACATTAATATTAAATGTCTCTTATCATAACTTGATTCCAGGAATTGTATTCAAACTTAAGCCACAAAATTCAAGTTTTGTTTCAACAGCAATAGCAGTTTTTTGAATATGCTAGTGGTCGGTCACAGAACTATTTCCACAAGTTGAACAGCTGTGTCTAGCGCAAATCTGAAGGCAGCAATGTAATTCAATTTGGACTCATTCATTAGAAACTGATTTTCAGATGCTGCCACTGCAAGACTACTGGAGAAATGCAAGCTGCGCTGGAGACGGAATTGTTCGCAGCGGCACAGAAGTTTCTGCTGCAAAGGAGAGAGCTCTAAAAGAGGAAATACAACTAGTTCATGTTACCATGAACCAGCGCAGTAGGACCCAGAATTACTGAATGAATAGGAAACTAAATACTTCTCTTAAGCAGCAATGATTACTTAAGAAAGTTTCCAGGGAAGCTGTTAAATGAGAGGAAACAAACAAAAGATGATTTATTCAGTATCCTGCTACATTTTTTTGAAAAATTGGAATTCCTACATGCCTTAACATAATTTTTTGTACATCTACACTGTGAAAGCAACACAAACTCAAATGGAGATGGCAGCCCAAATGAACTTAAATCTGCTGTTTAACTTTCTTTTGAAGTTACACATGGAAATGAAACACACCACAGCAACTTTAATGACATCTTGCTAACGAAGTTTGGATTTTGAAAAATGGAATGACTAGTTCACTAAAAACAACAACAACAACAACAAAAAAAAAAACAAAGAGTTTTGAAAATAAGCACTAAGCATCTTTCCAAGGAACTCACTCATTCCAAGAAACTTCGGTTCTAACTCGCAAGCTGGCGGCTGCTGTGAGTATCCTCTGACTGCAGCCTGATCAAGGTGTCGCCAATCCAGAAAATACACTGCGCTACCTTTGGCCACGATCTTGCTTTCTCTAAGCATCAAAGGTACCCTCCGCTGTCATTCCTCTGGACGGCCACGCGTGTGGACACGGCCGCGGATGGATGCGTAGGACATTACCAAACAAACCCACACACTGCACTTTACTTCTTCCCTCCTGGAGTGCCACTCGGGTCCCCGCGAGGAGGGCTGATCGGGTGCGGGGAGGCCGAGCGCACCGGGCGTGTGCTGCCCAACTCGGGCCCAGTGACAGTCCTGCGACGAACTTCCACCCTCCGGCGCGGGGCGAAGGGAACGGGCTGCGGGGCCTGCTCCGGGCTCCCGGCTCGGTAGGTATCCGCGACCACCACCCCCGGACACTCTCTTTCAGGTGGGGGTGACAGCGCGCCCCGGGCCCCCGCCGCCCCGGACCCCTCCTCACCTGTGCTGTCATTCGCCGAGAAGCCGGGCGAGCTGAGTTTGGCTCGTTTGGGGTTGGGCGGTCCGTCCAGCAAGTTCTCGGCCATTTTCACCTGCTCGCGAAAACAGCCCCGGGAGCGGACGGCCGGGCCGGCGAAGGCCCGGACGGGGGTCGGGGGCCCTGCCGGCTGCGAGGGAGAGCAGCGAGCGCGGCCGCGAGCGGGCGGGCGGGCGCCGAAGGAGAGGGAGGGCGCAGGCCGGGTGGGGGAGGCGGCGGCCAAATCTCAGCCACAGCAACAGCGCCCCGCAGCGCTCACCGCCCGCCCCCGGCCGCCGCCGCCGCCGCCGCCGCCGGCCGCGGCCCCCTCATCCCCTGCCCGCCTCCCGAGCGCGACACTCCGCGGCGGGGGCGCCCCGGCGGCCCGGCCGCCCCCCCGGGCCCGGCTGGCAGCGACGGCGCCCGGCCGGGCGGCTCAGGCAGTCCCCGGGAACATGGTGCCGCCGCCGCCGCCGCCTCGCTCCCCCCCCGCGCCCCACTTAATGAATTCGCTCGCGGCCCGACGACGAGGGGGCTCCGGGCTCCGCTCCCCGCCCGCGGCCCGCCGCCGCCGCCGCCGTGAGGAAAAACAATGCGCCGAGCGGGGTCGCCGCCGCCGCCGCGGCCCCCCCACCCCCCGTTCCGCCGCCGCCGCCGCCGCCGCCGCTGCCGCCGCCGCCGCCGCCGGGCTCCGGGAGGCCGAGCCGAGAGGCGAGCGGGGCCGCCGGGGCGGGCGCCGAGGGCCGGGCGGAGCGGGCCGGCCGGGCGGAGCGGGGTGCGCGGGCGGTTGTGGGGCCCGGGACCGGCGGGGCCGAGTAGATCGCGCTCGAAGCCCCGGTCGGGTCCGCGACAAGATGGCGGCTGTTGATTCCTCAATTAAAAAAAAAAGAAAGTTTTTTTTCTTCTCTTTCCAGAGCCTGAACGGGGAGGGGGTGGGGGCGGGGCACGCCGGTGCGTCACCCCCCCCGCGGCGTCACCACGCACGGCCCCCGCCCCGCCCCCTCCACCTGCGCCGGCCGTGGCGGAAAGAGCCGAGCGTGCTCGGGCCGAAGGGCCGAAGGCCCGAAGGCGCGGCCGCGAAGCGCAGGGCGGCGGGCTGCAGGGCGCGGGCCAGGCCTGCGGGGCGCCCGGGCTCCGGGCTGAGCCTCGGCTTTTGTTCTGATGGCGACGAGGCGGCGAGGGCCGGGGCTCCGGGCCCCAGCGGGCTCCGGGAGCAGCGGCCTGGCCACGGGCTGGGCTCTCCGGCGCGGATTCGACGCCAGCCCGGGCCCGCCCGTCCGGCTGGGGCGGCGCTGCGTGTTCCCAGCTCCTCGCGTCCCTGCCCGATACCCTCCTCGGTGGCGTCGGGCGGGGACGATCGGGGCGACCCCAGCCCAAGCCGCACCACTAGCCTTCGCCGCCGGCCAGGGAAGTGGAATGGCCCTGCAGGTTACAAACCGCCTTCAAGTCTGCCGACGAGGTGGGCGGATGGGGAAACTGAGGCAGGAGGGGGGAGAACAACTTCTCCAAAGTCGTCGAGGCAGCAAGTGGCAGGGCCGGGATTCGGGTCCCGCCCCACCTGGTGACACTAGGGAGTAAGGGGGCCTCACGCCTGTCCCAGCCCGAGGCGGTGGGGCCGACACCCTCACCTTGGAGAGTGGGGTGGCGAGCGCCGGCCTGGGTGGAGAAGGGCCCGCGCATCGGGGCTTAAGCCTGGACGCCCAGGCCGCACTCCCCGCCCCAGGCAACTCGCTTGGCGCCTCGCAGGTGCCCCAGACAGGGTTGCGGGCCTGGGGAGTCCCCCACGCGAGACCACAGCCCGCGGGACACTTCCACGAACACCCGAGGTGCTCCCATCCAAGTTAGTTATCTGCCCCTCCAAACTAGCCCGGCTTCCTCATAAAGGTATCAGCAGCTCCACTGTTTCCTAAGCCAGAAACCCTGAGTCAGCGCAGACTCCTCCCTCTCACCCACCACGCGCCCCTCTACCCACGGTCTTTACCTGGGAGACGGCTCTTCCCGCACTGTCCGGGTGGCTATGGTGGCAGCTGCTCACTTAACTGTTCTTTGCTTGCCACGTTTCTCCCCACCCAGCACCAAAGTTAACGTCCGGAGAAGAGAGGGAAAAAAATCTGTTTAAAACAACTCCCTGGCTAGGCGTCGTGGCAGATCACCTGAGGTCAGGAGTTCAAGACCAGCTAGGCGTCGTGGCAGATCACCTGAGGTCAGGAGTTCAAGACCAGCCTGGCCAACTTGGTGAAACCCCGTCTCTACTAAAAATACAAAAATTAGCTGGGCGTGGTGGCGTGGGCTTGTAATCCCAGCTACTCAGGAGGCTGAGATCGGAGAATCCCTTGAACCCGGGAGGCCGGTAAGCCGGGATCTCGCCATTGCACTCCATCCTGGGCGACGAGTGAAACTCTATCTCAAAAACAAAACGAAACAGAACTCCCTGACACCGAAAAAGAAAACACTGCATATGTAGTCTTTCTTTTAAAAAGAACATGTGGCCGGGCGCGATGGCTCAAGCCTGTAATCCCAGCACTTTGGGAGGCCAAGACGGGCGGATCACGAGGTCAGGAGATCGAGACCATCCTGGCTAACACGGTGAAACCCCGTCTCTACTAAAAAATACAAAAAACTAGCCGGGCGAGGTGGCGGGCGCCTGTAGTCCCAGCTACTCGGGAGGCTGAGGCAGGAGAATGGCCTGAACCCAGGGAGGCGGAGCTTGCAGTGAGTTGAGATCCGGCCACTGCACTCCAGCCTGGGTGACAGAGTGAGACTCCGTCTCAAAATAAATAAATAAATAAATAAAATAAAAAGAACATGTATGAATTCTCTTAAAAACATAGGTATATGTACATATGGTGACTGTCCTTGAGTGTCAAGATTGAGCGAACTTTCTGCTTTTCTCTGTTTATCTGTACTGCTCAAAACCTTGCACCGCGACACCGCTCTTGAATCTGTCTCTTCCACTTTACATGGCTCACTTCACCATCATCATCCTATACCCACTTGGCCAGTAGGCAATTCTCATCATTCAGGCTTTTTTTTTTTTTTTTTTCAAATGCTGTTCCCTGTGCTAAGAGCACATGCCTAGCGAATTCTAACTCATCCTCCAGGACCCAGTTCAAATGTCACCTACTCCAGGAAGCCCTCCTAACCCACTTCTCGGCTCCCATATCACTTCTGGGCTCTGTGAGAGAACACATAACACATCTTGCCCCATCTTCCTGCCCTCCACTGCCCCTGAATTAGTTCATGTTTTTACTTATGCATCAAATAGCTCTTGAAAATCCCAAGGGCATTGAGACTGTGCTAATCCCCTTGGCCAAACATAAAGAGGTCCCCGTATATTCAAGGAGTTAAAATAGCATACCCTGGAAACCATAAATGGATGCATTCAAGAAGTCAATTGGCACAGGAAAGGCAAGAAGTTTATCAGTGGCACAGGGCAGGCCACACCGTATATCTGAATGTCCATCTCACCAAGGGTCTGTGAGCTGCTTGGAGGCAAAGGTGGTGTCTTAGTCACAGAAACAGTGCTCTGCAAGAAGAAGTAGGTTTGTAAAATTGAATAAATGAGTGATGAGCTGTGTCAGGTGCCCTGAGTCCTAGAGGCCTTCAGGTCACTGAAGAGGGTGGGCCCCAGCCTGAGGTGGCTCCAGGCCACTCCTCAAAGGGGACAAGGTGTCCAGCCACCTAGAGGCCTTAGGGCCTGCTTTGGGGCAGTGGGGCATGCAGCCCCCCAGGGTTCCCTTGGTAAGTGGCTTACACAGAAGTGTGCGCAGGAGCTTCAGCCATTGCCTGACAGGTTTCCATTTTACAGAGGAAAGCAAGGGAACCCAGTTGCAAGGACTCAGAAGTAAATGACCTGGACATGGCAAGGCTGGGCCTGGAACCCAGGTCCTCACTCTCCAAAGCCCCTAGTCTTCCTGTCTCTCCATGCTCCACCCTCAAAATATACCTGCTCTGCAGTTCGTTTTCCTGTCTCATTGTTCTCTCCTGTTTCGATTTCTTCTCCCTTCAGTCTGACTCAAAGAACCCTGAGCTCAGACACTGATGGGAGAATAGCAAGGAGGGAAGCATGGCTCTTGCCTGCACTCACTTAGCTGGGGATCACCACTGACAAGTGAGTGCCTTGGGGATACCAGACCGCTCTGCCATGCCTCCCATGGATAGCACCTCCTGCAATCCTGGAAGGAAAACTTGTCCTCATTTCACAGATGAGGAAATAAGGCCCAAAGGAGGACAAGTCATCCAGCCACTAAGGGGCTTCACTCCGGTGCACACCTAAGGCTTCCTGCTGTTTCCACAAACCTCACTCTCTCCAGTCTCAGAGACCACATTAAAAAACAACGAAGGGACTGGGCACGATGGTTCACGCCTGTAATCCCAACACTTTAGGAGGCCGAGGTGGAAGGATCTCTAGAGCCCAGGAGTTTGAGACCAGCCTGGGCAACAGTGAGAACTTCATCTCTACAACAAAATGTTAAAAAAATTAACTGGGCCGGGCGCGGTGGCTCAAGCCTGTAATCCCAGCACTTTGGGAGGCCGAGACGGGCGGATCACGAGGTCAGGAGATCAAGACCATCCTGGCTAACACGGTGAAACCCTGTCTCTACTAAAAATACAAAAAACTAGCCGGGCGAGGTGGCGGCGCCTGTAGTCCCAGCTACTCGGGAGGCTGAGACAGGAGAATGGCGTAAACCCGGGAGGCGGAGCTTGCAGTGAGCTAAGATCCGGCCACTGCACTCCAGCCCGGGCAACAGAGCCAGACTCCGTCTCAAAAAAAAAAAAAAAAAAATTAACTGGGCGTGGTGGCGTGCACCTGTAGTCCCAGCTGCCTGGGAGGCCAAGGCAATAGGATCACCGGAGCTCAGAAAGTTGAGGCTGCAGTGAGTTATGATCAAACCACTGCACTCCAGTCTGGGCAACAGTGAGATACGGTCTAAAAAATAAAAATAAAGAGAAAGAAATGGAATTGTTGGCCAGGACCGGTGGCTCATGCATGTAATCCTAGCACTTTGGGAGGCTGTTGGTGGATCACCTGAGGTCAGGAGTTCAAGATCAGCCTGGCCAATATGGTGAAACCCTATCTCTACTAAAAATACAAATAAATGGCTGGGCATGGTGGCGGGCGACTGTCATCCCAGCTACTTGGGAGGCTGAGGCAGGAGAATTGCTCGAACCCGGTAGGCGGAGGTTGCAGCGAGCCAAGATCGCGCTCTAGCCTAGGCAACAAGAGTGAAACTTCATCTCAAAAAAAGAAAAAAAGAAAAAGAAATGGAATTGTTGCAATTTGATATTGATTGTCCCTTTCTAGGCTTAAATAGATTAAAAGATAACATCAGGTTTGGACTTTGCCTTCAAGCGATGCAGAACAGCATTGGGGAGAAAAACACAAACACAACACACATTGAAAAGATAAGCAGAGAATCCAAGTCAGAAGAGCACAAAACCGTAACTGATCCCCCAGGGGTGGAAGTCCGGGGGTTGCGGGGCAGAGGTCTGGGGGAGTAGTCCCAAGAGAGAAGGATTCCAGCCAGTTCCCTGTGGACGGAAGGCAGATTGTGGTCTGGTGGTGTGGAGGGATCCAGACAGAGCTGGGTTTAAGTCCCAAACCTACTGCTTTTTCTTAGCCGTGCTGAAAACAAATACCCTAGCCGGGTGCGGTAGCTCACACCTGTAATCCCAGCACTTTAGGAGGCCGAGGCAGGCGGATCATCCGAGGTCAGGAGTTCGAGACCAGCCTGACCAACATGGAGAAACCCCGTCTCTACTAAAAATACAAAATCGGCGGGGCTTGGAGGTGCATGCCTGTAACCCCAGCTACTTGGGAGGCTGAGACAGGAGAATTGCTTGAACCCGGGAGGCAGAAGTTGTGGTGAGCCGAAATAGCATCATTGCACTCCAGCCTGGGTAACAGGAGCAAAACTCCGTCTCAATAAAAGAAAAAAAAAAAAAAAAGAAAGAAAAAAGAAAAAAAACAAATACCTCCTCACCTGCTGAGAGAGTTGAGGTGCGGTGGAGATGAGATGGAGGGTGCATGGAGTCCATGGCACACCAAGGCACCATACAAGGCAGCTGCTATTTGGGGCAGTCGGAAGCAAGTGCTCAAAGGGGAGAGGCCCCTCCCCTCTCTCTGCCTTCCACATGGGAGGCCGCACCCGCCTCTCTTGCTGTTGCTTTTTACCATCACCTCCCCTGAATCTTTTCTCCCTCACCTACCCCAGTGCCTCCTTCTCCTCAAACACATTGGCAGTCAGCTCCAGCTTTAGCCCTGATTCCACCCTGTCTCTTCCATCCCCAGCCAAGGAAACTTGAACAAGTTGTCTACAAAGGCTGGGCTCATCTCCTCTTCTCCCATGCCCTGTGTTTATTTTTTATTTTTATTTTTGTTTTATTATTATTGTTATTATTTTGAGATGGAGTCTCGCTTTGTCCCCCTGGCTGGAGTGCAGTGGCACGATCTCGGTTCACCACCTCTGCCTCCCCAGTTCAAGCAATTCTTCTGCTTCAAGTAGCTGGGACTACAGGCACCCGCCACCATGTCCGGCTAATTTTTTGTATTTTTAGTAGAGATGGGGGTTTCACCATGTTGGCCAGGCTGGTCTTGAACTCCTGAACTCAGGTGATCTGCCCGCCTCGGCCTCCCAAAGTGCTGGGATTATAGGCGTGAGCCATCGTGCTTGGCCTATTTTTATTTCTGAGACAGGGTCTTGCTCTGTCACCCAGGCTGGAGTGCAGTAGTACAGTCATGGCTCAATGCAGCCTTGACATCTCCTGCTCAAGTGATCCTCCTGCCTCAGCCTCCCGAGTAACTAAGACCACAGGTGTGCACCACTGTGCCCAGCTAATTTTTTTTATGGAGTCTTGCTGTGTTGCCCAGGCTGATCTTGAGCTCCTGGCTTCAAGTGATCCTCCTGCCTCAACTTCCCAAGTGTTGGGTTTACAGGTGTAAGCCACCGTGCCCATAGAGAATTCCCTTCCTTATGAATGGTGAATATTAGGTCGTATGGATGGACCACAGTTTGCTTAACCACTCATCTGTTGATGGACACAGAACTGCTTCCACCATGTAGCTATCATGATTAATGCTGTGGTGAACGTGGATGTATTTCTTTTCTTCCAGACCGCGCTTTCAATTTTTTTTTTCTTTTTTAGATGGAGTCTTGCTCTGTCACCAGGATGGAGTACAGTGACATGATCTCGGCTCACTGCAACCTCTGCCTCTGGGGTTCAAGCGATTCCCGTGTTTCAGCCTCCGGAGTAGCTGGGACTACAGGTGCCCACCACCACGTCCAACTAATTTTTGTATTTTAGTAGAGATGGGGTTTTGCCATGTTACCCAGGCTGGTCTCAAACTCCTGGGCTCAAGTGATCCTCCCAACTCAGCCTCCCAAAGTGCTAGGATTACAGGCATGAGCCACCACACCCGGCCTGCTTTCAGTTCTTTTGGGTATATACCCAGAAGTGGGATAATTGCTGTCTCATATGGTCATTCTACTTCTGATTCTATGAGGAACTCCCATACTGTTTTCCATAGCAGCTGCATCATTTTACATTCCCACCAGCAGTGCACAAGGGTTCCAGTTTCTCCACATGCTCACCAACACTTATGCCATTTTGTTCTTTTCTTTTCTGATTATAGTCATTCCGATGGGTGTGAGGTGCTATCTTTCAGTTCATTCCTTTTAGCCACTGTCTTGTATTCTATTGCAGGAACAAAGCACATTTTATCTATTCTCCTAAGGGACTGGTTTGTTCCCACTTTTTTCCTGTTACAAACAGGGCCGCAATTAATGTTCTTGTACGGGTTTCCTTGTGCACCTAAGAGTATCACCGGATGAACACTGAGAAGTGGATTTCCTGGGTTTAAGGTTGTATCAGGCAGAGCCCCAGTAGAAGGAGATGGCACACTTAAAATCAGCCAACTTATGGAAGGTTTCATAGAGGAACTGCCTACACAGTTAGGGCAGGTTGCAAGGAAACCATAAGGGATAGAGCAGCAACCTAGGGCTTGTAGCAGCTGAGCTGTTACTGCCACAAGGCCCAAAGAGACACAGAAGGGAAAGCCTCCCAGACCTGGAAAGAAAATAATTGTGTAGAGATGGTCATCTTGAGAGGGGTGATCTTTTGCAGAGGGACTCAGCTGACTTGAGGTGACCAAATACCGTGATCACTCTTTCTCTCTTTCTTTTTTTTCCTTCCTTTCCTTTCCTTCTTCCTTCATTCCTTCCATCCTTCTTTCTCTCCTTCTTTCTTCTCTCCCCCTCTCCTCCCCTCCCCTCCCTTCCCTTCCCCTCCCCCTTTCCCCCATTCCTTCCCCTTCTCCTTCCTTCCTTCCTTTCTATTCTCATTCTGTTGCCCAGGCTTGAGTGCAATAGCGCGATCTTGGCTCACTGTCACCCCACCTCTTGGGTTCAAGCGATTCTCCTGTCTCAGCCTCCCAAGTAGCTGAGATTACAAGCACATGCCACCATGCCTGGCTAATTTTTGTATTTTTAGTAGAGACAGGGTTTCACCGTGTTGGCCAGACTGGTCTCGAACTCCCGGCCTCAGGTGATCTGCCCATCTCGCCTCCCAAAGTGCAGGGATTACAGGCGTGAGCCACCATGCCTAGCTTTCTTTCTTCCTTCTTTCCTGTCTGCCTTTCTGTCTCTTTCTCTCTCTCTCTCTTTCTTTCTTTCTAACAGGGTCTCAGGTTGGAGTGCAGTGGCACGATCATAGCTCACTGCAGCCTTGACCACCCAGGCTCAAGCAGTTCTCCCACCTCAGCCCACCGAGTTGCTGGGACTACAGGCATGTGCCACCACACCTGGCTTTTTTTTTTTTTTTTTTACTTTCTGTAGGGACAGGGTCTCACTATGTTGCCCAGGCTGGTCTCAAACTTCAGGGCTCAAGCAATCCTCCCACCTCAGCTGCCCAAAGTGCAGACATGACAGGTGTGAGCCACTGCGCCCAGCCTTTCCTTCCTTCTGATCTCCCACCAGGCTGCCCACTAGGAACCCATGCCCGAGACATGGCAACCTGTCCAAGTCAGCCTCCTGAGGCCAGGACAACGGGGAAAGGGGTGAAGGGATCGATTGGAAGGCTATCCAGAAGATGTCTGGCACATAGAGTATAGCCATCCTCAACTGTAGGGGGAATTTCCAATTTGCTTTTATTTATTTATTTATTTAGATGGAGTCTTGCTCTGTCGCCCAGGCTGGAGGGCAGTGGTGCGATCTTGACTCACTGCAAGCCCCGCCTCCTGGGTTCGCACCATTCTCCTGCCTCAGCCTCCCGAATAGCTGGGATTACAGGTGTGCACCCCCATGCCCAGCTCAGTTGTTTTGTATTTTTAGTAGAGATGGAGTTTCACCATTCTGGCCAGGCTGGTCTTGAACTACTGACCTCAGGTGATCCGCCTGCCTCAGCCTCTCAAAGTGCTGGGATTACAGGCGTGAGCCACCGCACTGGGCCCAATTTGCTTTCCAAAATGATTTTATCCATTTACATTCCCACCAGCAACTTATGCTATCCATATACCCACATCTTTCCCGACATTTGCTGTTATTTACCAGACTTAATTTTCATTAATTTCAGTTGTTTCCCAGCCTTCGGGGATGAAATGGTGCCTCCTAATTTTTTTTTTTTTTTTTTGAGATGGAGTCTCGCTCTGTCGCCCAGACTGGAGTGCAGTGGCTGGATCTCAGCTCACTGCAAGCTCCGCCTCCCGGGTTCACGCCATTCTCCTGCCTCAGTCTCCTGAGTAGCTGGGACTACAGGCGCCCGCCACCACGCCCGGCTAGTTTTTTGTATTTTTTAGTAGAGACAGGGTTTCACCATGTTAGCCAGGATGGTCTCGATCTCCTGACCTCGTGATCTGCCCGTCTCGGCCTCCCAAAGTGCTGGGATTACAGGCTTGAGCCATCGTGCCCGGCCGGTGCCTCCTAATTTTAATATGCTCTTCCCTAATTACTGATGAGGCTGAGTATTTTCACGTACTTATTTGCTTAGGGGAGGTTTTATGTACTGTGGATTGCCTTATCCTTTGCTCTTTTGCTGTTGGATTGTTTATCTTTCTCTGATTCATTAATTAGTTTCTTTTTAAATTTTGGATGCTAATCCTTCATAAATAAATTGTAACTGTTTGGTCAGGTGCAGTGGCCCACACCTGTAATTCCAGCATTTTGGGAGGCTGAGGCAGGAGGATCGTTTGAGCCCAGGAGTTTGAGATGTACTTGGGCAATACAGTGAGACCCCATCTCTACAAAAAATAAATAAATAAATAAAAATTGGCTGGGCGTAATGGCAAGCACCTGTAGCCCCAGCTACTCAGGAGGCCAAGGTGGGAGGATCTCTTGAGCACAGAACCTGGAGGCTGAAGTGAACTATAATGGCACCACTGCACTCCAGTCTGAGCAACACAGTGAGACCCCATCTCAAAAACAAACAAACAAACAAAAAACTTGTAGCTATTCTCTTCTGTCTGTGACTTATCTTTTCCCTTGCAGTATTTTTTGTTATACAGAACTTTTACATTTTCTTTTCTTTTTTTTTTTTTTTGAGACAGGGTCTTGCTTTGTTGCCCAGGCTGGAGAGCAGTGGCATGATCTTGGCTCACTGGAATCCCCATCCCGGGTTCAAGTGATTTTCGTTCCTCAGCCTCCCAAGTAGCTGGGATTATAGGTGCTTGCCACCATGCCCAGCTAATTTTTGTATATTTAGTGGAGATGGGGTTTCACCACATTGGCCAGGCTGGTCTTGAACTCCCGACCTCAGGTGATCCACCTGCCTTGGCCTCCCAAAGTGCTGGGATTACAGGCTTGAGTCACCGCACCTGGCTGGATGTTTACATTTTCATCTCTTCAAATTGATTACTCTTGCCCTTCATGGTATGTATCTGTGGCTTAGATCTCCTTCCCTACTCTGATGTTATAAAGATGGTCTCCCATGTTTTCTTCTAGAAATCTTAGTTATGCTTTTTCACATTTGGGTGCTCAGTGCATTCTGGGACTGTGCATGTGGGCATGCACATGTTCATTGTTTGAGGTAGGGATTTACTTCTTTTTCCTTACAGAGAGCTGGTTCCCTTTATGAAATACTCCATCTTTGTGTCTTTGATTTCTAATGTCACCTCTTTTCTTTTCTTTTTTTTCTTTTTTTGAGACGGAGTCTCCCTCTGTCGCCCAGGCTGGAGTGCAGTGGCGCGATCTCGGCTCACTGCAAGCTCCGCTTCCCAGGTTCACGCCATTCTCCTGCCTCAGCCTCCCAAGTAGCTGGGACTACAGGCACCTGCCACCACACCCAGCTAATCTGTATTTTTAGTAGAGACGGGGTTTCGCCATGTTAGCCAGGATGGTCTCAATCTCCTGACCTCGTGATCCGCCTGCCTTGGCCTCCCAAAGTGCTGGGATTACAGGCGTGACCCACCGCGCCCGGCCAATGTCAACTCTTTTCTTATACAAGATCCTCTTTCTTTTTTTTTTGAGACGGAGTCTGGCTCTCTCGCCCAGGCTGGAGTGCAGTGGCCGGATCTCAGCTCACTGCAAGCTCCGCCTCCCAGATTCACGCCATTCTCCTGCCTCAGCCTCCCGAGTAGCTGGGACTACAGGTGCCCGCCACCTCCCCCGGCTAGTTTTTTGTATTTTTTTAGTAGAGACGGGGTTTCACCGTGTTAGCCAGGATGGTCTCGATCTCTCGTGATCCACCCGTCTCGGCCTCCCAAAGTGCTGGGATTACAGGCTTGAGCCACCACGCCTGGCCAAGATCCTCTTTCTTTCTCTTTTTTCTTCTTTCCTTTTCTTTTTTCTTTCCCTCCCTTCCCTCCTTCCTTCCTTCCTTTTCTTTCTTCTCTTTCTCCCTCATCTCTCCCTCCCTCCCTCATGCTCTTCCTTTCCCTTTCCCTTTCCTTTCCTTTTTCTTTCTTTTGAGGCAGGGTCTTGCTCTGTTGCCCAGGCTAAAGTACAATGGCACAATCTTGACTCACTGCAACCTCCGTTTCCTGTGTTCAAGTGATTCTCCTGCCTGAGCTTCCCGAGTTGCTGGGATTATAAGCACATGCCACCACACCCAGCTAATTTTTGTATTTGTGGTAGATATGGGGTTTCATCATGTTGGCCAGCCAAACTGGTCTCAAACTCATTCCTGACCTCAAGTGATCTGCCTGCCTCGGCCACTATAAGTGCTAGAATTACAGGCGTCAGACACAGAGCCTGGCCCCAAGATCCTCTTTCTTCTGTCAATTGGCCTATTTGTATTCCCCTGTGCCCATATTACAATGTATAAAATCTTTCCAGGTAAGGGTAACTCCTGGTCTCTGGAGAGGAGAGTTTCCCCCACCCCTCTTCCCTTTCAAAATTGTCTTGACTATTATTCTTGACTATTTTGGTCTTCCATGTGAATTTCAATTTTTCAAGGAGTGTGAAGAAAAACTTGGGATTTTCATTGGAATTGCTTTGAATTTGTAAATTAATTTGAGGAAAACTGCCATTTTAAAAATAGTGTGTCTTGGCCAGGGGCGGTGTTTCATGCCTGTAATCCCAGCACTTTGGGAGGCCAAGGTAGGTGGATCACTTGAGGTCAGGAGTTCAAGACCAGCCTGGCCAACATGGTAAAACACTGTCTCTACTAAAAATACTAAAATTAGCCAGGCATGGTGGTGGGTGCCTGTAATCCCAGCTACTTAGGAGGCTGAGGCAGGAGAATCGCTTGAACCTGGGAGGCAGAGGGTGTAGTGTGCCGAGATCATGCCACTGAACTGCAGCCTGGTGACAGAGCAAGACTCCATATGAAAAAAAAAAAAGAAAGAAATTGAAACAATGACTGATATGGAATGACACTAAGAAGTTACCATTAATTTTTTGTTATATTTTCATTTTTGTAGAGGTGGGGTCTTGCTGTATTGCCTGGACTCAAGCAATCCACCTGCCTTGGCTTCTGAAATTGCTGGGATTACAGGTGTGGGCCACTGCCCCCAGCCAATTATTTAAAGTGTGATGGTAACATTGTGATTATGTATTTTTAAATAGTTCTTCTCTTTAGAGGCATAGGCTGAAATATTTATAATCTAAAAACAATACAACAGATATAAATGTATATAAAATATAGTATG
The DNA here is from genome assembly GCF_037993035.2 of Macaca fascicularis. NCBI lineage: Eukaryota > Metazoa > Chordata > Mammalia > Primates > Cercopithecidae > Macaca > Macaca fascicularis. The sequence continues at coordinate 4,672,148 of NC_088394.1, forward strand.
ATAATAGGATGCCTGAGAGTAGGAATAATAGATGAAACAAGATTGGTCAGGAATTGATAGTTATTGAAACTGAGTGATGGGTACCTGAGAATTCATTACATTATTCTGCATACTTTTGTGTATCTCAAAAATTCCCATAATAAAAGATTTTAAAATATGAGGGCCAGGTGTGGTGGCTCCTGCCTATAATCTCAGCACTTTGGGAGGCTGGGGTAGGAGGACTGCTTGAGGCTAGGAAGTCAAGACCAGCCTGGGCAACACAGCAAGACCCCATCTCTACAAAAAATTAAAAAATTAGCCAGGCATGGTGATGTACACCTGTAGTCTTAGCTACTTGGGAGGCTGAGGAAGGAGGATCACTTGAGCTAAGGAGTTTGAGGCTGCAGTGAGCTGTGATTGTGCCACTTTACTCCAGCCTGGGCAACAGAGTGATTATTATTAAATGGTGTATTATTATACAGTATATTATTATAGTATAAAAGTATAATAACATATTAGCATTATAGTATAACAATAAAAACATTGAAATATTGAGTCTTTCCATCCACAGACATGATATAGCTATTCATTTATTTACATTTTCTTCTGTCTTGCAATAAAGTTTTATAATTTACTCCATAAGGGCCTGCCCATCTTTTGGCTGATCCAACAAATTTGCCAGACTACTCTATTAGTTCCAATCATATTAATATTTTTTTTCTCCAGGATGTCTTGTATTTTTTGTGTAGGCCTTTGAATCATATGTTAAAAAATAAAATAAAGGCCGGGTGAGGTGGCTCACGCCTATAATCCCAGCACTTTGGGAGGCTGAAGTGGGAGGATCACTTGAGGTCAGGAGTTTGAGTCCAGCCTGGCCAACATGATGAAACCTGTCTCTACTAAAAATAGGAAAATTAGCCAGGTGTGGTGTTGGGTGCCTGTAATCCCAGCTACTCAGGAGGCTGAGGCACAAGAGTTTCTTGAACCCAGGGGGTGGAGGTTGCAGTGAGCCAAGATCATGACATGGCACTCTAGCCTGGGAGACAAAGCGAGACTCCATCTCAAATACAAAACAAAACAAAACTGTAGTTTTGTATGTGTATTGTACCTTTTCTATGTTTAGACATGTTTAGATACATAAATACAACAAGGTTACAATTGCCACAGTACTCAGTGCAGTAACAAGCTGCATAGGTTTGTAGCCCAGGAACAATGGGCTGTACCATGTATCCCGGGTGTGTGGTAGGCTGTACCATCTAGGATTGTGTAAGGGCACCCTGCGATGTTCACACAATGACGAAATTGCCTAATGATGCATTTCTCAGAACATATCTCTGTTGCTAAGTGACACTTGGCTCCATTGCTAAGTGCAGTGACAAGTGTCCGTATAAAAAGAAGGTAGAAGGACACTTGACACAGAAAGAGGAGACAGACACACAGAGAAGAAAATATGAAGACAGAGGCAGAGATTTCAGTGATGCAGTCACAAGCCAAGGAATGCCAGCAGCCACCAAAAACCAGAGGCAAGTGACAGATTCCTCCCCCAAAGCCTTCAGGTTGAGTGTGGCCCTGATGACACCTTAATTTCAGACTTCCAGCCTCCAGAACTGTTAGATAATAGACTTTTGTTGTTTGGTTTGTTTGTTTGTTGTTGTTGTTGTTGTTGTTGTTTGAGACAGAGTCTCTCTCGCTCTGCTGTTCAGGCTGTAGTACAGTGGCACACAATCTCAGCTCACTGCAATCTCTGCCTCCTGGGTTCAAGGGATTCTTGTGCCTCAGCCTCCTGAGTAGGTGGAATTATAGGCGTGTGCCCCCACACCTGGCTAATTTTTATATTTTTAGTAGAGACAGGGTTTCACCATGTTGGCCAGGCTGGTCTCAAACTCCTGACCTCTAGTGATCCGCCTGCCTCGGCATCCCAAAATGCTGGGATCACAAGCATGAACTACCACATCTGGCCTGAGTTTCGTTGTTTGAAGCCACCAAGTTTGTGGCAATTTCTTACAGCAGCTTCAGCTAGCAAATACATGATTAAAATAGAAAAATCTTATAATTGTCTCTTTTGATGAAAAAAAAAAACCATCTGACAAAATTCAATACCTATTCATAATTTTTTTTTAAAAAAAGAAAAAGAAGAAGAAGAAAAAAAAACTCTCAGCAAACTAAAATAGAAGAGGTCTTCTTTGACCTGATAACAGGCATCCGTAGAAAACCTACAACAGCCCAGCACTTTGGGAGGCCGAGACGGGCGGATCACGAGGTCAGGAGATCGAGACCATCCTGGCTAACCCGGTGAAACCCCGTCTCTACTAAAAAATACAAAAAAAAAAAAAAAAAAAAACTAGCCGGGCGAGGTGGCGGGCACCTGTAGTCCCAGCTACTCGGGAGGCTGAGGCAGGAGAATGGCGTAAACCTGGGAGGCGGAGCTTGCGGTGAGCTGAGATCCGGCCACTGCACTCCAGCCGGGGTGACAGAGCGAGACTCCGTCTCAAAAAAAAAAAAAAAAAAAAAAAAGGAAAACCTACAACAAAAGTGCAATACATTTTTAAAAATTGATCAGTTGGGGCCAGGTGTGGTGGCTCATGCCTGTAATCCCAGCACCTTGGGAGGCCGAGGCAGGCGGATCATGTGAGGTCAGGAGTTTGAGACCAGCCTTACCAACATGGTGAAACCCTGTCTCTACCATAAATACAAAAATTAGCCAGGCATGGTGGTGCATGCCTGCAATCCCAGCTACTCCGGAGGCTGAGGCAGGAGAATCGCTTGAACCTAGGAGGCAGAAGTTGCAGTGAGCCGACATCACGCTATTGCACTCCAGCCTGGGTGACAAGAGTAAAACTCCACCTCAAAAAAAAAAAAAAAAAAAATTGATCAATTGGACCTCATCAACATGCAAATCTTCTATTCTTCAAAAGATACCATTAAAAAAATGGCAAAGTAAGCAACCCATGGGGAGAAAATATTTCCAAAACACTTACTCATTAAAGCACATGTATCCAGAATACACAAAGAACTCTTTTTTTTTTTTTTTTTGAGACGGAGTTTCGCTCTGTCACCCTGACTGGAGTGCGGTGGCCTGATCTCAGCTCACTGCAAGCTCCGCCTCCCGGGTTCACACCATTCTCCTGCCTCAGCCTCCCGAGTAGCTGGGACTACAGGCGCCCGCCACCTCGCCTGGCTAGTTTTTTGTATTTTTAGTAGAGACGGGGTTTCACCGTGTTAACCAGGATGGTGTCGATCTCCTGACCTCGTGATTCGCCCGTCTCGGCCTCCCAAAGTGCTGGGATTACAGGCTTGAGCCACCGTGCCCGGCCACAAAAAACTCTTACAAAGAAATAAGAAAACAACCCAACAAATCAATCGAAAAAGGTTTGATTAGACATTTTACCAAAAAAAAAAAAAATACACATAGCAAATAGGTATATGAAAAGATCCTCAAGGCCGGGTGCAGTGGCTCACATCTTTATTCCCAGCACTCTGGGAGGCTGAGGCAGGCGGACCACTTGAGGCCAGGAGTTTGAAACAAGCCTGGCCAATATGGCAAAACCTCATCTCTACTAAAGGTACAAAAATTAGCCGGCGCAGTGGCGGGCATCTGTAATTGCAGCTACTGGGGAGGTTGAGGCACAAGAATCTCTTACACCCAGGAGGCGGAGGTTACAATGAGCCAAGATTATGCCACTGCATTCCAGCCTGGGTAACAGAGTGAGACTGTCTCAAAAAAAAAAAAAAAAAAAAAAAAAAAGAGAGAAGAAAAGATCCTCAAAATTATTGATCATTTGGAAAGTGTAATTTGAAACCACAATGAGGTAATTCTTTTTTTTTTTTTTTTTTTTGAGACAGTTTTATTCTTGTCGCACAGGCTGGAGGACAATGGTGTGATCTCAGCTCACGGCAACCTCCGCCTCCTGGGTTCAAGCAATTCTCCTGCCTCAGCCTCCCGAGTAGCTGGGATTACAGGTGGCTGCTACCACGCGTGGCTAATTTTTGTATTTTTAGTAGAGACGGGGTTTCACCATGTTGGCCAGGCTGGTCTCAAACTCCTGACCTCAGGTGACCTGCCCATATTGGCCTCCCAAAGTGCTGGGATTACGGGCATAAGCCACCTCGCCCAGCCGAGATAATACTTAACAACCACCAGGAATGGCTACAATATAATTAATTAATTAATTAATTAATTAAATAACAAGCGTTGGCGAGCAGAAACAAAATCACTCATACATTGCTGGTGGGTGTGTAAAATGGCACTCTTTGGAACAAATAGTTCAGCAATTCTTTAAGAAGTTTAATGTAGCCAAGTGCATGCCTGAAGCCTCAGTTACTTGGGAGGCTAAGTCAGGAGGATCCCTTGAGCCCGGGAGATCAAGACCAGCCTAGCCAACACAGTGAGACTTTATCTCCATAAATAAATAAATATATACATGTTTAATATATTCTTAGGTATGACACCAGAAGTACAAGGCAACAAAAGAAAAAAAAAAAGATAAATTGTGCTGGCCACGGTGGCTCACACCTGTAATCCCAGCACTTTGGGAGTCCGAGGCTGGTGGATCACTTGACATCAGGAGTTCGAGACCAGCCTGGCCAACATGGTGAAACCCCGTCTCTACTAAAAATACAAAAATTAGCTGGGCCTAGTGACGCGCAGCTGTAATCCCAGCTACTCAGGAGGCCAAGGCAGGAGAATCACTTGAACCCAGGAGGCGGAGGTTGCAGTGAGCCAAGATCGCACCAGTGTACTCCAGCCTAGGTGACACAGTGAGCCTCTGTCTCAAAAATACACACACACAGACACAAAACCTACAATGAGATACCACTTCACACCCACCAGGATGGCTATTACCAAAAAATAAAAAACAGAAAATAACAACTATGTACATTGCAAGTGGGAACATAAAACAGTACAGTTGCTGTGGAAACAATATGGTGGTTCCTCAAACATCTACATAAAATTACCATATGATCCAGCAACCCCATATCAAGGTGAATGCCTTAAAGAAGTCAAAGCAGAGACTTGGAGATATATTTTTACAGCCGTGTTCACAGCAGCATTATTTACAATTGCCAAAATGTGGAAGCGACCCAAGTGTTCTTCCATGGATAAATGGAGAAACAAACTATGGTCCATCCATACAATGGGCTGTGAGTCAGCCTTCAACAGGAAGTGCGCTCTGACACTTGCTACAACATGGACAACATGGCCGGACCTTGAAGACTTGCTAATAAGCCACATGCAAAAGGGCCAGTATTGCATGATTCCACTTATATGATGTACCTCGTACAAGTAGAAGACTCAAAGGGAATAGGTGAATTCAGAGGCCAGGTGCGGCGGCTCACGCCTGTAAGCTCAGCACTTTGGGAGGCTAAGGCAGGTGGATCACTTGAGGTCAGGAGTTTGAGACCAGCCTATCCAACATGGTGAAACCCCATCTCTACCAAAAAATTAAAAAATTAGCCAGGCATGGTGGCGCGTGCTTGTGGCCCCAGCTACTGGGGAGGCTAAAGCAGGAGAATCACTTGAACCCGGGAGGTGGAGGTTGCGAGAGCCAAGATCACACCACTGCACTCTAGCCTGGATGACAGAACAAGACTCTATCTCAAAAAAAGAAAAAAAAAAAGTTGAATTCAGAGACAAAAACTAGAATAGCGGTTACAGTAGGTGGGAGGAGGGGAATATGGCAAGTTCATGTTTAATGGGGATGGAGTTTCAGTTTAGGAAGATGAAAAAGTTCTGGAGAAAAATAGCAGTGATGGTCACACAACAATGTGAATATGGCTAATGCCACTGAACTGCATGCTTAAAGAATGGTTAAGATTGGCTGGGCACTGTGGCTCATACCTTTAGTGCCAGACTTTGGGAGGCTGAGGTGGGTGGATCACTTGAGGTCAGGAGTTTGAAACCAGCCTGGCCAACATGGTGAAATCCCCTCTCTACCAAAAAATTCAAAAATTAGCTGGACGTGGTGGCACGTGCCTGTAGCCCAGCTACTCGGGAGCCTGAGGCAGGAGAATCGCTTGAACCCGGGAGGCGGAGCTTGCAGTGAACCGAGATTGCGGCATTGTACTCCAGCCTGGGTGACAGTGTGAGACTCCGTCTCAAACAAAAACAAAAACCCAAATTTTCAGACATGACACCAAAAACACAAGTAGCAATAAATAAATAAATAAATAAATAAAACAATTTGACTTCATCAACATTTAAAACTTATATTTCAAAGGCACTGTCAAGAAAGTGAAAATAATGGGGAAAAATTTGTAAATCATATGTCTATCAGAGAACCGTATTTAGAAGATATAAATAACTCTTACAAGTCAATAATAAAAAGACGGCTGGGCGTGGTGGCTCATGCCTGTAATACCAACACTTTGGGAAACCAAGGCAGGTGGATCACCTGAGGTCAACAGATCAAGACCAGCCTGGCTAACATGGCAAAGCCCCATCTCTGCTAAAAATACTAAAAATTAGCCGGGCGTGGTGGTGGGCGCCTGTAATCCCAGCTACTCGGGAGGCTGAGGCAGAAGAATTTCTTGAACCTGGGAAGTGGAGGTTGCAGTGAGCCAAGATTGCGCCATTGCACTGCAGCTGGGTGACAAGAGCAACACTCCGTTTCTATAATACTACTACTACTAATAATAATTAAAAGACAAATAACCCAGTTAAAAATAAAGGGCTGGGCGTGGTGGTTTACGCCTACAATCCCAGCACTTTGGGAGGCCAAGGCAGGTACATCACCTGGGGTCTGGAGTTCGAAACCAGCATGGCCAAAGAGGTGAGAAGAAACCTCATCTCTACTAAAAATACAAAAGTTAGCCAGGCGTGGTTGCGTGCCTTTAATCCCAGCTACTCGAGAGCCTGAGGCAGGAGAATCGCTTGAGCCCAGGAGGCAGAGGTTGCAGTGAACCGAGATCACGCCACTGCACTCCAGCCTGGGCGACAGAGCAAGACTCCGTCTCAAAAACAAAAAACAGAAACAGAAACAAAAACAGGACAAAATATCTAAATGGACATTTCTCTGAAGAAAGTATACAAATGGTCAAAAAGCCCACAAAAACATATAAACATCATTAGTCACCAGGGAAAGGCAAATCAAAACCACAGTGAGATACCACTTCACACCCACTAGGGTCGCTATAATAAAAAAAACAGAGAAAAAGTAAGAGGTGTTGGCAAGGATGTAGAGAAATTACAACCGTTGTGGACTGCTGATGGAAATGTAAAATACTGTAGCCTCTGTGGAAAACAGTCTGGCAGTTCCTCAAAATGTTAAACATTTGATCCGCAAATTCTACTCCTAGATATATACCGAAGAGAAATAAAAACCTATGTCTACAAAAAACGTGTACACAAACATTCTTACCAGTATCACTCATGATCGTCAAAAGGTAGAAACATGCCATATGTCCATTAACTAATGAATGGATGAAAAAAATGTGATCTATCCATGCAATGGAATATTATCCAACTATAGAAAGGAATTGAGTATTGATACATACTACAACATGGAGGAACTTTGAAAACATTCTGTTAGGAGAAACACAAAAGCCACATGTCACATGATTCCATTGATATAAAATGTCCATAATAGCCAAATCCATAGAAACAGGAAGTAGATTAGTGTTGCTCAGGGTGGAGGGTGAGGATAAGGGTACGGGGAAGGGAAGTGATAAAGGGTATAGGACTTCTTTTTGCCATAATGAAAACGTTCAAAAACTGATTGCAGCAATGGTGCAAAACTCTGTGAGTATATCAAAACCATTCAATTGCAAAAAAGAAAAAAAGTTAAATTTACCATATGATGCAGAAATTCCACAAAAATTAGGTATCTACACAAGAAAAATGAAGCATGTATCTGCACACAGACTTGCACACAAAGTTCTTAGCATCATTCTTCTTTTTTCTGAGACAGGATCTCACTCTGTCACCCAGCCTGGAGCGCACTGGCATGATCACAGCTCACTGCTCCCTCCTGGGCTCGAGCAGTCCTCTTGCCTCAGCCTCCCAAGTAGTTGGGACCAAAGGTGCAGCCTCCATCTCCCAGGCTCAAACCATTCTCCTGCCTCAGCCTCTTGAGTAGCTGGAACTACAGGCATGTGCCACCACATTTGGCTAATTTTTTTTTTTTTAATTTTAGTAGAGACAATGTCTCATTATTTTACCCAGGCTGGTCTCAAACTCCTGGCCTCAAGGAATCCTCCTGTGTCAGCCTCCCAAAGTGCTGGGATTACAGATGCAGGCCACTGTGCCTGGCCAGTTTCATTATTCTTTTTTTTTTTTTTTTTGAGACGGAGTCTTGCTCTGTCGCCCAGGCTGGAGTGCAGTGGCCGGATCTCGGCTCACTGCAAGCTCCACCTCCTGAGTTTACGCCATTCTCCTGCCTCAGCCTCCCGAGTAGCTGGGACTACAGGCGCCCACCACCTCACCCGGCTAGTTTTTTTGTATTTTTTAGTAGAGACGGAGTTTCACCGTGTTAGCCAGATGGTCTCAATCTCCTGACCTCGTGATCCACCCGTCTCAGCCTCCCAAAGTGCTGGGATTACAGGCTTGAGCCACCACGCCCGGCCAGTTTCATTATTCTTTTTTTGGTTGTTTAAGTTCTGTTGCCCAGGCTGCAGTGCAATGGCGCAGTCTTGGCTCACTGCAGTCTCCACCTCCCAGGCTCAAGCAATCCTCTTGCCTCAGCTCCCCAAATAGTTGGGAGCAAAGGTGTGCATCACTACGCCTAGCTTATTTGCCTAGCTACAGTGTTTTTTTTTTTTTTTTGAGACAAAGTCTTACTCTGTTGCCCAGGCTGGAGTGCAGTGGTGCAATCTCGGCTCACTGCAACCTCTGCCTCCTAGGTTCAAGTGATTCTCACGCCTCAGACTCCTGAGTAGCTGGGATTACAGGCATGTGCCACAATGCCCAGATAATTATATATATATGTGATATGTGTGTGTGTGTATGTGTGTGTGTGTGTGTGTGTGTATATATATATATATATATTTTTTTTTTTTTGAGACAGTCTCACTCTGTCACCCAGGCTGGAGTGCAGTGGCATGATCATGGCTCACTGCAGCCTCAACTTTTCAGGCTCAGGCGATCTTCTCACTTCAGCTTCTAAAGTAGCTGGGACTACAGGCACTTGCCACCACACCCAGCTAATTTTTGTATTTTTTGTAGATACGGGGTCTTGCCATGTTGCCCAGGCTAGTCTCAAATCCTTGGGCTCAAGTGATCCTCCCACCTCAGCCTCCCAAAATGCTAGGATTACAGACGTGAGCCACCGCACCCAGCTAGCCCAGCTAATTTTTATATTTTTAGTAGAGACAGTTTTCGCCATTTGGCCAAGCTGGTCTTGAACTCCTGGGCTCAAGTGATCCATCTGCCTTGGCATCCCAAAGTGCTGGGATTAACCTGCTTTTTGAACAAGAGGCCCTGCATTTTCATTTTGCACTGGCCCCTGCAAATGATATCGCCAGGCCTGAGGCCATGAGTAGGTCCTGCTTCAGACACCCAGGCTTCAGGGTTTCAAATGACAAAATCCACACTTGGCTTCTCTCCACACCTCAGCCGTGGCCTCCTTCTGTTGGCTTCAATCTCAGGCCTCCTGCAGAGGCAGAATAGAGACGATAGCCCCAGAACCAGCAGCAGCAGCAGCAGCAGCTAAAGTCTTTCCTGCAAACCCCAGCAAGGCCTCCTCCTTGAGTTTCAAGGAGCCTCGTGTCCTTCCTGGATCTATTGCTCCTACTGGGGATGTGATGCCGGAATAGGTTTCGTCCTGATTCACTTACTCAGCCTCATCTGAGCTGAGACTGGAGGAGATGTGGATCTCCAAGTGAACAGCAGGGGACAGTAGCCAGAGATGAGCAAAGGGGTACCTGGGCAATTGCAGCAATGCCTATGCCTTCCTGGATGCCCAATAGCCACAAATACCCTCCTTCCTTACTCACGGCCACAGAGACACATCTGCTCACACTGACCATGCATTTACTTCCTCTTTGGAGGAGCAAACTCCGTTTTTCTTTCTTTTATTTCCTTCTTCTTTTTTTTTTTGAGACAGAGTCTCACTCTGTCACCCAGGCTGGAGTGCAATGGCACGATCTTGGCGGCTCACTGCAACCTCCACCCGCAGGGTTCAACCAATTCTCCTGCCTCAGCCTCCTGAGTAGCTGGGACCACAGGCATGCATTACTATTGCCTGGCTAATTTTTGCATTTTTAGTAGAGATGGGGTTGGTCTTGAACCAGACTAGTCTTGAACTCCTAACCTCAAATGATCCACCTGCCTGGGCCTCCCAAAGTGCTGGGATCACAGGCATGAGCCAGTGTACCCAGTCCCAACCCAGTTTTATCCAGCCACAGTTTCCCACTCTAGGACTGGAATTTTTTTTTTTTTTTTTTTTTTTTTTTTTGTGACAGAGTCTCACTCTGTCACCCAGGCTGGAGTGCAGTGGCACAATCTCGGCTCACAGCAACCTTAGTCTCCCAGGTTCAAGTGATTCTCCTACCTCAGCATCCCAAGTAGCCGGGATCACAGGCATGGTGCCAACACACCTGTTTTTTTTTTTGTATTTTTAATAGAGATGGAGTTTCACCATGCTGGCCAGACTGGTCTCGAACTCCTGGCCTCAGGTGATCCTCCTGTCTTAGCCTCCTAAATCTAGGACTGGAATCTTTGGTGACTTGGCCTTTCTGCTAAGTCTGCGATGTGGGTCCTTATAGTCTAACCACCTATGGCTGACTGAAGAATTTGACCAACCCAGCCCATGAAGGGGGTATTCTAGAAAGAGACCTATAAAACCATCCAAAACCCAGGCCAGGTGTGGTGGCTCATCCCTGTAATCCCAGCACTTTGGGAGGCCGAGGTGGGTGGATCACTTGGGGTCAGGAGTTCAAGACCAGCCTGGCCAATGTGGTAAAAGCCTGTCTCTACTAAAAATACAAAAAGTAGCCAGGCGCGGTGGTGGGCGCCTGTAATCCCAGCTACTCGGGAGGCTGAGGCAGGAGAATTGCTTGAACCTGAGAGGTGGAGATTTCTGTGAGCTGAGATTGTGCCACTGCATTCCAGCCTGAGCAACAGAGCAAGACTCCATCTTGGAAAACCAAAACCAAAAAAAAAAAAAAAAACCCCAAAAAAACGCAACAGAAAACATCCAAAACCCCCCCTTCTGTGGAGAGGGGAGACTAGGAGGGCGGTCACCTGCCCATGGCATGTACATTCTGATGTCCGGGGTGGTAAGAGTCCTTGCCCTGATGGTGGAGCGAGTTATTTGGTCAGTAGATCTGGCCTCACCTCCACCGCCCACCATCCAGCTCTCCCCCAGGATCTGCCACGTCCTTTGTCCCCTAACCCTGTTATGAGGTCACAGTGGAAACACCTGCACTGGACATTGGGGAGAATGTCCCTTCTGGAGGGTCTGCAGTATCTTTGGTAGCCCACTGCCTGATGGCATGAAAGAGAACCCAGGAAATGAATGATCACCACTTTCGGTTTGCCAGATTTTCTGGCTTCACACACCCCCTGAAAGCCTTCCTCAGCCTTCTAACTTATTTATTTATTTATCAAGAAGAGATAGGATCTCATTCTGTTGTCCAGGCTGGAGCACAGTGGCACAATCATAGCTCACTGTAGCCTCCAACTCCTAGGCTCAAGCGATCCTCCTGCTTCAGCCTCCCAAAGTGCTGGATTACTGGCGTGAGCCACCATGCATAGCCCAGTGATTTCTTTTTTTTTTTCAAAAAATTAATTAGGCCAGGCGCAGTGGCTCACACCTATAATCCCAGCACTTTGGGAGGCTGAGGCAGGTGGATCACCTGAGGTTGGGAGTTTGAGACCAGCCTGATCAAGGTGGAGAAACCCCGTCTCTACTAAAAATACAAAATTAGCCAGGCATGGTGGCGGGCGCCTGTAATCCCAGCTACTCGGGAGCCTGAGGCAGAAGAATGGCTTGAACCCAGGATGCAGAGGTTGCAGAGAGCTGAGATTGTGCCATTGCACTCCAGCCTGGGCAACAAAAGTGAAACTCTGTCTCAAAAAAAAAAAAAAAAGAAAGTAATTAAAAATTTAAAATAGAGACAGGGTCTCACTATGTTGCCCAGCCTGATCTCAAACTCCTGGCCTAAAGCGATTCTCCCACCTTGGCCTCCCAAAGTGCCCTTCTAGACAGTTCCACAGGTGAGAATAACTGAAGCCAAACACCGGTCAAGTCAGGGTCTCTGGATGGATAGAAACTCTGCCATGGGAATTCCTGTTCTTAGCAACAGGCCTCCAGCTTGCCTCTGCTGCCAGCACCACACCACGGCTACCCTCTGAGTCTATGCTGCCATCTTGGCCACCATGCCCCTGGGGTTTCTGTCCTCAGGCTGCATGCCAGCTACACTTTACAAAGAAAAGAGAGGCTTTGCACAGCGCTGAGATGAATCATGAACCAAGAGGTGAATCACTCAATGCTTGGTGCCTGGGGTCAAAAAACAGAGAGAAAAAAAAAAAAAAACTAAAAGCAAACAAATTTACCCATGTATCACTTGCAACAGTTTTCAAAATTTAAAGTTTTCAAATCGTATATATATTATATTAATTTATGTTCTGGGGTACACGTGTAGGACGTGCAGGTTTGTTACACAGGTAAACATGTGCCATGGTGGTTTCCTGCAGGTATAAACCCATCACCTAGATATTAAGCCCCACATGCATTAGCTATTTATCCTGATGCTCTTCCTTCTCCTGCCACCTCCAAAATCAAGTTTTTAAAAAATTATGAGAAAAACTCAAGAACCAAAGAAAAAAAAATAGACAAATTAAACTTCATGAAAAAAAATTTTTTTTTTTTTTTTGAGACAGGGTCCCTCTCTGTCATCCAGGCTAGAATGAGGTGGCACAATCATGGCTCACTGCAGCCTTGATCTACCGGGCTCAACTGGTCCTACTGCCTCAGCCCCCCGAGTAGCTGGGACTACAGGTGCATGCCACCACATGTGGCTAATTTTTTAATTTTTTTATTGAGACAGGGTCTTGCTATGTTGCCCAGGATGGTCGCAACTTCCTGGCCTCAAGTGATCCTTCTGCCTCAGCTCCCAAAGTGCTGGGATTACAGGGGTGAGCCACCATGCCCAGCTAGCTGTTCACGAAAAAATTTAAAGTTTGTGCATAAAAAGACATTATGAATACAGTAAAAAAACAACCCACAGAATGGGAGAAATATTTGCAAATCATATATCTGATGAGAGATTGACATCCAAAATATATAGACACCTCCTAAAACTCGACAACAAAAAACAAACAACCTGATTCAAATATGGGCAAAGGACTTGAATAGACACTTATCCAAAGAAGGCATACAAAGAACCAAAAGCACATGAAAAGATGTTCAACATCCCTGATCATTAGGGAAATGCAAGTTGAAACCACCATGAGATACCATCTGACACCCCTTAGGATGGCTACTATCCAAAACCCAGAAAATAACGAGTGTAGGTGAGGATGTGAGAAATCGGAATCCTTGCGCACTGCTGGTAGGAAGGTAAGCTGGTACAACCACTATGGAAAACGGTAGGGCAATTCCTTAAAAAATTAAAAAATAGAATTACCCTATGATTCAGCAATTCCATTTCCGGCTTCATACCCAGAAGAACCAAAAGCAGAGTCTAGAAGAAATATTTGTACACTTATGTCCATAGCAGCATTTTTCACAGTAGCCAAAATGTAGAAACAACCCAACTGTCCAATGACAGATAAACAGCTAAACTAAATACAGGCCATGCCTGCAATGGAATACTATTCAGCCTTGAAAAGGATGGAAATTCTGACACACGCTACAATATGGATAAATCTTAGGCTAAGTGAAATAAGCCAGGCATAAAAAGACAGATACTATTAATCTATTATTCCATTTACATGAGGTACCTAGAGGAGTAAAATCCATAGACACAGAAAGTAGAACGGCAGGCTGAGCATAGTAGCTCACACCTGTAATCTCAGTGCTTTGGGAGGCCAAGGCAGGAGGATCACGTGAGTCCAGGAGGTCAAGATCAGCTTGGGCAATAAAGAGAGACCCCCGTCTCTCTATGTGCCTGGAGTCCCAGCTATGTGGGAGGCTGAGTTGAGAGGATCGCTTGAGCTCAGGAGATCAAGGCTGCAGTTAGCTATAATTGTGCCACTGCACTCCAGCCTGGGCAACCGAGTGAGACCCTGTTTTTAAAACAAAAAACAAACAAACAAAAAAACAAAAAAACTCAGCCGGGTACATGCCTGTAATCCCAGCACGTTAGGAGGCCGAGGCGAGAGGACTGCTTGCGCCCAGGAGTTTCAGACTGCGGTGAGCTGTGATTGTGACTTACACTCCAGCCTGGGCAGCAGAGCAAGACCCCATTTCAAAAAAAAAAAAAAAAAACCACAATGCTTAAGGAGGGAAAAATAATATAAATGACTAAGGTGATCAATTTTATGTTATACGTATTTTACCACAATAAAAAAAAGTAGTAAAGTCATTTAAAAAAATCATGAGAGTCCGGGCGCAGTGGCTCACGCCTATCATCCCAGCACTTTGGGAGGCCAAGGCAGGCAAAATCATGAGGTCAGGAGTTCGAGACCAGACTGGCCAACATGGTGAAACCCTGTCTCTACTAAAAACACAAAAATTTGCCTGGCGTGGTGATGCACACCTGTAGTCCCAGCTACTTGGGAGGCTGTGGCAGGAGAATCGCTTGAACCTGGGAGGTGGATGTTGCAGCGAGCTGAGATCGCGCCACTGCACTCCAACCTGGGGACAGGGCGAGACTCCATCTAAAAAAAAAAAAAAAAAAATTTGTGAGAACAATCCAGGGACTAGAGGAACCATTTTCAATTAAGGATTAAAAGGCGTCACCAGTTTTAAGGAGGAGCCAAGGGAGTTGCCTGGATACCTACAGGGGACTGGGGTGTGGGCAGGGCCTGCAGAGGGCTGAGTAAAGAGGCTGGGGTGGAGCTGAGCTCTGTTTGGCCACTGCGTGAGTCCCCAGGTCCCTCAGAGCCATCAACAGAAGCCCAGGGCACAGAGTGCTTTCTCTTATGGAGGATGAGAGTGGATAACCATAGCACGGGAGGGAGACCGAGTGGTAAGAACTGAGATATTGGCAAACACGACTGCAACAAGGTCTGCCCTACCTGTCCTGGGCAACATCATGGAACACAGCAATCAGGCATCTGGGGCAAGCTTGTGCAAAGGACCCCCCCCTTTTTTTTTTGAGACAGAGTCTCGCACTGTCGCCCAGGCTGGAGTACAGCGGTGCAATCTCGGCTCACTGCAAGCTCTGCCTCCTAGATTCATGCCATTCTCCTGCCTCCTGAGTAGCTAGGACTACAGGCACCCGCCACCATTCCCAGCTAAGTTTTTGTATTTTTTTTTTTAATAGAAATGGAGTTTCACCGTGTTACCAGGACGGTCTCGATCTCCTGACCTCATGATCTCCCTGCCTCGGCCTCCCAAAGTGCTGGGATTACAGGCATGAGCTACGGCATCCGGTTTTTTTTTTTTTTTTGAGATGGAGTCTCACTCTGTAGCCCAAGCTGGAGTGCAATTGCATGATCTCAGCTCACTGCAACCTCCGCCTCCTAGGTTCAAGTGATTATCCTGCCTCAGCCTCCCGAGGAGCTGGGAATACAGGTGCGCACCACCATACCTGGCTAATTTTTGCATTTTTTTTTTTTTTTTTTTTTTTTTTGAGATGGAGTCTCGCTCTGCCACCCAGGCTGGAGTGCAGTGGCCGGATCTCGGCTCACTGCAAGCTCCGCCTCCCGGGTTCACGCCATTCTCCTGCCTCAGCCTCCCGAGTAGCTGGGACTACAGGCGCCCGCCACCGCGCCCGGCTAGTTTTTTTTTTTTTTTTGTATTTTTTAGTAGAGACGGGGTTTCACTGT